>NC_053044.1:54025090-54650090 GCF_003473485.1 Medicago truncatula
GATTCTAGGAACAACGACAATTCTCACGATAATTGGAAATTGCGGCTATTTGGAACGACAAAATTGAACAATCAAAATGGGAAGAAGAATGAAAAAGAAACAAAAATTGATCAATATGGAAGAATAAAGAAGAAGAAATTTGAAAGAAGAAGATGTTTTTGTTCTCACGTTCGGGGTTCTGGAATGGAAGAAATTTTATGAATGTAAATGATGAATTTAAGGACATCCAGATGAAAGAAATTTGATGTAAAATTTTATTTGTTATAAGTCTTATAGTGTAAATTAATTAAGATTGAACACCTTAATATAAAAAAAAAAAATTAAATCATTTTATGTTTCAAAAAAAGAAAAATTAAATAAAAATTAAAAGTATTTGAAATTACCTTATAATTAAGATTAACTCTCTAAAAAAATAAAAAATTAAGATTAACTCTTTTATTTTTAGAAAAAATCTACTCATTTATTTGACATTTAATGTTACCTATGTATATTACATTTTGATTGGTTGATATCATGAGATGATAAATTACCATCTAAACAAGAGAGGGTAACGTAGGCCTCACCAAATTTAGTACCGTATATGTCACAAGATCTATTAAATCTTTTTGCATTGATTTCTATATAAAATATAATGAGCTTTTGAATAACTCTGAACATGAATGGTTAATAATGATTTTGGAGTAAAACTATAAGGAGAATAATGTTCAAATAACTGTTAAATTAAAACAATATTTTCTTAGTTAGCACACACTTAAAAATCTCCTTGTTGCTATTAGGGTAAGTGGAAATAAATTCTCTCAACTTTATTGCTCTCATCTGCTATCAATCTCATCATTTATTTTTTACTCTCACTTTTTATATAAAAACTCGTCTTACATTTTTCTTTTTAATTGTGAGATTGATAACACGCATGAGAAAGAAAACTTGGGAGAATTGGTAAATCGTATCAAGACACATGAAATATGCCTTTCATGCTTTACCAAAAGTAAAAGTTAATTCCTACGGTTTTGTTGGGCATGGAATTTGGACCGCATCTAATTGGTTGGTTGCTATATATCTTAATTAATGGTACAAACACCTGCCTATTGTGTCTTGGTTCATCTCTCTTTGATTGGTAGTCAAGAATGTGAGGTTTTGCATGATTGAGATTGTGACTGCCAATATAGTAAACATGCTTTAATTTAATTTAATTTAAATATCCTTTTTATACTTTGCAAATGGCATTAAATGCTTCGTTTATGAATCGACCTGCTTTATTTCATAGAAGAAAACAAAGAACGAAAGTTATGAGATCGTGTGGTTACTTTTTTGAGTTGTATTCTACATTTCTACCATATACTATCATTTACGTACGGATTGAAATTTCGCAAGAGTTTCAATCAATTATAGTATATATTTGACCTCTCCGTGCAGCCTTAACTTAAGCAATAAGTTTTATATATGAATTAAATTATATATCATATCATGCCTGTCGACATAAAGGGTATAGTCATGTCAAATATAAGACTATAGTCATGTCAAATAAAAATAACAAAGAAATGTGACAAACTTTCCTCAAACAAAAAAAAAAAAATGGGAATGTGACAAACTACAAGTGGTGATGGATGCATGCATGTAAACTCATATTGCCAGGCATGATATATAATTAAAATTTCTCACTTTCTGGCCAATATATATATTGGAAAAGAGTTGATGCAATTTTATTTTATTTTTTGACAAGAAAGAGTAGGAGCACTTATGAACTTGAATTGGTGATTTTCTTTTGGAATTTTTTAGAGAATGAAACTCCATCACCACTGGACATATTAAATATTGATTGTCGGATAATACTTGAGTGATATAAAGCTGGGTGATATTGGTGACATTGACCAATCACAATATTACAATGCTTGTGTTTCTCTCTCTTTCACAAACATTATGACATTATGATTGATCAATGTCACCCAAGTGGTACCCAAATTCATAGCTAGAATAAGCAATCGATAATTTTAGAAATAGAAACAAAGTTGTCATCATTGGTTTAATAAAATAAAATGAATTAGTGGTGATTAAACTATACCAACATCTAGATTGAGTAGTGTTGTAGTATTAATCGATGGGGCAATTGGATATCAGTTAAGTGGGTGCGTAATTTCATTATAAATTATTTTTACGCTGACGTCGAGTTGAATTGAAGCTCACTACTATCTTGCCATTTCATATTGTGATTATTATTGGCTGCTTGTAAAAGATATTATCAAAGATCCTTTGCTTCACGGCCGAAACAGGTTTTGTGGTGGGTAATCTCAACTATCAAGGTGTCATTTTGCTTTTCTACAAGCATACTTGTGATCGATGAAATGTATATTTGGTTCTATTTTTAGAGGGATTAGAATTGATTTTGGATGTGTAGAGTTGATTTTGACATGTTTAATTGTTGTTGATTAGAATTGATTCTGTCTTCAGAATTTGATTTATAACTTTTGATTCTAAAATTGATTTTCACACACAAATTTATAGTTTGACTCACTTTAATGAAAAAGCAGGATGTTCGGAGTTGGAACTTCGGCTTTGCATATAATATAACATTATTCCCTTTAGCTAAGCTCATCGGCATATCTACTTTTACAATTTATTTCTTTTTTTTTTTTTTGTCTCCTTTACATTGCTAAATTAAGAAAATATTCAATCTATTTATTTTAAGAAAATATAAATAACAAAAATAAATAGATTTTTTTTTTTTGGGTTTGAAATATAAACTTTAGGATGTGTCAGTTCACAAGAGAATCTCATTTCACAGATTCGGTGATAAACGGTCCATATTACTTTGCAGCAAAACCCCATGACATCATCATAGGGTTCATAATTAGTGGTAGGCTAGTTTCGTAATTTAAATCAGCAACAAAATTTCTTCTGACATATTTTAACGTGATATGCCGCCCAATTAAATTTCATTTTCCCTAAAATAATAATAATAATAATGGCACGTACGTGTGCATAATACATTCTAAAATTCTATTTATACCCTTGAAGCTCCTAACCTCACTCCCTTTTCCCATTTTCTCTATTATCACACCACTGTTTAAGTTTTCTCTCTTCTCCGGCGAGCGATGGCAACGACAGAATCGGATCTTGATGAGTTTTTGAATCTCGATTATGAGTTTCGGTATCCAAGTCTTGCCGATACGGAGGCTTTCATGACCGGAGTTTGCTCCGCCGCTTTCCAAACTCTTCTTCTACCGGTAAACTCTTCTCTCTTTCAATCAATTTTTGTTTATTAATTCTGAAACTGAAATTAATGTTTTGTCACCTCTGATGACGTGGAATCCTACCATGCATGCAGTTTGTGTGAGGATCGCTCAACGCTTACTTAACAGGAAATAACAAGAACAAACTTTACAACTATGTCTTAAAATAAAACAAAAGTGACGATTTTTCCAATAAAATAAGTTAATTGTTTTTGAAATGATTTATAATCGTTCTACATCAGATTTAGGATTGAGACGTATGAGAGAAAGGAAGGCATTAGAAATTTTGCTAAGTATGAAAAAAAATAGTTTGTGGACATATTGGGGAGTTAAGAAGAGGGTAAGTGAAAAAGGTCCTCATGTTGAATGAATGTGGTGGGTTGCTTCCTTATGAAGAATTTTTGTGAGCAAAAAGACTTGGTAACTTGTGTGAACGCAATGACTTTGGTGTGTGGGCCTTTTTTTTTATTAATGTCTTGCTCTCTCTCTTTTGGAGTTGGACCCAATGTCTTCAATCCATAATAGTACAGTTCCAGCCAGCACCAACAATCTTGTCTTTATTTCTTAATTAAGATTAGTTATAATAATAATATTAGTGGTGGGAATCGAATCCTACACAAGATTAATATTATTTGCATTCGGTTTACTTTAAATTCACGCACCCGGTGGATTGGTGGAACTGAGAATTATAAAGATGACTAGTACTAATTTTAAGGTCGTATTAAAAAATATTTTGTGAAATATTCGAGTTAGTGAATCATTTTCCAAGCTATTAGTCGTACAAATATTTCCCTCAAATGAAAAAGAGTCTGCTCCACCCGACTGAACTTGCACGTGACTCTTCAAATGAATAAAGGAAAATGAATTTATTGGCTAAGAGAAGAGCTACTATAATATTAAGCAACGTTTATATCTCTCGTTAGTTCAGAAGAAGAGATACCAATCAATCAATTTATATTAGTTTTAGAACTTAGAACATTATCAACCTAAGTTACATTTAAAGAATTGTGTATAATTTACCCACATGATGTGAGACCAATAAAAATTATCCACGAGAGATGATTTATTGGCTAACATATTTTACTTATAATATGACAATTGTTAGAGAGTAGGGAGAGAGGGGTTAAATTTCAAAATAACAAAAGGTATATGTAAAATTTTGTCAAATACTTTATAAGTTTGACATAGATAGTAGACTACAAGTGAATAATTTTCATTGATGCCACATCATGTTGGGGTAAATTATTCACTATTGTTCAAAACTATTGAGAGAAAACCTTAGAACCAGCATCAATGGTCCGCGCTATTTTATTTTCTGTCCTTTATTACCTTTGCTCATAAACATCTCCGATGTTTACCTTCTTTATTTAAGAAGGTCTTGTAGTTTTTCTTTAGCAATACATATACTTGTGAAAATAAAAAATAAACAGGGACCCATTTTTATTTCCAAGGTTTTCTTTTATCATCTTCACTTTAACTAATAAACATGAAGTAAATAGATCCTTCTTAAAAAAAATTGAAATAAATAGATCCAACAGTTTTCGTATAGTTTCCTTTTACAATTTTTGAAAATAGATCTAGCATTTTAAGAAATTTTGAAAATGTCAAAACATTGTTCTTATTATTTTTTGAAAACGCATTCTTATCACAATTATTTGCTACGCAAATCTTTCATCTTCAATTTAATAAAAAATAAATAAAAATCTTTCATCTTCAACTTAAAATAAACATAAATTTTGTTGAGTAAAATAAGAAATGTGTTCCAAACGTAAACCGGTCGTAGTTTTTTTTTTAAGAGTAAACGGATCCTAGTTATTGTCATGTAGAAAGAAGCTAAGTACACATATAAGTTATAACCAATAATTTATTGTCTTTATTATTTACTAGGTTTATCATTTTTTTGGTAGAACTATGTTCACCATCTTTTGTTGTTAATAATTAATCTCGATAGAAAAAGAAAAAAAAAAGAGTTTGATTTTGATATGTTGTTAATGGAGAAAGTTTTATACCATCCGTAAATCGCAATATATTATACATATGACTTTATAAGAAGCTATAATTAAAGTCAAATATTTTTGTACTAATCGTATTAATATCAAATATATTTTTTTGGTACGAAATGAAGAGGATATATTTCATAAATTTGAGACAACTTCTCAATTGGTCCCCAATATGGAGGAGGTTTACCAAAAACTCGCTATTGGTAGTGTATTTTACTACAAATTTGAGCAATATAGAGACATATTGTGAGACTGTCTAAACTTTTTTTTTTTTTTTCAAACTGTCTAAACTTGATCCAACTGAACTTGAAAAATCCTACCATCCTTTGAAATATACTACATGGTTGCACAAACAAAGAAAAACTATATGGTTGGTAAAAAAACATTTGAACACATCATTTAATTATTTTAAAAATACACGTTATTTAATCATTTGCTCTTTCTATTTTTTCTTAAGCATGTGAACATGCAAGACTTCGTCCCATTCCCATCATTTATTTATAAAGTACTCCTAAATCCTAATACTACCGCCACTATCTGCGTGGACCCGTTTTAAAATTTGCGGTTTGATGAAGTGATATATACTTTGTTAGATACATGCGTAGTTTATGATCTATAGTGTATGCTGAAGAGTAAAAAAAAGATTGATGTAACAACAGCTACAGCCCTCAAGAAGAATTTATTTTAGAATACGATCAAAATGTTAGTTCCAGCTTATGCAACCTTTTCATGATTGAATTGCAGGATGTTGTGAGTTCATTTTCAACTTGTGGTGGACTAACAAACTCCCAAAACTTTACTCCCAAACACTCCACCATCACTGCTTCTCAGTCATCTATTTATGGCACTGGTATATATATGGTTATTAATTAATTAATTAAGTCATTTCAACATTCATTCATTCATTATATATGTATGTAGTTTGACATTTTGGATTGAATTAATTGCATATGGAGCAGTTGGAAGCCCAGTTTCAGCTAATAAACCAAACAGCAGAGAGAATCATATCAAAGGGACAGCAAGTGGTTCATCGGATCCATCCGATGAAGATAATGAATCAGGTCCTTGTGAACAAATTACAAATCCAGTTGATATGAAACGCCAAAGAAGGTATTTCCGTCTAACTTTAAATACAACACTTTTCTTATTATATTTGGTTTTCAAATTATGATATAATAATGATTCATGACATGGTTTCAGGAAGGATTCTAATTGCGAGTCAGCCAGGAGGTCAAGGTGGAGAAAACAAGCGCATTTGTCTGAACTTGAGGCTCAGGTAACTAGTCAATGTTTTGGAGCATAATCTTTTGTGAGATGTATAACAGCTAAACAGCATAAGTAGTCATCATTTTCTTCCCATTTGAATTTTGATCTCTCAGGTTGAAAAACTGAAACTGGAAAATGCAACACTATATAAACAGTTTACTGATACCAGTCAACAATTTCATGAGGCTGATACAAATAACCGAGTGCTAAAATCAGATGTTGAAGCTTTGAGAGCTAAGGTATACAGTGAGCTTATTATATAATTATTCATACGAAAATAAATATCACTGATTGAAGAAATTAACTAACATATACTATTATAATAGGTGAAGTTAGCTGAGGATATGGTCACTAGAAGCTCTTTCACCACATCACTAAATAATCAATTTCTTCATAATCAATGTCAAATGAGCACACCACCACAACTCAACATTCGCCGCATGCCACATGTTTCGCCAACCATCAACTTCCAGCAGGGAAATAGTGCCTCATACGGTGGTGTTGCGGTTGGCGTGCACAATTCAAATCTTGCTGGGTTTGGAAACTTGGACATGACTTACAATGATGTCGTCGACAATGGGGTCCTAAGCAATGCTATGAGTTGTGTGACTATTTGGCCTTAAGGGTTTCACTTGATCAAATTTTATATTATGTCATGTTTATTTCATTAGTATATTAAGTTATTGTGTTACTTTGGTTTCTCTTTAATTATTATGCCCGTCAATATAGTGTGTTCTCATGTTTATTTTATTTTGTATATTTCTTATAGTAATTTATTGTGAGAAAATTAACCTCTCACTTTTTCATATCACTCAATACAATGCCATGACAGATTATGTGTAGCTAATTAATGTTTCCCTTTTAAAATTAGAGTTGATAAGAGCAATACCATGATGAATGCTACTCTGTTATGTTTGTTCTTCATCTACGTTTAATTACAATTATTATTAATTAATATTGTTTTAGGTCCAGTTGCACTCATTCTTGTGCCAAACACCTGGCAGGAATCATCAGGCAAAGTTTCACCAAATATGCTCAGATCTTATCCTTGTTACAAAACCTCAACTATCTTATTGTTTTATATTTTCGTTTATATGCTGCCAAATTACCAAAACAAAGCTATGATGCTATACATGTCAAATAAAAAACGATGTAATTTCTAAAATAAAAGAAAATGATTTCATTGACATGCACTGATTGTTAGAGATACACACGAGAATGATGTGTATAGATAGCCTTTGGTTGCTATATGATAATCTTACAGACAACATGCTTAAATTTTATGCACATTTAAGCTTCCAGGTCAATGAATAAATGTTCATATGTTACTGCACATTTATAACCAGAAAACTCAATTATGGTATGTGTTATATATTAAAACAGAACTAAATGAATGTGTGAATCATAGAAGGTAGAAATCATGCCTGACAAAAATTAAATGATTGAACTTAAGTGATTAACAAGTTTCATAAGATCAAATCGATCGGGTGCTCAATTTGATTCTTAACTAAAATAATTATCGATCATATTTTACTTACCTCCCGACCACTCTAGGTTACTACAACTTTTTCCTTGGAACCAGATTGTTAAAACCAAAAAATCATGTATGACATATATACTAAATGGGATTTGTCTGCAATATTGCAATCAAGATCGATGTAAGCAGATGATGCAAAAAACAAAAAACAAAAACTTCATAATTCATTTTCATCATAGAATTATACTGTGATAAATCAAAACAATTTAATTTAACTTAATTTAATAGTTTACAGTTGAGGGATCAATAATTATTATTACATTCTAAAATCAAGGAATGAACAAACTGGTAAAGTATTATCCCATCATCAATTCAAACTCACCAAAATCAACTTTTCCATCAAAGTTCAAATCAACAACCTTAACCATCCTTTCAATTGTATTCATATCCCAACCTTTATCCAAACCCAAGCAATCAAGCACTCTCTTCAACTCCATTGCATCTATATATCCATCACCATCCTCATCAAATATTTTGAAAGCTTCAAGCAATAACTCACTTCTCTTTGACATATCTTCCAATTCACCAAGCACCTCTTCAACAACCACTTCTTCTTCATCATCATCTTGAAAAGCCTTGTTTTCCTTGTGATCAGAACCATAGATCAAACCAAGCTTCTCCACCACTTGCCTAGCATTTTCCTTCTTGATTCTTCCATTTGTTTCCATTCCGAAGACAGTAACAAGAGCTCGAATCATCCTTTCGTCGAGCTTGAGCATATTTTGTTGATGATTTTGATCAAGGTGATCATGATGAGGCATTGAGTTTGGTGGTGAGTTTTTGAATGTTTGTAAAAATTCAACTACAAATTTGGAAAATGCTTCTGTTATACCCATTTGAACCTCTTAATAGACCAAAAACACTATGATATAACTCTTAAATACTACTTTGAGTAAAATAAAAAGTAAAAAACTCTTGAATACTACTTTGTTATTTGAAAAAAATAAGATTGGAAAAGAACAAGTGAGTAATAGAAAGCACAGTGGAAGATTTTGTTTCTATGCTCAAACTAGTGTGACACTTCTTTTATAGTTGGATCATTTGTATTATGCCATTGTTTCAATTGTAAATCACTCAAGTGCCACTGTTTGTTGCAATTATCAATTAATAAATGTTAATAATTGTATGCAATTTTATATTTGCATTATAGAGTTCCAAGGCAGCTGGCACATCAATTGAATGTGTTAAGTGCATAATACATGCATTAGTGTATGCAGTATTAGATTAGATGTATTATGAATTTTGGTTTTACTATATTGCATCCAAGGCATGGAAAACTGACAAGATGACTGAGAACACTAATCACTGGTACTAAATATTGTCCACCAACACTCCAGAGTGAGTGGTCTCTTCATTGATCAGCACCAGATTAAGAAACTATGAATCACTTTACAAAAATGTTCTTCATTAATATTGGTAGAGTAATAAATAGTAGAAAGCATAATAGGAAAATCTCTCAAAAAAAAAAAAAAAAAAAAAAAAGGAAAAACATAATTAATTAATGGGTGCTGCTAACCGGTGCCCGGGGCACTGGATAAGGAGCAATAAATTGATCAATTCTATTTATTTTATCTCAATTAATATGAGAAATAATAAACCAATTAATTAAAATTGTATTCAATACTCTTAAAGGCACAACTATTATATAATTTTGAGAGTTGACCAATTTATATACTGTAAAATAGAAACCTAATATTATTTGAATTCTTCTTGTAAATTTTCCTCACAACAGTATTGTTTTTTCCTGTGAATTTTTTTTTGCACCATTTTTTTTCATCCCGTGAATTTTACTCAGCATATTGTTTTCTTATGCTTTCTTTCATTTTTTTAATTAAAAGTTATTGAAATAATTAAACAAAGACAAGATATTTTAAAGTCCAAAATAAATTAGCAATTTCAAAGATAAAACATAATCAAATAAGATATCAAATACAAAATCATTAAATGTGTAATTTAGTCCTCTTCAAAACAAAATTGCATCCTTTAGAGAGTATTAATCACAGCTTTTATTAATTTTAATTAGTTACTTATTATTTCTCACTTTAATTAAGGTAGATAAGTAGAATTTATGAATTTATTGCTTCTTAACCAGTGCCTCCGGGGCATTTGATAGCATTATCCTTAATTTATTATTATCAGCCTTGCTATATAATGCGAAGTATATGCCCACGACGCACACGATAAAAGGTTGGTAGGATTTTTACATTTTTAAAATAAATAAAGTTAAAACACAGCCTAAAATATATAATCCTATGGCTGCAGTGGATTCGTTGCTTTTCGTCGCTCAACTATCGTACCATTAAACTTTTTCCTATTATTATTATTATTATTATTATTATTATTATTATTATTATTGTAAAATGACATGTAATTTAGAACAGACTTATTTTGCTAAATGCCGTGTAATTTAGGATAAGCATATTTTGTTAGAATGACATATAAACTTAGATTAGATGGAATACTTTTAAGAGGTCTAATTATCATGATCAAAGAAGAACATTTAAAAGCATTAATATTATGTGAGTGTTTTTATTTATTGGTAGAGGGTGAGTTTTTAACTAACATAAATAAGAGAATAAAAAAATTAAACAATTAATTAATATTTTTTTAAAAATGGTTCCTTCAATAAAGCGGACAGACGAAATACTCCCATATTGATGATTAGTTCTCTAGTTATTTGAAGGTAGGTTGGTTCTAGACTTCTAGCAAGGACGGAATGGTTTTTGCTTTGTGTTGATGTTGTTGAAGGACAAGCAATTGATCTACCTCATGGGTTTGTTTTGGGTCAAAAGAACTAGGATTGAGTAATGTGGATTTTGAGGTTGTCTCTCAAACGGTAGTTTCAAAGTTTAAAAGCAAAGGGAGACGACATCACGAGGTTTGGAGTTATTATTCGCAACGGTAGAGGTATACATAGTTTTTTTTTTAGTTGTGTTATTTGAACAACTATTTATGTGATAATTTTTATGACAACCATAAATTTATAAAGAAAAAAGGTATTGGTATAAAAATCAAAACAATAGAGAGAGAAAGTAAAAACATAATGTAAGTATGAGAGAGAAAATTGTCACAAAAGTTGTCAAAAAATAGTTGTACAAATATCATTTCTCTTTTTTTTTTTTCATAAATTTTATGTTGAATTTACTATGAGGCAAATCAACAAAGTTGCTCACTTTATAACTGCGACGAGACATCTTATGTTAGTCTCCACATTTTCACTAATGTACCCACTTGTATTCGTACTATTATCATTAATTAAATGAACAAAGTTATTTCAAGAAAAAAAACTATAGTTGGATGTAAAAATAAAAGTATTACTCCAATGTAGTGAAAAATAAAATAAATCAAATAATGCTCCAAATGGGTGTACTCCTTGGTACACTTCCTTTTATTATCTTATTGTAATAATGCTCCAAATGCAAGTCACAAATGAAATGATTTATAGCTTAGGCTGTAGATTGAATCAGATTTGTGATACAGCCATTTTTTAAATCATGGATGGACAGAAAACGCGTTCAGTTGCTGTGCCAACAAATATTTAAACTTATTTTTGGATCATTTTGTTGGCCTTTCTTCCTGCAATAATTGTTGTTCATGTCACGTGCACTATTTTTAATTCATTGACAGATGTAGTATTGTGAATTTTTAGAGCTGGAAATACGATCCATACAAGGAGGAGAATGGTGCGAGATTCAATCCCCTAAAGATATACAGAGAATGGGAGGGGGTGGGTGTTCAGGGTGGGAGGAATGAGAGAGTGGTAGAAACGGTTAATTATATTTGCAATCTTCATGGGTTTTGTTTGGTGGTTATGGTGCACCGTCTATGTGCGGCATCTTTTGTATCTTGTTTCGTCCATATCTTGCGTATTGCGAGGATGACGTTTAATAATATTTGTTGATTCAAAAAAGAAAAAAATTGCAATCAAAATAATTAAAAAAAAAAACAAAGAGAAGTGCTTAGAATAATATGGTCTGAGGTTCGAACTCTGGATACCCCACTTCTCCACATTTAAAACATGTGAGCTTCACTCACTAGGCTACCTAACAAAAAAAAAACTGAATTATCCTACCGAGGATATCGGTCTAAAATGAAACTTTTTCCTTCAAACATATTTTGTTCCATATTAGAGATGTACAATAATCATTTTAAAATTATAACTTTTTGTAAAGATAAGGGGGAAAAAAGGAAACTTCTATGGTACAGTCACAATTTTAAGTGTATCGGGACTCTTGTTTCACAAAATATATAAATTAAGGATCACTTTAATGAAATACAAATGTATTTGTTAATATTTATATTTTAGAAAACATCATTTCATAAGAAAAACCATCATTTCATTGTTTATAAGGATCATATTAAAAAATTTACATTTTGTCATAAAAAATAATCAATATTCATTGTTATGAGTAATAAAAATTCTTAAAAATTAAATTTTATTTCGTCGAAGCTTTTGGTAAATAAAATTTAATTATCTTAGTTGTCAATGATAGAAAATAATTATTTTTCTTCAAAAAAACAACTCATTTATTATTAATTTTACGACTTGGTGTACCGATACATCTAAATTTATTGGGTTTACCATAGAACTTGCCGGCAAAAAAACATATTTCTCTAAAGATAGAAAGCTAAAAGAGCATATCTCTAAAAATAGAGGGTCAAAAGATTATATTTTCCTAAAGATAAAGTGCAAAATTGTTTTTATAGGGTTAAAATCATAACTTTTTAAAATTTAAAGGGTTAAAAATACATTTAAACCATAATTATATTGTAAAAAAATCATATGTGCAATAAGTGTCCACTCATCACGCCTTACCGTAAAGATAAACGACTCATTAGCTAGGGTCCATAAATTTGAATTAATGCAAAAAATGTATATTACTCTCTCCGATCATATTTATAAGCAAAAAATAATTTTTTAGATTCATTGAGTATCTAATGTATTCTGTCTTTAAATGAACTAGATACATTAGTCATTCAATGAATCTAAAAAATTGTTTTTTTTTTTGCTTATAAATGTGACCGGAGGAAATATGTTTTTTAGGTTTTTGAACTGGAGTTTAAAATAGAGAGTAGGAGGTAAAGGGAGAGAGAAAATACTATTTAAAAAATGCTCAAATTTAAAAGACCGCAAAATCAATTTTACCTATTTTGTTTTGAATTCTGCTCTTTACCCAACACAAAACATTCGTGTCCAACTGATTTTCCAAATATACCCAAGCGTGAGTTAAGTCACGTTGTGTGACTTAACTCACGTACCTAATAGCTCAGCATGACTTAAGTCATGCACCACTTGCCTGTGCGCGAGTTAACTCACGCGGGTTGGTCGGTGGTCTGAGCTCAAGAATACACATTTTTTGGACGGTGGTCAGTTTTTCAACCTTGATTCTACACATTTTTTTACAAGTTTTACACGTTTTTTTACTACATTTATTGTAGTTATAATCTATGTTACCATTCCCATCTGCTTCAAACTTCCTCATTTCCTCACATCATTTCACATGAGTTAAGTCACGCAGCGTGACTTAACTCACGCAGAAATATATTTGAAAAATCAGTTAGGCGCGAGTGTTTTGTGTTGGATAAAGAGCAGAATTCTTTTGTTTTTTCAACCTATATAGAGAGATTGAAATGATAGAAACAAAGAGATAGATAGGATATTGAATCATTTAATTTGGGGGTCTAAATATCATTACCGTAAAAAATTACTTTAAGTACAACACTCATTTTTTATACTCGAGAAAGAAACTCGTAATTCACCAACACAAACCCTTATGCATCCTTCAAGCTCCAACGATCTTGTTAATCTCTAAACTCTCACTACGAAGACACACCTTCCACTAATAATGGTTCAACCAAGTTCTTCTCATGGTTCTTTCTCCAAGTAACGTCGTTCGAATTAGGGGTGTTCAAAACCGAACCAATCTAATAAAAAAACCACAAACCAAACCAATTCGAACCGAAACTGCAAAAAATCGCACTTGGTTCGGATGACTTTTACACTGAATCGTGCGATTCGGTTCGATTTGCGATTTGCATCTCAACAACAAAACCAAACCCCAAGAATAATGAATATTACTTAAACATGTACTAGCCCAATTACAT
Organism: Medicago truncatula; assembly: GCF_003473485.1. Classification (NCBI taxonomy): domain Eukaryota; kingdom Viridiplantae; phylum Streptophyta; class Magnoliopsida; order Fabales; family Fabaceae; genus Medicago; species Medicago truncatula. The sequence goes on from NC_053044.1 coordinate 54,039,226, forward strand.
AGCTCAAGAATAATCTCTTTCGATTCGATTTTTCCATTGTTGCACCATCAGGTTCGATTCTAATTCCTTTCCATCTCTTTCAATTTATTTTCAGTGATGAATTTGTTTCATTTACTTCCAAATAATTTGTTTCATGCTTATGTTTCTTCTTAATTTTATCTATTTTAATATAAGTTTTACCTAATATTTTATCGTATAAACAACAAAATAAAATGTCTTATTTTGTAATAAGTTGGCAATATTAGAGTTAATGTAATATTTTTTTATCTCGCGATAAACCGCACAAACCGAACCAATCCAAGCCGAATTGGTTTGATTGGGATGAATTTTTAAAAATCAACCGAACCAAACCAAACCACATGCTTTTTTATCTCGTAGTTTAGATGACTTTTATGCTTAAAATCGAACCAAACCGCACCGCGATCACCCCTAGTTCGAACCATGCTAATTCCCTACGCCATTCTCGTTTTTCTTACTATTTCCATGCTAGTTCTTCTTCTCATCAACATCAACCTCATTCACCTTTCACCCCTTCAAAATGTCAACATTGAATATAAATGGTGACAAGAATCAAATATATCAATACAACTACAAAGTTAATTATAACATGTATCCTCCATAATTAGAAGACAATAATAAAATTGTTAAAATATGTTTTTGGTCCCTACAAATATAGTAAGTTTAGGTTTTGGTTCTTGGTAATTTTTTTTTTTAAAAACGTCCTTGCAATTTTTTTTTGTTTTTTAAAATAGTCTCTAGTCCCACTTTCTTGTTGATTTGGCACATTTTTGCTTATGTAGCATGTCCTAATTGTGTAAACTTGTATACGTGGCATCTGAACTGTCCCACCTGACTTTTATCTGAAATTAAAAAATAAAATAAAAAATAAGAAAATGTTTTATTTTAATTTTAATTTTCTTAATCCAAAAAACTAAAATTCTTCCTTCTTCATCGTTTTGCATCCCAATCTACTACCAGTATGATTCACACAAACCCAATTTATCATGTTTCCTATACTATCTTTTATCTGGATGAATTTCGATTTGGAGATGGATGAATATTCATCTGAATTTTAAACCACTGTCGTTTTCCAGAATTTTGATTTGGATTTGAATAAATTTGAGAACAAGAAGATGATGCTGCTACTTGAAGATGAATTCATAATTTGTTTTCCAAAATTTCGATTTGAAGAAAATGAATTGATGAAGGATTGAATAGAATGACGACGAAGATGAAGAACAAAGAAGAAGAGGATCTGCCAAAAAGAAGGGGTGAAGTAGAAGGATTTGTTGTTTTTAATAAATTAAAAATAAATGTTTTTTTTTTAATTTCATAAATGTATTTTCTGATTTTTTAAAATGTTTTTTAATTAGTTAAAATAAAATAATTGCCACTTGTATGCCACATGTACAAGTTTACACAGTCAGCACCTACCACATGAGAGAAAATGTGCCAAATCAGCAAGAAAAGTGGATTTAGGGACTATTTTAAAAAACATAAAATTTTGCAAGGACGTTTTTCAAAACTTTTTTTTACCAGCGACCAAAATCCAAACTCGTTATATTTTCAGAGACTAAAAACATATTTTACCCTAATAAAATATAATCAACTACAAAGTTAGTTATAACATGCATCCTCCACAATTAGATGAGAATAATAAAATATAGGGTTAATATGTCTTTACCACCTGTAATTTAGGCGAGTTCCGGTTACCCTCATGTAACAAAAAAAGTTTAGATTCAAACTTATAATTTGAAGATTCTTTCGAAATAGACCTTGTAATTTGAAGATTCTTTCGTTTTAGACTCTGTGGTCATCTGACTGTGCAAACATGATGACGTGGCATGCTGAGTCAGCATTTTTACATGATGCGGCGCGCTGACTGTATAATTAATTATGTTTTTAATTTCTTTATTTTCATTTAAAAATAAAAAAACTGAAAATTAATTCTAAAAATATACAAAAAAATTCTTATTATTTTCTCAAAATTCAAAAAATGGGAAACAAATTCATATATTTTTTCAAAAAATAAAAAAAATTCAGATTTTTTATAAAATCTTTTTCAAAATTAAAATATTGGAAAAAAAATCTGGAACATAATGTATTTCAAAAATTTCAGATTTTTCTTTCGAAATTAAAAAGTTTGATTTTCATTTTTGTACAAAAAATAAAAATTTTGGAAAATATTTTTTGCAGTAAAAAAAATTCCTGAATTTAAAAAAAAATATATTTTTCATAAAATCAAAAATATTTTTACATTTTTTTAATTTCAAATTTTTTCTTCTTCTGCATTTTGTGTTTTTTTATTTTAAAAATTAAATTCCATAATTTTTTTTTTTGAAAATACATTGTTTTATACGATTTTTTTAAAATTATTTTTTATTTTAAAAAATAGGCAAGATGCCACGTGTGCCCTTAAAAAAATAAAAAACAAAATCAATTATACATTGAGCGTGCCACATTATCATATATGCACAGTCAGCATGCCATGTCAGCATTTTGTCCAGTCGGATGGCCTCAGGGTCTAAAACGAAAGAATCTTAAATTATAGAGTTGGAATCCAAACTTTTTTTTACAGAGGTAAACCGAAACTCGCCTAAATGACAAGGGGGTAAAGACATATTAACCCTGAAATATAATTTATCATTTCTAAATTGCATCTTACACTTATTTTTGTTTTAAAAAGGATAGTCACACACTTATTATTTATTTTACAGGTTAATGGGAGTTGAATTGATGAATTCTTATAGATGTGTACTTGATGATTTGTTGTCCAATGAACTAAAATTAATGGTTTGTGTAAAAAATACATGTAACTAGGTATATAACCATGCGTTGCACGGGTTTGATTATACTGTTTTTTTTTAATGTACTGGAAATAAGAAATTTGATTTAAAAAATACTATTAAAATATATTTATTTTTTTTCCTTCAAGTGAATATAGAATATAAATAGTATATAAAAATATTAATTACACTATTCATCTTAATCCTTGCATAAATAATTTGTATTAAAATTTAATTTGATTATATGTTGTTCCAATATTTAATCTTCTAATATATATAAATGGTGTATATCATTTTTAGCAAGTTTAGTGCTAACTTTAAAATAACTTTCTTATGTAGTTTCACTTCTCAGGGAAGATATTTTTTGGAATGTAACAGGTATATGAAATTCAGAATCTCGAACTGCACTTTATGTTTGTTTTCGGAATCATAGGCCGGAGATTTTGTTTGTTGCTGAACCAATTCATGGGCATGTTCAGGATTTTTTTAGAGATTGGGTTGGGCTCCATAGGTCTTCGTTTTGTTTCTGTTTTTCTGTTTTATTTTGCGGGTTCTGATTTGGTTGCCCCGGTTGTACAATTTTCTCTTTTTTAATAAAATTTTATGATCATGGTGGCAGAGGATGGAGCTGGTCTTGGAGTGAAAACTTAGTTGGGATGTTTTGACGCCTCCTAATGTCTTCCATTGGTTTTTATTAAGCAAAAATAAAATAACTTATTAAAATAAAAATGTTGTATTTAAGAAGCATATGAAATATGTTTTGAGCACAAATAAAACTTTCTTATGAACATGGTGTGCTAGAGTTAAACGGATAAATTATGCACCACAATATCCTCCTCAGTTGACTCCAGAGAAGAAAAAAAAGGCACAATAAGATAACATAATTTTTTAAGAATTCTTCTTCTACAATACTCTTACATACCCTCTCAAATTGAAATTTCATATACTCATGTACTAAAGAGTTGTTCATAAGACATATTTATAATCAATTTATGCGGTAGTCATTAGTTTGTGTGAACTTGAAAGGCTAAGAATACATTTAAAAGGTTGAACTCAAAATAAACCCACAATAAAACATTAAAGAGGGTGCATCCTTTCACCTTTCTTTACATTAAAAGTTGGGCACATTTAAGTCTAGAAGAAGAATGCACATCTAATATTTAAACCTTATATAATTAACACATTAAACTAATTTATATTGTACACAATGATTTCAATTTATTTTGGTTGAATCTATTTTCTTATTGAATTGTCTTAACCTTTATTTGCAAACAAGTAATAGACATGTATGATGTTGACGGAAATATGCATATATACAAATGTCGTAATCAAATTGTTCCTAAGATTCTTATAAGAAAACAATAATTCTTCATAATTACTTGAATTCCAACTATATGCATTGTTTTTGTTAAAGAGTGGGTTCACCAAGGTTATTATCAACTGTAATGTGGCCTATGTTATTTGTTTTTTCTCCTAGTTATGTATCATACTTGCTATATTTCATTTTACTTCACGTTATCATAAGTGTTTTGATGTAAATGTCATGAACAAAGATGATGCAACGAGTTTGGAGAAGCGTCACCGGTATCTTCTTTCACTGCAAGATCTTGATTAGTAAATAGTAACCACCCTTTTAAGATGTTTATGATACATTGCTTTTAAAAATGTATTTAAAACTCACATACATGTCTCAATTTTTTATTAGAAACTAAAACACAACATAAAATCATAGTTTTCTCTAAAATGGTTGTACTCATAAAAAATAGCAAGTCTGGTAAACAAAATAAAAGTAAGGTTCATTTCAAATATGGTGGAAAGTAACGGGTTGCATTTGTGTAACATAATGGATTTCAATGTTATATAACATCAACCAATAAGGGTGTGTCATGCGGCACACCTTTTAAAAAAAAAAAAAAAAAAGACAAAATGAAACTCCCAACACGTGAGAAGGAAAAAACACTCAAAGCTTCACAAATTCTTCCTTGATCCCCTTCAAACCAAAACCCACCCACCGCCGCCGCCTCCGCCGCCGTCGAGGATATAAAACTTAACTCGGTGAGTTTAATATTCCAAAATCAAAGGTCACAAGAAAATGAACTTGCCAACAAGATAGATATATGGAAGGGAATAAATACATACCAACACGAAAGTCCCATGAATCGGCTTCACCTTCAACATTCAAACCTTCTGTATGTATGTTTGTTGAATTAGAAAGAGAGAGAGAGAGAGAGATAGGGTTTGTTGTGCGCAAAATCGACGGCGGCGGAGGCGGTATAATTTGGTGAAGTACTAATGTATGAAATAATGGAATTTATGTGTTTGCGGTATAATTTTACTTTTGATTTGAAGAGGAAGGAAGAAGAAGAACAGGGTGTGGCAGATCGACGGCGGTAGCGGCCGGCGGTGGGTGGGTTTTGGTTTGAAGGGGATCAAGGAAGAAGAAGAAGAAGAAAGTGTGAAGCTTCTGAGTTTTTTTCCTTCTCACGTGTTGGGAGTTTCATTTTGTCTTTTTTTTTTTTTTAAAGAAAAAGGTGTGCCACATGGCACACCCTTATCATAAGGGTTGATGTTATATAACATTGAAACCCGCTATGTTACACAAGTGCAACCCGAAAAGTAACATAGAAAGAAAATAAACAACCTTTTGAACGGCTAATTTTCTCGAATGTGGGGATCACCTTTAGCAACCACAATTAACAAAGGAAGGAGAAGATGGATACATGCAGAAAATGGTAAAAAAATAAAAAAATAAATCATAATTATTATTATTTTGACATGATAAAAAATCTTATAATATTAAGGGAAATAGAAGAAAACAAACTATAAACAAAACTCTCAAATTTCTTTTTCCTTCTCTCTCGGTCCCCAGTCGCTTCCTCGAAGTGGCTTGTCAACCACACTTTCGCTCCCTCAAAACAATGCTCCTCACCAACCTTAACGGCTTTGGGTTGGGGAAAGACTGCAATGAGTAGTTCGCTCTATAGAACACTCATGTCGATAAAATGACTTGAATTCTCTTTACGATGAAAAATAGGAAAATATATAATATAATATAATATAATATAATATATAAGATAATTAAATTAATTTTATCAGGGTAATGCCCCTGGAATAGGTTTTTGGGTCACAATAAATCTAGGGTCCTGATCGAGCAACTAGCAGTCTTATCTATCCTCCCCAACTACCTCATATTCCATCGTTAAACCTGGGCTAAATTGGAAGAACAAAATGAAGTAAAAAAATACTGAAGAAAAACTCAAGAAAATCAATGAAAAATCATTGAGAAAAACGTGATGTAGATTCGTTAGGAGAAAAAAGTAGGTGCAGATTCCTAACATCAAAATAAATATAAAAAAATCAGTGACATGGATCATATTGTAAATTAGAGAATGGGAGAAACAACAATTTTTTTCGTCTTTCAAAGTAAACACATGCATATCATATACACAAAAGAGAGAAGATGATCAAGAATAGAGGAACCTAAAAATATGCAATAGGGTTCTTTCACATCAACTAAGTCGGTATAACAGCATAACTATGAAAGCAATAGTGGTATACAACTTGACTTCTTTCTCCCACACATGCTAGCTTCATTGCTTTCATGCCTTGTGGCGGCTTAGAGCATCCTCAATTCTAATAGTAATATTTTATGGCACTTCATTGGGGGTTCTAACGCCCTTCCTTTTGATTGATGCACAATTGAGTAGGCCGGTCACGAAGACTACAAGTTTGGGATCAGAAACGATAAAAATAGATCTTCCTACTCAAACAAGAAGTCCTAGGGGGTTGCCCCTTGCACCTATGGGATAAAACTCATGAGAGGCTGTGTGTGGACAAGTCTGAGCAACCTCGATTGATTGAGCTATAAGGCTTTTCTTGTATGAACAAACAAACATTGTACAACCAACTTACGTGGAAAAGATTCGATATTTGCCGATTTCTCCGTCAAAGTGAGTGCCTATGGTACAAGTTCATATTTGGTTACTAGAAGCTCATGTAAATGCACCTACGACAAGATCCATCATTTTTGCACGATTTACAACGGCTTCAATCCGATTTTACTCAGGTATTGCATAACCGCCATCGGATAAAAGTTTAATTTTTTATCCACGACAAGAAATGGTTCCGCATAATGCGGAACCTGATGTTGCTGATATGATACAAGAGTGAGAACCAGAGAATATGGTCGTCAACGGTGAAAACCTCCACCCCTCGTCTCTTATTGGATAGGGATGCACGCAACCCGAATCAACATATAATAAGCCTTGATCTCTAACACATCGACTCCTTTCTCTTGGTGGCTGACTGATTTAAGAGGTGATTGGATGAAACTATAATTAAATGTAGAAACCGAGTTCAAGGAAAACAACAATTATCAATGAACCCATTCAAAAAAAAAAAAATTATCAATGAACCAGGTAGTGATATATGTTCATGTATTGTGAATTGGAATAAGAATGAATCATTGGAGATCAACATCATAAGGAATAAGAATGATTCATTGGAGAGCAGCATCATAATCATCAATGAATGATTCTACCAAAGACGTTAATTATCAACGAACGAGACTAAGAGTGTGTTAAAAAAAGCACATGAATATTATTAATAGAAAAACGCATGAGAATTAATTAATAAATGTGTTCTTTTTTTTTTTTTTTTTTTTTTTTTTTTGAGAGAGAATAAATGTGTTCCTAAAAGACAAAATTGGAATGACCCGACAAAAAATAGGACAAATTAAAATGACATGACAAAAGTTGTGTAATTTTTTTTTTTTGGGTGATTGTGTAAGTATTAAGTAATATATTAATTAAATGATATAACTAATATCATATGAAAAATTAAAATTAATAATTATTTAAAAATAAAGTGAACTACACTAATGTTATGCAATTAATTAGACGTGCCTACAAAATAATTATCGTATTTTAATTTTAACTTTAATAAAACCCAACATAAAGGCATAATACTTACGCGGTCACGGCCATAGATTGATGAGAAATGATATTTGAACATTTTTTTTTGCAACAATTATTTCGACAATTCTATGTATATAGTGGTATTTTCGCAGAAGTGAATTTTTTTTTTCTTTCTAAAACACCATGTTAATTACTCAATTTTTTTTGGGTGGTGGTCCAACCTTGCATATATTATGCATTGTCTATACCAACTGAGCTAAGCTCATCAATTTATCATAAAGGTAAGGGTGTGTATTTTTAAGTTGTCACAAAATTGACGTCAATTTATCACAACTCTAAATTTATATAGTTTAAACACATTTACAAATGGAAAAATGTAGAAATAAAAGAATCAAAATTTTGATATTATTATTATTGAACATATTAATTAATATATACTGATTTTTTTAATAAGAATTAATATATACTTATGTGAGTGCGTTAATCTACTTGAGTTGATATGATAGTAATTACCTGAAAATACTGAAAGCACACTCCTCTTTATAATGTCAGATCAATTATCCGCAATATTAATTTGGGTGAACTAATTTAGTTTATTTAAAAAACTTTTGCGAGTGTGTTCAAGTGAGTTGATTTGTAATTACGACCTAAAAAAATTGGGCAATGCCAACATCAAGAGGGCTAACAAAGGATATCCATGTGAACATCCCACAATCCACCGTCTTGTCTTGATAGAGTACAATGTAGATTATCAATATTATTCAACTCAACTACTTTTTTGGTCCTTGCCGATGCATTTTCAAACCTTCCTCGACGGCAGTGATGGGCTATTACCACCTACCTACCTACCCAACCCAACCACGTCTCTCATTATTACCGATAACAAAAAACTCACCATATTTTAAAAGTCAAATAATTATTTTATAATATTAGAATTAGAAAGAATATTTTCACATCTAGCTTTTTGACTCGGAATATTTCACAAGTTTGAAAAATATTTCTAGAGTACGTTAGTTATTTTTGGTGAGTACAAGTTGTTGAATATTGAATATTGACGGTGAACAAAACTATCTTTCATCATCAATATCATCACCAACAAGTTAACTAGTAGATTTTGATGGACCTCGCTTGCCACATGTTTAGATCTCACTTTATTTTTTTAGATTATTCTATATTATACTTTATGATTTTGATTTTATTATCAGATTAGATTAGATACTCTCTCCCACAGCCACGACACTCTTTTTACAAAATTGAATCAACCAACATCCACCACCTTTATGTTATGATTCAATTAATAAATAATTGTCACACATCTTTTTCATCGAAATTTTTGTCACACTAAAACTTAAAAAATATTGATCATATAAATTCATTCAAAACATCTAAAAAGAAGAAAAAAAAAAAAAAAAAAGTGAAAATCTTGATACCAAACCCTTTGGTTTTTGAGCAGTGTAATGGTGTAATAAATATCAGAATAACAGTTAACTTGTTTTCTTCTTCTTCTTCTTCTTCTTCTGTTTTCCGAACGAAGCTTTGTTGGCGGTTTTGATGGCGCCTCCGAAGCTTTTCGTCTTCGCTATTTCCGTTGCCCTAATTTTCTCCTTCGTTACTTCCGAAGCCGATGTTTCTATTGAAGATTCTGATTCCTCTGCTCTTAAGATCCAATTAGATCAACTCAATTCTAAGATCCAATCTCTCGGTATCAATCCAAAATCTCAATTATCATAATTTTTCTTTCATTTCGATTCATCCATTTTCAATTTTTGTAGTTAATTACACTGTGTAGTCGATTGAACCAAGTTTTTTTTTTTTTTTTTATGAACTTCTTTTTCCTAAATCGATGTTACTGTGGTGTTAGCGTTTTCAATTAGTTGAAATTACTGAGGAAATTTTTGTGGCTATTAATTTACAAATTTAGGAACTTTTATATTTGTGAATCGTGATTTTTGTGGCTAATACATGTTATTGTACTTAATTTTGTTTTGAAGAGTCTCAAATCAGTGAGAAAACACAAGAATTGAAGAAAAAGGATCAAGTAATTGCAGAAAAAGAAAAACTTTTCCAAGATAAGTTGAGTAGCATTCAATCCTTGCAGAATGAGGTTGCTTCTCTTCAGGTGAGATCACTTTTCACTAGACCCTCTTTAGGGATTTTTCATTCATTTGGAATTGTAAACCTGTATTTATCAATGAGATCATATACTCACCACTTGTTATTTGCTTAAACCCTTCAAAATTATTATTTTTTCCTCAGAAAAAAGGGTCATTGGATGCTGAGGAGCAGGTTGGAAAGGCTTATGCACGTGCCGGTGAACTACAGAAGCAGGTCATGTATGAAGGAGATAATTGATATATTATGCAATGATTGTTATTCTTTGTGCATAGTCTGAAATTCTTAATGCAGGTTGACAAGCTTAAAAGCGAACTCGAAGCACAAAACAGTGAGAAAGTGAACTGGGAATCTCGGGTAGCCAAGTTAGAGAAAAAGATTCATGATTTGAACTCAAAACTAGAGGATGTAAGTTGTACACTTGGCTAGATTGTTTAATTTTGTTTAGAAGTAAATCTGAGTTTTATGACTAGTTCCTATTCTTGTTTGTGTGTGTGTGTATTATTGCAAAAGAAGTTTTTGCAGTCATGGAACTTAATTTACTCTTTTGAAAAATACTTATACTTAGTTTATTTATATTTTACTTTTTATTTCTTGTCTTTTTGCAAAATGAGATGCTTATTAAGTAAACAAACACATTCTGATTGTGATCAGCATGCTCAGAAGTTACCTCTGCTAACTTCTTTTATCTGTATAATTCAGTCCACCTTTACTACACTCCCACAACTACCACTTCCTAAGGTTATTCACATTGCCTATTTTGGGTCATTGCTGTTGTTCTCAAAATCATCGTCACTAGCCAATTGTGCAGTTGTCATGATTCATGGCCGCTATGGGCCTAACTACTTAATGAAAAAAAAATTAAGATATTATTCTTTATATTTCTAAAATATTCATCTATAACCATCTAATGATGTCAGTTTGTTATCAAAACATAATCTTTTTGATGATGATTTGACTTGAGCAGTGTATTCTCCACAGGTTCAAAAGATAAATGAGGAACAAAAGAAACAAATCCGCAAAACTGAACGTGCACTTAAAGTTGCCGAGGTATGTGAGACTGTGAGTGCATACATTTTCTTGCCAATGTTGTGTAGGATGGTGGTGATTTTGATGAAAGTTTTTGTTTTTCTATTGATATTCTTATTTAGGAAGAAATGTTAAAGGCAAAGCTAGAGGCAACTACCAAAGCAAAAGAGCTGAGCGAGGTAATAGTTTATTAGTTGAGCCCCTAAACCATGTAATCTTTTTAAATGTTGTTAGCCACCAGAAAACCTTAAAAGTAATCCATGATTATTAGCAACATGTGACTTCAATCTAAAACTGAAAAGAAATGTTTAATTCATGCCATTTTCTTGTATATAGATGAATGAAGGAAAGCTCGCACAAATATAAATAGCTCTCCTAGTAAAAAAAATCCTTATATTATGTGATATTGGTAATTGGTTCTATTCCTGATAGTTTACTATAAAAATAAACTATCAGACAAGGTATATTGTGGATTTTAAATTTTATTAATTGATGCTTACTGGTGTTAATGATCAGACTCATGGTGCTTGGCTTCCTCCTTGGCTGGCTGTACATTATATTCGTAGTAAGGTGAGTTTATGTTGTATGCTCTGTGACGTTGGTTAGAACAGCCTTATTCACATTATCTAATAATTTTCTTTTCTTTTTTGTTAGTCCGTGGCTGAGAGTCATTGGAATGAACATGGGAAGCCTCTGTTGGAAGTGATATCTCAAAAGGTACTATATGATATTTATTTTGGCTATCAGTCTTATGTTTTCTTCTGCTACTTCAATAAATTATAGATCCAGGTTTAATTCTTCTTCTTCAGCACACACAAGTCCTATTGATTTCTGTATTTTAACGCTTTTCCTATGCATTCTAGGCCCTAGAGAAAAAGGCACAAGCTGGAAAATGGGCTGAACCTCACGTGGAAACAATTAAAACCGTAAGTCTATCATTTATATCTTTCATACTTTTGATCTTTAGGTTACTGCAATTACTGTGCCCTGTGGTTAGATGTTGGATTTGCTTCATCCACAATTTGTTTGTTTTACCCGTGGTCCTGATAGCTTGTTGACCATTTAGGAGTTTCAACATTGGCAGAAAGCTCCTAGTGTGTTAAATACTTGGGCAAATTAAGTTATTATTTCTCACTCTTCCCTGTTTTCAACTGAAGAAATGGGTTCCAGCCGTGAAAGAACAGTGGTCTGTGGTGAAAACAAAGGCCGAACCTCATGTGCAGGCACTGACTTCAAAGACTGTTGAGGTTTACAAGTCCTCAAAGGATGCACTTGCTCCCCACTTGAACAAGGCAAAAGAATGTGTAGATCCTTATTATCAGGTATAAGTTTTTTCATTGAACTGTATGGTTTGTTTGTTTATGTTTTTCTTGAGGTATTCTCAACTGGTTGACAGGAAGCTCGAAAGTTTAGCAAGCCATACATTGATCAGGTCGCTACTGCGGCTAAGCCTCATGTTGAGAATGTACAAGTGGTTCTGAAGCCCTACACAAAGAAGGTTGTTCTCGCTTATGGGAATTTCTTGGAATCAGCCACTGCATATCATCGCCAGGTTCAGACTTTACTTTCCTACTATTTATATATTTATGCTAATCCTCTTGTATTATTTTTTTGAATGGCAAATGTTAGTAATTAGTTGTTAGATTAGTTTTTTTTCTCCTTCATTCGGGTTTCAACCCAGGACCTCCAACTCCTTATCCCTTAGCTCAAACCAGCTGTGCCCAACCCCTCCTGATCCTCTTGTATTTTTGTTGTTGCTGCTGCTGCTGCTGTTGTTAGCAAGGCCGGCAATGTGTGATTTTATTTAATGCTGTATATCTCCTGCTCCATACTGTATATGCACACCAGATAATTGAAAATAGAATCTTCAGTTGGCTGTCTCTGTCTTTTGAAAGTTACAGCTGCTTTATTCCCACAATCTGAAATCTAGTCAAAGGCAACTTGATATTATGACATCACCATACTAATGTTTCCTCATCGTAGGGAGCTGTGTGTCTTCTTTTCATGATATGCTTTTTGGAGATTGCAACATGATATAGACATGGCAGTTACCCTTTCTGCTTATCATTTTGTGACGGGAATGTGAAACTACAATTTTGATTTTATTTCCCTCACTGCTTATTCTTTGAAATTCTTATTAGTTCCAGATCTTGAACGGTTTGTTTTTTAATAGTTCACTATATAATAGTTTTCTTAGCTCCTTTTTGAGTGTTGAATTGTCTTTCGTTATTCAAGGTCCAAGCTACTGTTCAAGAGACGTTGAAAAAGCACGAGCTTACTAGACCTCTTGCTACCAAAGAATTGGAATGGTTTGCGGTATGTATCGGAGTATTTTCTATATCCTAAATATTATTACTAAAATATAAATATGGTTAGGTGGTTTGACAAACATATCAAATTGAAACTATGCAGGCCTCTGCCCTTCTGGCCTTGCCTATTATCTTAATAGCTAGAGTTTTTTCTGCCATTTTCTGGTTAGTCTTAGATGTTTGTTTTTTCTTTTTAAACCCATACTGATTTGTTTTATTTTCCTTTCCATATATGCACTTCCTCGTATTTGTATTGAAAAAAAGAGCACATAGTTACAAATGTTTTATCATCTGCAGTAGCAAAAAGGCAAGTAAACCCGCTCGAAGTGGAAACACCCACCATGCTCGTCGTAAAGCTAAGCGAGGTCATCCAGACAAGTAGATAGCATGAAGTTGGCTGCTGGTTTATTTTTTTCGGAGAGAAGTTTAGGTATGTTGTTCTGTTATTGTAGCATACATGATCCCTAGCATGCTTTGATATTTTTTTTACCATAAGCTATGTTATTGACATGCGTGTCTGGTATGGGTTGCTTTGTAAATAATACAATTAACTCATTTGTCACCTTGAATTTTTGATTTAGCAAGTTAAATAGTATTTACATCATTCATCATATATCATGTAGATCTAATTTTTTATTTGGGGAAAACTGTTTTGGGTGTTCAATTCAACACCTTTGGATGCCTTGTGTGATCTTAAATGTGCATATCCGACTTTTACGAAACATGTCCCAAAGTAAAACAGAGAGTAATGCATAAGCTTATGTTACACACATGCTTGGCATGTATGTCTGGTATGGGTTGCTTTGTAAATAACACAATAAACTCATTTGTCAACATTAATTTTTTATTCAGCGATTTAGATAGTATCTACATCATTATGCATCATGCACACCCTTGGATGCCTTGTGTGATCTTAAATATGCATATTTGACCGGTGCATTGGCATTGTCTGAGTGAGCATCTTATTGGCAGAGGGAAGGGTAGCTAAAGTGGAGGAAATTCAGGAATCGTTAACTGTCTCAGCAGTGGGACTTGGCGTGATCTTAAAAACTTGTGAAAATCAGGAATCACCAACTGTCTCCACAGTGGGACTCAGGATGCCTTGTGTGATCTTAAATGTTCATATCCGACTAGATGCTTTGAATTTTTTTCCTTTTCAAAAACATAGATTTCAGAGGACACACCGTATACTTCTCCATTTGATTAGAAGAGTATATTTAGGTCCAAAACGTTTGAGAAAATATAATGTTTTAATTTTTCTTTCCTTTTAACTATAAAAGCACCATTTATTCTTCTCTGTTTAAATAGGTTTATGAAAATCCTTGAAAAAGGAAACAAAATTAAAATACAATATTTTGTCAAACCGAGCAGTCTCTTAGTTGATTGCTGACTTTGAAATGTGAGAACTGAGAGTATTGGAGTTTGGACATTGAATTTTGGCTTCTGACATTGATTATCATACAGAAATATGAAGGAATGAAACTATGAATTAACTTCGACAATGTAGCATTTCATTAATAAGTTTATAGTTTTTAGCTTTCTATGTTTATGTTTTTGTTTTTCACAAATCATAGTTCAATATAGCACTGAAAAACACTTTCTGTATCTTGAATTTTGGCTTCTGACATTGATTATCATACAGAAATATGAAGGAATGAAACTATGAATTAACTTCGACAATGTAGCATTTCATTAATAAGTTTATAGTTTTTAGCTTTCTATGTTTATGTTTTTCACAAATCATAGTTCAATATAGCACTGAAAAACACTTTCTGTATCTTGCAGATGGCTGGCACATGTGGGGCTACATATTTATTTGAACGTGGGGCTTGAATGTTGCACTTCTTTTTGGGTTAGGTAAATTTAGGACGTTTCACTGTAGAGTTGGGCGCACAATATTGTTTGGGTGTTCATGTATTATGGCTGTTATATTTGTTATTAAACCTGGTACTCACTCTTTTATGTTGATTTTTTATTTAAATTTATAGACACTAGCAAAAGCATTTCCACTTTCAAGTATGTTTATTAGATTTAGAGCGCCTATTCCGGTTGTCTGTACTATAAGTTTATCACACAAAGAAACTGATTCATGGTTTATTCTTTGTTGGAACTTCATGTTTTCCCTTTTTCATTTGGTTTATTCTTTGTTGTTAATCAAGTCTGTTGAAATGTCTTCTGAAAATTATGTAATGATACGTTTAGCGAACTAATTTGGTGATTTGTGGCTCAGTGGACAAAAGTACCATTTTCAATTTCACGATGTTAAGACGCACTGAATTTTAAGTGCACTTGTTCACTTCATCTAAGAGTTTTAAGTATTACATTTTTTTTTGCTAACAAATAACATTTTTCTTCTGTGTCTTTGGATTTATTTATACATGCTGCTATGCAGTTTATGCACTGAGCCTCTGTTGTAAATACATCCTTTGCTTGGATTGGGTGTGGGCAACGGGAGCAAAATTTTCGTTTGGATATACTTGTCACCTGTATTTACGACAATTTTTTCTGGAAGTTATTTGTCAAAGAAATTTTTATTTGCCATTGGTCGTATTTTGAATACAACTACAAGAGGCTGCTTAGCAATTTTATCATATTTTGCAACTATAACAGATCGTACTGTTTAATTAATTACTTTGTTCATCGGTTTATGTAAATTTTACAAGGGTGATGGATATGTTTGCGCTAGTAGACGTCTTGTTTACTGACCTAAATATTGGTTTAGGCAATTAACCAAATGATGAGTTGTGCAATCACGTCTCAATTTCGTATACATATGAGTTGTGCAATCACGTCTCAATTTCCTATACATATTTCTGTCAACAGAGATGGGATTAAGAGGACGTTGCTTAAAAAAAAGACGAGGTGTCTTATTCGAACAACTATTTTGAGACAACCAAATATATACAAGACAATGTGGGTATTGATACAAATCAAAGCAAGCAAAAAATGATTAAAAAAAATCACCTAGCTTTGTACGGAGTACCGTTCTTCTCACCAAGGGTGTTTAAAACAGAATCAATCCAATAGAAAAATCGCAAACTGAACCAATCCAAACCGAAACTGCAAAAACCGCATTTGGTTTGGATGTAATCGGATCATTTTCTTGCTCAACCGTATGATTTGGTTTGGTTTGCGGTTTTCATTTTACCAATTGAACCGAACCAAACCAAACCGCAACATAAGAAAAATGTTAGTTAAATATATCTCACCTAAGACCAATACTCATAGAAACTCAATGGAAGTTTTTATAAAATGACATATTTTTTTATCTTGTTAGATTCTTTCTTTACTTTTTATTTAAAAACGTGCTTATGTGCCACTTGAAATTTTAGAGAATGATAAAATCTTAGTCTTTTGCATTTCTTACAAAATAGGATTACGTTTTGTCCATGTTTTTTATGCAGTCTATATTGTCGAAAACATTGTAAAATGAAAACGAAATTGTAATATTTGATGAAATTTAAAACATTGCTGAAAATAAGTTGTGTTTAATCTTTTTTACTTGATTTTAATGTTGGAAACTAAAAATTGAATCGTCTCGAAAAAGCTCGCACCAACCAATCCAACCCAAACCACATTGGTTTGGTTTGTTCGGATTTTATTTTTAAAGTCAACCGAAGCAAACCAAATCGCGTGCTTTTTTATCTTGCGGTATATAATTGGAAAATAGGTAAGGTAAACAATAACATTCAAAAAGTTATTTGGTGCAAAGGGCACAGGCATCACAGGGCTACTGCTTTTTTAGTAACCCGTCCCGCACGAAACTTTGAAGGACATTTAAAACCAATTATAGATAACTACTATTTAATTATTTATTCATATTCAAGTCTAACCAATCACCGGTCTCCTAACGATAATTAATTTAGTAGGAATTAGGCCAGTAAGTATCTAGACCATTAATGCAGTTCTCCATTCCCATGTACCTATTACCATTTGAGTCATTATTGCTGTTGCTCATGGTTTCTAGTACTCCAATATTATTAATAATATTCTGATCTGCATCAACATAACTATTCATTGTTGCATGAGCAAAATGTGGGGAATGTTGCATTGGCCGCAAAGTGGTTTGTGTTGTTGTGGTAGCTCCTCCTCCTCCGCCCGATCCAAGGTTCAAATTAAGCCCTGAAATGCTGAATCCTTCTCCTACTGTTGCTGAAGATGCAGGGTAGTTCAACTGGGAATATTGCATCATTGGTGCGGTAGTACTACAGTTGATGTAATTATTATTATGCTGATTCCGTCCGTAAAGGAAATTACGAGGAGCAGAAGGAAAATCTTCATGCAGATACTGCATCATTGGTGGTGGTGGCATCGATATCAGATTTATGTTATTAGGACCTATTTCATGCATGCTATAAGGATTCAATCCTGCTCTTGTATTGTTGTTGGAACTAGAATTACAAGGGTACTTTTTTCCACTGCCACTCTTCTTGAAAATCCGACAAATCACCCATTCATCCTGCTGCGCAGCGCATATCACAATTAGTTAGTTTGCTCACTTTCTTTGCACAATAATAAGGGCATGTAATTATTAAATGCACTAGTAAAGTGCAAGATTGTAGGCATCTTATTCAAATTTTGGTTAAGTCTATCACAATTTTACAAAATCAACTTAAAATGTGAACGATGATTTATCAACACATGTTCGGATTATATCTCATCTAATCTAACATGCTAAAATTGAACATCTACTAAGTGTGACTCGAGTGGTTTGAGACCATGTGATCCAATCAATTAGTGGAGGAGTAACTTTCTTACCATTAATATGACTATAAGGATGACGTGCAAGCTTTTATAGATGTAGAGAAAAAGATAAAGAAAACACAGATGTAAAATTCAAACACATTATCAGTAAGCTAACGACTTAATTATTGTCATAAATCTATGCCTGTATATTATACTACATACCTTGTTTGTTCTAAAGGTGGATTTAGAGTGAATACGGTATTCATGCATGACCCAATTACTTTTCTCTCCTCGAGGAGCTCTGCCTTTGTAAAAGACCAATGTCTTCTTCATTCCAACCAACTCCGATGTAACACTGTCGAAGATTTCTCTGTCTTTCCCTGTGGTCTTCCAGTATCCGGTGTTTGTTGCTCGATTCGTTCTCACACCGGTTGGATATTTACGATCTCTCATATTGAAAAAGTACCATTCCTTTTCTCCCATCTTTGCCTTCCCTAAAATATTCATGCACGATAAAGACAAACTTCATTTTTTTTTTGTACGCAATTTTTTCTTTCTTAATTGTTTAATGAGAATATCAACATCATTTTATAATGTTTACAACTATATATAGTATGTATGCACATAAATCGCATAAGGTTTATTTGGGACTAAAATAATCATACAAGGTGTCCTTCAAAAAAAATAAAATCATATAAGGTTATACACACTAGTGCGCGCGTGTGTATACATACCTGGTAGCTCCCATGGTTCAGATTTGTTGAGATCTATATCAGTTATTGCTTTGCCTGTAAAACTAGAATCTGATATCTTGTTTATGAGATAGCAAGTGATGAGTTCTTCATCTGTAGGATGAAATCGAAATCCCGGTGGTAGGGTTTCCTCTTTTCCACCACTTTCTTCCATTAATTCTATATCCTTGGTCCTCTCCTTCTCCATCTGTGTATACCGCACAAAAAGTTACATAATCATAGATTTCTTAATTAGTTTAAACCATGCAAGCACAAAAATTAAGTTCAATTAAGCATGTTCTAAGTTCACTTGCTAGCACATTCTTGGGATAAAATTAATAAGACATGTCCTTGAAAAGTAGGAATTGTGAGAGAGATGAATGTGAATAAAGAAGTTGCTTACTTGCGCATGGATTGAGAGAGACAAATTCTTCTTAATGTTAGGTATTGATGCTTTATATATATTGAGTGGTAGTCATATATGTCATTCAGTAGGAAACGAAATTAACAGTAACTTGAAGGATACTGCAAAGTTGTAGAGAGCTTTCTAGTTACTACTAATCATGCATATATATGAAGTTAAATGAGGAATTTAAGTATTAAGGCAAAGAAGAAAACAGTGGAGGAGTGTGTTTTTTAAGCTTCCACCAAATGTGGGTCTTCACCTTCAAGTTTTTTTATATATAGACCAGCTTGCTAGCTGTAAAATTTAAATCATTAAGGGTTTTATTTTTTTTTATTTTTTTAGGCAAATGTTAGTAATTAAATGTTATGTTAATTTTCAGAATCGAACCCAAGTTGTCTCCTTAAAATTTAGTGCATGACTACCCAAACGAATTACATACGTGAACACAGGAGACTTAGAGAGTGAAAATCTTATCAAAAGAAATTTCAAAAATATTTTTTTATCACAAAATTAACTAATTATAATTAATCAAATATTTAGTTAATGTGATGTTGTCATGCGTAAATAGCTCATCATATCCTGAGTTCAATCCACATAATATTTTTTTTTTTTTTTTTTGTGATGACCGAGAAACCCGGACCTTGCATATATATTATGCATTTCCATATATTTGTCAAAAAAAAAACTAACGCCTATAAAAAATAAAAAATAAAAACTAAATGTGAAGTTAAACGTTTACTTCTAATTATTAAGACTATAAGAGGAGTTTTTTACTCTTCCCTTAATCAATCAATCACATCCACATGCATATACCAGGCTGTTTGTTCTTGTTTTTGTTTAAGCAAACAATTATTTATTTTAAAAAAATAATTACTTTTAAGAGTTTTATCCAAACAAACTAAATTTGTTAGGACTCTTTTATATAGTTGTATTCAAACAAATTAGATTAACTTTTTTTAAAATAATTTATATTGTGATAGACAAACATAAAATAGATTGATACCAGGAGACAAACATAAAACAAATTTTAGTTTTTATAGAGTCTCTAAATTATTAAATATCAATTTTTTTTTTAATTCGTAACAAATGAGTTTTGTACTCCATCCACTTTAGTTTAATATTTGCTTTAGCAAATTAAATGTCGCTTCGTCATTTCATTACATTATTTTTTTTTTGAGGGGCCATTATTAATTTTATGTTTCCAATTTTTCTCTCATTTATTAAATATGAAACATTAGTTTTTATCTTAAATTTTCATTAAGCAAATATGAGGCTTGCATTTATTAATAATCATGCTTGATTTTCCTTTTTGACAAGCAAAAACAAAGGTAGTCAAACCCTTACAAAACAAGAGGATCTTTCCCTAAAAAAAAGAAAAAACAAGAGGATCTTATTTATAGTCATTTTATGAACAAAGTCATTTATTAGTTCACTTAGACAAAACCAATTTTTAAGCCACATTATCTATGTACGTAGTTATAGAGTTTGATCTCTTGAGTTTGGTAAAACTCTTATAAATGACGAAACTCTCTTTTAAGAGATTTAATATTGTTGTCCTTTAGGGTTGGATTTGAATCGAAAACCTTATAAAAGATCCCTTATTATCTAATCATAATGCTTGAAGGAAGTACTCTGTCAATGATCGATCATTGTGGAATTGGAGTGTGTAATGTATTACACAATAGTATTTTTTGAATTCTTAATAATAATAATAATAATAGGCACAACCCATTTGGGGTTGGCCTAGTGGTTGGTTTGGGATCTTGGAGTTTGCTCCTCTTAAGGTTTCAGGTTCGATTTCCTCTGTTGCCAATTTCGTTGGGTAAGTCCATACAAAACTTTGATTTGACTTTAAATGGAGCCCCGTAAGTGAGCGGTGGGATTGGTCCTCTCGAATTAGTCGGTTGATAGACTGGATACCAAGTTTTCAAAAATTAAAATAATAATAATAATAATAGGCACGTAAACCTGCAAACCTAACAATCTAGTTGCCTCCTCCTTCAATGTTGTTTTTGTTTGTCATCTTGTTGCAACGTTGTTTGATTTCTCATATTTGTGTCGTGTTTGTTTAGCTTAGATTGATAAAAAAAAAATCCTTTTGGTGTCTATTACAAATTCAAACAATAACTTTGGTATTTTCAACATTATAATGGATACTTCAAACATCTTTATTTTGTCACATTTGTATGTATTTTGATATTATGTGAATTTCTTCACAAATTCATCATTTATAGTTCAACGACTTTGATATTTATATTGTCATGGATCGAAGTTTTTATTGATTTAAATTAATTGTTCGTTAAAAAAAAAAAAATAGGCACGTAAAAGATATTAGCTAGAAAGTAGAAATACACGTGTGGATTTCAGAGAAAATTTGAGTTAGTAGGTCCTTCTTTTTTAAGCATGAATGAATCTACAATAACGAATAACAATCAGCCACGTTACTAGTGTATATTTATAGTGGAGCCCATGTGTACAAAGAAGTCAAAATGCACGAGGAATAAGAATATTTATGACGATGAAGAACCAAAACCACATGAATGAATATGGGTTCCCTAAGAAACCAACCATTTTTGTCAATAAAAGGAACCAACCACCAAAACATAAAAATGTATTAATTATTTCAAGGAAGACCGTTTCTTTTCTTCCTGGCCAGTTTCCAGGAATCCTGTTGTCTTTTTTCAACTTGTTAGCTTCAGATAATTACCTTCCACACTCAATTAATTGTTTTTGCTAGCTCTATAATATATTCTATTTTTATTATCACTTACACTACATTTCAGTTAGATCAATATTCTTTCTTTTTTGTTGAGGCAAGATAAGAGTAAATACTGGCCATGCTTTAATTATAAGGTGATCAGTATAAGAACACATATAGGGCATTTAAATTTACTTAATAATTGGTGAAAAAGTGTTATAACTCAATTAATTAATGTATATACTATATGGCTTTATAGTCATGAGATTTGCTTGTGCTACAAGGTAGAGAGAAAGCGGAAGCGAAAAGCATTGTAGCCCCTATGTACTCTATATACATGTAAAAAAACATTGTTTATCTTATTTTATTTAGGAACCTAAAAAGAAAAAAGAACAACAACATATGCATTCATTTTTTTTTTTTTAACTTGTGTCTGTATCATTTTGCAAATGCTAGGCAACAAATGCATATTAAAGTCCCTTCAAAAACAATAAATGCATATTAAAGCAACATATGATATTCTCTCATTGTTGACTAAGGCCTCCCCCTCCTTCATAATACACCGAAACTAATGCGCTATTTATGTTTATTTTAAACAAAGTTTAATTATGTTGATAATATATACAGGATTAATTTATAGTCATTTTTATTTTATTTTCCTCTTCTAGATGATCAAATTGGGGTGAATAGTAAGACTTGGGAATTTTTTGCTTAGTCAAGAGAAAAAAATTGGATGCCGTTAAATATTTGGATGACCTATAGATCATGAACTGAAGTTCCAATTCCCAGCTTGCTCTTAAGTTAATGAAATCCATTTTCATAAAAAAAAAAAAAAAAAAATCTATGTGCTTCGTTCTCCTTAAGAACTTACCGAGTAAATGTAACTTTTTTATTTAAGCAAGTAGATGTTAAATTTTGAAGATACGTACGTGTTTTGACCGTTTACCGTGGTGACATTTAACATAAGAAAGGGGAATCCTTTTCCCCTGATGCACAACTTGCCTTTTTCCTCACACCTGGCTGTTGCAACTTGTTGGCAAGAAAATGGGTTTTTTTGTCATCAAATGACATAACAATATTTTAATGGTCGTCAATTATTTCTAATACACCTCCTCATTAGCTTAGCAGTAAGAGGAAATCTGCACCGCTATTATCATATCAAACTAGTTCGCCATCGACCACCTCTCTTTGCCTCACCAGCGCAGTCACACTAATTTCAAACACTAAGTAGGTTCAATTTTTTTTGTTAAAAAATAAAAAGATAGGTTCAATTTTCTCTTCAAAACCGAATATACATGTCATTCAATGACCAAATATGTGTCACTCAAGCTTGGTACTACTATTTTAGAGTGGAATTAATACCGAATAGGCATCTGAATGAGTTTACACTTTTCACACTATGGCTATCGGTAATATTGATACGAATCATCATTATTTATCAAACATAAATAAAAAATTAGTTTTTTTTTTTTTTTTTGACAAAAGATAATATATTTACTATCAAATTTCTGAAGGTATATCCCAATGATATGAGCAGATAAATCAAAGAAATATTAAGAACGAGGTTCAGATTTTGAAATATGTTTTTTTTTTTTAAGGAAAATTTTGAAATATGTTGTTGGTACTTTTTTTTCTCCTAACAAAATAACTATTAATTTCTATAAAAAAAAATAAAAATATATCGGTATACAAATTAGCATCTATATTTGATATCTATACTATAGAGAGAACACATGATCTATCTAGGGTTGCTTTTTCACTTCCAATTATACTTTTAACTAAATTTGACAATAAGAATATTATTTTGTTGGTGTTATTCAAAAAGATAAAAATTTATATTATATTTGTTATATTGTTGATATCCTTGAAAAAGATAAGTATAATTTTGTACAATATGAAATGCAAAATATATATATATATATATATATATATATATATATATATATATATATATATATATATATTACCTATAAATATAATTTTAATCAAAATCAAACTAATTATAATAAAAAATTCATAAAAGGATATTGTTCATAATTTAATTTATACGTATTTTCGCAATAAAAAGAGCGGATACATCTCTAAACGCTAGTGGTATAATGAAACTAATGGTGGTAATTTCACATTTTACAAAAAAATTACGAAGATAAGTCAAACAAAAAATTACGAAGTTTGTATTCGAGTCGTTTTATAAGCAAAGCAAATCCACAATTTTTTTTCTTTCACAGTTCTATAAAATAGAAAATTTTCATGTTTCATTTCAGCTCCCAAAGCCAACATTATTCACAGTTCTAGTAATACTATATTTTTTCATTAGTATCTTATTGAATTATATATTTTTTTTAAAGTCCAAAAACAGCTTTGGAAAGAGCTCCTAAAGAAAGCTCAAAATCCAAATATCCTACGAAAACACAATTGAATTCAATAATCGAATAGTCATTCCTAAGTACTCCCTCTAGAAACCAGTCTGCATTTTCGTTCCGCTTCAGTAAATTGGAGGCTCAAATCTAAGTTTTCTTTATCTCAACGCTTCTAGATTTAGTTAATCGGCTTCATGTAAATTTTTCATTTTTTAGTCTGCCAGATGGACACAGCAGGGATTTTTGCAAAAACTCATAAGATATTATATATTTCATTAAACAATAACATGGTAATGTTTTTTGATTTATAACTAATCTTGTCTTTGAATGTAAAAGCTGCATTACTTGTTTCATACGTTATTTGAATTGTCGGGATGATGGTGAATTATTTGCAGTATATCCTTTGATTGTTGCTGTTTTTTCAAAGTTAGGTAGTTATGATATTGGAAAGATTCATAGCTTTACCATTTAATTATAAGACTCTTATAACTGTGTTTCAGAGCTTAAACAAATGTTCCAATATCCATAATCTTTTATATCACAATCACTAGTTACTTAACATTCACTTCAAATAATCTAATTTATAACAGTCTCTATCATGTTTACCTGTTCTGGAAATATCAGCCAATCTTTACAATGAAGCTGCAAATTTAGAAAGTAATTGAAATTCGTCGGCGCTTACATGCATTGAAGTTTAAATTTGAGCTATTATAATCTTTTATTGAGACGTTTCTACTATATAAAAGTTTTCATCGTATAGTTGTCTGAATTAATTACTCAAATTTGTTTCACCGTGACTTGATATGTTCTGTTTGCTTTTATGACATTGCAAGTCATGAATTTACCTGAAAAAATGTGCGTATTCATAATGCACACCTTTTTATACCCAAATATCACAGATATTGGAAAATTGGACAATTTCAATATAATTGATCTGGTTAAAATGGTTTAAATTGTGATTGTGGCACTGAGATCCATTATAGTTTCTAATTATAAGCAAATTAATTGAATGAACATAAAAATGTCAAATTTGCTTATAATTAGTAACGGAGGAAGTACTTCAACAGAAAGTGGTAAAATGAGGTCAACGGCAAGTCAAAAATACCGGTGTGAAGCCATTAGGGGGACTTTAAAATCCTTTATATTGCGGGCACAATTGCGTTTGCAGAACGCAATTTAAAACCATGAGTGCTCACTGTAAAATCAGTGGCAACATGGTATATAACTAAGATGGATTAAAGAATGTAAATCATAATAAACTGCAAACTGTTCTATTTATTGTTCAATTTGTGCAGATTGCTAAACCTTCAATTTTATAATCAGTCAAAATAATTTTTCCTGCACGTAATATATATAGATGTTAAAGAATTGAAAAAAATACAATATTCTGTATGCAAAGATATACCATCATTCACCCTTTGTTCCTGCAGACTCTATGATTACAAAAGTCCAACCAGAAGTAAAGGTGGGAAAGGGGTTTAATATTTTCTAACCTAACATATCTGATAATATGGTGCAAGAAAACTTACAAAAGGAACACCAGCATATGAAAAGACATTATTTTATAGCTTGAAATTTCTATCATGATCTACACAAAATAGGAAACTTGGACATTACACCAAAAGAATGAATTCAAAGACTAGATTAATTTCATAACGTAGTTCTGTATAGTTTTGCTGTTTTTCTGAGGCATTCCTCTTGGGTGCAACAACTGAAATCTAAAAAATATTCCAAATAATGACATATGCTACAATTTCACACCTCTATTTTTGTCCTAACTACATTTTTTTCTCCTATATGTTCCTCCTCTAGAGGTAATTTTATTAGAATCGAATAGGACCTTAAATTTGGATAACCATATCAATCGAGAATCGAACTTAGTTTAGGTTGTAAAAGTCTAACCCTTCCATTAGACCTGACTCATGTTATTATTAACTCTATTTTCTCCTATAAAAAACAAAGTAAAGTCAAACAATGAAGATTGGGTTATTAAATACACCTGCTTACTTGGAGGTGGGGTTATTTTTTGAAACATATTTAGTGGATACTCATATAAATATGTATACGCTTCGAAAGAAAGAGATAAAGAATGATGTGATAGATGTAATAAAATAAAAAGAGATAAAGGGAAAATGAGATGTTGAATGAGTGTTAAAGTTGTTGAAATATTATTATTGTTTTTATTTTTATCTTATACTCCCATGTTTTTACATTTGACACATCTGCACAATCATTTTTAAGCACTCCTTTGTGGTACATA
The DNA here is from genome assembly GCF_003473485.1 of Medicago truncatula. Lineage (NCBI taxonomy): Eukaryota > Viridiplantae > Streptophyta > Magnoliopsida > Fabales > Fabaceae > Medicago > Medicago truncatula. The sequence goes on from NC_053044.1 coordinate 54,065,519, forward strand.
TTCTTTTGGTTATACAAAGTTTAGGAAAGTTGAATCTCAAAGACCTCAAGTGCTCTCACAAAAGTATTTTTAGATTAATCAACAACAAGGTTTTTATATTGACAACGAGAGTCGAACCAATATTTTTGGAAAGGACACGACAATCTTTTATCAATTGAACTAATAATCTAGTTTCTTTGCGGTCTTTTGTGAAAAATTAATATTTTAAAGGCAAAATCATTCAAAAGGGTCTCTTATATACATTAAAAGTATTGAAGTTGTTTTTTATTTTAATTTATGAAATTGATTGTTTAAGTGTTAAAATATTAATATTGTTGTTAAACTTTTATATGAAGCTTCATAGTCGTCTCTTAAGTATTAAAAGTTTAAATAATCTGAGGGGGTTTATATAGCAATTACCAAATGTCACTTGACACAAAGTTAGATTGGAGGCCCAATACAACAAGATTAGCCCAAACATATTTATTACTCTGTTCGCGTTCCTTTCCCTCCCTCCCTTCTGCGTCGCCGTTAGAACTGCTAGTCTGCTACCCCTTCGTTCAATATAAGTTTTTGAAGAATTCCGAATCCTTCTGTTGCTACTATTGCCAGGTAACTTTTTTTTTTTTATCTCGATCTATTATTATTCTTTCTAGCCATTTGCTTAAGATTTTTATTGCTTCGAATTAGGATGAATTTAAAGGTTTGTTTTGCTAATTATATATATACATATATATCGCATTAGTTGTCCAATTTTATTGTATTTCATATTTTGATTTGTTATCAATAACTATAACCGAATAGAAAAAGCATTCGAACCAATTTGGTTTCTTTGTAATTGTAATTTCTGTTGTTGATAAATCCTAATGTATTAGAATTAGTTATGGCTTGACCTTCTAATGAATTTTAGTTAGGTTCTTAAGTATTCAATCCTTCTTTGCTTCGTCTGTTAATGTTATGCTTAAACCTGCATTTCTTTTTTTGATTATCTCTTTGTACAAGTTTAACAGCTCGTTTGATTAGATGAAAGTAGGTTCATAGTTTCAATTTTTGATCTACTTGATATTAAGATATTCGCCATTTGATTGTCGCCCTGAAAAGTGTAGAGTTAGTAAACTGATTGAAGTTAATGACCCATGATGGAGCCTGGTTATTTACACACAAGCCTTTCACTTGATATTTATATTTATGTACTTTTTATAATTGAAATATGTTACTTTATCAATCGTGTATCCCCTTTATTCTGAAGATTCTCGCTTTGACTATGTTGCAGTCTGAATAAACAGACATGCCTGAGACTGGTGGAAATTCAACATTCAGCAAGTCTACAGGATTGCCTCGAAAGCGCTTCTATCGAGCACGAGCACACAGCAACCCTCTCAGTGACTCTCATTTCCCTGTGCCATTATCACCCAGTCATGTTGACTATTCCCTCCATTATCCTCAATTCTTTCCCTCGTCTGACAAAGCTGATAGTTGCAAAAAGATTAAGTTTGCCGATATTGGTTGTGGTTTTGGAGGGCTGCTCATCAGTCTTTCCACTCTGTTCCCAGAAACATTGATGATCGGAATGGAACTTAGAGATAAAGTGTCCGAGTATGTTAAGGAACGAATTTTATCTTTAAGGGTAGCAAATCCAGGTCAATACCAAAATGTTTCTGTGGTGCGGACTAACTCCATGAAGTACATTCCCAATCACTTTGAGAAAGCACAACTCTCAAAGATGTTTTTCCTGTTTCCTGATCCTCATTTTAAAGAGAAGAACCATCGCCGTCGGGTTATCAGCCCATTCTTACTAGATGAGTATGCTTTTGTTCTCGAGGTTGGTGGAATTATATACACAATAACAGATGTGGAAGAACTTGGGGACTGGATGAAATCTTGTTTGGAGAATCACCCATTGTTTGAACCTTTGACTGAGAAAGAACTTGAAGCAGATCCGGCTGTTAAGCTTTTAAGCTCTGCTACTGAAGAAGGCCAAAAGGTTGCTAGAAATGAGGGACAAACTTTCCAAGCTGTATACAGACGCATTGCAGCATCTGATCAAATATCCTAGATTTTAGTTGCTTAATCTAATGTGCTGGGAATTCAAAAATATGTTGCTTTTAGAAGAATCATATGGTCTTGGCATTTTTTATTTGCTATATATGTGCTTATTTTCATGTTGAATAGAACCTATTTGATATTGAAAACAAAATTATCATGCAGTGTAGTTGAGGATTCAACCTATTTGATTTGTTGCCGGTGACAATTTTGGTTCTTTAATATTTGCCATCAATATGATTATTTTCACTTTTGCAATGTTAACGCCTTATGAATTTCCAATGGTTAAGGCCATTGGTTGGAATGGAAAGAAGCCTCATAGAAGCTAAAAGGAATATTTATTTACTTTCATTCATTTGTAATTAACTACTTGTTTGTTTGCCTTCTGTTTATCACTATTTCCTACAGCATTTTAATATTTCATCCACCTGCCTGTGTCTTATGGTGAATCTAAGCTGTGTATTAGACTATTAGGTATGTTATTGGTAATCAGCTCATTGCTATGCTAGCATGATTAAATCATCCTTATTGCTATGTTAGGTTAATTGTTTTTGAAAGCAACAACCAAAGACATTTAGTTGGCAATTTTCGTTAAGAGAATATTAGGCACCAAAACTCAATCATTTTACGGTTTACTGGTTCCATTCTGCACAACGTTATTAGCTAATAAATGGGTATATCAATATATCATTGCAATATTACTTTGCGGAGAAGCTTTAGTACATGTTTGGTATCACAATGAGTTTATCGAAATTATGGTGAAGGTTTATCTTTAGCAAAATGACATTGTGATTTCGGTAAACCCACCATGATACCAACCACATTTAGTTTTATTGAAGTGAATATCAAGTTTCCCCAATTTGTGCTATTTTTTGCTTCACCATTAGGGAGGGGACTTCTTAGCATAACAGACGTGGAAGAACTTGGGGACTGGATGAAATCTTGTTTGGAGAATCACCCATTATTGAACTTTTGACTGAGAAAGAACTTGAAGCAGATCCGGCTGTTAAGCATTTAAGCTCTGCTACTGAAGAAGGGAAAGTGATGACCTGACCTGTAGTGTTGATTCTCACTCTTATTTTTTTTTAATTGAATAAAATGTAATTTGTTGATATTTTCCATTGCGTGATTGTATGTCTATGTGGTTATCTTGGTTTTTCATGTGATTGGTTTTCTAATTCTATTTGTAAGGGTATATCATGACCATGTGCCATGTGTTGTAGTGTATAATTATGCATTGAACCATTAAGTGTCAAGCGTTGTTTGATTGCTTTGGTTCTTTATGTGTATTAGTTGTAATATATTTGTGGTTTTCAATTAAAAGTTTGCTATATTATCTTAGTTGCTAAACTCTCTTTGTTGCTACACCCTTTTTACCTTGATGCACGTCATATACACTAATCCAACCCCATCTTAATTAATCTTTGATATATATTTAATGTTAATTTGAATTTTTAATTTTCATAGTACTATTAAGCCATCTAAATTATTGATTAGACATATATTTTGGAAAACACCCGATGAAACGGTAAAATTATCAAAAGTTTAGATGGTGGAACATACTTAAATATTTCACTCATTGACCAACGATCATGAACAATAAAATTAACGGTAACAATAACGGTAACGCTAACAATAATGATAAATGTAACTGACATTTTACAAAATTCGTTCTATCACTATAATATTTCACCTTCATTCATAATTTTCACATTCTTAGAATATTTATCAATACTTTTAAAATGGCTAAATGTTTTCTTATATACATCACTCTACTTGTCATTGTTTTGTTCTTATTAGTATTATCAATATTGAAGAATTGGGAATAGGTTCCGTAGGAATAAATTATATTTAGCGTTTTTCCATTATTAGATATCATTCGTGTGATTCACATTAAATTGTTCGAAAAAAGATATCTATATCCATGTGTCGGCATGGGTCACACACTAGTGATCTCACAAAGAGCATTGCACACCAGAGTGCCATCTCAGACCAGGTATCAAAATATCCAACGAATTTGATTATACATTCAAAAATATTAGTGCTACTCTTGGTAGTTTTTTCACTTTTAACCTTCTTCACGAGCACTTCATAATTTTTCTATCCAAATATAAAATGTAAAATTGATTAAAAATAAAACTACGCGAAGTTGAATGGAGTGCATCCAATGCAAAAACGGTTTGTTAAAAAAACAAAGAATGAGTAAAGAAACTTATATACCAAATAAACGGGGGGGAAGAATGAGCAACTACAATAAATAACAAATACTGCAGTAGATACATATAAAGCAAAGCTGTGGCCTGTGCAACATAATAATCATTAAAATGGGAGTCATTCAACTACTTCACTGCATTTACGCTCTCCCTTGAGACAGCTACTTCAGGCCATCTTAGTCGCGATCCCAATTCCCAGATTAAAATATTTTTCTGTACCTCTGCTACATGTTGTCAACCAGATACATTTAAAAGATGTTACTGAATAAATTTAGCAATACTCAATTGAAATGAATCAGCTAGTCAATGACTCATATTCAGTTACCTAAGAATAAGATATCTCAGGCTCTATAATGCCTTGTAGAAACAATGAACTATATGGTTCTGATTATCAAATGCAGTACAAAATCAACCAGCTCAATAGCACTGGACTTGTGAAAGCACCTGAATTGCGTCAAAAAATGTTAAATACCTTGCAGATTGAAAGCTTTACATATTCAGAAAAAACAAGCATAATCTGGCTCCAGGTCAGTTTGGATTAGGCTTAGTTCCTGCATATCTTACGATGATAAGGCACAGGAAACAAGTTAAAATAACCAGACACAACAAAGATACACTGCATCCAGGGACAAAGTAAGGAAGCTAAGGGAAAGGATTTGGTTGGTTTTAACCAAGAGATAAAAGAATAAAAGTATGAGGAATAATCCAGAGACATTCAACACTACAAATAACAAAAGCTGCTGTCCAAATTCAAAAAGGCTTGTATTTATTTCTCTTTAGAAAATCAAATAAGCTTGGTCCAAGCTTTCCAAATATATAATAACACCATTGAAAAGCGTTGAAAAGAACATTTCTGCTTCATTCCCAGATCTAAGAATAAACCCCACATGGACATATATACACATACAAATCTATTATAGCTAAACTTAGCAAGTCGATTTACTTGCAACATAAGTGGGGATTAATCACCATTCTTCTCTGAATTAAAAGATAAAGCAGAAGAAATCAACATAAAGACAGGTACATATCAGTGTAGAAAAGGAAGAAAAAAAACTAACCATTTTTTTAAAAATTCCAATCATCATATTTGTTTTCACAATAATTCAACTTGTAATCAATTCTATTTCGGATCTGTACACAGCTGCATATAATAATTAAGATGGAGTAAATACTAGTTATTCCTTAATAAAAAATCTACAACCAAATTCTAGCAGGATTTCTCTATAAGTATGTACCGTGATTTTCTCACATCATTCTATGCTAGAGGTTGAAGCACGCCAACCTCCAGCGTTGCTGCTTCAGATATTCCTTCATGCTTCTAGTTACCGTCATATTCTTTGGTTTGGCAGTCCCAGCATTTCCAAACCCAACCAAAGGTGCCTATAGTGCTACCAAAGGCTGAAGTACACAAGAAAAGTAACAGTTTACAGTGAACTTTTATCAGCATCTTCCTCTACAGGTTCCATCAAGTCATTAGTTCTAGTTTGATTTAAAGCCAGCCCTTCTAGGATCCAAAAGACCTCTTGTGAAAATGGCTTTGAGTCATCAGATGATACAAATTCTTGAACCACATTGTTGACCTCAATCGAACTACTCCCCGGGGTTTTCTTTATCCTCTTGTTTCTTATGAGTTTCCTAATATTTGATACATCTTCCCACTTGCCATGTTCTGCATACATGTTTGCAAGCAAAACATAGTTTCCAGATTCCTCTGGCTCAAGCTCCATGAGTTGTTTCACTGCAATGACAGCAATCTGAAGATTGCGATGAATCCTACACGAGCTTAACAAAGAGTTCCATATCCTTGAATCCGGCTTTATTGGCATCTTTGAAATTGTGTCAAGAGCCTGACCAAGGCATCCCGAACGTCCAAGAAGATCAATAAGGCAACCGTAATGCTCAATTTCTGGTTCTATATGATAACTCGCACTCATAACATCAAAATATTTCAACCCCTCATCCCACAAGCCAGTATGAGAGCAAGCCAGCAAAACACCAAGAAAGGTTATCTCATTAGGAGCTACTCGCACCTTACACATTTCTTCAAAGAGTTGAATTGCCTCATAACCTTTCCCATGATTAGCCAGCCCTCCAATCATGGTACTCCAAGAAATCACATCCTTCTCAACCAACTGATCAAACAAGTTCCAAGCTTCATCAATGCAACCACACTTGGCATACATTTCAATCAACGCATTGCATATACCAGTCTTCCGCAAAAACCCATTTTTGTCAGCATACATATGAATCCATTTCCCAACCTCAAGAGCTCCAAGCTGTGCACATGCTGGCAAAACAGCTATAATACTAATCTCATCCGGTTCAATACCCACCATTTGCATTTCCCGAAAAACATCCAATGCATCACCATAACAACCCATTCTCCCATACCCAGTTATCATAGTCGTCCAAGACACAATTGTCCTAACAGGCATGTCATCAAACAGTTCCCTTGCACTATTCATCTGCCCCAATTTCACATACCCAAATATCAAACTATTCCAAGAAATCACATCTCTATGACTCATTTCCTCAAATACCTTGCACGCATTGGTTAAATCCCCAAATTTTGTATACATATCAATCAACGCATTCTCGGTTATACAGTGAAAATCAGCTCCAAATTTGTAAACTAGCCCATGAACCTGCATACCAAGCCGGTGACACAGAATTCCCGTGCATGATTTAATCACAAAAGGGAACGTGAATTTGTCTGGAAAAACTGAATTTGTTGAATGTGTGAGCATTTGAACGAAGACAGAGATTGCTGAAGAATGGTGGCGATTGTGAGCGTAGGTTCTGATGATAGCGTTGTAGGTGAAGATATTTGGGTGAAGGAGTTGCTTGAAGAGCAGGGTAGCGTAACTCACGTGACCCAAGTTGTCGCATGAATCCAACATTTTTGTGACTAAAAAGTTGCTTTGTGAAAGTGAAAGCTTTACGACGTGAGCATGAATCTTCTTTAGTTGTGTTATTTTGAAGCAGTTTTTTAATGAGGTTATGTAACGGTTTTCGAGTTCTCTTATGAAAATCGTTGCCATTGATGAATTATGAATGATATTCGAAAGAGTGAGAAAATATGAGAAGAGCTTGGGTAGAGATAAACATAAACATAAGGAAATCAACATGTTTTAGAGAAAATCCAAGGGTTTTTTAAATGTATGTTATTTGAATGATTGTAGAACTACAATACATGAATGATTCTACTCCATTATGGAGAATTTTTTTTTTAGGGTCTCTTAAGACCCGGAGTCTCGCTTAAGACCTTCAATCTTAAGTGGACCCTACACCACTTTTCAATAAAATAATCATTATTTGAGTTGCTTTTGTTATTGGTGGGATCCATTTATATCTTTTGATAGAAGATCTCTATTTGAGTGGTTGAGTACCTATTAGGTACTATTATTAAAAAATAATAAAAAAATGATGTCCCCATCGGGGATCCGTTTAAGATCTCAAATGTGAGGGTGTTCATCGTGGATGCTCAACTAAATGACCATTGGTCCATTGTAAAAAAAAAAGACCATTTTATATGAAACTTTGATCAATAATAGAATTAGAAAGTGTAATCCCTTACTATTTTTTTACATGAGTAAAAGTCACGTAAACAAAACATCAATCCCATCCAGGCATAAACAAGAATTAATAAATGTTGCAAAGAATCGATTGTGAATGAACCTTCAAATAATGATGTCCCAGTAGGCCTTGCTTACCAGAGTGCCATCTTAAAAAAAAAAAAATAATCAAAGTTTGGATACATTCTAATTTTTTGGCATTATGTTCTTGATACTTATTTTACTTTTCACCTTCTCGAGTACAACATAATTCCTCTATCCAATAACTATGTTCAGTAGAGTGAAGTTCTCATACCACCCATCCATTGCAAATACAGTTTGGTTGAATAAAACGATCATGATAAATAAATATTTTCTACGCGACTAAACCACTGCAATAAATGATAAATCCATTTAAAGCAAAATTGTAGTCTGTGCAACTGATAATCATTCAAATAACATAAGGTATTTGGCTTCTTAAGTTGGAATCCTAAAGAAGGGATGATCAAGAGCTTGGCGAGCAGTAATGCGTTTGGATGGTTCGTATGTTAATAAACCATACAACAAATCAGTTAATGAGGACCTTGACGACTCAACATGACGTGATATAATATCCTGCATAAAGAATAATAATCGGTCATTACATGCTAAAATTCACACAAACTAATAGATTTATTAAGATCAAGCCCCAAAACTACTGATATAGAAGAAGAAACAAAACAAACCTTAAGATCGCCAAGCTTCTTCACTGCATTTATGCTCTCCCTTGAAACAGCTCCTTCGGGCCATCTTAGTCGTGATCCACGCTTGAAATATTTTTCCGTACCCCTGCGAGATATTGTGAAGCAAATATATTTAAAATATGTTACTAAACAAATTTACTGCACTCAATCATAACATTTAATCACCTGGTCAATGATTCATAACTTACAAGACACTAAATATATCTTAAAAACAGTTAATTTAATGGAAAGAGAAATTAGAGACCATGCCGAAAATCTATTACATACTTAGACCTTTGAACCATATGCTCTGGTAGAGGTCCCAAAACTCTCTCCATCATTGCCAGGTGCTCCAAATTTTCATGAGTCTGAAACAATGCTCCTCCCTGGCAAAAGTTCCACAGTTAGAATGCTAAAACCAGCTGTTCCAGATTCAAAACATGCCTACATCTTGATAGATGGAAAACCAACCGTGCATAACTCAATGAGAATGCATCCAACACTCCACAAATCACACGGAGATGACCACCCTAGACCTGGAATGTAATTTTAGATGCATGTGAGAATACATTAACAGCTATAAATTATATTGATAAACCCAACAGTTTTACTAATTTCACATAGTCATCAACAAAAAATAGATTTGGCATTTCTATATTATTTTCATAACATCAACATGAGAGAAGAACAAAACAGCCACCAAAGTGTATAAGAAAAAAAAATAAAAATAATTGGCTATCCATCATGAGAGCACAATCAAAATTGGAAATCGGAAAAATGTCGGTCATTACAGTACAAAGGCTCAGAACAACAAATATAGTGAAGATCAAAGATCTAGGATAATATAAGATAAGCTGGGAAATGGTTGCTGGGATATTTAACCAGAGATGTGATGCAGCTACTGGAAACATTTTTAACAGGTCAAAGTATTTCTCGTTGTCATTTACTATTTTCATCGTCAAGAACGACATTTACTCTGGACAAAGAAACAGACAAACAAGTAAAGCAACCACATTGTGACCAACCAAAAACATATTTCGTTACCTAAGATAACCTCAGGGGCTCTATAATGCCTTGTAGAAACAATGGAGCTATGACTCTGATTTGCAAATGCAGTACTGCCAAAATCAATCAGCTTAATCGCACTAGACTTAGGCAAGCACCTAAATTGCGTTTCATCTGACATAACCCTCTGTACCAATCAAGTAATTTTCATTAAATATATTATTATAATGAATCAACAAATGTAGTTATTTTTTATCTGAAAATACCAAGTACCTTACAACTAGGAAGCTTTACATAGTCAGAAGAAACAAGAAGTATATTTTCTGGCTTCAGGTCGGTGTGGATTAGGCGTAGTTCATGCATAACTGAATATGACAACGCACGAGAGACATATTAAAGTAAGCACGCACAACAAAGATACACTGCATTATGGGACAAACTAAGCAAGCCAAGGAAAAAGATGATGTTGATTTATAACCAAGAGATATAATAATAAAACATGATGAATAAACGCTTGAGGTCAAGAATAATCCACAGACATGCTACAGATTCCAAAAGCTGTCGTCCAAATTCACGAACAAGATCCACAGGGAATGGGCAGTATTTATTTCTCTTTAGAAAATCAAATAAACTTGGTCCAAGCTTCTCAAAGACCTGATAACACCATTAAAATGCGTTGAAAGGAATGTTTCCACTCAGTTTCCAGATCTATGAATAAATCCCACATGGACATGTGTGTACATAATAATCTATTATAGCTGAACTTATCGAGTCAACAAAATTGCAACAAAAATTGGGATAAATCACCTATACTTCCTGACCTAAAAAAACAAACAGCACAAAAGAACAAGACTGTGTGTCGGTCGAGAACAGAACTAATTTATTCAAAATAATCCCAATCATGAATCATGACACCCATTTTCAAAATAATACAAAACTATCACCTACCCCACCACCCGGTATTATATGGGTCTTCAACTCAGGTCAGGAACAAATTTTATCAAAACAAACTAACTGGATATGGTAAATGAGGAAAACATTTTGATGAAAAAAATATAATAAGACTACTTACAATGCATATGTGATTCCGGTAATCGAACCAATTCAGGATCTGTACACAGCTGCAAATAATAATATTTATATTAGTCATCTCTTAATTAAAAAAATCAGTAAGCAAACTCTAGCAGGTATCCTTTCCAAAAAAAAAAAAAAAAAAACTCTAGCAGGTATTATATATATTGTTGTACCTTGAGCATCCCACATCACTCTTCACAAGACGTTCAAGCACATCAACCTCGATCATTGCTGCATCGCGATACTTCTTGATGCTTCTAATTACCTTGATAGCTACATAATCTCTGGTTTGACGATCCCAACATTCCAAAACTCGACCAAAGGTGCCTACAGCACTAGCAACATGCTGAATGACACAAGCAGAGTCAAATAAAAATTTAAACTTGTATTCAGAGAGCACTTGACCGCTAACCTTCACCCATTTTGCTGAGAATTTTATCTGTCAAAAATAAATTAAGAAAAAGAAGTTCAAACCACCACACCTTTCATAAACACCAAATTGAAGAGTGAGAAAAATAGACAACGAACAAACTAGGCTTAATTACACTAACGAAAAATAGTCCCTCTATTTTCACATTTGTTGCAATTTTGGTCCCACCTCGTTTTTTTGCCCTAAAAATTGTGGCTTTTGGAATCCAAAAAGGTGAGTTTAGGTATCAAAAATGATATTTTGTCTTAAGAATCAATGTTGGGGCAGCGCTAAAAATCACCATTTTGAGGGCAAAAAACATGGGTTGGGATCAAAATTGCAACGAACAAATATTTTAGAAAAGGGGGGGCTATTTTAAAAGTTTGATTTTAAAAAAGAAGGGACTATTTTCATGAGTTTTATAAAATAGGGGACCAAAAGTGCAATCAAGCCAACAAACTAATATTTTAACTAGCACAAAAGCAGCATCAAGTCACAAATTAATGGTCTTTTTGGATTGACTTATTTTAGCTTATCTACTTGAATAAGAACTTATTAGTTACTAGACTGTTTGGAAGAACTTATAAAAACAACTCATGACATGTCCACGAGCTGTTTTCAGCTTATTTTCATAAGTTCTCCAATATAGCTGATGAAAACAGCTTATAGCTTATTCAAAATTGAGTTGCAAATTAAGTTGTTTATCCCAAATTAAGTTGTTTAGCCGAAATCAAGTTTGCTGAATCAATTCATTCAAAATAAATTTTGGTCGCTAGAGAACCAAACACACATTAAATTGAGAAACAGGGTTCATAACCATAATTATGATTTTTACAATAATAATAATAATTATATAAAAAGAAAAGAAGTTAGTTACATCTAGGAGTGAGATTTTCGCCGAGATTAAAGACATAATGGCCATCACGATCGTCGTCTCTTCTCGGAGGCGAAGCATACTTTCTTTCGATTCCATCGTCACCGACCACTGCCAAATTTCTGGGCACCTAAAATTTCAAATTAAAAATAAAAAAATAATAAAAAAATCAAGAGAGTGAAATTGAAGGAGGTTAATTTACATACCTTTGGAATTGAAGGAGGTGGAGCTGCTGCTGCATCCCAAGCGAGACGAGGTCGTTTCCGAGTTCGTTCCCTTTCCATGAAATTAGATACCATTTACATGCAGATTAAATTAATGGATGAGTTGAAACGCATATCTGCGACGAAATTTTCTAACAAAAATTAGATTTGGACTGTGAAATTGACAGTTGTGAGGAAGAAGATGAAGAATGTAAATCCAGAGACAAGATACGGGATTCCTGTGTCTGTGTAAGAACGGAGAACCAGAATAAGCCGTTGGGAGTTAGGGTTCGGTTTAATCGTAAATTGCAATATTCGGTATTTTGTAACGAATAAATTTAGGGATAAATTAATTAGTACTAGTATGTTATGTATATCTAAGCTATCTTACATGTCTATTCAATGATAATTTAACAAGTCAACTAATGAGTATGACAATCTATCTATTTTTAAATATATTAAATTAAATGACATAGTAACACATCATTAGATAAACGTGTAAATATTTTATGAGTTTAACTCAGTTAGTATGAACAATAAATAATATATGTAAGGTGCGAAGTTTGAACCTCAGCCACCACAATAAAAGATCAACATGTAAAATAATTTTATACTATGGTACACATTAATAAATCATATATTTACTTAAAATGTGTATGGCTATTTATTACAATTTTTGTGGAATATTAATTACTAGATTATATTTTGTGTATAAATAAATTGGTGTTAATTTTTTATATTTTAAGACAAATTGATATTGTTAAGACTTATGGTTAAAAAAGCAAATTTTATATCATAAACGATTTTTTTTATACTTTTTAAAGGTTGACTATACAAGTTGTTAGGATTTTCTTAAAAGTTAATATGCCTCTTATCCTTTTAAATGTCTCGACTTTCACTTTTAGTCTCTCTAAAACGTTTAATTGAATAATAGTCTTCCTAAACTTTTAAGTCCCCAATTTTAGTCCCATTGTTAATTACCCTTAACGTAAGATGCATGATCTATGTTGGATAAATAGGACCTTGTCTTACTTGGTTCGAAGAATGATAACATGACTATCTATATGGTTGGAAAGGAATCGGTATCAATGGACATTTCCAAAACTCCCTTATTCACTAACTAAAGCATGCATTGCTTAATTGCCTTTTGAGTGGCTCTTCGTAAGATAATGCAGTCGGTCTCGAATGGTTGTAAGAATTGTGTCATGGTAGCCGAATTTTATCAAGGGCAATTGCTTAATCCATTTGTCTTTGATTTCGTCAGTTAGACGAATTTTATGACCATCTAATAGCAGAATATGCTTATTCTTAAGCAGATAGTAGAATATATGCCCAACTTTTGTTATGTCAAAGGCATATTCAGTTTGGCCTTCTCATGAATTGTTAGAATATTTGTTTGTTGAATCGACTAACATATCATCATCGAACTCCTTACCGTATGCGATCGAAATAAGGTGCAGACATCTCCCTCGGTTAGCACACATATTTTCACTTTCTTGAATGAGCGGTTCTATATATGTATGCTTCTTAGAAAGCCAATTCGTTCAAACCATGACATAATTGACCAACCAATTTCTCTTTTAGTTGTTAGAGCATCCACTGACGCATATTCAACGTCAAGAAGTTAGACTAAAAATTTCCCAACCATTTTTTTTTAACCTTTCAACGAGGTCATCAACTGATTCATCTACTAGTTGTTTGAGATTCATTAGATCAACTGTCATAACTTCTAATAAAACTTGTCATGGAAACAAGTTTACATGTCTTCCCATGCTTGGATTGAGTTTGGTGGGAGGGAAAAGTACCACCAGAATTTTGTTCATATCAACAATAAAGGGAACAAATGTAACTGTTGGAATCATTCTAGTTCCTCTCACCGCACTGGACAATAAATCTTCTGATGTGCTCCATAGCCTATTTGCCAACTTCCCCCAAGAATGTAGCAAAGTTTGGAGTTTTATAACCTCTAAACAGAGGAACCAATCTAACAACCCCATTTTGGATACGACTTCTTATACATAGTTTTGTCTGAGTTTCGATTGTATATAAAAATTTGGCTATGAGGTTGGGATCCAACACTTGTTGTCTTGGAGGTCTTACCCTGCCTACGACTGGCTGGTGGCACACATTTTCTGGAGGGTTTTGGACACATAATTAAGACTAGACTTGAGGCGGGGCAATTTTGTTGGGGTCCAGCCAACAGTAGTGCACAGTGGTGCACTGTGCACAAATGTGAAATGTTGAATTTTCTTATCCTACATGCACATATGATCATAGCATGTGGTGCTTAATTTCTACTTGTGTCAGGATAAATGGAAAATGGGTGCAACAATGTTTGAAAGTGTGAACCAAGCATTTAATGCTTACGGTTCATTTCTCTCTATAAATAGAGAAGAGCTTCAGCAAAGCAAACACACCACAACATAGCACAATCCTCACTCACACAGAGTTGAGAGAAAAATAGAAAGTTCCTCATAAGAGTGAGAGAAAAATATAGTGAGCCAATTTGTATGAGAGTTGTATCTACAAATTGAGATATATAGTTAGGTCCATCTAAAGGTGAAGATTTGTATTCCCATTATTATTATAGTGGAGATTTAAGAGGCCTACGGGTTCCGTGGTTTTTTCTTACTCACATTGAGAAGGTTTTCCACGCTAAAATTTTATTGTGTGTCATTTTACGTTTTCGCTAAAGTGTCTATTTTGAGTTCACGGAGGAGAGAAATTGTACTGGCATTTCCCAACAAATTTCTTATGCCTTCTAAAAGCCTGACTTATTATTGTGTTTTCCATTGAATTGTTTGATCTAACAAATGGTTGTATTGGTGAAAGGGATTCATGATTTAGACAATAAGCAAGGGATTCTCAAAGCCTGATTTATTATAAACAAAATTTTACTTTTTAAATTCATTCAATAAATGATGTATGTGGTCCACATACATCATTTATTGAATGAACTTAAAAAATAGATTTTTGCTTATAATAGTGACCGAATGATGTATTTGTTAATGTCACTTTGGAAGAAGTCTCGACATTTTCAAATTTATCAAGACATTCTTGCATCGTGGAACACAATACGTGCAACTACTGTATGTCCATCACTTCACAATGCTCCAAATTCTCTCCATTTATAATCCTCTCCTTTTCTACCATTTGAGGAGATAAACACACACAAAATAAAAAGTAATTAATGATGGTGGATCCGTTTTTGTTCTAATTCTACAACAATCTCACAATATTTTGATATTTTCAAGTTGTATTTTACCTTGGGATATTTATGAATCAATCTAGCCTTCTATAGCTTTGGCACTTTTTCATTGCTCTGATATCAGAGACCTTGATTGAAGAAGTTAATTATTTATAAGGTCTTGTTAACGAGTGTCTCCAGGGCACTCTTTAACCATTCTAAATTAAGTAATTATTCTTTAAAGGTTAAAATATGATTTTGATCCCCGCAAATATGACGAATTTGGTTCTTATCCAGAAAAAATAATTCTTTATAATGATAAAATAAATCACTTGCTCCTCTAAAAAAACAAATTCACTTGGTTCTTATCCATAAAAGATAATTGACTTGCGCAGCTCAATTAAATATATAATTTAACTTCAATAAAACTTTCTAATTGACCTTCTTAGTGTGTATAGTGCTAACTAAAAATCTTAAATCTTAATTACAATCAAATCAATGGGGGCATAATTAAAGCAAAATGCATTAATGACTACAGAATGGAAGAAAATGCTCTACATGGGTGAAACTGAATTTCGGCAGTTAACTGCCGAGGTTTTCCTCGGTAGTTAACTGCAGCTGATTTTGGACTTCCTCAGCAATTAACTGCTGAAGGGTATTTTAGTATTTTACATGTGTTTTTCAGCCAAACAACATGTGTCAACAGCAATACTCATGTAATTTTCTCTAAATAAAATCAGATTTTTAAAGAAGTTTTGCACAAGAAAACTTGTTTAAAATTGATTTCTTCTTCCAAACAAACACATTAAAGTTAAATTGATATACATGTCATTTTCACAAGTATCAATCTATATTGAAACACTCTGTTAGCCTTGATCCCATAGAACGGAATACTAGCAGTAGCACCAATAGAATAGTAGAGTTCAGTTAGAGAACATTGGTTGGTAGAGACATTAATGCTTATCAGTGGAAGACATTAATAAATACGACAGAAGCAGCTTACTAGAGTGTAAGACCCCCTGTGCAGATCAACGAGATTGAAATAGGTAATGGCCAATAAGGTGTAAAAGAAAAAGCAGTAAAAAACCATGTTACCGTATCACAAAGAAAAACATGCATGAGTTTATTTTTAGAGATCAGCATTCAGCAGTGAGCGTGTTTGAGAGGAGAAGAGAAGAGAAGAGGACAGTTGGAAATATTTATTATTCATTTACTCCTCTTTCAAATGTGGCAGTTGAGAAATATTGAAATTTGAAATCAACCTTTCATCCTTCACTATATAATATAACCTCACTACTCCTTCCTTCAATACTACACATTCATTAAGTTCACTAACAATGAGAGTTTTTTCTAATGGCGTTGTGGTTGCTTTCATCCTGTGCAATATTCTACTTGTCACTGGCTTGTTTGAAGTGGCGGATGGTAGACAAGTTAAGGATGATAAGCATTTGATTCATCCACCATTCATTCATCCACCACATTTGTTAGGTCACGGATTCAAACATGGAAGGTTTGGTGGTGGTGGCATTGGTGCTGGTGGAGGTTTAGGACTAGGAGGTGGCATTGGTGGGGGTTTTGGAGGTGGAGTTGGTGGTGGCATTGGTGGGGGTGTCGGAGGAGGTGGAGGACTTGGTGCTGGTGGAGGGCTTGGACATGG
This sequence comes from Medicago truncatula, assembly GCF_003473485.1. NCBI lineage: Eukaryota > Viridiplantae > Streptophyta > Magnoliopsida > Fabales > Fabaceae > Medicago > Medicago truncatula. The sequence continues at coordinate 54,082,439 of NC_053044.1, forward strand.
GATTGGTGGGGGCATTGGTGGAGATGGAGGAAGTGGACTTGGTGGCGGTGGTGGGCTTGGTCATGGTGTTGGAGGCGGCATTGGTGGAGGTGCAGACGGTGGTTTAGGAGGTGGAGGCGGATTTGGTGGTGGTGCCGGTGGTGGACTTGGTCATGGTGGTGGGATTGGCGGAGGAGTAGGTGGTGGTGGGGGTCTAGGAGGTGGAGGTGGAGGTGGACTTGGTGGTGGTGGGGGGCTTGGACATGGTGTAGGTGGTGGCATTGGCGGAGGTGGTGGGCTTGGTCATGGTGGAGGATTAGGTCATGGTGTTGGAGGTGGCATTGGCGGTGGAGGAGGATTGGGTCATGGTATCGGTGGTGGCATTGGTGGAGGAGCAGGTGTTGGCGGCGGCATTGGTGGTGGAGGAGGATTGGGTCATGGTATTGGTGGTGGCATTGGTGGAGGAGCAGGAGGTGGTGGTGGCATTGGAGGTGGAGGTGGATTAGGCCATGGCATAGGTGTTGGTGGTGGAGGTGGACTAGGCCATGGTATCGGTGGTGGCATTGGTGGAGGGACGGGAGGTGGCGGCGGCATTGGTGGGGGAGCAGGAGGTGGTGGTGGCTTTGGTGGAGGAGCAGGAGGTGGAGGCGGTGTAGGAGCGGGTGGTGGGATTGGAGGTGGAGCTGCTGGAGGAGGTGGTTTTGGCGGGGGTGGTGGTGTAGGCGGAGGTGCTGGTGGAGGGGTTGGTGTTGGTGGTGGATTTGGAAAAGGAGTAGGCCTTGGGGGAGGAGTCGGCGGTGGTGGAGGAGGCGGCTTTGGAGTCGGTGCTGGTATTGGAGTTGGCGGTGGCGCTGGAGCCGGTGGTGGCAGCAGCCCTTAGGCGGTATTACTAGTGTTGAATGTTGATACTGAGTCATTATATATCTGTTTTAAACTATGAATGCCTAGTAATTTTTAGTCAAGCTACAATCCTCTCTTTTGTGTGATTCAAATAGTATTAATTATGCTTTATATTGGTATTCTTAATTAATGAGTATTATTTGCTTATAAACATCTGTAATGTGATCTCTGTCTTTCTCTTCAATTATTCTTTCAAACGGCTCATTTTCTTACTTGAGATCACAAAACTTGACTAGATAATAGATCCAATCCAACTAAAGTGTCAAGAATGGCTTGGCTGTTAAGCAAATTACCTGATGGTTCCATTTATTGCACAGTACGATACTGCTCCTTTTTACCTACCTAGCTAAATTTACATATAAAAGTAAAACTGAAATTTTTAGAGACCCTCTTAGTCAGCTGGTGTCACCAAAACATGATACGAGCCCCAACAAAATAAAGATGTGAGAGAGACTATGCTGGGTCTTGATTGTTGTCAGGGTGATTTGTTGGTTGCTCTTAATGCTTCTTGCTTTAGATCTTCTATATATGTATCTATGTATAGAAGATAACAAATTGGAAGATGGTAGCCCCATTCTTTTTAACATAGGCATGCATGCAGTTAAATGAATCATGAGAGCTATGTTCAATCTACTTACAATGCATTGCAAGGACTAAAACATCAATTTAATATGGCTAGTGAGTAAAACTATCGTATAAGGTTACCCTACAATTAAGCTTTCTCATTTATTGCATACAACTCCTCAATGCAATATACTGTCCACTCAAAAAAATCAATATATTGTGACTTTTGCTACTCTGTTTAGCAATCTTTGATATATTAATTCTTGACTCCCCTGCCTATAGCTATGTGTAAACGCATGGAAATGATAATTTGCTTATTAGGTGAATTGAAGGGGTATAGTAGAGTCTGCATTAATAGAGTTTTCATAAATCAGGTGGCAAAATTTGCCAAATTACTTCGCTGAACTGAAATCTTTGATTGGGACACATGATTATCAAATTGGATGACCAAGTTGAATTTTATTTGAGTTGATTGTTTGGAACCCAGATATTTATATATTGTAATGTCTTTACTAACTAAGTTATGCTCACGACTCGAATAACGATTGTAGTAAATAAAATAAATGATATATTTTTTTTTTAACAAAAAATGATTATTTAATTCATGATGTTATGATATTTACCGTATCATTTTCACGAAGACCGTGCAATCCACGCAAACCCCACAAGCTCTATATAATATGGAAGCGACAAAGCAGTTTGCTTCATCACACACACATACATACATAGACATTAGAGAATAAGATGCAGAATCTGCAAGAGAAGGCTTCTGAATGGAGTGGTGTTGAGACAAATCATGCTTTTGCCATTGATGACACTAACTTGTTTCAAAAGCTAGGCCTTCAAACTTTCATTAACCTTTCCACCAATTTCTACAACAGGTTCTCTATATATATATATATATATATATATATATATATATATATATATATATATATATATATATATTTCAATATTAAATAATCTTTCTTCACTATGTTCATGATAATTAATGGTTGTGCTATAAATAATAGAGTTTATGTTGACGATGAGGAGTGGTTTCGTTCAATATTCGCCAAATCTGATAAAGACAAAGCAATTCAAAATCAGTACGAATTCTTGGTACAGAGAATGGGAGGTCCTCCTCTGTATTCTCAAAGAAGAGGTCAATATTCTTTATTTTATTTTTTATTATTCATATTTTTATTTATTAAACCTTCATACTTCACCAGCATTAGAACTATAAACAAACAGTCTTTTTTTTATAGAAACACTTTTAGTTTTTTAACTTTTCAGAAAAATAAATACTTTTAATTAGTGATTACTATTTTACTGATTTTTTTTGTACTCAAGTAAGAAAACAATATGATAGATTTTTTCAAATAAATAAATAAATACTATGATAGATATATTTAGAAAAATACTATTAATTTAACACCTACTAACAATTTTTTTTAGTGTATGTGATTTAGTCAATGATACTCTTCTTTATTGGATGCTTAGTAAAATGACAGGTTTTGAACTTACTACAAAATGAGTTTATAAGTGATTATTGCCTAAGCTTTGAAACTTATATTTAGGTCCTTATATATCTCTAATAAACGTGTGGCTTAGTTCATTTTGCTATTCCATCCACTTATCTTGTTTATTTTGTCCTTATAAATTTCAAAATTGATTTTTCCCCCTATTGAAATGGAAAGTTTTAGACAACAGAATCACAGAAAATGGAAAGAATTTTATATATTGATATATCACACTGAAAATAGAGTAATAATAAAACAAAGCAACTTGAAATTCAAAATCTTTGATGCCGTACTTCACATTACAGGACATCCTGCTCTAATTGCTAGACATCGACCATTTCCTGTGACACATGAAGCTGCCGAGAGGTGGTTACTTCATATGCAACAAGCATTGGACAACATTTCAGATATAGATCATGATTCCAAGATAATGTTGATGAACTTTTTCAGGTTTATTATCTTCCCCAATTCAATTATATGATCACATTGTAGAAATCAAATCAATAAAAATAAATAGCAACCTTATGTTTTCAGGCACACTGCATATTTTCTTGTTGCTGGAGTTGAACAAAAGAATCAAAGCCTTCACCCTTGCAAGGATGCAGATGGAAGGCATCCATGTAAAAACTTTTAGCATTTTTATTTCTGCAAAAGGTTGAAGGATCTATCAACTAGTATTATACAATTTATATAGTTTTTCAAATCTATCCGGCATCAATTATTGTTGATGATCTTGTAACAAATTTTTTTTATTGATGTTCATGTCGTTGTTCATATTTCAAATCTTTCGTAGCACCCGATTTAGACAAAACTTTGCAATCATGCTCTAAATTTGCTAAATGAATTTGAGACACTAATACAGGGACCAATTATATTTGACATAGTATAAATATACCATCATAAAATCAAATGAATCAGTCTAATCCAAATTGCTTTTGATCAGATTAGATTTTCATGAAGCAATTCAAACCGAACTGAACCGTTTGTCATTTTAATCTCTTGACCGTATGAATCTTTACCCTAAATATGTTCTAAACCAAACCACAAACACCCCAAATTCATCCAATAACTTTGTCATTGGGGTATTTACAAGTAGAGCACACTGACACAGGCACAACCACCATTTTCTCAACATTTGAATCTCTTCTCTCGGTCAATATCTTCTATCACATAAATGCAATATTTAAATGCTTACCAAATACCAAACTTCTTTCACCAAGTTAAAAAACATTTTCACACACAATAATTAATCTGTCTGATCTCAACATATAGTTTTTTTTTCATTCCTCTTCCCATTTTAATTGTTCAATTTTATCGTTTCAAATTACCGCAATTTCCAATTATCGTGAGAATTGTCGTTGTTTCTAGAACCGTGTCAGGTATCGTGACTTATTTTTTTTATTTAAGCAGCCAACCTAATAAAATCTGTTAACACGCATAGACCTGTCTCACTATCAGCAAAAGCCTTTTAAGTCCAAATAAAAGAACAAAAGCCTCATCACATAACTATTTCAGCAGCAACCAAAAAAATGCTGGCAAACTCCCACAACATCACAGCGGCAACACATGCTAGCAGCCCTCAAAGTACAACGGATGATTTACTCAATTGTTATAATTAACTACCTCACAACCAAGAAAAATCAAATCAAAAATAAAAATCAAGTCATCATACCTAATGTTGTACTAGAATAACGGCAATTCTCACGATATTTGAAATCATGACGATTCTCACGAAAATTGAAAAATGCGGCAGTTGGGAACGACAAAATTGAACAATCAAAATGGGAGGAATAAATTTTATGAATATAATTGATAAATTTAAGGACATTCAGATGAAAGAAATTTGATGTGAAATTTTAATTGTTCTAAGTCAGTCATGTAGTGTAAATTAATTAAGATTGAACACCTAAATATAATTAAGGCAATATTACATTATGGGTCTTTTATCTTAATTAAAGATTAAAAGTAATCATGTCATTTAATGTTGACTTGAGGTGTAATCATTATCTTAATTATAGGTATGATGACTTGATTTTTCTAAAAGTATTAAAAGTTACCTTATGATTGTAATTGATTCTTATTTTGGAAAAAAATTGACTCATTTATGACATTTAATATTGTCAATGTATATTACATTTTGATTGGTTGATATCATTAGAGGATAAAATACCCTCTAAATAAAAGAGAGTAATCTAAAAAAAACCTTCCACTCGTGATCCTTTTTTCAAAAAAAATATTTTCACTCTTGATCGAACTCTAACTTACAATTGTTACATGATAGGGGAACATTTCTTGTTTGGAACAATAAAAAAAAAGTACCAGCATTTCCCTTTCATTTTTTCTAGGTCCAAAAATCCTCAATAGGTCAAAAAATAGTTTTGCCACATATAACTTTCAAATCCTTTTACGTGAATAACACTTGTAAATCCATAATTTTCACGTTCGCCTAACGTATCTTAATTCACGTTAACATATACCTTTTACGTGAATAACACTTGTAAATCCATAATTTCCACGTTCGTCTAACGTATCTTAGTTCACGTCAACATATATATTTTTGTTGTAGTCCAGAAGAGCACAACAAGTTAATGATTTGGACTATTAAAAGACTTTCACAACGCATCTTTATCTAAAATCTTGATTTATTAAGTATATGAATCACTTGTTATTATTGTATATATCACTCTTGTAGCTCATTTCTAGTCAATACGACGACACTAACCAACCCTTTTTTTTTTACAAAAACAAAATGATATTCATTCATTCAAATCGAGATATTACATCATTCAACACCGCTAAAAACGTAAAGGATGAATCTGCGAACAAACCCATATCATCCAAGTTAATAGCATATAACTGTATAATGCCTACAAAAACATATGATAAAATTTAAGTGACCCGAATATCCATGGCCTCCGGATCTGCAACGTTGACGCCCAAATCTTCGATTGAATAATCGATCTTTCAATATAAATCAAATGAACACCGCACGAGGACGGAAAATGAAACACGCCGCATAAGACGACGAACAATAAACCATCACACTTAGATGATGAAATCACAAAGAAAAAAACCTAGATCTATATGAAAATCACTTATTTAGATTGAAATATAGAGAAAAAGATGAAGAGGGGTGATTTTAGGTCAATAATTGACCCAAAACCATCTCTCAATGAAGAAACAATAAGAGAAAACTTAAAGAGAAAAAACTAGAGCCGGCTTATTGGAGAGGGAGAGATCTAACCAACCCTATTTAAATTCCAATAGTTTTCGGTTCACATGCGTACTCATTAACGTATATATAGATGAACTGAATTAACGTGTATACATATGTGAATTGGGTTAACATATAAATAGGGTTTAGCAAGGTATAATAATTTACCACTACCGCAGGGAAAAAGTGGAAAGCAAAAAGAGAAAAAAATGAACTTTTTCATGATCTATGAAATTAAAAAAAAATATAACGTAACTTTTTTTTTTTTAAGGAATAACGTAACTTTTTTTCACATCAATCATTCGATTTTTATGAGAAGAAACTCTAGTAATATGGAATCCGACCGAAAAGTTAGTAATGTCTCATACAAAATTGTTCATGGTCGGTAAGATTTTAAAGTAATGATATGGAACATTTTCTGTTGGGAACAATAAAAAAAGTAGCAGCATTGCATTTACCTTTCATTTTTTTACTAGGTAAGACACAAAAGTCAGAAACATTCAACCTTCGTATACTTTTTTATTTTATTATGGTCTGCTGTAGTTTTCCTTCATTGCGACAATGAGGTCAATTCTGAACAGCAAATCATTATTGAGTTGCTACTTGCTAGAAAGAACAAACACAAAATCCACAACTTGATATCACAACTCGGAATGTAACGCCATTAAGTGTTAGGAAAAAAAAAGGTAAATGAAAACAAAAAAATCAAGGGTTTAGGTGCAACAATTATCACCTTTGTACAATCTTTGATATCTTGAACCGTGTTCGGGAGTTAGGGGGGACCGTCCACGTCGAGGATGGAACAACCACTCAAGCAAGAGAGACATCACACTCTTACCCAAAACCTTAAGATAATATGTTAGATTTATGAGTCCTCTTACTTATAAGGTGTTCAATCTTTACTATTTTATCCGATGTGGGACATATAACTCACACTTGCAAACCAACAAACCGGACATCTATCTTAAAAATTTTAACATTGTTGTATTCACATTTATTCTCTTTGATTATGCTCAAAGATACTTGAATCATTCCATTCAAGCGCTCTTTTATAATCTATTGTTTAAACTTGAGATGATGCAAAGATAAAGTTTCAAGTGATAAATATATATTTGGAAAGTGTTATACATAGCAAAAAGGTTTTTAAATTTTGCTTTAAGTTCCCTATTTTCCGCAAAACACCCACCCAGGTAGTGGTGTGAAGGAAAATGTTATTTCTCTATAAAAACAGCATCAAGAATTTTTCAATACACAGCTGACAAGTTTTAATTGCATAATTTATTTGTTCACTTTATATTTTTCAGTCACACCTCCTTGAATTGTGGCAAATAGTGCATTGTGATTGGCTGCTCTTTATTCTTGAAGAATTCTTGATGTTATTTTTCTAGAGATATAGCATTGCTGGTGATGTGAATCAACCGATCATAGTTTGTCGCTATGCATTCGTTATGTTTTTTCTTGCAATCTATAGCATTGTTTTTTTCTATCATATACAAAATTCACAGCTAGACATTCATGACTTTCGTGAAAAACTTATCCATACTAAATTTCTCTTAAGATTTCTATGTATATTTTATTGTTTCTCTAATAAATTTACAATCATAGATTGCACACTCTAAGTTGATTCAAATTTTGGTAAATCTGATCAACACCTCAATAATCAGATAAAATTTTGCGATGATATAGAAAAATGGACTCTGAAATAGAGAACAGAAAAAAAAAATATAATCATCGACCAACTAAATATTTAGGTGTTAAGATCCAACATGGATCAGCATACCGAGCTGAAAATGAACGAGGGAGATTATCTGGTTCCATCCAACCTGTTCCATGATCAAAATTCATTGAGTATGTATCTTGATCATATGATACACCATCTTCAACTATAGTAGAAGGAGAAGGAGAATTGAAAACTTTCTTCTTATCTCTTTTTAGCTTTTTCCAAATCTTCTGCCATACTGTTTTTTTGCTACCATCATAGTTGCTTGGTGAAATATTGCTATGATAATTTGTCTTTGTTGTGTAGCTCCTACCTAACCTTGCTTCCCTTCTTGAACCAAACATGTACTTCTTCATGTCCATTTTCTATCACTATATCAAGTTTTCCTTCATAAGCTTAAAGCCAAGGTGAATGGAATTTTTTGGCATATCCCTTTCTATATATTTAAAGGGTTTTTTTTTTTTTTTTTTTTTTACTTACAATGTCTATAACTACCAAGTATTTGAAGGTAGTTGTGTCTCTTTGTTGGTGTGAAACTGTCCTGTCCTTAATCTTTATCCATAATCCTTTATATAATAATTGATGAGGTGAAATTAGGCTTAGATCGGCCACCATGGCAACAACCAGGTGATTTAGACACTTTGAAATTCTATAAAAGTCTCATGTAATGTAAAACAGCCATTGGATATTAAAGAGAAAAAACAATAATAAATGAAGTGTATTCATTTGAAGTGTCAAAGTTATACTACTGCAGAACGAGTCATTGTTTTACACATGCACCGCCAAATATGAAAATTTAAGCTTTGAGTATTAAAAATAAGAATAAATAAACAGTATTCCAATCACACCCTTCAGGGTTAAATATGTTTTAAGTCTCTATAAATAGGCGCGTTTTCAACATTAGTCCCTACTTAAATTTTATTAAATTTTTGGTCCCCAACATTTTTTTCCTTTAACAAAATAGGTCATCGCTGTTAATTGTTGCTGATTGAGCAAACGGTGAAGCACACGTGGATGTCACATCTGACTTTTTTTGTTGGGTTAAATATATTTTTAGTCTCTATAAAATTGAGGCATTTTAAGTTTAGTCCTTATTTAATTTTAATAGTTGTTTTAATCCTTACAAAAATATTATACACTCAGTATTAGTCCTTGCTCAATTCAAATTTGTTTAATTTATGCTTAAACTCTTAAGTTTTTTAACAATTTTTTGTAGATGTGTTAAGCATTACTCTTTGGTTAATCTGTAGGCATCTTGTATACTGCCACTAATTTTGCATGAAATGGAAGCATATGGGTTGGTTCGAATTAATATGGAATTATTTTTCCACGCCCATTCAATATTTTGCCCCTGGTTAGATATTAGGTTCTGCTCAAATAATCTATGCCGCTTCAACATCTTTTGGTCAATATCTTTTGTTATGATAGACTACCGTCTTCTTTATCTTGACGAAATGGGTGGAATGACTATCCCAATGCCAAAAATATTCACGATTTTCACTATCTTATCAATGACTTCTTTTGCATTGTCGGGCATGAGTGGTTTTGTTGCCGAATTGATAGTTTTTTTTGGAATAATTACTAGTCAAAAATATATTTTCTTGATGAAAATACTATCATAACTAGTTTTAGTAGGTTTTTTTAGTCCCTACAAAAAAAAAATATTACTTATAATTTTAGTCCCTACTAAAACAAAGTTTGTTTAATTTTCCTTAAACTCTTAAATTTTTGAACGAATTTTTTGAGACAAGTTTAGAACACTATGAAAGGTTCAATTAAAAAAATTTAGAATTTTTTAACATGAAACGAATTAAATATGAATTTTTGAAAACAATAAAAGTTAAAGATAAAAGTAATAAAATATGGACATATAAATCAAATTTTGCGGCGGAACTTTTAGTAATATTCTTAACACGTCTACAAAAAATTGTTAAAAAACTTAAGAGTTTAAGAATAAATTAAACAAATTTGAATTGAGCAGAGAATAATATTGAATGCATTGTATTTTTGTAAGGACTAAAACAACTATTAAAATTAAGTAAGGACTAAACTTAAAATGCCTCAATTTTATAGGGACTAAAAACATATTTAACCCAACAAAAAAAAAGTCAGATGTGGCATCCACGTGTGCTTCCGTTTGCTCAATCAGCAACAATTAACAGCGAGGACCTATTTTGCTAACGGAAAAAAAATGTCATGGACCAAAAATTTAATAGAATGTAAGTAAGGACTAATGTTAGAAACGCGCCTATTTATAAGACCTAAAACATAATTAACGCTAAATTCTATCACCTTACCCATTTTCTAATTCTACCTTCTACAAAATATAGGATTCTTATTTCACCAACTCAGGATATAATTAACCCTAAATTCTATCACCTTACCCATTTTCTTATTCTACCTTCTACAAAATATAGGATTCTTATTTCACCAACTCAGGATGTAATTTAATTCCTGTATATTATATTTAAATAAAATATTTTCCTTTGGTAAAAAAAAAAAAAATATATATATATATATATATATTTTCCTTTCATCAGTTTCACATGGATACTATTCTGACCATAATTGAAGATTTTAACTTATTCCACCGGTGTAAATACTGCCAAACCAGATACCGCCACTGAAGTTGAGATTCCTTTTCCATCTTCATTTTTCACAAGTCAAGGATAATGAACACATTTCTCTGACTATATGTATGCACTTTGTTGTTTAGTGTATTTTTTATTTTGCGATCTAAAATAAAATAAGTAAAGAGGAAAAATCAATTCTCCTCTAAAGGAACCAAACATGTTAGAATCACTTTTAATTCCTTTAAAAGTGAAACGAAACATACACTTAGATCCATGTCAATAGCATAATGAGTCATAACATATGCTATGACTAACTTAAATTTGATAGGAACTTTTGAATTTTCAACTTAAATAATTAATAATTTAATATTACCCTACACAACACTATCTTAAGGCACATAATTGAACACTTAAGCAAATGTGCTTTCCATAATTAAGGATGGTTAGAACCTACAAAGCTATGGCAAAATTTTCACACAAGATTGATAAATCAGCATGTTCAGCTAAAACATGTATGCTGCTTTCGTGTGTGAGGATGCAGCTTAACTTAGGTTTAAAATTACACATAAACTAACTTTCTCAAAAGAGAAAGAACAGAAAAACTTGTCACGCCGCACCACCACCTTGAGAGTGTGCAATTGACTTCAGTTTCTCATAAGCATCAGAACACGCCTGAGTATAATCCGATAACGCACGGAAGAGCTCAGGCAAGCGAGTTTTGAGACTCTGGAGTGATTTCTCTCTTACTTGAACACACAATTTTTTGTGAGATTCAGTTTCTTCTTCTAATCTCTTCTTCAAGCTCTCCACGACAAACTGCTTCTCCGAGACCGGATTGTTTGTATTTACATCATCTCTTTCTGGATCATCGGGCCCCCTTCGCTGTAAATGCTTCTGGTACCATTCTTCAAAAGCTTGGTTTTTCCTCAAGAATTCCTTTCTAGTTTCCTCACATTTCTCCTTTAACTTCATCTCTTCCTCCTGCTGAAGTATGATCGTCTTTATCACTGCAGCAAATGAGGTAATAGCAGATTTCGCTAGCTCGTCAGGAAGCTTGTCGAGATAATCATGCCATGCATAAAGAAGGGCTTGGATTGGTGGATTTTGGGCTCTTGGCGGAGACGAGATTTTTTCTTTTAGGTTGCTTTCGATGGGAATGAGATTTAACTTGAGCCAGCTAAAAAGAGCTTGGATGTAATGCTTCTGTTGAGTCACAAGCTTCTCAAATTGTGACTCCCATTCTTGGATTACATTCCAAAGCTGCACGGTGCGGTCGTAATGATGCTTGGTTGTTTCCTTATGATCTTGAGAAATATCAAGAGATTTGAGGTCTGTAACTATTTTCAGCTGGCTGTCATGATGCATGAACATATTCTCCCACATATTGGCCATCCTGAAAGAAATCAAGTAGATTCGTGAATCATGGTTAAGATAAAATCCATTTGTGATGCAAAAAATAGAAACTTGGTACTTGATTGGTGTGTTAGCAAAATTTTGGATCATGTAGCAGCCAATACCAGAACAAATTGAAAACTAGGAAACAATACATGTAAAGTGACACGATTATTAGGACATTTATTACAACATTAAAATAAACTTCAGTATCTAGGCTCAGAATTTAAATGACAAATATAGATCGAGAATCTAAGTACTAAACTGCAAAATAAAATGCTTTTCGATTGGGATGTCCCACTTACGATTTTCTAGAATATATTTTGCACATCGGTTACTACTAGGATGCTGGATTATCTCACATTCAAGACTAATTCAGGCCAACAAGCATGAAACTTAGGACGTTGTCATCGGTTAAAGGAAGTTTTCAAGTAAGTTCACAACGGCTCGAGTTTCTTTCACTATTCTTCATTCAAGCATAGTTATTCACTACCACTAAGATATCAAATAAGCACAGGATAATCAATTATATCTCTTTGATTTCCCATTGGCAATACTTACCCAATAACAAGAGCAACAAGTTTTGGATACAACTGAGAATCGCGAATATGGTCCACTTCAGAAACTGTTGAGTCCATCGACTGCATATCAACAATATATCTTGTGTGTAAATGACTTACGGCCGCTTTAGTTTTTCCTAATGATTCAACACTGGCACCACGCTTCTTCTGCTTGTTCAGAATTGCAACTTTTCTTTGATATTCAAACTTCATAAGCTCACCTTGCTGTCGACAATAAGTGAAATTTTAAAAAGGCAAGCCCTCATTAATAGTAATAGAAAACATAACAGTACAATGGAAAATCAAATCAAATCAAAACAATGAGAAAGCTAACTAATAAGATGAATGAAAGTATAAATGTAAAAAATGGAAGATGACATCTACCTTGACTTCTTCATAGAGTTTCTTTTCCCATGCTAACAACTTGTCCAAAACAGTGGCATGTGTTTCTTTATCTTCAGAATCAAAATCATCTTTTGCACCCTCCCCATTGGATACACCCTTGAATGACCTATTCCATGTTATCACTTGCATGACTCTAGCAGAATGATCAATGTGACCTGCTCATGTCATTGCAAATTAGCCTCAACCTTACATGTCCATTCCAACCAACTAAAAACCTTAAACTTTACACAATTAGTGTTTTAAAAAAAGGTCTAGGACCACAATTTGGAAAATGACATCAAGGATTTTGTGGTGCCCGCGATTTACAAACATTAACTGAAATTGAATAAATAAAGGAAACAAATCTAATAGAAAATACATTACCCCGACCATCGGCGAAATTAGAATGATAATGCAACCTAGTAGCTTCAAGCATCTTAGAAACATCTTGAGCAGTCTCAGAAGCTTTAAGAAAATGATCATCAAGAGAACTAAGAATCTGCATAAGGGTAACAGAAGGAACCACCTTAATTGCTCTTCTAAACTCAGCAGGAGCAGTTTTAGAATGTTCAATATGTGTAGCCTCTCTTATCACATCATCCTCATGTTCATGTTCATGTCCATGCTCCTTATTATACACATCAACCTCAACTTTCTCCGGTGTCTTGGGTTCAATCTCATCCTCCACATGTCCTCCATTAACATCAACATTCTCACCTTCAATTTCGCCTTCTTCATTCTCAATCTCATCTTCCTCATTCAAAGAACCTCTTCCCATATTATCCATATCCATAAAGAAATAATCCCAAGCCATGTTCTTCGAATCCGGCAAAGGCGGTGGCGGCATCACTTTACTCCCAGAAGAAGGAGAAGGTGGCGCGTGAGGCGCGTGAGGCGCGTGAACCAGTCCATCACCATCACCGCCTTTCCCTTTCTCCACCTCTTCAACAATGTCACCTCCACCACTAATTCCACCGCCGATCTTGCGGTGCTGTAACTGCAACGACACAGGCGGCAATGTTACAGAGCGTTTGAGAGAAGCCGGTGAGAAATTAGGTGGAAGAGGTGGTGGAGGAGGGAGGGATTCTTCCAAAGGCGGTGGAGGAGGCGGATCAGAATGAAGAGGCGGTGGATGAAGCTCAATGTCGTCAAGATGAGTTTCGCCGTGAGCATAGTCGGATAGAGCGGCGCCGGTGTTTTTGAGAGCCATGGCGTAACCGGAATGACCGGCGGCGAAAGCGTTACGAGCGGCGACAGCTTCACGCATTAAGTTTTTACGGTCTTTGCAACGTGATACTGATTCTTCATTGTCTATGCGTGATTGAGCGCAACCCATTTTGAGTTAGAAAATGGAATGTGTGTGTTGGATTTGAACTTGAAAGCAAAACAAAACGACGTCGGATTGAGAAGAAAAGGGTTTATAGATTTGAGTGAAGAAGAATGAGAATGGTGACAAAGAGAGGACAGAAGAGAGAGAAGGATGAACTCCAAAAATGAGGTAGTGACATACAACCCAACACAGTTATTTGTTTTGTTTAGTTTGATTCGGTGATGAGATGAGACTAAGGAGTTTAATTTTGTCTATACTAAACAACGGTCATATTTTCAGTGGACATTCACATTTCTTTAAATTTCCTAAAAATACCTTTTTTTTTCAAATATTTTCTTATTTAAGTATTGAATTAATTATATTTTAAATTAAGTTAATTGAAACTCGTTTGTTTTTAATGAATCAAAAACTTTACCCAAAAATAACTAATTTTTTCTAGTCAAACCCATTAAAAAAAGGTTAAATAAGTTTTTAACTTCAATAAATAAACATTCATAGACTCTCTATCAAATTTTGAGTCATAAAAAAAGTTAATACTTCATAGAGTTTTTTCACATTTAATCTAAGTTTAAGACTCAAACATGTCATTTTTTGAGTCATTAACTCCAATCATCATAAAAAAAAATGACGGTTGGAGTCAATCAAATTTTTCACCGCAAAATTATAGTCGCCGTTAAATTTAAATATGTTTGATTATCCTTAAACTTTTAAAAAATTTAATAATTTTTAAAGATGTATTTAAAAATAGATTTCAATCGCCAATAGTTTTCATTGTTTTTATCTTTAACTTTTTGAAAGTTTAAAAATTCACTTTTAATTTTTTAATGTAAAAAAATTTCAACTTCTTGTTAAAGAACTTTTTATAACGTCCTAAATGAGATTGTAAAAAGTTATTCAAAAATTTACAAGTTTAAAAAGTCACGCTAAAAAAATTATAAAGACATAAACATGCCACGTTTTTCATGTCCATAAAACCAAAATTTGATATATTTACAGAGACCAAAAACTTATTTAACTCTTTAAAAAAACTAGTTACACCTTGAAAAGACCATAATACTCCAATTTTAGAACTACATTTTCAACACTCATTTTCTCTCACGATCTCTCCTCTTCCATTCCTCTTCCATTCCTCTTCATTCATCCTTTTCCCTCATTCTACCACATTTTCATGGTCGAATATTTTATGTGGTTGGACATATGAACTTTTAGTTTCTATAATGTAGTTTTTTGTTGCGAACTAGGCAAGGTTCAATTCATCAATAGACCGGGTAATCCAGAGTCACTAGCTCATAAGTGGTTCATTACATAGATTCGCCCTAGAAACATCGTAGAAGACATAATCAGAACTATCAGATCAAGTGAAGGTTGTCTGATTGAAACAAATCATGATATGTGTACAACCGTGCACTAAAAAAGCAGTCTAAGATACGATTTTTAGTTCTAACACCTTAATCATCCTGATATAAAGTCCAACTTATGGTTGAGGCTCAAGCCTAATTATACATCTTTCAGACTACATAAATGATATTTTATAATCTTTTAATGTACGCTTCATTCTTATAAATAGAATAAAAAAATTGAAAATTTTCTTATATTAAAGAATGTATATCGATCTTTCAACAAATAATAATATGAGGAGAATTTATTCTAGAATATTTGTTTTAATAAACTATTTTGTAATTAAAAGTAATTTTTTTGTCTAATCAACTATGTTTTAATATAACAGCAACAATGAAATTTTATCCCACTAAATTAGATCGATTTTATAGATCAAATTATATGATAGTGTCCTATCCGAACTATGAACTATATTTGAATCTAACTCATTAATCTTTAAATATTTACTAATAGTTTCTCTTTTACTTTTTTTTTTGTCTTCCTCTATCTTTTGTAATATGATTATCCATCATCTAATTTATTCTCCTTATTACATAATATACGGATCTTCTCTCTACATGTTCGAACATCTAAGTTTTTTTTTTCATCATGATCTTTTATATCATAGGTGTTGCCTCGACTCTCTCTAATGTTGTCATTTCTAATCCTATCATTCATAGTCTTACCACATATCAAATGCAACATTCTCATCTCCGCTACACTTATTTTATCCTCGTATTAGTTCTTGACTGTTGAACACTCTGTTTCACACAATATTGTTGGCTTAACAACTATCCAATATAACGTTCCCTTTAACTTGAGTGGTACTCTCGTATCACATAAAACATCTGAGACTCTTTTCCAATTCAACCACTCAGCTTGAGTTCAATGATTTTTGTACAACTTTCTCTATCATAGTCACATTGTGTTATTATTTTCTCTATTTCTTTTTCTCTCTATTGTTTTTGATCAATAACAAGAGAGAACAACAAGGTTGTCCCAAAGGTTGTCATGAAATAGTCGTTCAAATATCATTACTCATTTATCTATTATGATAAATAATTTTTTTTCTAAAATTAATTAATTTATTTAACTATTTAAGCCTAAATCAAAACCTAAAAATTGCTTAATACAATAACCGCTCCCTCCTGTGTACAATTTTTTAGGGATATTTTGAATATTTTTTATTTGGTTAAATACTACAATTCGTACTATTTTCTGAGTAAGTTTTTTTTAAAAAAAACTAGATCATAGTTTTATTTCAATTGTGATGTTTTTTTATTGTCTTTTCATAGTTAAAGTGTGGGTATAAACACTTAGGTGTCTATATGGTATGTAGATGGACAGTTGCCCACAAGAATACAGACATTTTTTACAAATGCAGTATGAAGATGATCACTATAATACCCCATACATAGAGTACCCATTATCATCCTTAAATATATTCTATCGATCTACCATCCTTATGTTAGCAGTGTCCGACAATGTATTTTACTCCCTCCGTCCTAAATTGTACGATGTTTTGAACATTTTACACATATTAAGAAATGTAATTAATATTATGTCGAAAAGAGATATTATGAGTTGTTTTACAAAATTGTCCTCAATAAATGATATGGGAAAGATAAATAAAGAAATTGAAAGAAGAGAGAGTAATAAATAGTTAAGGATATAATAGGAAAAGTAACATTATTTTTTCATTGGTATCGTAAAACGACATATAATTTGGGACAAATATTTTGTCTAAAGTGACATACAATTTGGGATGGAAGGAGTAACAGATTTGAGCGATGTAGAGGAAACTAGTGAGACATTTTAAAATGCTTATTTTCCATCAACATGATCTTCCATTAATTTATCTTTCTTTCCGGATTTAGGATATCTGAAAATCACTCTTGATTCTTCCTATTGAAGTCCAAACTTTGCCAATAACCATGCAGGAGTATTTTCGGTGTTAGTTTGTTATGTTTTTTTTATTTGTCGCTATACACAACTTAGTATTTACTGTTTTCTTGTTATTATCATTTTAAATAGGTACTCCCTCCGTTTCAAAATATAAACAAATTTTACTTTTTACGTTCATTCAATTAATGATGTTAAAACGGAGGGAGTACATCATTAATTGAATGAATCTAAAAAATAAAATTTGCTTATATTTTGAAACGGAGGGAGTATTTTATAAATAGCTTCAAGCCAATTTTCATATTATGGACAAGTTACAACAATATGGCAGGAAGAAAGTTGAAAAGGATTATACTCATCATAAGAACTGAATTGAATGACAATGGAGTTTATATTGCCAAAGAAAATTAATGGGGTTTGCATCAAAGACAAGGAACTATATATAGTACAACAACAGCAAAATTTAACTGGGCAATAAAACGTTCAACAGTTTTCCAGGGAGATGCTGTATACTAAGAACCCCCAAGAATGTTATATCTACACCTGCTGAACCAAAACAATTGCCAGTCATGCCACAACCTAGGTGAACAAAGTCAGTGTCGTTCTGCAGAGAGGAAAAAGAAGCTTGTCAGATCAAAATTTCACAACCCACTACAAACCAACCACAGCTCAGGCCTTTGATCATAGGACTCATTCTATATTCAAAAATAGAGGAAGACAAAATATAAATGTCATAGTCTCAAAACCAGATCCATAGACATAACTTCATAGTTTCGATACTTATGGTATAACTTTGAAGAACAAAATATCACAAAACAAAACAAAAAAAAAAAGAACTTTGAAGAACAAGAAAACTTCGATCATGTGATTTATTTTTTTTCAAAAGATCAAACAGAATCAGTTCAATAAAAATAACAACCTATCTGCTAGTATAAAACGCATGCATTGCAGCAAAAAAAACATTGAGTTGAATATATAATGCTTAGAACAGTCTAAACTCGTATTTAATACAAGCAATAGAGAAAATCCAATTAAAAAACTTCACAACCAAATTTTTTTTTAAGGGAAAACTTACCAACAAAATAGAAGGGTCAATGGAAATCGTTTAGAGTTTAGACTTCAACTTAGCTTTGAGTTTGCTCAACTCCCCACCTTGTCGCTTAAAAATGTTATAACCAAATATCAATATCGCTTAAGATTTAGCAAAACTAATTCAATGTTGCTTAAAATAAAGCAGAAATGAATAATTTCCGACACAATTCAACAATTCAATACCTGATATAATTTTCTCCAAGATTTGTCCGCTCTTTCTTGTAGTAAACACCACTCTACAGCCATATCATATTCAATGTTGTTGGGCTGAGAACAATGTGAAGTAGATATTGCATCTTTCTGTTCAACCAAAATCAGATTCACGAAAAAAAGAAAATGAACCAACTTGTTGCCAAATAATTTCAAAATTAGGATACGAATTCAAACAAGAATTAATCTGACCATACCATCTCACGTTGTGTTTGCAATCGAAGTTGGTCAATAACATGATGACCATAAAATGTCGGCTTCTTCTCCGGAATGCAAGGGAGTCTTCCAAAGCTTCCCACAAGTGGGCTATACCGAACAGTAAAATTAAATATTCCAAGTAAGCAATACATAAGAGCAAACAATATCAAGCAAATTTACAAACATTTAACTTGTTGTACGCTTTAGCGCACTACGATATATGATTACACGGGTTATATTTTCTCAACAAAAAAAGGTAACTAATCTTAGGAAACCAATCCAAGATAAAGGAAACTAATCTTACGAGATAAACCAAGATACTCTAACATAGTATAAAGATATTCTAAGATAATCTTATATTGTAAAAATCTCCAAGCTAATGCTTATTCAACTTTCAGCATGTTACAAATATACCTTATAAATAGAAATTCGTTTTCAGTCTTTTGCATCATTTTATTGTCAATAATATTACATCATTCCTATAAATGCGTTATGTTAGAAAGCACTATTATGTGTATTACACTCTAAAAAAATAAAAAATAAAAAAGGGCAGCCCGGTGCACTAAAGCTCCCACTTACGCAGGGCCCAGGAAGGCGTCCCACCAAATGGTGTATTGTACGCTACCTTACCCTTTTTTATACACAAGAGGCTGTTTCTAGGACTATATATAAATATTGAATTTAATTTATATTAGCATCTAATAAATATAATAAACATACCAATAATAATTTAACTATAATTGATTCAACCGCTTTACCACAGTTGAACCATAAACTGGTGTCTTTACTAATTCAACGACCGGTCTGGTTTCAGAACATTGCTTCAGACATAAGACAATCGTACCTGACTACGCTCTTTAATAGGGTAACTGCATAGTTACTATAGTTAATCGAATAACAGATTCCAAATCTGTTATCTAGCTGTACTAAGTCATTGGTAACTAACTTAAGAGATTCAGTTAAAAGATGTTAGATAGCTGGTGTCCATATAAATACCATTGAAGTATATTACTCATCTTTTGATTAATGAAATCATTCCAGAACTTTCCTTTACTTTCTCTGCACTTTCCTTTTCTTTGACAATGGCTTAGATTCTATTATGGTATCACAGAGCTCATTTTTTATCCAAAACCATGGCTTCCTCTGATGAATCGACGCCAATTATCAAAGATACTGCTCAATACCAGGATTCATGACTGAATCTTACTGCAAATTCCAAAATTCATGTTTTCAAAACATTTCTGTCCCAACCACTTGAGTTACGGTAAGGCAGTAAGACAGAGTTAATGTCATCATGTTTCCCTTTCCTCTCATATAATTGTGTTTTGCATGCCAAAACTAAGCACATGAAACTTGCCATCTTTTTTTCTCCGAGCCTTGTAGTTCAACATATTCCAGCTTTAGACCATGTTGCTGATCTACTCATCAAACCCTTGTCTCCTCTAAAACTTCATACACTCAAAAGACAAGCTCAAAGCTGTTGGCAAAAGCTCTCTAAGTTGCTATCCTGACTTTGAGGGAAAGTAATAGAGCAAATGATCAACTCTGTAGTAACTAGAGGAGATTGCAAATATGTTATCTAGCTGTACTAACTTTCCGAGTATGTTATCTAGCCAAGGCTGAGTTGACTGCAAGCGGAATTGTTTTCTGGACAGACACAGATGCCTCAGGAAAAACTCATGATTCTGTTGCAAGTTCAAAAAAGCTTATGGAAAAAGCCCAAAATGCAGTACTGCTTCAACGTTTCTTGAATTCTAAGGCTCTCAAATCGTCTTCACAGTTCAGGACAAACTACAAACCTAAGTGTTTCTCTTCGATATATAAGATTTGCTTGTATTTCACCGCTCTGCTCTTGTTTTCACGTGTCAGGTTTGGGGTTCCTCTTTGTTTCATTTTGTCTCATTTGCAATGCTTTGTTAAGTCAGTTGTGTTATGCGATGCTCTTGTTTTACTCTTTGATTTTGTGTGCTCTGTTTTCCTCTCTTGTAACCTCTTAACTGTTTTGCTATCTTATAATGTTGCTCTTTGTTTTGCTATCTAGCTTTGTTTTGCTATTTTGCTTTGTTTTGCTATCTATTATCAAGACTAACGAGCAGCTCTGGTTTGTTCTTTTGTTGCTCTGTTTCTTGAAGCAATCTTTATTCCTTTTCTTTTACTATAGCATGTTTTTTGACCTGTTCTGTTTTCTTTTACTAACCCCAATTTGAGGTTGAGGTTGAAATTGAAATGTGGAAATAACTTTTATGTTAGATCAGTGGTTTATTATCTAATATCTACTCCCTCTGGTTACTATAATAAGCAAAAAATCACCTTTTAGATTCACCGAAAAACTAATGTAACTGGTCTAATAATGTAGACCAGATACATTAGTTATTCAATGAACCTATAAAGTGGTTTGTTGCTTATAATAGTGACCGGAGGATATATATGTCATTTATAGGTTTTCTTGAAGTCCATAAACTCTTATGAGTTTGCGAGTCGAGTCTAGGGACCCTGCACGGGATAGACTCAAAACATTGGTCCTAACTAACCTACAGTTAATTGAGTCAGAGTTAACTAATTAGAGTCACTTGTAGCTAACTGAAGAAGATTCAGTTAGGCGTCAAATAGATGGTAACTAACTGAATTCATTCCAGAGCCTCCCTTTACTTTCTCTAAACTTTCCTCTACCTTTACAGTTAGCTTAGTTTCTATTACACTTTGAACTGATTATGGGTTTTCACAAGTCTCGGTCTCTCTTGTTAGCCTGAGTCCCCTCTACCTCTTCTTGTAAATGTTCTCCCACACTTTATGATATCGACTCCCCTCCCCGAATCTAAATAAAACTCTCATGAGGTATAAGAAACAATCGGTACAAAAATATTTAGAGAGTACGCACATCATGCTTCATGAATGTTTGTGCATGATTAATATCATATAGACAGATTTAAGCCATTTGCTAGTGCAGTTATCAAGAATTTACAAAGGAGTACATACCGCCCATTTGACATCAAGAAACACCCCTCCTCCAAATTTCTAATGACAGATTCTGCTGCTTCCTTTCTTTTAAATATAGCAAAAGCTTGACCTGTATCGTAAATAATATTGAAACACAGATGAGAAGAGGAATATGAAAGTGCATGCAATCTCAGCTAGCTTGTAAGAAAAAATGAGCAAAGACTGCAGCTTCTAACCAGAATTAGGACTAGAATATGCGGTCTTCTGGATCAGCTTTGCAGTACATCGTTCTTTAAAGCCATCCAAAATAATATCCTGTGATTTAGAAAAGTATGTCAAAGATATTAGAGATAGGAAGGTTAGTAAGATAACAACAAAGCGGATGAAATTGTCATTAAGGGATAGACTAGTCATTCTACATAAAAGAAATGAATTCATGCAACAGCTAGAATATTGCATCTCTATTACAGATGCTCACAGCCTTAAAAGTGAATCACCCCAAAAATAAATGGTACAAATGCAAATAAAGCCTCTTCTATTCCAAATAAAACACAACTACAAAGAAAACCAAGGAGTACTGATAAACGAGGCTATTTACCCCACAAATTAACCACGTCTAGAGTCTACATAGGATTCAACACGCTGGTAATGCAGTAGTTATAGAATGTTAGTTTTGTATTTATAATAATTTTCCCCATAACCTACAAAAATATGAAAATGCCGGTTTTGGAATGATTATTACCTGCACTTCTGATGAAGTTAAAGAAGGATCCAAATTTTCAAGCAGCACAAGTCTCCCTTGCTCATAAGCATCTTTCATTCTTTCCTCCCAAGGCTGAAAACGTAAAGAAAGATCAATCATACATAAGTCAGCTATGTTTCACTTACTCTCATGCAACTGCATTGTCCGATTTCCGGAAAGATAAAAAAGAGAAACTTCAAGTTTACATCCTACAAGAGTCAATCAAATAAAGATGTTGAAAGAGAATAGAATTAAAAAGAAAACTTACCATTGGCTTAAACCATTTGCTTCTATCCTGTCATCAAGTGAAAGAAAAGAAGAAGAAAAACATGCATAAGAAAACTAAAAATTGATGTATAAAAGCATCATGCATCAAAACAACTGAACAATTGAAACTTGACAAAAGTACATCGATTTACTAAATACAATATGTAAAGTCAAAATTTATTAGATCTTTGTTTCTCTGGAAAATGTATAAGAATGTATAGTGGTTGTTAGTTGTGCTTGTTGTTGCTAGTTAGAATAGTCTAGGTATAGACAGTAGACTTTCTGGTATTTTAGTTTGTTTTATAAATAGGACTAATCATACATTTAGTATAGTTAGGAAATTAATTTGTGAAAGTTGTGAGCTAGAGAATGCACTAGTTGAGGGGAGAATCACTTTTGTATCCCGAATTTCTTTCGAATCAACAAATTCATGTGCGAATAATCTATTTCCCTAATATTTGAAGGTTAGAATTTGTAGGATCCTAACAGAGTTCTTGTTAATATATGCCATAATCAGAAGCAATATGAAGCAATAAAATTCTTCAATTACTTCCAATCTATAGACACCAAATGTCATGAAATCTATCCTCTTGATAAGCTGGACCAATTGGAGCAATATGAAGGAAAAATAAATATTCATATGGAGATGACGTTCCCGACACAACACAGGTGCCAACTGTTCCGGTGCACAAATAAGGACCAACTTTAGCATGCCAAAAGCCCACGAGGAAAATCAATAGTGCTAATTCTTATGTTGAAAAACAATACAAAATGGAGGTTTAAACCAATGTTGTCATAAGTGGGGCGAAATTAGACAGATGGTTTTATTGCAAAATTGTGAAATCCCTATACTTAAATGAGAAACTCTAGTATAACAATGCCACTATCTATACGATTCTCTTCTCTTCGGCCTTCCAACCATCACCATTTTCTCCTTTATATTCTATCTATTTTTGGGGATCTTTGTATGTCACTTCTGCACCGTGTCTCAATTAGTAACAAAAGCAATATAGATTAGTTTATCGTACTCACATGCTCTGTTATGCAGACATTTTATTGACAAATAAATTGATTGAATGGATGCAAAAGAAGATCCTAATAGACTTGGTATCAAGAGCTAGATAATGAGAGCAAGTATGAAGAAGAGACGTATAGGAGGTGTTGTATGAGTTGAAAGCATAGGAGGAATCTGATAGGTAATCTCGTAGGATCCATTGAATTGCAAAAACTTAAAGAACAGGATAACATAAAAATTATTGTTTCAATTTGAAAGTGGTGAGAGGACATAACAGAAAAAGGATAAAAGACAGCACAAAAACTCAATTTTGTTCCCCAACAAACATAGGACATCTCTCTATATAATGTTTTACATTATCTTGATAATATCGTTGGTCCATCAATGTCATAAAGATTCGAATTTGTTTTAGGTTGGTTGTTGAGGCCTAACAAAACCCTTTCCTTTTATTAGGGCTTGAGACTGGCTATGAATAGCACGCATCGACAGGATTCCACAACATAAACAATTTCACCAGGATTTAACATCAAGTTCCAATGAGGTACTTCTTGGAGAGATAAGATAATAAATAAATGAGATAAGAGACAAGTTTTAAAGCATATGTCTTTTTTTTTAGGAAAAGTAAGACACGTTCAATATACTTTGTTTTGCTTTCTACTCAGGCGGAGGCCATACGTTTCTAAGGCTCATCTCCAACCTCCTATTTAATTCCTCCTTCAACTCTCCAAGTAGAACTATATCGTTTGCAAAAATCATGCACCTTGGTGCTAGCACTTGGATGTGTTCCGTAAGTAAATCCAAAACTAAAGTAAAAAGATAAGGGCTTAGGGTTGAACCTTGGGGTAATCCTATTATTGTGGGAAAATTATTGGTTTCACCATCATGTGTCCTCACACAAGTTGAGACCCCCTAATTTATATTCCTGATAGCTTAAATATAGGCAATCGTAACACTTTTCTTCTCTAGGGCTTTCCACAAAATATCTCGAGGCACTCTCATATGCCTTCTCCAAATCAATGAAAACTAAGTGCAAGTCTTTTTTATCCATCTTATACTGCTCCATCACATGTTGTGGTAAGTAGATTGCTTCCATGGTCGACCTCGCAAGCATAAAATCAAATTGGTTATCAGCAACTTGCATCTCTTTTTTTGGTCTCAGTTCAATCACTCTTTCCAATAACTTCATGATATGAGTTACAGATTGGAATTAAAGTGTTCCTTCTCTACACATCCCGTGTTTGCTTTGATCTCATAATTTTGTTGAAAAGTTTGGTACGCTTTGCAATGCCTCTATCTCCAAGGTTTTTCCACACTTCAATAGGTATGTTGTCTAGCCCAACATGTGACTTATCTTTTTCAATGTTTCCTTTACCTCTGCCCAACATGTCTTAAAATAGTACAAACTATTCCTTTGAGCTCGAATGATATTTTTCTTTTACAAATTAAAACTCGAAACATTCTTTCATTTTTCATCAAAGCCTACTTGAATACAATGATTGTCATTCCCCTCTATTTCCACATTTTTGCATATTATAAACCCAAGATACATAAAACTGAGATTTAACTTAGAATAAGTTCTCCAAATTTCACCTCAATTCAAATTTATGTACATCATTGAAATCAAATTTGCATGCCATATACTTTCTTCTCTTTTGAGGAATAAGAAGTTGTTTGGCGAGTTGGGGAGCACTTGTTTCATGGTTGTCACTGCTTGTGAACTTATTTGGTTGAAACAAGTGCTTGATGAGTCTCATTTGTGATAACCAAGCAGCTTTACATATCGCGTCTAATCATATCTTCTATCAGCGGACTAAGCACATAAAGATGGTTTTTGGGTTCAACTACCCCACAAACATTTCACATAACTAATTCATGGTTGTCACTGCTTGTGAACTTATTTGGTTGAAACAAGTGCTTGATGAGTCTCATTTGTGATAACCAAGCAGCTTTACATATCGCGTCTAATCATATCTTCTATCAGCGGACTAAGCACATAAAGATGGATTGTCGCTTCGTTCGAAAAAATTCTTTCCAAGCAAATAGTTACATCCTTGGTGATCTCTAATGATCAGTTGGTTGATATCTATATCAAATTGCTAGAGGCCTGAGGATATCTTATATATGTGAGAAGCTTAATACGCACACTCGCACGCGCACGCGCACGCGCACACACACATATGCACCAACATGACGGGGAGTGTTAAGATATGTATAGGATTTTAATTATATTGAGTAAATCTCTATATGAGTAGGTTTATTAGTTCTTATCCCTATAATCAAGGGGTTTGACTGTAATCCCTTGGTTATAAACAACAAGGATAAGTGTAATTTCTCTCGAGCAATTCTTTTCCATTTTCAAGTGACTCAACACCTTACCCATTAACACAACAAAATTCATTTTGAAAAAGTTATAGATTATGTTTGTTTGATACAACCAAGTTCAAACATAAAACTGCATTTTTGTTTCACCTTTACATTTAGAAGATAGTAAAATATGACACCAATCAACCAACAACAACAACCAATCTTTATCCCACTAAGTGGGGTTGGCTGCATGAATCAAACAATGGCATAATGTTCTATCAAAAGCTATGTCTTTGTCATACTGATTGATCTCTAGATCCTTCTTGATAGTTACTTTCATAGTTTTATTAGGTTTTCCTCTACCTCTACCTCTGGTAATTTCTCTACATGTCCAAACCACTTAAGTTTAGTTTCTACATTCTTTTCTACTATATGTGCAACCCCAACTCTCTAATGTAGTCATTTCTAATTTTATTTTAACTAGTTTCACCACGCATC
The DNA here is from genome assembly GCF_003473485.1 of Medicago truncatula. Classification (NCBI taxonomy): domain Eukaryota; kingdom Viridiplantae; phylum Streptophyta; class Magnoliopsida; order Fabales; family Fabaceae; genus Medicago; species Medicago truncatula. Next base: position 54,109,099 of record NC_053044.1, read on the forward strand.
CAACACAAAATTCTCATCTCTACTACGCTTAATTTATTTTCATGTTGGTTCTTTACCCCCAACACTTTGTCTCGTAGATCATGTTGAATTCTATGGTTTACATAAAAAATATCCTTCAACTTGAGTGGTACTTTCTCATCACATAAAACATTTAAGGCACTCCTCCATTTCAACCACCCAGGTTGAATTCTATGGTTTACACCACCCAACACTTTGTCACGTTGAACATCGTCAGTTGAATTCTATGGTTTACATAAAAAAAAATCCTTAAACTTGAGTGGTACTTTCTCATCACATAAAACACTTAAGGCACTCCTCCATCTCAACCACCCAGGTTGAATTCTATGGTTTCCATCTACTTCTATTGCTCCCTAGTTTCAACCACTCAATCAAAAATAATAAGGGATATAATGTTTAACACTATGAAAAATCTAATGGCAATGACTAGTTCATCAATAGTGTATAGGCTTAGAATGTTTAACACTACGAATGAATATCTTTTAAAAGGAAACCTCTATTGAGACCTAAAATGGTAAAAGTATAAGGTATCTTTGATTTGAGTTGTTTTTAGTATTGCCTATACGAATCTTAGAAAACATAAAATGAGACAAGTTTGGACCCAAAATTATCACATGAAGAAAAAAAATTAAGGTTCAAGTGTATTTTGGCCCTTAAACAATTCAAAAGTTGCAATTTCGACCACCTAATAAAAAAACATAGCAATTTAACCCCCTAACTTTACAAATTGTTGCAAAACACTAAACACAATAGCGTATAGAGGAACAATAATGATTTGTTTAAATTCCATTACACTATAACCGCTATCTGACAACACTGCGCAATCCTATGATAAAGCACAAATGACGTGAAATACTAGCATGACAATATCATTTTTCTAGACAAGCTTTAAAGACACAATTGGGATGAAGGCTAAGATTATATGTTGACCCTATTTTGACAACGTCCTTCATTGGGATAATGTTAAACTAGTAAGGTATAAGGTGTAAAGAGATGAATAATTAGCATGACAAAATGAGAGTGCTTGTTTTGCAACTTACAACGTCAGGTCTTTGAGTAACATCCGTTACACTGTAATCTTGCTTGTGCTCCAAGTTTGGAGAGGTTGTAGACGATTCTTTACGCAACTTGCCACTAGAGAGTTTAGTATGCATTGTGTCAATCTTTAGCTTTTTCGAAGGGGCTTCCTTCACATCATCATCATGGTTCCTTTGATTTTGCACATGATTTGTCCTACTAGAAACGCCATATTTTTCTTTAAAAGAAGCCTTTCTCTCCTCCAATCGCTTGTTAATTTGCATGTCGGCCAACTTGTCACTAGAGAGTTTAACTGACGTTGTGTCAATCTTTAGCTTTTTTGAAGGGACTTCCTTCACATCGACATCCCTTCGATTTTTAACATTATTTGTCGTCTTTGCACTAGAAAAATTGTACTTATCCTTCTCAGAGGTGTTGCCCTCCCCCAATCGCTTGTTGATGTGTCGATCGGAGACCCCAACAACATTACGTCCGCCCATTTCTGAATCAAACTTGGACTTCAAAACGGTCTTATCAATGGAGACATTTCCTCCAATTTTAGACATTCCTACGATTTCCAAACCATCGCTAGAGCAATGTGATAGTTTGGAAGATGATTTTTGTTTAACCAAAGAAGCCTTGTTAACCCCATTCTCTTTCTCTTTGGCTTGAGGCAAGGTCTTGTCACGGGAAATAGAGTGCAAACCACCATTCGATTTACTAGTGTCCTTTAAACCAAGGCTAGAGGTACGTTTTTCTCCCAATGATGGCTTAAAATCAACATTATCAAAACACTTGCCATCTAGTTTTTCAATCAAATGCTTATTGTTTTTTTTACTTGAAAGAGCCACCGCTTCATTACTTTCCGTGACTTTCACGCCAACTTGTTTCTCATCTAAACCAAGTTTCGAAAAACCGCCAAGCTTTTGACTATATAAATTGTTAAAAATATTTTTAACTGCAACAATTAAATAAACAACTTCAAAATATATTCGATCATGAAAAATTACACTCATTCCATATTATTTAGGGTTATAACATTAAAAATAAAAATTTTCCCAATGTGAACATTAATATTAACAACAAATTTGAAATAGTTTGAAGATTCAATTATAAAACAGTATGCACATGTAACAAAAAAATTCCCATTAGGCAAGAAAAAATCATTCGACAAGACTTGGAACGAATTTCGCTCTACAGGTTTCTCAAAATCTGAAGATTTCTCGTTAATTGTATGTTTAATTACAATCAGTAATTATGTAAAATAACTTCAATTTCCATAATAGAAAAGGCAACGCCTGGAATGTCAGTTTCATTTCTTAAAAAATATGACTCAGCTGATTTCTCAAGAATGAGATAAGTGAAGCAAGACACAATTTCATATGGATGTCAATGAAACAGCCCTAAACAACGCAGGTGTGATTGTATTTCCGTCTTAAGTTTTACAGGAATTTCCGATAATATTTTTTAAATAAATATAATTGCGTACCTTCAATTCCAGCAATCTTATCATCTACCTTGTCCAATATTTTATGCTGCCCAACATCAAAGAAACGATAGCATACAAAATCGGCATTTTGAAGATCTTTGTCTGGTGGAGGTGGATTTCTGTTGTCCTTTGAAATGCAAACAACATTGCATTTTCCAGCAATAGCTTCCTGATGTGGTATACAATACGAATAAAAACATAGCACAGTCATGCTGTTAACCATTAAAGAGGAATACTACAATAGTAACAACAACAATTCATCATACAAGTATGGCAAATAAAATTGTGATCCAATAAAGAAGCTTGCTGACAAAATCTCTCTTTTTTGTTCTGTTTTATTTGCCTTCACTTTTCTTACTGTTTTCTCTTTGCTTTCATTATGATTTCTCTGTTTACTAGTGTAATGCTCTGTATTCTTTTCCTTTTCTCAGGGAGATACAAAATATAAGCAGGATGGAGAAATCTGTTGATCAACTGGGGGAGATACAAGAAATAAGCAGGATGGAGAAAATAGCATCGTATAAAAGGAAAAAGAAAGGAAAAAAAAATTAAGGACGAGACAGAAAAAAAAGGACATAAAAGATGGAGTTAAGAAAACAGAAAAAGGTATATGGTTTGCAAGAGGAAGGTTGCAGGGGTGAATGGATGGACCGAAAGATGGAGAGAGCAGCTTGTGTTGAAACAGAACTGTGATAGCAGGATTAAGTGGTTGGGTCATGCTACCTGACCCCCTTTTCATGCTTTTTCGACTTTTTCCAACATGTATGCAGCAGGTACCATGGCCAGCCACAAGGAAGTCACCACACCATAGCCTTTGTATGGTGTCTTGTTAAAATTCAGCCACACCATTTCATCATGGTGCGATCATGTGTCATGGACAAAACCATTCAGCAACACCAGACAGTCCATTAAACTCCAAGTCTTTCTTTATGTTTTGACTTTTAGTAGGTATCTTTCTGTCTAATGAACTATCTTCTGTCATATCTATCCTCCTTGGCAATGTTTCTATCGGTCTTCTTCTCTACACTTTGCCCAAACAACCTACTGTTTTTCTCTTGACAATATTATTGCTTACCCTATCTTGTCTTGTGTAGCTACTCATCTAACAGTAGCACCACTAAAATAAAACAACAAAGGTTTCTGTAACACATAAATTGTTCCACAGAAAACAAACAACCATGCACATGATAAACTTATAGCAAAGATTTAGGTTTGGCAGTTTGACTCAGCCAAAAAAATCCAATTCCTCTTATAAAATCCAATTCTGACAGCAATTTTAATTTTAAATACTTGACACTTGCATGATGTAAGTTCAAACTAGAATTTCAAACTGACACAACCACAGTATTAGCACAAATCAAGGTTTCAAATAAAGGTCCACATCAGAGCCATGATTGCAGCCGCAGGCACTCGATATCATGGTTTTTGCAACTTTGGCAACTGCATTGCCGCACAATAGCAATCAATTTTCTGCATTGTCGAGAATCACAACGCGACCACAATTTATAACCAAAACAATGGTAACTAGTGTCCATTGTTTGTTATCATGTCATGTCACCCCCTAAACTCTAACCAAACAATAGTGGTAAAGATTCTAACAGAACCGGGATTCTTCATTCCGGTACTTCACAGAACAATTATCCAATCATCCAGTGTCATAATAATATGATTTGCAACAGTATAACCCTGATTTCAATAAAACATTTTCAACACTACAACCCTAATTTCCATAAAATTATACAAGATATATTTGATTATAAATGCAAATGAAATAAACAAACAGTTAAATTTCAAATACAAAAAATCAAAATCAAATTACCAGAGGATTGATATTTGTAAGCCCTAATCCTTCACCAGAAGCCAAAAACAACTCATTTTCAACAGGCTCGTACCCTTGCAAGAAATTAAAAATCTCACATGGACGAAAAAACCATAGAATCTTAACTTTCTTACTCTTATTAGCATTTTCCCAAATTTTGATTACTTTGCCAATAAACGGTTCACGTTCACCTTCTTTGTAAAGATAAACAGAATCGTAAAGAGTGTAATGAACACCATCGTAAGTAAACGATTCGTAGAAATTAACTTCCCTTTTTTTGCCACCGAAGCATTTATGTTTTCCCCATTTGAATTCAGGATCCTTGTCATTTGCATCTTCTACCATAGTTGGATGGTTCGACAGATTCTTCGTCTGAAAATGAAATTCAGAAAGCGAAACGGTTACGAAAGTGAGAATTGATGGAATGAGAGTTGGGAAGTTTGTGGAAGATTGTTAGGTTTTCTGATATGGCATTGGTTATTGTGAGCGAGCGGGAAGAAATGGAACCGTCTGGCAACAAGCGTAAAACCCTAACAAGAACTGGAGAGACGCACGTTACAACTATCTTGTGTGCACTTATAACGAAGAGTGATGGGACGGGAAGTGAATCGATCGGTTAAGGGAAACAAAAATATCAAAACTTTTATATTAAAACTTTTTTTATTTTCATTTATAAAACTAAGTGTTCATTTTAACTTGTCCAAAAAAAAAATTAAAAAAAATAAATGATATGTATTCAAATTGATATAGTATATTGATACACTACAAATTTAAACTAGGGATGGTAATATGTCAAGTCGTCCTATAGAAACCGTACGATTTGGACTACTAGAGACTAAACTGTGTTAGACTTTTTTTTTAAATAGAGAAGACCTAAGTTTTTTATTAAGTTTATTTAGCTTAAATTGTCAAGTCATGGACTATTAAAAAAGTCTCTTAGGCCTATTAGGCCGGTCTACTTAGGTCAGTATGAATAATATTATTTATTATTATAATATATATTTAAAGATGTTCATATAAAATATGTTTTTAAACAGACAAACATGCCTAATCAAGCTTTCAAAAGGCTAAACTCAAACCTAAAAAGTAAGTTTATAAAAGGCCACATGCCAGACATAAGCCTTAAAAATTTTGACAGGCCACGCTTGCAAAGTCTAGCTCGACCTAACATATTTCCACCCTAATCCAAAGTCGGTAAAAACAAAAGGAAAAATTTACGAATAAATTCTCAGCATCCAGATTAATGGCATAAAACGGCAAAAATCATATGTTTACAAATACAACTATATTAAAGTCTTCGGAATACTCATGTCTCGATATTTGCAACGTTGACGTCGCAAAACTCATTTATTATATCTGCACTTGCTCGGAGCTAATCTTTCAACCTAAAATAAATAAAAAGCGCACTAAGACGGAAAATCAAAACAAAATAAGAGTCGTGCAAAGACGACGAAATTACAAAAACAAATGAAATAAGACTAAAATTATGTGGAAATAACTTATTCATTTTATGTCAAAATTAACTCTAAATCACTCATCTTCGGTAGACAAGAAGATGGAATGGGCGACGACTAAGGTTTGAGAAGGAGGGAGAGGGAAAAATATATATTTCAATGTATTATCCACTTGATTATGGAGTGAGATTAAAAAAAAGATTGTTTGAAAAGTGATTATTTTGTTTTGAAGCTTTAAAATTCAAATGTAAATTGATGAAAAAGGCAAAGATATGGTAAAATGAATAATTAATTTGGTTGACAACTTGTGTGACAACCATAATTTATAAAGAAAATGTAGGTATTTGCACGGAAACCAAAGCAATAGAGAGATAAAGTAAAAAATTATGTGAGTATGAGAGAAAGTTGTCACAAAAATTGTCACCAAATAGATGTTCAAATATCATTTCTCAATGAATAAATAAATGACCAAATTGTTATATGATTTTTTTTTGTTACTCAAAATTAAGAATGACACAGCAGGTAGGGCTGGGAATAGGCCAGGCTTTGGTAGGCCTGAGCCTAGCCTACGAAATAAATCACAAGCCTGAGCCTGGCCTATGGCCTATCATAGGCCGTTTTTCTAGGCCTGGTCTGGCCTATTTAAAAGTCTGGACTGACCTGAAAGCCTACTTACGTGCCTACTTTACATTAAGGTCATCAAATAGTTCATTTGACCTACTAAATAGGTTAAACATGTCTTAAAGCCTACTTAAAAGCCTATTTAACTACAGGTAAATTTCAACTAGATTAAAGCCTACATAAAAGTCTACAACAACAAAGCCTATTAAGGGACTAATAGATAGAGAAAAATATGTTTATATTTTTAATATATGCAATTATTTTAATATAAAAAAAAAATATTTTTTAATAAATAAGTATTAATAGGCCGGCCTATTAGGCTTAACAGTCTTTTTTTGAAGCCTAAGCTTGACCTATTTAACTAAACAGGCTTTCTAAAAAGTCTAAGCCTAAGCCTATCTACTAAACAGTCCAGGCCAGGCCAGGCCGTAGGCCCCTGTAGGTCGGCCTGGCCTATTCCCAACCCTAACAGCAGGTAATCGAACAGTGCACATCAAACATGACACATTTTACTCTACAACTGGGCGATCAAGCTCTTCTAAATTGTTATATGAAATTAAGTTAGCAAATCATGAATGTAATTTTGTCTGTAATTAATAGAAGAATTTAATTGGTGTGTATTGTTTGCGTACAATTATTTTACACATACATTGAGGGTTATATTGTCACGATAGTTATTGAATATGAAAATATATAAAATGTCGTATCGATTAAGTGACATGAAAACACATTATTAAATGTATGTATAAAATAGTTGTCATTATTTGATGTATGTATATTAATAAATTAGTGGTTTAGTCCTTGACATTAAAATATGGTCTCACTTGGATAAAATTTAAAATAGATATTTACAACTACTAGCCAATTTAGTCTCTGTCGTTAAAATTGACCGTTAAATGCCGAGTTAACAACTGATTTGTCTCGCAATGTGTGGTATGGATCTAGAGACCAAAATGAAAGTAAACCAAAGGTCATCCCTCCCAATCGAAATTAACACACATAATCCCCAAGTTCTAAAATCCCAATTCATCCCTCCGAAACGATTTTGTAACCATTTTGCGTATCTAGAAACTATTTTATATTTTATCCGCGAGGTTTAAAATCAAAGATCGAAATTGTTATTTCCACTGAAATAATTGAACCCATATCATGAAATTCGTGGTTTAGTCTATCGCAGGACATAGCAATTATCGGGGAAAAATTGAGTATCATTTTCAGATCCTAGCAGGGGCCAGGGTCTTCCCCTGCTTCCACATTCTTAAATTGATCAATTGGTAGCATTTATAATTAAGTGTTCGAGATTTGAATAGCAGCCTATGTGCGCTAACAAGTATGACGTGGTATCCAACAAATATAATCACATAGTTGAACATATAATGATCTTAGCGCAATCGTTTATTTATACTCCACACTATATATATATATATATATATATATATATATATATATATATATATATATAGATTACACAACAATAACATTCAAAATATACATACATAACACATCATGGTAAAAATACATATGAACAAACAATAAAAATATGCAACAAAGCAGTGCAAATTATTCAAGGACGGGGTAAAAGGATTGGTGCCAGTAAAATATAGTACTAATTACTCTGGAACCCAAACAATGTGATCCACAGGAAGAAAGTGGCAGACCGAAAGGGTTCCTGGCTTAATTTTGAGCACTTGAAAGGCAATGTGTTCGGGGTTCCATTTTGATGTATCTGTGTGGCATATCACTACAGCGTCGGCTTTAACTCTAGTCCCGTTATCGGCCTCCAAAGGAACAAAATAAGCTCTTGTGCTCTCTGTTTTGTGACAATAAAATATAGCATATGGATAATTTTGTTTGTGACACACAACAGCCTTATCCTCTGCAGTTAGCTTCATTAATCCTGATTTTAGTGTGTATTTCTTTAACCCTGCACTCTTGTTGTCTACCACCGTAGTAGACACAACCTTAACTCTTTTCCCAAGCTTCGAAATGCTAAAATCAACCATGGATTCAAGCGAGGTTGCACAATATTTTTCTTCGCCTTGAATGGCTGCGTCTTCACACTCCTCAATAGTATTCTTCATGACATGAGCCTCCTCTGACTCAGGTTTGACAGAAAACTTATTAAAGATATGACTCAACTTTTCGGATGAAAACGGTGTTGCAGACGCAACTTGTCGAGGCAAGAATGTGGCTACATTTGAACTTCTAATGAAGTTTAAGTCCATTTTTGTTCCAGGGTGCAAGTCTTTTTCCAAGAAGAATAATGCTGCTCTAGGGTCATCATGTAATTGAGTCTCAGTGGCAGCATAGTTGTAAGCAAAAGGTGAGTGTGGACCAACTACAACAGTTGCAGGCTTCCCCTTTCTCTTATGGCCTGCATTTACAGAAACTCCTTTCCCTACACCCACATTTGTGCTTTTGTCTTCCATCCAACCTGCATAGTAATTATGATTAACAAAGATTATCTTCATTGGAAAAAAGTTTAATACAATTTTAAATATGTAAAAGTCTATTGTCTCACCAATTTAAAAATACCTCTATTTAGTACTTTAGTAATAGTTAGTCCTTAAACATAGAACCATGAACTTGAACAATACATGTACTAACCAGGGTGGAGGATATCAGTTATGGCTTTTGGCATTGGCGTGGTAGGAAGCACTGACTTCCAGTAAAGTTCAGGAGGTAAAGCAGCATGAGTTGCAACCAATACAAGCTGCAAATTAAATTAAGAATATAGAAACTCGTCAGTATCAATTATCGTAAGCATTATTCAAAAAAAAAAAATTATCGTAAGCATTGAATTACATTACATATAGTATGTAGAGATTGTAATTTGTACAGTACTATATTTTCTTATTTATGTTAGTGTTTTTTTCTTGCAATTTAAGTTAGTTAAGACGAACAAAATATAAGCTTAGATAAAATTTAAAAGAATCATTATATTGTTCGGTTGGAATAAAACTTAGTGCTAGCAGCACTCTCTTTTTAATTTTTTTTTGAACAAATCAAAATGATATATTATATAAACAACCGTTTCTCCCCCTGCACAAGGTGTGAGAGAGAAAGACACCAACAACAACACTCTCTTTTTAATACTCTCTTTAACTCTTTCTAACACTCTTTAACAATCAGTATTCTTTTTCGATTAGCGATTTAATGACATATCTGTTTGTTTTAGTTTTCTTGAATTTGAAGCACACGAGATGAAAATAATTTACTCTCAATTTTATTTTGTCCCACAACATTACAAAATATATCAATGGTATATACTTTTCAAATCTTATCATATTTTTAATCTCATTATAAATATTATTTTAGGCGTAAAAAAATGCACTCTTAGTCACCGTACTTTTAAGAAAATTAAAATAAATTTTGGTTCCCCTATGTTATAAACTAGTTTTTTGGTCCCAATTTCATTTTTCTTTCCTGAATGTTCCATATCTGTCCCATTTTTGGGTCATTTTTACCGATGTTATCACAAGATTTACATGGTTACATTGAATATTCAGGCCAACAAAAGAATGCCTAATAAACATTGTGACACCATTAATGAATAGACTACTACATCAACAAAAATGATATGATGCATAAAAATAAATTGGAGGACCAAAAAAATTGACTTTAAATATAGGAGAACCAAAAAAAAAAAAAAATATATATATATATATATATATATATATATATATATATATATACGAGGAACAAAAGTACATTTAAACCATTATGTTATCATATATTTCCTCCAATATTACTTAAAACTAGATATAAAACTATCTCTTTTTTTTTTTTTAAGAAGTTAAAATGAATTATATTACTGAAAACCTGGAGATTTCAGCATAAGGAGTGCCGAAACCCCAGCTGAATATTTGAAACAAGTATATGTATCTTTTTATTTTTAAGAAGCCAAAAAATATCATTAAAAGCAAAATTAAAATACAAACATAAGGTATGATCAAAACAAAATAAGTTATCCATCACAGAGTCAAGACCAAAGCAACACAAAACATGTGCACCACCAAAACATAAAACCAAAACACTCCTCAACACCAAAAACAATCAAAATGGTGCAACCACAATTGATTTAAATCATAACCATAGCCTTTTAAACATACACCATAATATTATCAACTAAAAATAGCTTTTGAATTTATTTACCAAAAAAAAATTGAATTGAATAACCAAAAGATACTGCCCACTTCTCTAGCTATATAGCCTATAGTAACTAGAATAACAATTTCCTAATACAAATAAAGGAGGAAGAAATCGAGCAATCATAGTTAATTACATATATAAAACCACAACTTGAAGAGAAATATGTGTAGTAAGAAACATGACTGTTTAAAAGTTGAAGCTCATTCTTTCAAAAAAAAAAAAGTTGAAGCTCACATTGAGTATCGTAAAAACGGGTAGAAGAGGGTAGTCCATACTGGGAGCTTTAAAACTGCAACCTAAAGCTTGGTTGCAAATATAGCTTGGATAGAATGATATGGTTCTCAATTTGTCCTAAATGCATATTTATAAGCCTACGATAGTAGTTAGTTTTTTTTTTTTTTTTTTTTTATCTTAGGACGATAGTAGTTAGTTTTTGTTACCAAATAGGAGTTGATACTTAATTTGAATTATTAATATATCTCAAATTATTTGTTATTTTATTTTAGAGTTTTTTTGGGGTTAAATAATTTTGTTCCTTATAAATACTAGCGCCAAGATAGGTATTTACGTGTCCGTCTTTTCACTTTTATTGGCAAGAAATGATAAAATGGTGGAAAAAAATTAAGTGAAGTGTAAAAATGAAGGAAAAAATGTTACACAAAAACGCAATATTTTTATATATAAGCTCAAAATAAATAAATAAATTATAGTGTCCAACATCATTTCTATTATTGTTGATTGTTCATCCTATTTTAATAGCAGTGTTCTTACTTTTAATGAGATTTAAATTAATTTTTAATTTATAATTTAAATACTATTATAAAAAATATAAAATAGTTTAAATGAATTGCAGAAATGAAATAAAAATTTCAACCGAAAAGGAGAGATTGAAGATAGTATAAAAAAAATATCAAGTGGAGAGACTAATATCATAGCACATATGGTTATGTTTAATCTAGTAGTTCAAAGTGCATTAGACCGTTGTAAAACAATCTAATGCTCGTCCATACTAAACGCCACCTGAACCCATGTGTGATTAGGTGGGATTATATAAATTTTAACCAATAGAGTAAAGTGGACAAGCACTCACAAATTTATTCAATCTATAATTAATCTTGTAATTTAAATAATTTATATGAATGTACTAATGTTATAAAAAAAAAACGTAAATTCACTCACATTTCATAATTTGAACATGTCTGTATATTTTAGAGAATCATATTATGACATAATATAAATAGTGAAATATGATCAGACATATGTGTAATCTTTTTCTTCACGAAATGTGTATTTTATATATATAAAATCATTCATACAAATTAAACTCTAATTTTTTTGGTACAGAAAACTCTAGTTTAATTAAATCAATAATGTCACCGAAACACTCTTTAAGTATATTAAATTAAGTAGTTATTTTTTAAAAATGTCAAATTTTTTAATTTCAATACATTAGATTGCACAAACTTTTATGAAAAGTTACTATTTTAGATTCTTAACTAAAGCCGCCGCAAAAATGGGTTAACATTTCCCTTTGTTTAATTATACTTGCGATTAATATCTTCAACCAAAACAGGCAAGGAAAAATGGAAGGTAGGTCAAAGTTACCAGACAGGATGACGAATTGTGTCTTGGTAAAAGAAAGAAGAAAATGCGTGTTCACATCAACAAGAAGAAAAAAGGCAACACTGACATTTTAAATACTAGTGATGAAATAATGAATTATTTAGGAGGTGGGTGAATAGCCGTTTTCAAATATATATCATCGAATCAAGCTATCCTCTACTAGCCATTAATCCATCGATGATTGCATGCATACTTCACCTCAATGACATGATATAAGCATATTGTACACTTTAACCTCGCTTCTCTTACTTTGCAGATAGTATGTATATTTGTTGAGCCAATGAAAATTCAGTGCCTAGCGGAAAACACGACGGAATGGCGGAGAACACAAAAGCCAAAGCCATTAAAATTTGCCAACTGTCTCGTGAACTCATTCGCTATGCATTCCTTCGCTACACATAGCATTATTGATATTTGTTTCCTAAAAATGCTTTTTATAACGAAAGCATGCTTTCACGAACCTTCACGACACCCTTAAAAGTTTAACTCCTTGTATATGATGGTCATCGTTAAGTTAATAGCTAGCCCTAAAATATATGATGATCATCGTTAAGTTAAGAGAAACTGGCCATGAGATAACTTCTTATATTCGTCCGAATTTGAATACATAACATTCAACTTCTTTAACCTTAACTCAAACTAATTAAACTACCTACCTCCTCTAACCACTATATCAAGTGTAATTTCATCCATCTAACTCAATATAATAATATTGGGTTATGAGGAAAGTCTATACGTAGCTTGCAATGAAATAACGTATTAAATCTTATGAAATAGTTCCTCCAAAATTAAAAATTAAAGAAAAATGGTAGTTAAAAAGTCAATGTATGTGATTTAATTCATTTTTCAACCACCTTATTTGCTTATTTTTCATTTCAAAAGGAGTATACATGGTCATCTCACATCAAATGTTAAAGTTCTTACTAATGTTATACATTTCAGCACATGCTCACAACTCACAACTAAGAAACAGTGGGTTTATCTAGCCTGGCTAAAAAGAATGCTCTAGTCCACTACTATTAGCTTGTCTTTTCTTTATAACTACTATTACTGGTACTCATTTCTGTTAGGCTTTTGTAAAACCCCTGTATTTTAATTATGGCTTAAATATGGAAATGGTCCCTGCAAATATCTTGCGTTTTGGTTTTAGTTCCTATAAAAATATTTTTTTGGTTTTAGTCCTTGCAAAAATAGAATATTTGGTTTTGATCCTTAGTATTTTGTTTTAATCCTTGTAAAATCATTTCATATTGAAATTGGTCCCTATAATATTCATTTTAGTCCTCGTTTTGAGGGACTAAAATCAAATATTCTACATATTACAAGGACCAAATCCAATATGAATCAATTTTACAAGGACTAAATCAAAATACAAAGGACCAAAACCAAATTTTTTATATTTGCAGGGACTAAAACCAAAAAAATATTTTTATAGGGACTAAAACTAAAATGTCAGATATTTACAGGGACTATTTTCATATTTAAGCCTTTAATTATTAATCTTTGGTGGGGAAAAATGGTATCAAATTGTTATTACTTCACGTTAAATTAGTTTATCAAAGCAAGTCATTAGTTAATAATGAAAATATTTGTGGTTTGAGTCATTAAGGAAGTCAATTTCGGGCACTGTTGGCTTTACATTTGGCAACCCAACAATGGTGGGGCGGGTTTACCTTTTCAACACTCCTTCCGTTTTAAAATGAGTGTCGTTTAAGATTTTTACACACATATTAAAAAATGTATTAATTAAAAGAAAGAGAGATGTTATTCGATCAAATTATCCTAAAAATAATACTTTTGAAGTAATGTATATAGTATTAATTAAATGGTACAATTGAAAAGAAAAAGTTATTATTGCATTGGAAACTGAAAGTGACATTTATTTTGAAACAATTTTTTTTTGTTAAAACGACACTCATTTTAAAACGGAAGGAGTATAAAAAAAACGCTTTTTTCACATACCTAATTGCTAATTGTTCTACCACACTAGTAAAAGACCATTATACCCACAACGATATTAAATGTTGTTAACTCTTACGTTGAGAATTCGGCAGCAGTTAACCACCATCAGAGGTATAATTGTTTTTTACTAGTGTAAAAGAGCAATTAGGTATGTGAGAAAAACAATTGTATCAATATAACCTCCCCCAATGGACTTGCTTTGCATCTTTATTTGATAACCCTTGCATTTGAACATGTATAAAATAATTCGACAAAAAAAAAAACATGTATAAACTGTACTATATAAAAAGAAAGAAGGGAAATTCTATGGTGAAGTTGTCAAAATGACTTCTTCGGTGAAGTAATCCTACAGCTAATAAGAACACGCCACGTGTGTTAGTTATGTCATGTTATAGTGGTGGATGCATTGTATGTATTGTATACCTTCAGTCAAATTTAATTGTATTTTAACCCTTAGATTTTTTGAATCATCGAATTAAACACTTCACTGGTGTTATTGTGGTGCCTTTCACACTATATTTATTTCTTTTCTCCTTTTTGAATTTTTCTTCCTTCTATTTCGAAAAATATTTGAATGAACCTTTTTATGATAATCCTTTTTATAAAAAAATATTTCATTATTAAAAGTAAATAAATCCAGGAAGATTATGAACATCATCACCATGTTCATACCTTCATCATCTTCTTTATTGAACAAAAAACAAAATAGCTACTCTAATTCACCTCCAAAAATTAAAATGTCATGATTTGTGTTATGAAAGTTTCCAGATCAATGTCGTAAAATTCAGCAACATAGGCGCAAAGATAGGATGAACGCGACGATGACAACAGTAATCCAGCGATGGTTTAAATGTTGTTTGAACAACACACAACATTTTTTCCAAACACCTGATTTTGTGATTTAAATAGATAGGAAGGAAGAGGAGAATTAGAAGAGTATTGAAAACGAATTATAATCATCATTTTCAACCTTGAAAATAAGTACAAATCATCGGGTTCAATTTCGGGTGCCAATGGTCTGAATCGGGTTTAAACGACCCCGTTGGAGGTTGAAGACGACTTCCTCTTTTTTTTAATCGGACTTTATATATTACAAATAGAAAAGAGCGAAAAAAGGTACAAATAGATTGTATGCATTGCAGTGGTTTAGCGAATTTTCAAAACATTTTGGTCGCGGGTTCGATCCTGCTCTCTTTATTTTTGTTTTGCAATTGACGTGTTTTCCAATTAATACGGCAGCAAATATTTTTAAGGAAAGCTAAGAATAAATCATGATAAAAAAGTTAATGTGTGGATTTCTTTCATTATAGACATAATTAAGCATTTATTAGATTTGGTATGCCTATTAATAATACTCCCTCCGTCCCTAATTATAAGACCCTTTTGCTAAAATCACGGGAATTAAGAAAACGGATATTTGTATTAAAGTTGTTTGTAATCACTATTGTTTTTACAATTTTATCCTTAAGAGAGAGAGTTAGTTTATGTTTTCCATATGCTACTTATTGCTGATTGAAGAAAAAGATGTATAATAAATAGGGGCATGTATGTAAAAAAATAATTAATGTAGTTGGAAATAACAAAGGGGTCTTATAAAAAGGGACAAAATTTTTTCTCAAAAGGGTCTTATAATTAGAGACGGAGGGAGTAGTAAATACCGAAATAAATGCGCAATTACTTTAGAATAGCTTTGACTTTTGATTTTTATAGAAAAAAAATAATCAGAATTTGAAAAAATTGAAGGCTCTAAGGTTTCGAACCGTGTACTTAAAAATAAATCCTTGAAAAACTAACAACTATATCAACTACTTGTTTTAGTGATCAAGTGAAATATATTATATATTTATACTACTACTTATTGAAAATTTGTAAATTCAAAAATAAATATAAAACTAAATTTATTGAAACAAATAATGTTAAAATTGAAGTAGCCCTTAATTCATTAAACCAATAATTATTTAACAAATGGAGTGAAATATTTAATGGATAAGATTGAAAGTATTACATATAGTTTGTTGGGATATTTACTCTACATAAAATATTAGGAATTCAATAAAAAGATTAAATAAAATATTTTGTGGATAAGATCAATAGTTTGTTGAGATATTTATTTGAAATAAAATATTAATTTTAAAAATAAAAATAATAAAAATATTGACAAGTAAATTTTGTACTCTTGTATCTT
This sequence comes from Medicago truncatula, assembly GCF_003473485.1. NCBI lineage: Eukaryota > Viridiplantae > Streptophyta > Magnoliopsida > Fabales > Fabaceae > Medicago > Medicago truncatula. The sequence continues at coordinate 54,125,439 of NC_053044.1, forward strand.
TATAGAAAAAAGTTAATCTAATTAAACGGTCTGGTTAATTATATTTGTTTCCGTTTGTGACCTAGACCCTTTTCAGTCGTTGGACAAGCGTACTTCTCGATTGACTAGGTTTCTGGTGGGATAGTTTGTCAGATCGACTTACCAAACATATTTCAATCTGAAAAATTCAAGTTCCTACTTCCATCTTACTCTATTAAGGTCATATTCAAATGTATTGATTATATTTGTTTATGTTTGTGACCTAGACTCTTTTCAGTCGTCGGACATGCGTACTTCCTAGTTGACTAGGTTTCTAATGTGATAGTTGGTCAGATTGACTTACATCAAAGATTTCGATTTCCAAAATTTCAGTTCGTGCTTCGTTCTTATTTCAATAAGGTCATATTCAACGGTCTGATTCATTATATTTGACATGGTTAAGTCGATTTGGTCCGTTTTGATCGTTGGAGCAATGTCTTTCCATGTTGACTATGTTTCAAATGTGATAGTTTGTAAGATCGACTTACACCGAAGATTTCGATTTCCAAAATCCCAGTTCCTACTTCGTTCTTATTCTAATAAGGTCATACTCAACGGTCTGATTGATTATATTTGATATCGTTAGTCGATTTGGTCAGTTTGATCGTCGGATCAATGTCCTTCCATGTTGACTAGGTTTCAAATGTGATAGTTTGTCAGATCGACTTACACCGAAGATAAAACTTTAATAGTTCATTATTATTTTAAAAATATCTCCAAAAGAAATTTATTTATTTTAAAAACTCATGACTATTTCAAAATATCAACATTAATAAATGTTTTTTATTAAATATTTTTAAGACAAATTTTTTATCTGTAAATTCTTTAACTATTATCCTAAAGACATCGATTAACAAGAACCTACAATTTTTTATAGAGACCAACTATTCAACTAAGTCAATTGATTTAATTTAGTTCAATACCCTTGCTGTGTTAATGACATGTCCAATTATTGCTTATGATTTTTCTTTGATATCTTTAAAAGTTTAATAATATTATCAACAAAAAAAATTATCAATATAATTGTTTTTTTATATAATTTCCGGTAGTATAGTAAACAAATTGATTTTCTTGGTCGGTGGAATTTTCTACATTTGTATCTTATAAAAAGGAGTACTATTGAAATTTCTAAAGCATGAAATTAATGATAATTATTTGTTCATTCAATTTAAAACCCGTTAAATAAAATCAGAACGCCTAACTTTCCAAAACATAGTTGTTAGTTGGTTGGTTAAGGCAAACATTTTCAAATGGTTGGTCATAGGTTTGATTCTTATAATGTTGGAAGATGTTTTTTTTTAATACTTCATCTTCTACCTCTAGGCGGATCATAACGACCCGGTTAAAATTCATGTGACCCAAAACCAAAAAAACATAACTTTAAGTCATTTTATCATCAAAAACTAATTTTCAACACATATTCATGAACAAAAGTAACATTTTTTTGCAATTTCAAGCAATGTTTTGTAACTTTAAGCACTCAAATTGAAAGAAATAAATTTAATTTCAACAAAAAAATACCCAAAATTGTTGTTGACGTTTTTGAATCTATGGTAGGTTTATTGTGATAGATCTATAGCTTCATCTGCATTTTTACGTCGTTGTTGTTGTTTCTATGCAAATGTAATTACTTATTATATTTTTTTTTTAAATTTTCTAATTTCTTTTTCTTCTTTTTTTTTCCGACTTTTTTCACATGAAGATGATGAAGACAATGAATGTATGATGAAGATGTTGAAGAGTGACATAGTGATTTGATAAAAATCTGGAAGAAAGAGAATATGGATAAATAAAGAAAGATAAAGAAATATGAGAGAGATGAATGAGTGATAAAGAGGAAAGAGAATTGGAAAAATAAGAAAAATCATGTGTAGAGGGTGTACCACAATAACATAGAGACCAAACAAATCTAACCGTTAAGATCTTGAAATAAACTTGTCTATGGTGGAACATATGAAACAAGTGATCCATATTAGAATTTGTCCCAACATCTGACGTGTCATGGCTTGAAATCTGATTGGCTGAATTAAACGACTTTACCGAAAAAGTCAATTCCCCGACTTCTTCATAGAAGCTCCCAATAGCCTCATTCAGCTCTTTTGAGTTGACTTTTTCCCTTTCTAAAAATACCCTTAATTTTCAATACAAATTACACATGTAACAAATATACAAGAATAAATTTAAATATTAAAAAAAATGAAACAAACACGATTAAAAAGGAAGGGGTGCAACGACGATTAGGTTAGAAGAGAAAGGTGAGAGCGTTTTTAGAGAGATGACTGACAATAGATGTCAATTATGGTAGTTATTATTTTTAATTTATTTGCATGTAGACATTTCAAAAAGATTTTAGATATTTTATCCAACTCAAGAATATGATATTGAAAGTTCCACTTGCTCTACAAAAATTGAATGATACTCCCTCCGTTCTATAATATAAGCAAAAAAAAAAAATCACACTTATTAAGAAAACTAAAACATAAGAATTTGAAATATAGTTTTTTGTGTTTTCTTTGCAAAAAGTTTTATAGGAAGATGTAAAAACAATTTTCATTGACTATTGGTTATGGAGAAAATAAAAGAGAGAGAAAATTGAATGTAATTTGCATTTAATTTTATGAGAATAATCAAACAAAATATTGGAAAAGATGATTTTTTAAAAAAACAAGATTAAATAGGATAAAAGTTTATCTTTTTTGCTTATATATTGGAACAAAGAAAATGATATATATATTTTTTTTATATATTATGGGACGGATGGAGTATTGTGTAATTCTAAAGAGAGTTTAGAAGAATCCAACCACAAAATTTAAAACACATTGGAAAAAGTTTTGTTCGGATAATGGTTTTCAATCTGCACGTAAATTCAAGTTTGACTTTTAAAGTTTGATGTAAATAATTTGGCTATTGATTGAATCGCTTTGTTGTTAATGGAATCTTAAATTAGTTAAAGTCGATCGAGTTTTCTCAACCGTAATTTTATTTGTTTCAAGTGATTGACTATGAGTTATTTAATTACAATAAGTATAGTTGTTTAGGTTTTTTAAACCACACTAAGAAATGCATACAATGTGGCCTTTTAGTCAAATAATACATGTCCAATTACAGACCATTGTTTGCAGTTTATTAATTATGCAGGTGGTTTGAGAGCACGACGGTCTTTTTTTCATCTAATTTGGCTGCTGTGTGTTTGGATATTGTGGAATGAGCGGAATGATAGCGTTTTCAGTAATAATCATAGTTCTTTACCACATTTGTTAGGTAAAGTAAAATCTTATTCCTTGTGGTGGTTGAAAGCTAGTAATGTAGTTTTTAGTTTTGGTATTCACAATTGGTGGTCGAACCCGCTCATTTGTATGGGTATCGACTAACTGCCTTGTATCTTTGACTACTCTGTGTTTCTCTATGTAATTGTTAAGGCACACCTTGTGCTGCAACAATTACATCTTTGGTATTAATATATTCCATTTTTGATTGTTAAAAAAAATACATGTCCAATTACAATATATAATTTGGTATTTATATAAAATAAAAAAAAGCCTTTTAGTAAAAAAAAAAATGTGGCCTATAACATTGAGCATTTGATTGACCTCAGTCTCCTCTTCTTTGGCATGATTTGTTGACATGGCCTATGGTGTGCAACTCCACTAAAGATTGTGTGTTCTTCCTCATTCGTCAAACGAACTAGTGATGCTAAGAACAAAGAATGTGAGTTTATCACATTATTGTTCAATCTCCTTATATTCTCACTCAGTTTTGAGTTAGTTGTGTTTAGAAAGAATCAAATATCTCGTTCGACTGCTTCAACATCACCTAACTTTCGTTCGGCTGAGAGTTTCATCTAATAATTTTAGAGAAATGATATTTGTACAACCATTTTATGACAACTTTTGGATAAATTTATATCTCATACTCACATGACATTATTATCCTCTCTCTTCCTTTTACTCTCTCCATTGTTTTTGACCAATAAGAAGAGAGAAAAGCAAAATTGTCATCAAAATTGTCATCAATTAAATGTACAAATATCACTACTCATAATTTTATCCCCTATTTACCATGATCAACTAACATGATTATCTATTTTCACGTGTAAACACACTCAACATATCATTGTCATGCATGGAACATGATAAGACAAAAAATACATTACAAACCAATATTCTCCTATTTTAAAAAACAATAAATAAGGATCGAAATGTCACTCATCCTCTTATATTAATTAGAGGAAGTATTATATATTATCGTGCAGTACGAATGTGCTTTGAAATCATGGAGAAAATATATCTCCATGCCTGTCTAATCAATCCGTTGGAGCTTAATTATGAAATGATTAAAGTTGCGGACATTAAAAAACATGAGAAGTATTGTCAAAAAATATGCATGAGAAGAAGTGGCGAATATGGCCCCATGCGGATAGTGTGTCTATTAGTTGCTCCATATAGAGATCAGTGGAGGCAATGATTTTTCCTGTAAAGTCACAACCTTAGCAGCATCATCTTTAAGGGAGGTGTATCAGACATGGAGAAGGTGGTGGTAGAAATTAAAATGTAATATTGGCTAAGATACTGTGTAATAAGAGTAAAACATAATGTTAAGTTTTTACTCAATTATTAATGCAATAGTAATCGAATTGTATGTAATAGATTGAAATTTTTGTTGTACTCGTCATTAATCAATTTTACTAATAGGCTTAAAGGGAAGGAAAATGCTATATACAACTGTAAAATACAAAGCAAAGTTTTCACTAACTTACTAAAAGCTTTTTTGCTATATTTTTAGTTTTATTAAAATCAAAAGGTAAATGATGATCAACCGTTTGCCACCGCCACACGGGATCGTATCTGAGGTAGGGCGAGAAAGACGACCGTCCTAGGCCTCAAAAAATAAGTTTAAAATTTGGGCCCTAAAATATAAAATCAAGGGTTCATTGAGTATAAAAAAATATATTATGAAATGTTAAAACCATAAACATTTTAAGTGAGAAAAGGACATATTAGGGAATTGAATATCATATTTTCTAAGGTAATAAAAACTATAATCTTTAAGAAAATTATTTTCGCACTTTAGAAATTCAATTTTATTTTTTATATATACTTATTAGTTATGGTTTAAATTGTAGGTTCGTACATAGGCCATCAAAATTTTAAAAGGGTCCTGCCGCCACACCAAATTCAAATTTAACAGAGTAAGAGAGGTATATTATTAAAAATGGAATGAGTGAACTTCTTTTGTCATGGTTGCGCAAAAAAATGATTATAATTATTCACGTAGAATCGTGATAATTGATAAATGATTTGTCTTTTTTTTTTTTTAATATAGAAATCATATTAAAATAAAGCTGCTTTCTACGCCAGTTAGATGCGACTAATTTTATCTCATCAAATGATTTGAGAATATAAAGGGTGAAGAAGAGGAGAAAATAATCATGGAAAATGACTAATCAAGAAGAAGACGTACGATATCTGTTTTCTTTCTGCCCTAAACTATACTTAATAATCAAGCCACAACATTTTTATATAAGAAAAATAAAAAAGAGAGATACATTTAACTTTTGTTATGTTTCTTAACAAATTGGAATAGCAAAGTTCTATACTCTATGGCCGCATCAAAAGGCGTCTTCTTAAACTTTGTAAAAGAACCCACACTATAAAAAATACTAGAAATAATGAAAATAACAAAATTAAGACATTTTTATAGCAAAAAAATTGAGACCAATACAAGAATCAAAGTTCTCTGCACAGATTGCTTCGTATCTTTGAGCTTTTCCTAGATTGCTTGTCATTTAAGACTACATTTTCTAGCATACATATGTTTCAACGAGTTTTTTCTTTTTTTGGTACATGAGAAAAAGAGTAAAAGGAAACAAAAAAGAGGGAAAAAAAAACTAGGTCTTTAGAAAGGACGCACCTGAGACATATCAGTTAAATCAAATGATAAAGAAGGGGGGTCATTGACCGTGACAAGATGGTCTGAACTACTAGCTCTCAGCTTAGCAAGAACGTCTGCACATGAATTTTCTTCTCGTAGGATATGATGAATAGTAACTGTCCAACCCTAAGCAGGATAGTTCCGGATGAGTTTCAAGATATTTGCATAGTGATGGAAACGTGGAGAGTCATTCGACATCAATTGCATCACATGAAGAGAGTCAGAGTAACAAATAAGTTTTTTTTTTTTATATCCTGTGTCTCCCAACATAACTTGATTCCAATCCAGAGAGCTTGAACCTCACTGTAACGCCCTAGTTATTTATTTAATTATTTTAAACTATGTGGAGTATATATATATATTTATATATGATGTTTGGTGATTTATGCGGAGTATATATATGCATATATTTGTATATAGGTGATTTTTGGGTGATTTATGTGGTGTATTATTTTATTATATGGTTTATTTAATAATAATTAGAATAAGTATGAAATATTAATTATTTTGGTGTTTGGGGAATTAATTGGAGTTATTAGGAATTTGGGGGAGTTAAGTGTAATTAGGAGGGAGTTACTCTTAAGTGGGAAGTTAAGAAAATAGAAGTTAGAATTATTGTACGTGAGAAAACAGTTTTACGTGAAACCAAGCCAAGGAAGAGAAAACCAGGAGCAAGAGAGAGGAACCCCTTTTTGCTGTGCATTTTTCATTCTGAACTAAGGTAAGGGTGGGGTTTACTTCAATAGTGTAGAATTTAAAGTCTGATTTTGAGTTTAACAGGTTTTGGTAAAAATTGGGGATTTTGGGTTTTATGTTGAAATTGTGGGTTTTGATGTTGTAAGCATGAATTTGATGTTAGAAATAGGTTCTAAGTGTATACAGAAAGTTAATTTGCATCTGTAAACTGATTTGGGGAGTGATTGGAAGAAAAATGGGATTTTGGGGAAAAACCAGATTTCTGCCCGTACAGAAGTTCATCGCTCGCCTCGCGAGTGAGCCACTTCATCACTCGCCTCGCGAGCAGTCCAACTCGCCATGGCGAGTAAGCCTGGATAAAACTTGATTTTTGAAAAGTTGTTATAAGATGTTTTGGGGATGGTTTAAGGTACCTAGATGATATTAATGATGAATGGTGAAAGTTTTAGGTTAAAAAGATGAATAGAGAGTTTAGAATTGGAGTTTGAGTGAGAAAATGTCACTTTTTCCCGAGAGTACCTGATTTTTACTCGCCTCGAGTTCGCCTTGAACTCGCCATGGCGAGCTGGTGTTTTTGTGAACTCGCCATGGCGAGCAGATGTGCTCGCGAGGCGAGCTACTCAGTTCCTGAGTGTTGATTTTCGTGCATGGATAGTAGTAACTTATTGTTGATGTGTTGAGCATAGTTTTATGTAATTGTGCATTATTATGGATTGATGAATTGCTGGTTGTTGCTATTGCTGATGGCTATGATGTATGATTTATTTATTAAACCATACATGTTGTATTAATTGGAGTCACATGGAGTTGCATTGCATGGTCAGTTGTATGTAGATATACACAAGTAGGTCCATTGCATATGCATAAAACAGCGGTGAGGGCTTCGGTCCTGGAGTACTAGTTGCTCAACAGCGGTGAGGGCTTCGGTCCTGATGAATGCTTTAACCATTCAAAAGCGGTGAGGGCTCCGGTCCTGATTGGTACCACATGCATAATGCATCTCATTCAGAAGTCTAAAATGGTGTCTTAGCAATGGTCATGTCATTTGCATGAGTCTCGGTTGTTATTTCAGTTATTATCTGGTTGATGTTGATGTTGGATATACATTCATATATATATGTATTCATTGTGGTCTTGGTGTATTGTTGATGTTGTTGATATTATGTACATTGTATACATACTTGTTAAGTGGATGATTATGATGATGTTGTTGTGGCTTGTGAATAATTATGGATATTTGCAAAATGATATATTTGAAGTTATAGGGTGTTAGATTCAATTGAAGATTTAATATCTATATTGTTGTTGTGAATCTCACCCCTTCTGCTTGAAAATGTTGCCCTTCCTATGGGTAACTTGCAGGTGATCCTGAGTAGTTGGTGGTGGCTCAATGTCGTGTCTAGGGCTCTGATACGTGGGATGGGAACTGTTATTCATTTTATTGTTGTTTTCCTCCTATGTATCAATTTTTGGAACTTGATGATGTGGCCCTTTGATGGTTGATATTGTTGTTAGGCGTTATGCCAAGATATTATTTGGAGAATTTTAACCGTTGTTGTGGTTGTTTGAGATGCAAACTTTCCGCTGCATAATCTTTGAAGTTATTAAACATGTTGAATTAAATAGCTTTATTTTCTATTTAAAAATTTTGAAATGACGTGTAACATGCCGTTGTGAAATTACTCTGATGTATTTATGCTATTTTATTGCTTTCGGGTAACGGGGTGTTACACTCACCATGAAGGGTATTAGAATTTAGAATCCCCATTTTTTCAACGAGTTTGATTAAATTACCGTGATATCCTTTTTCGAAGCTTAAATCGTATTGATTTATTGTGATTAAATTACAATGACATGTTTTTTTTTTTGTTACACAATGACATGGTTTTAATTATAGCAACTTATCACTCCTAAAAACATGTTTATAATAAATGAAAAATGATACTTGTACAACAATTTTATGATAATTTTTGATCAATTTTCTCCTTTATATTCACATTATGTCCCCTCTCTATTCATTTTTTTTTCTAATCACAAAGAACATTTATTTACTAATATGTACATACATGATCAATATTACTTACACATGAATATGAGACAAGCTGACAACAAACTACGTCGCTAGATCTTTTTGAATAGCAAAACCAATCTTCGTAAAAGACAAAATTGTATCCTCTTGTTTTTTTGACCAATATGAAAAGACAAAAAGAAGATTGTCTTAAAAGTAATCACAATTGTTGTGCAAATATCATTGAGTCACTTACAATATATGAAAACAATATACTACTAAAATGACTTAACTATCCATACCTAATTTTCTTCCAAACTTTTTCCTTGACAACTATAGGGTTATTTTTGTCAAATCCACTATCAAAACCCACTTTACTAAAACCCACTTTCTCACATTTCTTTATTTAATAATAAACTTTTCTCTCTCATCTTTCTTTATTTATAATAATAAATTTTTCTCTCTCTTTTTTATTTATTTAATAATAAATTTTTCTCTTATCTTTATTTTTTAATAATAAACTTTTCTTTCTCAATCTCACTCTCTTCTCTTATTTTTTCTTACCAACTTTCTTCATTTTTCATTTTCTCTCTTCATTTTCAACTCCATTTTCTTTACTGATTTTCAATTCGGTTTTACTAACATGTTTTTTTTATAGAGGAAACTAACAAGTGTTGTTGTTATAGCAGAATAAGATTTTGTATTTTACGATAACACTATTATATAATACGTTAATTATGTTTTTCACGGGACACATATTAATATTTTTCACACTCAAACATATTAGTAAATAAAATCTATGATTATTTTTATTTATTAGCTTTTTTCATATCGTCAATACTAAAACAAGAACAATATTATAATATAGTTTGATTAATCATACTTCAATTTTTTCTATTTTTTTTAATGTATCACTAAAAAACCCGTTGGAGTGTACAATTGTAACACGAGATCCATTTTAGTAACTACAACGAGTGATAATTTTAATTAGTATTTTTTATAATATCTCTAATTAAACACCGCGATTTCCTACGTTTTATTAATATATTAATAAAATATATGTGGGTGTATGGACTATATATTAATAAAAATATATATGAGTATATGTTTGTTTTATGGGAATATATTAATATATTCTTATTTCTGAAATTTAATGGGAACTATATATTGATAAAATACAAATGAGTATATGAACTATATTTTAACAAAAATATATCTCACTATATGTTTTTTTTACGGGAATATGTTAGTATATATTTATTTATGAAATGTATTTTCATTTATTAGCTTTTTTAATATCGTCAATACTAAAACAAGAACAATATTATAATATATTATGATTAATCATACTTCAATTTTTTCAGTTGTTTTTTTTAAAATGTATCACTAAAAAAATTATTGGAGTGTCCAATTGTAACACGGGACCTATTTTAGTAACTACAACGAGTGATCAGTTTTAATTAGTACTTTTTTAATATTTCTATTTAAACACCGCGACTGCCTAAGTTTTATTAATATATTCAAAAAATATGTGTGGGTGTATGAACTATATATTAATAAAAATATATATGTGAGTATATGTTTGTTTTACGGGAATATATTAGTATATTATTATTTCTGAAATCTAATGGAAACTATATATTGATAAATATATATATATATATGAGTGTATGGACTATATATTAATAAAAATATATCTCACTATATGTTTTTATACGGGAATATGTTAGTATATGTTTATTTGTGAAATGTATTTTCATTTTTTTTAATATTGTCAATACTAAAACAAACAAAAAAAATTTATAATATACTATGATTAATCATACTTCAATTTTTTCTGTTTTTTTAAATGTATCAATAAAAAACTCGTTGGAGTGTACAATTGTAACATGGGACCCACTTTAGTAACTATAACGAGTGATCAGTTTTATAATTAGTATTTTTTAATCTTTCAAAAAAAATTGTATTTTTTAATATCTCTATTTAAACACCGCGACTGCCTAAGTTTTATTAATATATTAATAAAAAAATATATGAGTATATGTTTGTTTTACGGGAATATATTAGTATATTCTTATTTCTGAAATCTAATGAGAACTATATATATTGATAAAATATATATGAGTGTATGGACTATATATTAACAAAAATATATCTCACAGTATTTTTTTTACGAGAATATGTTAGCATATGTTTATTTATGAAATATATTTTACGATAACAATATTATATAATACATTAATTATGATTTTTCACGGGATGCTTATTACTATTTTTCACACTAAAACATATTAGTAAATAAAAACTCTGATTATTTTCATTTATTAGCTTTTTTTGGTTACTATTATTGGCTTTTTTAATATCGTCAATACTAAAATTTAATATATATTTGTTCATATTAAAATTTAATTGTTTTATCCTCGTGAGCTTAACTCAGTTGGTAGGGATATCACATTTTATATGCAGGGGCCGGGGTTCGAACCCCGGACACTCCACTTCTCGACAATTAAATTGTGTGAGCTCTAGCCACTAAGCTACTTGATAAAAAAAATAAAATTATTTTCTAATTTTTCATTACTACTGATCAATATATACATTATTATGCTTTAAATACTATGGACAAAAAAAAAATCACTATACCAAGCGCAGCCGAGACGCGACACACAGCGAAGCTGCGCTACCCGTGCTACAGCACGGGTATCTCGACTAGTTCATATTGAAATATGTCACATTATTTTATAATGGAGAAAATGCAGTTTGTATAAAATAAAAGGTATTACTCCCTCTGGTCCTTATTATTAGAAACAATTGATTTTTTTGGTTCATTGTGTAAGTGATGTATCTACAATAAGATACATTAATTATTCTATAAATCTAAAAAGTCAACTTTTTCTTATAATAAGGACCGGAGAGAGTATAATTTAATTGGTTATCATAAAAGTTCCATTTTACAATGTATGTTAAAGAATTCAAGTGCTCAAACCCTTTTGATGTACTTCGAACGGCCACTTGCTTTGCTCTATAACCTTTTGCTCACGTCCCCACTAAATTGATTATATGATGATTTGATTGGATTAATTTTATAACTTGCAGTACACACAAAACTGTTAATATATTTAGGTGCTGATTTTATTGGATAATCTCTTCAAGCTTTCGGTTTATTAATGCATAAGTAAAGTGAAATGCTGAAGAATGTCAACCCAACACCAATTTAAAGTTTGCTTAGATTTTAGACCCTCTCAAAGTATTGTTAGGCGCATGCGGGTCTCATTTTTCTACTGGCAATTATTACTGGCATAATTGATTATTTTTAATTAAACTCTTCTCAGTGCCTTAATGTTATAATTTACTCTAAAACTATATTAATTAAAACTTTTCTTTTGAGAAAAAAGAGAGTATTTGAATCCGTTGTAACCTGCTTGAGAATACACTCACTTTCTCAGACTTATACAATTTTTAGAGTTGAGTGAAGCTTTGAATTCAATTTTTTTTATATGTAAATGTCAAATTAATTATAAATACATATATAAACATTATATAATAGTGTCAAAATTGTGCAAAAACATGTAGAATATTGTAAAAATCAAATAAAAAAATTAGAATTTTTTAACAAAACATAAATTAAATATGAATTTTTAACCGCCAAAATTATAAAAATTCATATTTAATTCGGGTTTTATTAAAAAATTCTAATATTTTTTTGGGAAAGGTTCTCATTATATTATAAATTTTTCTACAAAATTTTATTTAAAAATATGAATTCTACATAGAGAACAAAAGTGAAGATGAAAAACTTTTGAGGACTAAAAGTTGAAGATTTTATAGAGAATATAAAACAAAAAGTTAACATATTTAAAGAAACCAAAAATATATTTATATATTTAACCCTTTAATTAATATTGTATTGTTACTCATTTTAAAACCGAGGAAATAGTTTGAACTTGATTGAAGCCTACAATAGTGGGTCATAGTGCCTAGCATCCAGCGTGGTTAAAGAAAGCCCAGTTTTATTGGTTTATTTGGGCTTTTGGATCCAACTTTTCGCATACCCCACCTCCGAAGTGAACATCCCCGTCACCTTTGTCTCTAACCTATTTCTAAGGAGTAAAAAATACTGCTAGAAGATTGAAAAGGAAAAATGTGTTTTAGGGTATAGGACAATAGGGTGGCTTCCAAATCCTATTGAGAGGGACTAACTAATACTACTGAAAACCACTTTTTCAATGTCAATCCGTTATGTTTTTTCAATAACGTTATTATATATATTAATCCCACTGCACAATCACAATAGGAGTATCTGTTGTAGCTTTCGGCTACTTTTATCAAATTCTTTTGGTAGTTCACTAATCCTTACATAGAGGACTGCTATCAACACTCTCTTTTGAACACTCTTTCTTTTATTGGGTTAAATCAATGTGGGTCATACATTTTGGAAATGGAACCCACATAAAGTGGTGGGACATGCATTGATTTTATCTAATAAAAGAGTAAGTGTTAGAGAGAGTGTTTAAAAGAGAGTGTTGCTTGCATCTCTCTCCTTACATATGCATTGTTGATTGTCCTAAAGAGAATTCAGATACAATTCACAGCAGTGATGGTAGACCGGTGATAGAAATGCTTCAAGGATGTTCACATGAGTTTAGATCGGTTGGGTGAATATCATAATGTTTGGACGCGATAATTTGAGTCTCTCCAATATTAACAAGAATATTGGGATTGGTTCATCAATCCTGTAGGAATAGAACGATGTTAAAATTCATCAATAGAATTATTCTTCTTGTTCAAAAAAATCAAAAAGAATTATTCTTAGCATTAGTAGTAAAACCCAAATGATGTTCCCAAAAAACATCAATGGAGGATTTTAATAGTAAAATCATAGATACAAGTTATAGCATAGTTACGATATAAGAAAAAGACACTGAAAAAAATGTGCACCTTGGCCATCCATAAATCGACAATTTTATTTTATTTTTGACAAAAAAATATTAAAAGTATTAGAATTAATTTCTAAGAGAAAATGTAAGACCGTGAGAGGTGAACCACCCTCTTTATCGTCTAGATTTTCGGAGTTAAGTTTAATAGGGCAAAGATCTTGACCAGACTTAAGAAAATGGTTTAACCCAACTTAATCCACTAAAAATACAACCTAACAAACAATTAGTCAATCTTGTAAAAAAAAAAACAAAAAATTAGTCAACAACCGAACAATTTGTCATAAACAGGTCTTGTTAACCAGTATCCTGGGGCATTAGTTAAGGAACTAAAAGTATAAATAAAAGTCAAATTTTGTATTGAAAAGAACATTTTTTTGACTTTCAAAAAGTAGAATAGAAAATTTCCAATATAATATTTTATTTTATAATTCCTTAACCAGTGCCTCCGAGACACCGGTTAACATTTCTCTTCATAAATAAATAAATAACAATGTCAATCAAAGGAATAAATCATGTGGGTACAAGGAACCTACTTTGTTTAGCACAGAAATCAAGAAAAACCCTAATTTCTAAGACATGTTTCAGGTATGTAACATGTTTCGGAAATTAGATTAGGGTACTGAATAAAGTAGATTCCTTGTACCCACACGTTTTATTCTTTGTTTATTTCATGGTTGAGCATAGGTGGTTGGACTAAAACTGTCATTTCTGTGCGTTTCTGGAGTTGAAAATAGGGAGCTAGGACTAAAACTGCAAAAAACATATAGTTTAAGGACGATTTTGTTCGATTTAAAAAAGATATGACTATTTTCGTGAGTTTGTCAAAATGGTAGGACCAAAAGTATAATTAAGCCATTAATTTATGCAATGATGTTTCAATTCACTTCTTATTTTATTTCTATTTTCCCGCTTGAGGTTATCATGAGCTAAACCACTTTGTGGTTGAGACATGATGAGGTTGTGAACATGTTAACATTTACATGAATCCAGTGGCGGAGCCAAGATTATTATAAAGTCTGGGCAAAAAAAAATTTGCATCACATTTATAGGAGTTTACATAAGAAATTGGAAGCAAAAAATACAAAGAAATTTTTCAATTTATAAGGGTTTATATAAGAAATTTAGAGGAATCTACATAAGAAATTGCAAAAAACATTAGGCCAGAGACCGGGCGCGTGCCTGAGGTCGCCGGACGGTGAAACCGCCACTGCATGAATCTAGTTAGTTACACGCTTAAACTTCTTTTAAACAAGTTGTAAAAACACTAATCTTTATAGTAAACCTTAATCAGCTTTATTTTATTGTCAAATTCCCTGAACTTGAGAGAGGGTGGAAATGTAACTATTTGTTCAATATAAGAAACATTTTTTAGTCTCGAGAGAGATAAAAACTTTGAAAGGCTACTTGAAAGTTTACCTAAACATCTTATCATAGGAAAAAGACTTAACATTTTCAATGGGTAAGATTTGAACTTTAAAATGTTGCATAGTTAACTTGATAGTCACGAACCTTGAGAGATTAGTACCACTGAGTATGTGTTTGGCAACACGTTTTTAGTCGCCAAACCTACTTTTACTTTTTCAAACGCAGTTTGCAGATTTGTTGTGTTGTTTGGGTGAATGAAAAGTGCTTATAGAAAACTTGGTTTTGATCTCAAAACGCCAGTTGGCCTGAAGCTGGTATTCCTAGCTTCCGTGTTTCACATAATCGATTTTGCAACAAATAAAATTTGTTTTCCAGCTTTGACCCTTTGATTGCCATTTGCAGTTAGAATTCTGCTCTTCACCCAAATGATTTCGCTCATTCCCAAAGTAAATAACCAAAATGCCCCTACGCATGTTAACTCACGTAGCGTGAGTTAACTCAAGCTAGTGTAAATCTCCGTGTAAATTTCAGCGTGAGTTAACTCACGCTGTGTGAGTTAAGTCACGCAAATTTAACACTAATGTTAAAATCTAGTGTGATTTAACTTAAGTCACGCTACTCATTGTAGGTTTTGGTGGATGCTTTGTACCAGAGTCAGAACTAGCATGACTTAAGTTACGCTACCTGTCTTAAATCACGTACCATTTTGCACTAGCGCAAGTTAAGTTGCGTAAAGGTAAAAAGGTCTTTTACTTTAGAAATGAGCGAAACCATTTGAGCAATGAGTAAAATTCTAGTTGTAGTTATGTATGTCCCTGTTTCATGTTTCAAGTTGCAGCCGTAATGTTCTTTTCATGAAACATTAATTGGGCTCTTTTATATTTTCTCACCCAACCCGGCCCATTAATTTAAGCGACCAAACTGGATTTTTTTTTTCCTTCAAAGAATAACGTTTTACTTTTTTTTTTTTTTGACAAGAAACGTTTTACTTCTTATGCAACCCTTATGAATAAATATTTTATTCTTACATTATTTTTTGTTAGATTATTCTTATGTATTGTATTAGAAATAATAACTCAATTGATCAAAAGAAAATTAAAAATTAAAAATAACCCTTATGAATAAATATTATTTTCAAATGAATTTGTGAACCAATAAAAACCTATTTATGATTTTACGTAAGCTGAAATAATTATAAAAACAAGAATGAGATATTTTGTTTAAATATTATTAAAAGGATAATTTGATCATTACACATTCAAAATCAATTTTAATTTAAACTATCTAAACAACATAACTCTTAAGAATCACTTCTAAGTGTGTGTATCCAAACATAAATCAATTCACATTCAACTCACTTTTAACCAAAATCAATTCTCTCAAACTCAATTCTATCAAAATCAATTCTCGCCACCGCCATACCAAACACACACTAAGTTAACCAAAGATGGTCGTATTGAGAAACCATTATTGTTTCTCTCTCTTGAAGAAATATGGTGAGAGACAACGGATGGTCCTGAGCAAGAGCGGAAGGTGCGGTCATCCAAGACACCGTTTTTTAGGGACACCAAAATTATTGTTTTTATCTACCGAAAAAATATTTTTAGTGACATTCAGTATGAATCAATATTTTGTAAAAAGAATATAAGAAAAAACATTTAAATAAGTAAAATAACACAATTTTATTGATTCAACCATATCATCAAAAATCTTAGAACCACGTCATATCTATTGTATCACTATTTCAGTTTAATTTTCTTATGAATGATGTGTTTGAGTGTTCACCAATCATTTTACTCTTTAAATGTACCACTGACTTGTAATAAATAATCTAACTAGGATGTTCATAAACTATCAGACCCAAGTTGGGTCATTCCACATAATCCATTGAAAATGATCACCCCCACTCTACCAGCTATCTCTTCTAGATCATTGTTATTTAAAACAACTCTTTTTAACTATAATTCACACCTTATTGGATTTATTAACCAGTTATAAGTGCTTAAAATGAATGATTATTTTCAACAAGATACTCCTAATCATATTCCCGATCTCCCCAAACATTGACGAATCCAGTGACGTTTGCATGTGGGTTTAAATATGTAAAATCCTTAACTTTAACCGGCCCACAAAACTCTATGCTTTCTATGTGTATTTAGCATCCAGCACTACTAAGAAAAGCAAAATTAGAGAGGGAAATTTATGACGGAAAACATAAAATTCCTCACAAATTCTTTGATCGCAAAATTTAGTGACGAAATTAGAGAGGGATTTCATGTTTTCCCTCACTAATTTTTGTTTTTTTAGTAGTACAGTTGAAAGAAATGCAACACCTATATGTTTCTGTGCAAAAAAATAATAATGTAACACATATATCTTGCCTAGATATACCGCAATTTTAGTCTATGCAAGCATAACTTCATGTCCCATTGATCATAAAATTTAAATCTATTAAAATTACAAATACATCTACATGCATGTTTCATTTTTATTAGTCAATTTAGGTAGTAAATTTAATCATCGGATATGTTTTTAATTAATCAATTCAGTCCATAAAATTTCTAACAACAAAATTTCCATTTAGTTTGCCCTATGAAGTGCATTTCACGTTTCAGGTCCTCGGCAGTCGTGGTTTGTAGGAGGAATAGAGTGAATGAAGTGATAAGAATACATGTTCTAACAAATAATATTGGATAATTTTTTAAAAAGAAAATCGTTGTAGTTTTTCTTTCAATTTTATCATTTATTTTAAAAAAAATTGTTTATAATTTTATTCATTTTTATCCCATCAAACAATATATTCTATTTTTATTTTTTTATACACATATATGTAAGGAAATACTAACAGTACTATATGTTTTGGTATACATTTTCTCTTAGAACCTCGCAATTAATTAAAATAATTTCATTTTCAATTTAATCTTTCTTTACGATGCAAAATAACTAATATATTTTTTACAATTGTGCTAACAACTACTCTAAAAGTATTGTTTAAGAAATCCATAATAATTGTCTGAAAAACATAAGCTAAACATTTGTCAAAGTACTAGTTATATTATTTTACTATGCAAATATATATTACCTCTTCTAATGCATAATCAATTTACTTAAAACACTTGTTAATATTTTTTCAAATGTATATAAATATTAGAATTATGAACCTCTCAAGTAGAAAAAAATGGAATTATAATAATAACACATTCATTCAAACACACTTGTTAATTGGTTGAATGTTAAATAGATTTTACTAAATTTATTATATGGAACCTACATAATTTAAATAGATATGTTTGAATTTTAACCAATTAAAAAAAATTGAGTGTGTTAAATATTATGACCCCAAGCCGACCTCCGTTTTTACCACTTAGATTTTATACATATAATAGAAATAAATTCCTATATGACAATAAGAATATGAATATATATATCATAATATCACCATCCTTCTCACTCAGTCTCTCTCTGTGATAT
This sequence comes from Medicago truncatula, assembly GCF_003473485.1. NCBI lineage: Eukaryota > Viridiplantae > Streptophyta > Magnoliopsida > Fabales > Fabaceae > Medicago > Medicago truncatula. Next base: position 54,143,862 of record NC_053044.1, read on the forward strand.
GAATGCTGATTTAGCCCCGTAGTTGTTGCTCATCCTTCCGCTTAACCCTCCTCCACAAGAAAAACATTCTTCATTCTTCATTTTAAAAACAAGTGGATAAGACCCTCTTTGAATTCATCCATTCCAAGTTTTAAGCAAAAACACTTCTTCATAAGCCTAACCCTTTTACCACACACCAAACTCATCTCAACCTAATCAAAACATACTCATATTATTTTTATTTATGTCTTTTCTCTCTAACGCGGTTTCTTCATAGCCATTTCCTCTCTCTCAAAACACTTTTGTTTTCTTTTCTTCATGGACTATTGCATAAGAGAGTTAGAAGGAAAACAAGCTAATGATCCTTTATTCATCAAAACAATGAAAAACAACAAATCATCATCAACGGAAGGTCGTGTCTTTGTTCAAGGACCGGTGATCGTAGGAGCAGGACCTTCTGGTTTAGCAGCAGCTGCATGTCTACAACAAAAAAACATTCCATGTGTAATACTAGAAAGATCTAATTGTGTGGCTTCATTATGGCAACTCAAAACCTACGATCGATTGCGTCTTCATCTTCCAAAACAATTCTGTGAATTACCCTTTATGGAATTCCCCTCAAATTTCCCAACATACCCTTCAAAACAACAGTTCATAAAGTACTTGGAAGATTATGCAGGGAGTTTTGGTATTAGGCCACGGTTTAATGAGACAGTGCAAAATGCTGAATTTGATGGTAAAATTGGTTGTTGGAGGTTGAAGAGTTTTAATAGTAAAGCTGATGTAACAACAGAATATGTTTGTCGTTGGTTGATCGTAGCGACCGGTGAGAATGCCGAAGCTGTTGTGCCTAATATTGAAGGCGTAGATGAATTTGGAGGAGTTATAAGGCATACAAGTTTGTATAAAAGTGGTGAAGAGTTTAGAGGGAAGAAAGTTTTGGTTGTTGGTTGTGGTAATTCTGGTATGGAAGTTTGTTTAGATCTTTGTAACCATGATGCTACTCCTTCTCTTGTTGTTCGAGATTCAGTAAGTAACTCTTCTTTTAACTATTATAATGGTTTTCGTAAAATGAGAAGAAAAAATTGTTTTATGTAAGTTTTTATTTTTCAAAAGTTTGTCTCTCTTTATTTAGAATTTTTTGTTCGATTTGATGAAGGAAAAAAAAAAAAAAACAATTTAACTATCATAAGAGACACTCACTTTTTGATTTCTACTTCCCTTTTAATTGGTTTTTTGCACTTTTGACAAATTTCAATGCATACATACACAAGCTAATTTAATTAATCTCCATTTCCAATTTTTTAGGTTTCTTATTTTTTTCCACCAGAATAATATAATTTTTTTTTTTTCAATCAAGCACTACCTCCCAATAAAAAAATGTAATTTTGAACTTGATATCCTCCACAAGTTTGATTTTTAATCTCACAAATTTCGCATGAGTTGTAAAAACAAAGCCCTTGTTTGATTCTTCTTGCTTTGCATGCACCCATAGGTTTCAAGTTCCGAAATAGATTTTGTTCAAAGAAAAAGAAGAAGCTTTTGTATTTGTTTACAAAACACAATAATATTTCAAAGACTTGATCATTTTATTGCACTTTCTTGGATTCTCAAGCATGCGGAACATGGGCATGATGTTGATTCATGTACTAAATGGTTCTTTTTCTTTTCTTATTATTTTTTTTTCAATCTTCTTTTTTCCACCACACCCATGATTTTTCTGGGTGTTTTCCCCACATAGAGCATGGCCTAAGCCTGCAACAACATTACATTAGGCAGCCAAAGTCCTCGTACCTTTTGCCCCCACTGCTTTTTTTTTGGTTTGACAATGAAAGTACTATTCATGGTTTATATGATATCATTATATATTTAATTTACTTTACTATGGTTAATTTTATAAATGAAGGTACACGTCCTACCACGAGAGATGCTAGGAAAATCAACTTTTGGGTTGTCCATGTGGTTACTCAAGTGGTTTCCATTGGGACTTGTCGATAGGTTCTTGCTCATAGTGTCATGGCTTATGCTTGGTGACACTGCTCAACTTGGGTTGGATCGTCCTCGTTTGGGTCCCCTTCAACTCAAAAACCTCTCCGGAAAGACTCCTGTCTTAGATGTGGGTACCCTTGCCAAAATTAAAGGTGGACACATTAAGGTACTTTCCGAATATTTCCCTTTCTATCAAATCAAATTACACCATGCTAGCTAGCTTTATAAGTTAGAATTTAATTGAGATTTGGTCGTGAAAATGGTTTGTAGTCGAGCCTAAGTCTATGTTTTGATTGGTCTTGAGTTTGAAAATATCATGGCAGCACCAATATTTCATTGAAATTTTTATCAAAAAAATTTAGTTGCACACTATCAAACATACTCTAAAACAACAACTTCATTATTTTCTACGAATGATTATTGATAAGATGTAATGTGAATTTTGGGTTATGGTGGCTCTAGTATTAGTTGGTTGGAGAATTTTGTTGTACTTTTTTTAATTATTTTATAATATTTTCTCGATGGTGTTCAATTTTTTTATAAATAAGAAACTAATGGTGGAACCTAATTATTTCCTTTTTGCTTTATACATCAAGTGCAACTTACATTTCCTTCTCTATCTCTCTCTTTTTATATATTTAATTAATGAAATGAAATGGCTTCTTAATTTGTTCCCACCTCTTTATTTTTTCTTGGCAAGATTTTTCATCATTATGTGATTTCAATCAAATCATGGACGAAAGCACAATTGGTTAATTTTGATTATTTTAATTCCAAAGCTAATCAACAAAAAAAAATTGGTTAATCATTATTTGAATCATGCTTGGTGGGATTTCCCATTATTATCTTCATTAGATTAGATTGTTAGGGTTGTCAAACTAAAATTTTTGATTGATGTGTCATGAAAAAAAAACGTAAATATCGATTGGTTATTGGTGTGTAGGTACGGCCAAGCATAAAACGGTTAAAACGTCAAACAGTGGAATTCGTAGATGGAAGGTCAGAGAATTTTGATGGCATCATCTTGGCAACCGGTTACAAAAGCAATGTTCCCTATTGGCTCAAGGTATGATATTGATAATGAGTTGCTATTCTATCTATTTCTATTTCAAGAAAATTGTTATTCTTCCGTTTAAAATTATTCATTTTCTTAAACTTCAGCTCGACATTTTTCAGCGTGAGTTAACTTACGCTGACACTTTTAAAATCGGTTGAACTTACGTAAAAAATGATTGAATCGATCTTAAAAAGTTTCAGCGTGGGTTAACTCGCACTAAAAAATACCGAACGAGAAGCACAATTTCCCTATTTTAATTTGGTTACAATTTGAAATAGAAAGATGTTTGGCGACGTGCACTTAAAAAAATGTTAAAATAGTACAATAATTAAATGATGGATTAATAATTTAGTTATTTATGTGTGCTAAATAAATTATATAATATATGCAGGAAGAGGATATGTTCTCTAAGGAAGATGGATTTCCTATGAAGCCATTTCCAAGTGGGTGGAAAGGTAAAAATGGACTCTATGCCGTAGGTTTTACAAAAAGGGGACTGCAAGGTGCCTCTTTGGATGCCAAGAGAATAGCTGATGACATTGAACTGTGTTTAGAATCTGAAGCAAAGTATGGATCATAAATAATTATATAAAGAGCAATTTTTAATTGCTCCCTCAATTTTGCCACATAAAATTGATAATTTTGGCCAGGTGATAGACACAAAAGAAAAGGGATTGATCATTGAAAACAAATGATCATTATCATTGATATTTGATCTTGGCTGAGTAACAGACATTCATTCATTCATTTATTTATTTATTTATTGAGGAATATATTGAATTGAGGTAGGTTTGGTATATAAATGAATGGAAAATGAGATATTTTTGGAGGTGCTAAAGCTAACTTTGCTATTAAACTGGATCAATCATCTCCAATATGAAATGTAATGCAATATTCAACGGTTGGTGTGGGGTTGATCAGAAGACAACATTGAATTGAAGTTGAAGCAAAGAAGTAGTAGTATGTTGGTGGTTTATTCCAACTTAGTGGGGGCCTTGGTAAATTTAGATTCCATGCCGTTAGGGGATCCCTATGCATTCAAGAGATCAGTAGTGTTTTGATTAAAATTAGAGCGTTCAAAATATGAACATTTTAATTTTAATTTTATAATTTAAATTTGAACCGTCCAAATTATAATTGTCTCTTGAATGAGATTCAGTGCGGAGAATGAGTAATTGCATGGGAATCTGATCCGACCTAACTTGTCCCTCTCTATGTACGTCTTGTACAATGCTAGGTGAATGAGAAAATGTGATTGCGGTTTATAATTAACTTCTTTTTTTCAGAATAGAACATAACATTCTAATGTTCTATGTTGTTGCATGTTTGCCTCTTTGGATGCCTAAATTGTTTGATCCGGGGTTTATATATTTTGTGATGGTGAAAGCAAAAGTTAATAGCAACTAATTAACGAGGGAAAACATTTCTTGATTTGGGATGAAGTGCAACATAGATTGTGTACCAGATTTTATTACCAATTCCATGCAATTTCGTTGTTGAAATGATTTCATTTTTCAAGTTGAAATGAGGACCACTCCATCTTTTCAGCTGAAAATAATAGACTTGTGCGTTTGGAAACCATTAAATTGCATGGAATTGCAGTAGAATTGTTGTTATGACATTTATTACATATTTCCTCTTCTCACCAACTTCATTAAATTAACACCGTTCATCCAAATTTAAGCAACAAGAAATTGAAATGACTGAGACAAGTCATATTGTACGCTTTGTCATCTGTAGCAATAGCAACTACCCTTTTATCATTACCACTTGCCACTGTACGCTTCTTTGGTCGTGAAAATATTAATGGGCTATGCAGTTTAATAGATTGTGTGTGTTTGGTTTGCGGTGGAAATAATTGATTTTATTTGAATTGATTTTACATAATTGATTTCGATTAAAAGTGAATGAATGAAAAGTGATTTACATGAAAAATGTTGTTTGGATATTTTGTATTAAAATTGATTTTGGTTGTGTAAATGATCAAAATGGATATTTTTATGTGTGCATTTATAAAATATATATTTCATTTAATTTTTTCTACAAATTTCATTTCCAATTTTAGTTTTTAAGTTTAAATTTAATTCCGATAAAACCTTAGTCTAAATTAAGATTAATAAGACATCTTCTTTTTTCTATAATACAAATCCTGATGAAACCTTAGTCTAAATTTTTAAATTTTAATACAAGTTTCAACATGAAACAAAACTAAACTCTTCTATTCTGTACTCAAGCAAAGGAAATCGACCGACTGATTATGCAGCAAATTAAAATCTTGGAGATGACTCAAAGAAACTTGTAAACTAATAAAATCTAAATTAATCTTAATGGAAACAAGAGTGTCTGCATCATGGTTTCAGCACATTGTTGTTGGAATGGTTTAGATAACATGTTAGACTTAATGCATACTAAACACTTAACTGAGGAAAAACAAAATAAAGAACTTAGTAATATATGGTTGTACATCGTCAAAACTTAGTTAATATGCTCCACAATTCAGTGATAATGCAGTAAATTTTAAGGATAAGTAAAAAATATAAATTTTCAAGTTCAGGGGGCATTTTGCACATAAGTGCAAAATTTCAGGGGGATATTTGCAAAACGTCATGTTGACTAACAGAAGAATTTGACGGAGGGGGTAAATTGATTAACGTTGTGCAATTTCAAGGGGGTAATTGAAATTTTGTTAATTTCAGGGGGGTAATTGACGAAACTTACAATTTCAAGAGGATAATTGCCTATTTACTCATCTCTCAAAACTATGGGATAATGGTATGGTCTTCAAATTTGATCCATTTTGACAAATTTATTTGTAATTGATGAGTGTTAAGAGGACTCTCTTTTTTTTTTTTGAAAGAAGGAGGACTCTCTTCTAACACTCGGTTTTCTATTGAATAAAATCTTGTAGGTCTCGGTACTTTATGTTGATTCCATTATAAAATTGTAAAATTCAAATATTTTTTAGATAATAAAAAAGTGAATGTTTCTTTAAAAAAAAATGCATAATCCAAATGTGTTAGTTACATTGAGACGAATGGAGTTTACATTTGGTCATGTGATGGTATATTATACTAACCAGTGTTCTTATGGCACTAGTTAACAAAACAAAAAATGATAAGATTGCATTGAATTCTGCAATTTTTAACTTTTAAAAAGTCAAATCTATCACTTTTCACTATTTCCCAATACAACATTTTTAAATTTACCTTCTTAACCAATGCCCTAAGGGCACTCTTTAGCATTTCCATAAAAATATAGGTCATTACTTTTGATCAAGTAATGATCACATCATTTTTTTTTTATGAAAACTTATTTATTTTGATTGCTTAATCAATTTCTTAGAGCATTGTTTAACATTCTTGATAAAATAATAAGTGCTAGAGTAAATATTAGAAAGATACTTCCTCTGTCTAGGTTCATTTCATACATATAAAGAAAAAATGTATCAGTAAAAGAGAGATAATAATTATTTTAAATGTTCTTGTCAAATATTGGTTTATTAAAATAAAGTTATATTAATAAAAAGAATGAATGTAATATTAATTAAAGTTATATTTAAAAAAAAAAAAGCAATTAATATTACATTGAAATAGGAAATAAGTTCCTTTTGATTTTTTTCAATTCACCAAAAAAAAAAAAGGAAATAAGTTCATTATTATACAGTTTTTTTTTTTTTACAAATAAATCAGTTATCTTATGACGGAGAAATAATACTCCCTCCGTTCCGCAATAAATGACCTGTTTGAAAATGTGCAATTTTGACTTAACTTACTTTGACCATATTTTTCTACTAATATACAAAGATAAATAATATCATATAAGATGTCGTTAGGTTCGTCTCGATGAGTATTTTTAAAATATCAAATTTTCATAATCTTTTCCAATATATTATTCAAGATATTTAAACTCAAAATTACGCATTGGTATGCGTAATTGGATCAACTGTGTCACTTGTTAAGTGACGGAGGGAGTAATATTTTTAGCATTTCTCCACCTGTCTTTCTTGGAGGATTATCGGGCTCATAGCATGACTCATTTAAGCCACATTTTATTTTTTTGGAAGATTCATTTAAGCCACATTTTTCATATTAAAAAACCGAAATACTGCATTACGCAAGCTATGAGTCATATATTTACTGACTGGACTGAACTAAAGTCAGTAGCAGTTAATCTAAATCATGCACGCAAGCTATGATTTCATCATGCCTTTGCCTTTGCCGTGCTCTGTCGGAAAGATAGCAGTCTGCAAAGCAGTGACATGTAACCCTACCTCACCTGTTAATAATTATGGACAACTTGAGGAACATAAATATTATTGAACTCGTGATTAAACTCTAGTAGTCACGTACGCTAGATTTGATTTGATTTTGAATCTTTCTTGTATAAGGAAAAAGAAACAGGGTGGAGCTATTAATCATTAGCACTGTTTGGTTGAGGTGAAATAGAGAAGAGAGAAAGAGCAGGCAGAGAAAAAGGAGAGAAGTTCAGAACTTCTCCTGTTTGGTTGCAAAGAGAAAGAGAGAAGAGAGATAAAAATACATGGGATCCACATCTCTTTTTAATCTCTCCAAAGTAGCGAAGAAATAGAGAAACACACTTTTTCTTTTTATTCCACTAATACCCTCGTGAAATTGTTGTAAGTTTGCACATGGCACGGACAAAAAGTGTGTGTTCACATGAGAAAGGTTAATCTTTTCCCACCATGGGAAAGTTGGATTATTAGATTAAGTGTAGAACATATTTTTAGCATGCTCTCTCAACACTAGATTTTTCTTCACACTATCTTCCAACAATTTAAAAATTCTAAAAATTAATTTTCAGAAATAAAAAAAAATTCAGATAATTGTTTTTTTATTGAATGTTAGAATTATTTTTTTTGAAAAAAAAATTTATTTCAATAAAAATAAAATTTTGGAAACTAAGATAAGTTTTTATTTTTCTAAAAAGAATAAATTTTTTAATTTTATAATAAAATAAGATATTCTGAAAAATAAAATAAAAATTCTAAAAAAATATTTTGAAATTAAAGTTTTTTATTTTTCTAAGAAAATAAAATTCTGGAAAATAAGGTTTTTGAAAATATTTTGAAATAAATTTTTAGAATTTTTGAATTGTTGGAAGATAGTGTGAAGAAAAATCTAGTGTTGAGAGTGCATGTTAATAATATGTTCTTCACTTAATCTAATCATTGAATTCAACTTTCCCATTGTGAAAAAGGATTAACCTTTCCCATGTGAAATGTCACCCGGACAAAATACATATTCGCTGTAATTGGTAATTGGTAATGCCACCCGGATAAAGTGTTCCTTTCCTTTGAACCAAAAAAATGAGTGTTCCTTTCCTAATATACTTATGCCGAGTAGTACAAATACGTAACTAAACTTTTTAAATTTGAAATAAAAAAGAAGTAAACTTTTTTAATTTACTTAATAATTATTAATTACATAAAAACAATTAGTTTAACTTAAGTAAGTTAAAATAATTAATTTAATTTAGCACAAAAAAAATAATTAATTTAATTGATATATAAAGTTTAAATAAATAATTTAATTAATTAAAATAAATTTGAATAAAAGATTAAATATTTTAAATAGATATTTTTTTTTATTGTAGGGACCAGGAGTATCTTAGTACTTTTATAAATAATCAACATTTCTCTATCTTCTATTTCTCTCTTCTCTCTTTTATACTAAACAACACATCAAATCTATTTTATTTTTTTTGTCAAGTAGCCTAGTGGCTAGAGCTCACACAATTTAATTGTGGAGAAGTGGGGTGTCCAGAGTTCGAACCACAACCCCTGTATATAATATGCAATATCCCTACCAACTGAGATAAACTCACGGAAATATCATCAAATCTACTCTATTTCTCACATATTTATCTCTTCTCACACTCTCTCGATCACTTATTTCTCTCTTCCCAACTTATCTTCCAAACCAAACACAACCTAAAAAAAAATATGTCTTTAAAAGCATTTGATATTGAACAAAAAATGTAAAGTAAAAATTTTATTTTGAATTCGTGTATTTAACATATCATCATTTATTTTCCTATATAAAAGTTATCAATTATTTTTATTTTTAAATTCTTAAAAACAAATAAAAATAAAGTAACTGTGTCTCTGGGGTCAACGTCAGACTAGTGATAAACTATCAATTCTGAGAATGATGCATGGATGATCTCGTGTTTCTCTGACACTTCCCGTTTTATACTTCTTCTAAAGCAGCTACAGCCTACAGTCAATATTACAGACCCAGGATTGATTTTACTCCAATTTTAGTATGACAACTTTGTGATATCATGATCTGCATGACCCACTCTATACAAAAAGGGTTGGCTAATCATAATTTCATATGCTTCATAGTTTTCACGCACAAGGACCGGACCGGAACTCGCAGCTCTAAAAACGACATGCAGTTTCAGGTTACAGCCAATCTTTTTTTTTTTTTAGGGAGATTATAGCCAATCTTATAAATGGTAATTCACTAAAAAAAAAATATAAATGGTACTCCCTCCGTCCCTGAATAAGTGACCTATTTGTAAAAAATATTTGTCCCACAATACTTGACCTTCTCAGATTTTTAAGCAAAATTTGACAGATTTACCCCTTATAAATACTTTTTGTGGTCCCATGTTAAAGTTTGTAGTGGAACAAAGAAAGTAATCATTACTTAAAAGTGAAAAAGTTTTAAAATAATGACAAGGCAACTCAGTAAAAATATCACTCTCTTTCTTTTATCTTTACACTTTTCTTAATCTGTGTGAAATGGTCAAATAGGTCACTTATTAAGGGACGGAGGGAGTACTAATCAAGATCCAAACAGTCTCATGTAAAAACAATGACAAATACATACCTATATCTTTTTTTTTTTTTGTCAAGTAGTCTAGTGGTTAGAGAAATTCACCTTAAAGGTGAATAAGTGGGGTGTTCGGGGTTCGAACCCCAACCCCTACATATAATATGTATTGTCCCTTACCAAGTGAGTTAAACTCATGGAGACAATACAGTAGTTCTTCAATCCAATGTAAAATAAGTGATATAGAGGGATTAAAAGAAATAAGATACATGCTACAAACGAATAAACTTTATATTTTTTTTCAAACAAGCAAAAATGAACTATACTATTAACACTGATAGAGCAATCTTCTCATAAAAGGAAGATTGTTCTATCAGTGTTAATAATATAAGAGGCACAACAAGCAAGTTAGTCGATGCCCAAACATGAAATAAAACAAAATAAAGCAAAGTGAAAGAGAGATGAAATTTATCTAACAGTTTCGTTTGGAATGTCACTCCTACATCGTAGGAAAGGGGAAAACGAATTGTTTATGCGAAAAAGAAATAATTGTTGTGATTGTTTCAATGAAATAGTTTTTCAAATTGACTGATTAAGTGATTATACAAATTGATGGTGGTTTGATAACAACAAATTTTTGTCCAGAAAGTATAACTAAAGTCTAGGAAAAACCCATATGTGTCCCGAAGAGAAAAAAAAGTAACATGTAATTTTTTAATTTAAGTGGAAGTGAGTATTATAATTTTTTTGAGACCCATAGTTTTTAGAGGTCCGATTCGGTAGAGCTTCTTGCACTCTTCAAGGTTCGGCCCTGCATAAAAGAATAACAAAAACGAAAGTTTTGATCTCATTGCAATGAAATCCCAGCCACAAAACATATGAAAAGTGTTATTCAATCCCATAATTTCACATAAAAACACTCAACTTTTAACATCTAAGTTTTGTAAAAGTTATCTCCGATAATTTGTCAAGAATCCTTTGATTTTACCTTAAATCGAACATGCGGCATGCAGGAAATGCTACCGATGCTTGTATGATTAGCGTTATACACGTATTGTGGTGTAGATATCTGATGATGATGCGAACGTATCATGTAGCAGAATATTCTACATGATGATGACAATGCATATATTTCTTTAATTTTAGATGTACATGGAAGGTTAGTTGGGATATTTTATTTTTAGACAAGGTTGCATTGCTATATCATTTTCAATCCTTTTCGCAACAGGTGTACCATTCAAAAAAAAAATCATCCCAAAATATTGTTTAAAAAAAATCATCTCAAACTATTTTTGAAGCACAAAGTTTCCATCATTATGATTAATCTTCGTGGGATAATTTGTTGGACACAGCCACACAGGTACATTCAATTGACATAAGCATGCTCGTCGAAGAAATTCAATCGGAACAAGCAGAAATTATTGGGCCTTGATTTCATCGACCACGGTTCCTTGATCCTCACTTATCAATTCTCACATGGGCATATATGTATGTCTTCCAACACAAGTCATTGACAAATATTCCAATTATTCTTATGGTCTTGCTAAGGCATTGATTATGGAATCCCAAAATAAAATTTATATCTTAGAAATATAGATTGTCATCTTTGATCACATTACTTTTTGATAAAATTTTATTTTTTTTACTTAACCAATGCCCCTAAAACACGGTTTAGCATTCTCCTTATATTTATTATTTACATTTTTATAATTCTTTAAATAGTTTTTATAAACAGTATATATCTTAACCTTTTATAAACTCACTGGAATACCCATAAAAAGAAATTCACTAAAAACGAAAGATCTATAGAATCAAAGTTATAGTAAAAAGATGATAATTATTTCAAAAAATACAGTAATATTAACGCCATTGAATATCAAAATAGGTGGGCTTGGAATTGAATATGTGCGTTTGGTTTACGAAACCGTAAGTACTAGACATAACAATATAAGATAGAATAGCACAACATAAGGTATAATATCGCAAGACAAATTTTTATATTATTGAATTATTTTTTTTGTTTTATAGGATTTATGTGGAATGAAATACTATTTTGGTATTTTAGACAACTTGTACGTGAGACAAAAAGTTGTGTTGTGGTTTGGTGAGAGACAAAAATATCAGTTTTTGTCCTGTTCTTTGCCTCCAGTTTGTCCTGTACCTGAAACAGTTTTTCAAATCAAACACTGGACAACTTGAATTGTTATGTCTTGTACTTCATTTTTTAGCAAATCAAACGCACCCGAGTCTTATGCAACAAACCTATTTGCCATAAGTTGTTACCAAATCATTGGCAAATCTTTGATCATGTGTTTAGGAGCTCATTTCGAGCTAATTAGTGAGGTGTGTCCAAATAAAGGAGATTTGAATGATATGGTTACTAATATGCATGATAGTGTTCTTACAAATCAAAGGAACACGGGTTTTAGTGGCTAGGTGTGTAGTCATGATTGCATTTCAAATTCTTTGGAAGTGTGGTTTTGCCTCATATTCGATCGTCTTCAAATAAATTCATGCACTTTGGGTCTTCGTTCGATTATGTTGGCTGGTTGGATTTATAAAAATCTCGTGCTTTTTTAATTGTTTGCATGTAGTAGTTTAGATGGTTCTAGGGAGACTTCTCAGTACATCACCATACTATTGAGTTAGATATTATTTGAGAATTCATGCAGATAATGTTTGTGACTTGTGAGGGTGTTTAAGAGAAGATGAGATCTAATAACTTAGATCCTTTTCCTTCCATAATTTAATAGCAAAGAAACTATAAAGATCATCAATTTTGTAAATTACGTTCCTTTTTTCTTTTATTTCAAAAGAGCCTAACAATGAGATTCACATTCACTAAATATTGAAGAGTGGAAATTTTTTGGTTTAAACATGTGTCTCATCATTCATATAAAATGTCCATATAACTTTTTACTATTTGATATGTACTAAGGAATTAAGTATTTTCTCTTTAATTCATAAAACATACAAAAATATAAGGGAAAATTAGATTCACCTTCCCTCGGTTCGGCTATTCTTAAATAGGGCAGATAGTATTATTTGAGCACTGATTATTTTCTGGTAAGGTCTCCACTTTCACTTTATATTGTCTTCCATTGTTGTGCCGCTTGCCTTGCAACTTCCCCTGATATTAATGGTTGTACAATGGTTGATCAAGGAGAAAAGGATTGAACATTCTTATACTTTAGAGGACGAATTGACAAATTTCTTATATATGATTCTTTTTAATTTAAAGACTGGAGAGAAAAAATTCGTCCACTTGAGAATTTCATACTATTAGTTTTTTTATTTTTATTTTTCTTTCACTTATGAAATTTTCAATTAGATTAGATTAGATAGATATCATGGTCTTATGTGATGGACGTGTCACGTGTGTATGTGTTGGAAATCTAATTCAGGTTTCAATCAAAGCTAATTTGAATAAAAGCAGCTTAGCTAGTTTGAATAAAAGCAGCTGTTTTAGATTGGCGATTTAAGCAAAAATTGCACCCTAAAGTGTTGCACTTAGGAAAACTTATACAACTAAGGTGGTCCCTTCCACGTTATATAACATCCACAAGCTTCACAAGGCAATTTATAAGGTACGTACACAATGTGCACATGGAAGCTAATCAGTTTAATAATCACAAAGATTCAGGACCATCGTTATTTGATGGGGTTAAAAGGCATTCAATTTATTTATGTGGTCCAAAACTTCAAATCATTTATTATTCCTAACGGTTTTGATCAATACATCTTGAGGTGAATTTCACAAAAATGGAATGGACCATCATATATTTTTCCCTGATTTTTTTAGACCTTTACTGTTTCTTTAAAATTCAATTGGTGGTTCTCAATTATTTTTCTGGTATACATAGATTGAATTGAATGGTGGCTGGAGAGAGTCAGCATCAAGTTTTAGTCAACGAAAAGGTCACCCATCAATAATCCAAATTATGCGATTAGGGTAAAGATCAAATGATTGGTATTCCCTGGAATGTTTGTCAAGGAAAAATCACCAGCTTACACAAAACCACTGGATATTCTTTTTTTTGAAAGGAACACAAGAAGATAGACATACGAAAATTGACAAAACGAAATTCTCACAAAAACTTAGTCGTGGTACATATCCTTGTACTTTGCATAGATAGATATCTTGTTGGTTTATGCACGACTAAATAGGTGGAAGAGTTTTTTTTTTTTTTTTTTTTTTTTTTTTTTTTTTTTAAAAAAACGAAATAGGTGGAAGAGTTGTGCATACTTAATGCCGTATAATAACTACCAATTGTCACACAAAAAAAAGTCATATATTTGAATAGAGGAAACATATGAGAAACCTAAAAAAAACTCAATTTATTCTCTAACTTTTCTAAATGATAAATATTTGTTGTTAATTACTATAACTTTTTTTAAATTGCGAAATGTTAATCATATCCGTCTATTTTTTAGGCTTAAATGCAGTTTTATCCCTCCTATTTTGATTGAATTTGGATTTTACCCCCTATTTTAAAACTCGGAATATTATCCCCTCTATTTTGATTGAATCTGGATTTTTCCCCCCTTATTTAAAACTCGGAATTTTACCCCCTATATTTTACGTTTTTCAGGATTTTTCCCCCCTATTTTAAAATAAAGAACCAAAAAATACTAGAAAAATAAAGAAACGATTAGAAAATATAAATTCGGTAAAAAAAATAAAAAGAAAAACAATGAAAATACAAGAAAAAAATTCATGACAAAACTAGTTTGCACCTCTAAATATTTGCTATTTTTATACTAGTTTTTGTTTTATTTTTAGAGATCATACTAGTTGTATGCATTTTTTATACTATTTTCTATTCATTTTTTTTAGTATTTTTCTGATTTTATTTTTTAATATTTTTTCATTAAAAAAATAAATAATAAAAAACACTTAATATAAATAATTAATTATGTCGATAAAAGAGGGGGGAGGGGGCAAAATCCTAAAAACATAAAATAGGAGGGATAAAATTTCAAGTTTTAAAATAGGGAAGACAAAATCCAAAATCAATCAAAATACGAAGGGTAAAATTCCAAATTTTAAAATAAGAGAAGCAAAATCCAAATTCAATCAAAATAGGAGGGTAAAACTGTACTTACACTTTTTTTTATTTGTTATCAAATAATACATTAATGACACTATATATTTAGTTCAAATCCATCTTCAATATTGCCAACACATAGTCTTGCAATTAATACCAACAAATAGACAAACTTCTTCAAAAATATAAAAAAAAAATAAACAAATAGTCAAACTTGATTTATAATTTGGAATTTTTTTTTTAAATATTACTGATAATGTGGGGACCATGTTAATATCAAAGTAATTAAAATTGGAACAGGCTAGCCAGTTCAACTAATTGAATAGATAACTGAATTTATGTTTGGTCAAATTGACACCTTTGATCAATCTACAGTAGAACTAGATTAAAACATGGTAAATCGGATGAAAATTAATGGTTACACCGGTTAAATATGATGGAAAAAAAATCATCAATCTCACTTTTTTAATTCAATCAAAAATATAAATAAAAAATATTAAAATAAAAAAGACACGGCCTCTTGCATGTATTGGATGAAATATGTGTCACACTTGAAGGCTTCAACCACATAGGTAATTTAAGTTTTGTAAAGTACAATCTTCGATTAACCAAGTTGTTTGAGCTCTAGTGGCAAGAAGCTCCTTCGAATGACGTATTCGGAAAATATAGGGTTCGATTTCTAGGGAGAACAACGCTTGGCCAGTGCGCAAAAGCCGGATTAGTCGTCCACCATTGATAGGTTGGAAACCGGTGCGAAGGCAACAAAAAAAAGTACACTCTTCAATTTATATCTCATTTTCCATGTTTTTTTTAAGGAATCTCATTTTCCATAAAAGATAAACCCGGACCCAACATAATTTAAAAATTAGTGTAAAATATTTTAAAAACATTTGAATAAGATGGTAAGAATTTTTTCAACATAATCGAAGATTCTTGATTCGAATTTCACCTTAAAAATACTGTACAACTTTTCAATAAAAAAAAATATAGTAGTGTTACATTTCGAGAGTTTTGTTGTGTATTATAGACATGCACGATCAATAGTAACTGGAGGTACATGTTTAAACATGCTCACAGCAGTTCTTCAAATTATTATTTGAATATATAAACTGAGGTGAGGCTAATCTGGTGATGTAGAACAAGATGCCTTAACTATATGTTTCATTCGTGTGAATCAAATCAAGATGCACCTAAAAAAACTCTCCAACATCCACACTTATGTTTATCCCTTCTCCACGATGTCTTCGGTGTTTGATTAAGGTGGAAAAAATGAAGAAAAAGAAAAAAAAAATGCAAATTGCGGTGAGCGTGGATCGAACACGCGACCTTCAGATCTTCAGTCTGACGCTCTCCCAACTGAGCTATCCCAGCTTGATGTTCTGTTAATTGAAATGCATTTACTTAACGCATACCTGCTTTGAATATGAAAAAGAGATATCAGAATATTGATGAATAGCATTTACGTGTTTGGATATACTTGATGAAGTGGCTCAATCCAGATGCTCACAAGTCACAACTCTGAAAAATATGAGAGGTTAAACCCACGTCATTGTGCAATTATGTCAATCTAAATCCAGAGCCTCACATCAATGACAATGAGCCACCACATATTATCCGAAATATTGAACATAATTATTTGACTTAGCATAATTTGTACTATTTTGGGTTTAGGGAAAGAAGTGGTGCAAAAAGAAATATTGTTAGTGTGGTCCATAATATCTACTTTACAAATGACACTGTTATTTGACTTCCGATTTTGCTAATACCCTCATAAGTCTTTTCAAATTTTTCCAAAAATATCAAAAAGGTGTGTATGGTCAACATTTTTTGTTGTATATATGATTTTCTTTTTCCTGATTTCATGTCAAATTGTCACTTGATTCAGGCCTTGTATGGCTGGGTTTTAAGGAACACCATGCAAACCATGTTGGCTTTTAATTAGGCAAGTCTATCTGGAAATGTGTAGCTGAACCGTGAACAGATGAATTTAATATGTTGTGGCAATTGAAATGCATTTCATATGATTTTTGGAACAACATAAAGTGTAAATTCTATTACTGTAAACATGAGTAATTAGATGGACTTAAAATTTGAATAATCAGTTGGATACATTTGAGTCTACACTACAACTTGCAACTATGTAAAACGTAAGTAACTCAGCTATACCCTTGAGTATTCAAGATGGACAACCCAACTTCGACAACATAATGTCTCGATCTAGTGCTTGAGCCAGTAGTTACGAAGCTGGGCCATATGGAGTAGTATCTCATCACGACCTTGATGGGTGACATTACTAGTCATGATCCATGGAGGCACAGTTTCAAAGGAGCCACGTATCAACTCCTGAAAATCATTGACATTATCTTCAGGTCTTTTGCCTCCATTCTTTTTCTTCTTCCGTTTGTCACATTTGGTGAAGATTAATGTCATTGGGATCTGATACGAAAATTAAATTATACCAGGGTCAATTACCAAATTAAATTATTAACCCCAATCTGCTAAGTAGTTAAACATCGGACAAGTAGTGGAGTGCCATTATGAAGCAGAGACACACAAACAATTGACTCATAGACACTAGCAGTAATTTGAGAAAAATAAAAGTCATTGAAGTAATGGCGTGCGAGTGCGAGACAATGATATGTGTCGGACACCTAAACGCAACTTCAACCAAAAGTGTATGTGCTACATATACTGCCTAGGCATGGAAAGTGAACCACGTTCTTATTTAAAGTAGAGGGCCAGACCGCTACAGGCTTTCCTCCTTTATGATCTGAACTTTAGAGTACATCAAGTGCTATTGCAGCTTGAGTGTCCAACCTAGTGTGGACAAACTACTCTTTTCAATACAACATGAGTGACACAGGTTTCATGACATGGCTTCTATTTAGATAGAGGCTCTCTACAATCTCAAAATTAACTTTTCTTCAAGGTACACGCTTACCTTGGTTCATAATATTTAAATTGTGATGACTAATATAGTAATATATGTTGTAAACATACCCTTATCCGTTCATATACATAAAGACTACTCCTAATATGTGCTACGACAGTATTTCGTTTCTCTTCTAAATAGATAGGTTGTTGGCTTCTAGATGAGCAAAACCAGCCGAGCCGATCCAAGATGTCATCAACTTAAAATCAAGTGAGGGATTTCAGTTTCCATAACTATATTAAAAATTATTAAAAAGTAATATTCTCGGTTCATGTTTCTCATGTACACATTGTCACATTGTTTACGGGGCATATAAAGATAAAATGGCAGTAACTCGAATGTGCCGCTCAGCTCTCATCGATTCTTCCACACAGGTCACAACATAACCATCAGATAATATGTGCAGGATTATTAAAAAAACACAACGTGTTGCTTTTTCTAATGAAGAAGATTTGATGCATTACCTTATTCTCACCCAACCAAGCAGCATACTCAAGATCAATCTTTCTAGCAGGAATGCTAGCATCTATTAGAAGGAAAACCGAAACCAATGTTGACCGGTTAAGGAAATAGTCTTTGGTGAATTTCGCCCAATCCATTCTAAGTTCCTGCGGCGCAGATGCATACCTAATGAAAAGAACATAAAGGCATATAAAATATAAATTACAATAGTCATCAGCTTTCTACAAAACTGAACAGGATTAAACTACTCATTTGTAGTTATGCTGAAGAAAAGGAAAAAAAGAAGTAACCATACAAACTAGCATTGGAAAAAAAGAAGCTAATCCACAGACAAATTAAATGTCAGACTCATTAACATAACTTGAACATTTCAACAACTAATGTGAATGTCGCATCACAAAAAAAAATCATAAGACACCATATGAACTTCTCGAAAGTTACCTCATAAAATGAGGGTGCACAAAGACGTTTATACATTGCACAGCCAAGGAACCTTAACCATATGAGACTAAAATACAACTTCAATAACCATGCTCACGTCTGGTGTGGGTTTGGGTACAACTCTCATATGCCCTACAAAATTCGGTTCTAATACTATGCTAAACAGGTTTCGATAGCGCTCTCAAAAATTGGCGCACAAGATGAAATGAGGCTGACCAAATACATATATTCATTCCAATGGCCCAAGAATTTTTGGTAATGTGGGACTCAAATACAACTTCGATATTTCTAACCTTTTATAAATAATGGAATCGTACTGTTATGATGTTTGACACTCAAAATTCACAAACAATATTCGCAAACCATACTAACATGTTTGTATCAAATACATTGGTCGCTATTTCCAATGTTAATCCCCAAATTTGTAACATAAAACAAGATTGCTTTGTAAGGTTAAACCTTAAAACCATACATACCCATATCCAGGCAAATCAACCAGGTACCAACTATCATTAACTCGAAAATGATTAATCAATTGCGTCTTCCCTACAAACAAAAAAATATACAATCAACATTAAATTTAAAAAATTATAAGGAATTTTTTTTTAAAAAAAAAAAAAAAAGTGAAGAAAAGTGTGTAATAATAATAAGAGACCAGGTTTCTTTGAAGTTAAAGCGAGTTTCTTGCGGCGAACAATAGAATTAAGAAGCGATGATTTCCCAACATTGGAACGACCAACAAGAGCGAACTCAGGAAGACCATCGGAAGGACAATCTTCGGTTCTAACACTGCTTTTGACAAAATCTGCTTGTATAATTTGAGCATCATTGGCGTAGTTACTGAGTAATATATTTGAACCGTTTAAGATTCTTGCATTTTCGTGAGTGACATGAGTGTTTGGAGGAATGAAGAGTTTTTCGAGTGATAAGGGTTCGGTTTTAGGGGTTATTATGGGTTCTAGATTTGGTTCTGAAGTTGTGAGAGATGATTTTGGTGGTTTGTTTAAGAGTGTGGTTAAGGTGTTTGTTGAATAGACTCTGCGAGAAAATGAAGAAGATGAGACTGTGAAAAGGGAAAAGGATAACCTCGGGAGATGAAGGACAACCATATCACACTCTATTGAGAAGACACGCGGTGTTGTGGAAATATCTCAGCAATGAGTGTTTTGCTCGCGATACGGTCAGTTTCTCAAGTGGGAGTTTTTGCTTGGGTAACCTCACAAATGGAAGGATTTGCGTACATTTTTCAAAGAATAAACCATCAAACAATTTAGTTGATCAACTCACTTAAGTGGTTTTTAACAACAGATTTGGTTCCCCTCAGCAAAAAAGAATTGCCTAGTGTGTGTTGAGTTGTTCGTGAATTGATCTTGATGCGGAGTTTTGATTTTCGATTTTGCTGTGATGTTGATTCAATATATATTGATTGTCTTCATCTATGTTATATTTTCGGGGGTGTGTGTTCACAATAAATGTTAATACTTTTCCACTATGAGAAAGTTGGATTCAATAATTAGATTAAGTGAATAACATTTAACACTAGATTTTTCTTCACACTATCTTCCAACAATTTAAAAATTCTGAAAATTAATTTTCAGAAATTAAAAAAATATAAAAAAATTCAGATAATTTTTTTAAAAAAATTCTGTAATTCATTTATTGAATGTTAGACTTTTTTTTTTGAAAAAATAAAATTTTGGAAACTAAGATAACTTTTTTTCTTCTAAAAAGAATATATTTTTTAATTTCATAATAAAATAAGATATTCTGAAAAATAAAAATCCTAAAAAAAATATTTTGAAATTAAAGTTTTTTATTTTTCTAAGAAAATAAAATTCTGGAAAATAAGGTTTTTGAAATAAAATTCTGAACAATTTTTTTTTTCATTTTTTCAAAAAAAAAATAAAATTCTAACATTCAATAAATGAAATACAGAATTTTAAAAAAAAAATTATCTGAATTTTTTTATATTTTTTTAATTTCTGAAAATTAATTTTCAAAATTTTTAAATTGTTGGAAGATAGTGTGAAGAAAAATCTAGTGTTGAGAGAGCATGTTAAGAATATGTTCTTCACTTAATCTAATCATTGAATCAAACTTTCCCATGGTGGGAAAGAATTAACCTTTCCCATGTGAAATGTCACCTATTTTCGAATATATAAGTATTTCAGACAACTTTGTTTTTATGTCGTCCTTCATTTATGTTTTTTGAATTTTTCATTTTAAAGTTATTTTGATCTTGCTTGTGATATTCTTGCATTTTTTTATCTATTTGATCTACAATTTAAGTATCGTTTAATTTAAGTCTGATGTCAAAATTTTATCTTGAATCTGCATGGATGAGATTGAATTTTGATCATAAGATTGATAGGTTGTGTACAATATTATCGAGATTGGAGCGCACAAGGGGGTAAACATTGTTCATATTGGGGACAATTAACTAGTTAAAAGCACACAAAAATTGCTTTTTGCGAAGGTTTATTCTTTTTGAAAAAACTAAATTAGTCCGTCCAAATTGATATCGGAGAGAATCAAAAGAAGCAAAATCTAAGGTCCTAAACGAACCCAAACGGGTTCAAAAAGTTTATTCTTGATTTGGTAACACTGCATGCTTCTCTTTCAGCTCATGATATCTTCAACAGTGATCTTCATTCTCTCGACCCCTCAATCCATCCATGTCATGGTTACATTCGTTGAGCTCTTTCTTGAACCTCGTCCTCTTTCATCGCCACTATCCTTGCAACTTATTAAAACATCTCACAACTCAGTCAACAAGCTCCAAAATTTCATTTGGTTTCCACCCCTCTCTGACCACCCCGATCAAATGAGGTATTTGTAGCCAACTTTCTCGTATTTTTATGCTCCTAATCATGTCAAGTTTTTTTAAAATGTTAAATTATAATTTTAAACTCCACCTAAATATGAAACCGAAACATTCAACTCTTTATCTCTCGGTTGAAACCAATTGAACTATCCTATCCGGCTTGAATTACTTCTATTATAATTTGTTTTGTCTTTGATGTGTCCTAAGTATAACTAATATTTTTCCAGTGTTTTTTCATATGATAAATAAATTAGTATGCATTATGTTTTTATTATACTTGGTAGAATGTATGCACTTAACCGCCGTTTTTGAGAATATAATTCAATTGGTCACATTTGTATATGTAAAGACTTATATTTAGTACTATGAGCTAAGCTCATTTGCCAAGGGATAATGCATAATACGTGCAGGAGTCGGGGTTCGAATTCCGGATATCCCACTTATTCATCTTTAAAGTGAATTTCTCTAACACAAAAAAAAAAAATACTGATATTTAAATCATAAATTCCTTCTCAAAAAAAAAATAAAAATCATAGATTCTTTATTTAGTTTAAGGGTTGATTTCTAGACATTAGACTATTTTTAAAAAATATTTAACCTTTTAACGATGAATGAATTAATATTTAGGAACATGCTAATAAGTGTTCTTAAAATATTGTTTAAGCATTTAAAAGTAGTAATTTTTATATTTAAAATTATATATTTTTTTTAAGATACATGAAAAATCATATAATTATGATTTTTACATGTATTTAATTTCTTTTTGCGAGTTTCTTAAACTATGCCCTTAAAAAGAGAAATAAAAAGCAATCAGATCTTGCCACGTCAGCTTCTACTACGTCGAAACCGTGCCTGCAGATGTAATAATAATTTTTTTCCCTAAAAAAAAAAAATTAATTTTAACTTTCAATTATATATTTTTTTCATAGTTTTTTCGCCATTTTTGATAAAAAAAAAGTGAGTGCACAAGCTTAATAATCATCACTGCAAAAAACTCCAACTATCGATCTTCATCTTCTATCTTTGTTGATTAGATCTCACTCTGCAAAGACGGCGCGAATTACCCGAGGAGCGTTTGCAAGTCAACTTCCAGTAGCTATGGCTCCTGCACCACCGCAATCTAATCGATCTCCTTCGCCGTCGCAACCGTCCGGGTCCGTTCCCTCACTCATCTCTCCATCTCACTAATTTTTTATCTATATGATCTACAATTTCAATTTGGACTCATCGATAGAACAAATTTTATTGCAATTGCCGCTTTTTGGATCTTTGCAAACACGAAATTGCATCTAATTTTGTTTTTACATCACAACACGCTTTCGCTTATATTCATATACGCAAATTCTAGGTTTTCATGAACATTGGAGATCCAATGCCATTGAATTTTAACTTTAACGAGTTCGTGCATTTAGCCTTTACTAATTTTATATTATGTTTTTTTTTTTACATATGAAATGTGTTACCCATTATTGATATCGCAATTATCTTATGTTCATGTAATTATCTCATATAGTTATAGTTCTTCGAGTTCTGACCTAACATTTAATTTTAACCAGGAAGAGTGAAGTATCTGATCTAAAATTACAGCTACGGCAGCTTGCTGGGAGTCGAGCTCCGGGTACTGATGACTCGAAGAGGGATCTTTACAAGAAGGTGATATCAAACATGACTATAGGTATTGATGTTTCGTCTCTCTTTGGTGAGATGGTAATGTGTTCAGCAACATCAGACATTGTTTTGAAGAAAATGTGTTACCTGTATGTTGGAAACTATGCCAAGGTTAATCCGGATCTTGCTCTTTTGACGATTAATTTTCTACAAAGGGATTGTAAGGATCAGGATCCAATGATTCGGGGACTGGCATTGAGGAGTTTGTGTTCACTTCGAGTGGCGAACTTGGTGGAGTATTTGGTTGGGCCTTTAGGGTCAGGGTTGAAGGATAATAATAGTTATGTCAGGACGGTGGCAGTAATTGGTGTTTTGAAACTGTATCATATATCAGCCTCCACGTGTATTGATGCAGATTTTCCAGAAACGTTGAAGCATTTGATGCTCAATGACCAGGATACTCAGGTAAGGATTGTGTTTTTACTATGGTAACCTAATCATCAACATATGATAAATCACAATAGTTCTGTTCAACTTCGTGAAGGTTTAAGAGATTCCTATAGAACCAAGCTAGTCTACATGGTCTAATGATTTATGTAAATTGGTTTCTTTGAGGAGTTTTTTACGGGAAAGAGAAAAGGTAAAAATGAATGTAAATTGAGGGAGGAGCTAGTGTAGGAGCTATTGCATTTTTCTGGGCCTGTCCTTTGGTCTAGAAGTTACTTCCTTAGTTGGGAAATGGAGTGGTTTGACTCTTATTTTCATCTGTAACCGCACTTCATTTTACATTCGAGTATAATTCCCCTCTACCGGATAGTGATTGGTCGTTCCCACCACTTACAGCATGGAGGCATGTACTTAGGGTGCACTTGATTTGTAAAATAGTTAGTACTGGACAGAACAATACAAGACAAAATAGTACAGGACAAGACAAAACTATACTGGAGAGATAAAGAGATAATATTTTTTATGTTGGATAATAAAAAGGGTATTTTGATATTTTTGATAGTCTGTACTCTGGACAAAAAGCGGTCTCATGGTTTTTTAGCGAGGGACAATAATTCCTGTTTTTATCCAGTCTCTTGCTACCTGTCTTGTCCAATCCCATGACCCGTTTCTAAACAGGGTACGAAAAAAGCTGTCCTGTCCAGTCCCCTGTTTTTTCGCAAGTCAAACGCACCCTTAACCATCAACTTTGTGAAGAGCTAAGAGATTCCCCTAGAACCAAGCTAATCTACATAGTCCAATGTATAATTAACGTAAATCGGTTTCTTGGTGTAGTTACTGGAGAGGGAAAAGGTAAAAGGAATGTAAATAGATTGGGGAGTTAATGTAGAGGATACATTTATGTTTTGGCTTGTGCTTTGGGCTAGTAGTTACCTCCGTAGTTGGGAGTTTAGCTCTTTATTTCTGCGGAAATTACTCTTCAGTTTATATTATAGTATGATCCCCCTCTACTGGACATGGATTGATTGCTTCCAACACTTATAGAATAGATCCATCTATTTGTACTTTTATCTATAAATTGGCTCGTTTAGTTTTTTTTTTCCTTAACATTATTTGGATGAGCATGTCAACTTTCTATGCTGTCGTAAGCAATGCTATTATCAGGCCCTGCAACATGTTCTGTGAACTTTTCTATTTTCTTCTTTATAGCTTCATTAGAGATATCTGATTTCCTTAATCTTCAAAAGAAGCAATATTAAAGCCCATAAAAATAGATACAATATAAAAGATTGAAGTTGTTCTCTTTTTCCTATTAATGTTTCTTCTGTCACATGCAAGTTTAATCCGTCATCACTTTTCAAAGTGAAATGAATATACATGTTTAAGCTTAACTTCCACTTTCTTTAACTACCATATCCATTACCTTTTTAGATTCCTTAAAAATGAATGTTCCTTTTTTTGTTCTTTCTATTGCTTTTCATTTGTTGTTCATATATCAGGACGGTAAATGTCTTCTTATTTAAAAAATTTGAAATAACTGCATTTGCCAAATGATCTGCACTTTATTTTTAAACGTGATCTTGTTTGTTTCATCAGGTAGTTGCAAATTGTTTGTCTGCTTTACAAGAAATTTGGACCTTAGAGTCAACCACCTCAGAGGAAGCAGCTAGGGAGAGAGAAACTCTGCATAGCAAGCCAATTGTTTATTACCTTCTGAATCGGTAATCTTTTCAATGCTTTCCGATATCCTTTGAACTACTTAAAAAAGCTGAGGACCTGAGGTGCATATTGGGAAAAACCCAAGTCCCACATCGGATAGACAAGACTCTTGAGAAGAGTTTATAAAGAGGAGGCAATCCTCACCTTACAAGCCGGTTTTGTAAGGATGAGTTAGGCCCCAAATTTCAACATGGAAAGCTTGTCGAATTCAAGGGCCGCCTAAACCTATTCACGCACCAGGCCCAAAGAGTGCTGGGCGTGAGGGGGGTGTATTGGGAAAAACCCAAGTCCCACATCGGATAGACAAGACTCTTGATAAGAGTTTATAAAGAGGAGGCAATCCTCACCTTACAAGCCGGTTTTGTAAGGATGAGTTAGGCCCCAAATTTCAACAGTGCATAATTTATGTTTTTCATTTGTTGCCACATACGAGATAATACCAGATACACTGAAGCTTCAAAACCACCCTCCTCCGGGGTTCCCATTTAAAGATTATTTTGCATCTTTCTATTTCTCATTTTGATAAATGCTATAGCTACTGTATAATCTGCCAGTATATTAGCTTCTTTCTCCTTGCATACCGTTATAAATCAGTTATTCTAGGTATGACTGTGGGAGTATTTGGTTGATTGAATAGTTACTTCACAAAAGTGGCTAAGAATTTTTAATTACCTTAATTGCTTATTTTGTTCGTTTTAGACTATAAAATGTCTTTCTCATTGTGGCAGGCATAAGAGATAAAAGCAGCTGTAGTATCTTGCAAAAAATACTAATTTTTCAACAACTTATCGGTTTCTTTTGTTTGCTACATGCAGCATTAAGGAATTTAGTGAATGGGCACAATGTCTTGTGATGGAATTGGTGGCCAAGTACATTCCATCAGATAACAGTGAAATATTTGATATAATGAATCTCCTTGAAGATAGACTCCAGCATGCAAATGGTGCTGTTGTCTTGGCAACTACAAAAGTATTTCTGCACTTGACTTTATCTATGGCTGATGTACATCAGCAGGTATGTATTGATCTGTGTGTATGTGTGAAAACATCATTTATACTTCCTGTTTTGGTTTACAACATAGTTTTTCTGTGATTATTTTTCCATACAACTTTACTTTTCAGTTGATTATTTTTCCATATGACTTTAATTTTAGTAGCTCACTGAATCATACATGGGGGACATGTATTTGGCATTAAGGTTTTGTAAGGCGATGCTTGTGGTATTCATACATGGACACATAACTGGGTAGTGTTAACCTTAGACTTAAAGGTGCAAGTAAACTAAGCTATCTGCTCAGTTCCTTTGGTTGAAACTAGTTTGGCTCAGTTCACCATAGATTCTGTATTGATAAATAAGCCCGAGCAGTATACTAAAGCTTGTTTAGTAAATTTAACTAGGATGATTGGCTTGTTCAGCTCATGAGCAGTTCAATTATTGATAACTTTTTCATTTGGCTCCATTTCTGTGTTTTTAAATCTTGTTTTTGTGTATGGTTTGTATTATTATTTTTTACATCATAGCCTGCTATTAATTATGAGTGTCAGCGTAAATAGCTTAAGTAAATACTTATTCAGTAAGCGCTGATCATGTAGGAGTTTATGCATAAATTGTTTACTTACCATAGAAGAGGAAATGAGAGTGAAGTCCACACAAACTCTATAAGCTGTTTCTATGAGCCATCTTGTGGAGCTCATACATGGTACAAGTGAAAAATAGCAGCGTCAAGCTCAAGCTTATGTAATCATATTTGCATAAGGCTCGGCTTGATTACATGGATTTTCATTATTTAAACCTTTTGGTTTGATCTTGTAGTTATTTTTGACTGTATCTTTTCATCTTTGGTTGCTTGCCAGAAGCAATGTGATTTCTGATGCAACTTCTTTTTGTTTAAGGTATATGAGCGTATCAAAGCCCCTCTCTTAACTCAAGTGAGCTCAGGAAGTCCGGAACAATCATATGCAATTCTAAGCCACCTGCATCTCTTGGTCATGCGTGCACCATATATATTTTCCTTGGACTACAAACACTTCTATTGCCAGTATAATGAGCCATCATATGTCAAAAAGTTGAAGCTTGAAATGCTGACTGCAGTTGCAAATGAAAGTAACACCTATGAGATAGGTAAGCAACTCCCCCAATGTGCTAGAGAAAAAAGGAGATTAGGAGAGGGAGAAATTGTGACAATTGCATTTTTCCATTTGATGTTTTGATCATCGGTTTGATTCGTTCCCTTTCTTTTTGGTAATGCTTGTATAAGAAATTTGTGTGTCCCACTACAGTGACAGAATTGTGTGAATATGCTGCAAATGTTGACATCCCAATTGCAAGGGAATCAATTCGGGCTGTTGGAAAGATAGCATTACAGCAGTATGATGTCAATGCTATTGTTGATCGGCTTCTGCAGTTTCTGGAGATGGAAAAGGACTATGTTACGTCTGAAGCTCTGGTAAACATGACAAATACTTGCTAGATACCCTGGCATTTTTTCCTAAGAGTAATATTGTACCGCTTCCTGTTAATAACGCGTGAAAAAATCATGACATATTGTTTTGACCTGGTAATGGTAGAATAGATTAACAAGTTCGAAAGTTCATTTTATGCAGGTGCTTGTGAAAGATCTTCTAAGAAAATATCCTCAATGGAGTCAAGATTGTATTGCTGTTGTAGGGAATATCAGTAGCAACAATGTCCAAGAACCTAAGGCTAAGGCAGCTCTCATATGGATGCTGGGGGAATATTCTCAAGATATGCATGATGCTCCGTATGTCTTGGAAAGTCTGGTTGAAAATTGGGACGAGGAGCATTCTGCCGAGGTAGTATACATAACTTTTTGTGATGTGCAGTCTTGTAATGTCTGCATTTGAGATTTAGATTTTTGTATTCGATGCCTTCATGATCCAACTAGCCCAAAAGTTTAAGCCGTTAATTGAAATCATATGAATGGTTTTATATTATACCTCTAACCGGCTCTTTGGTCTTGAATGATAGATAAATTTCTCATTTCTCAGTTGAATTTTAATGTATATACTAATACTTTTATGAAAAATAACCTGTTAAGCATGAACGTTTTTTCAAAGTTCAAGCCATAATTCAGTTTACAAGACAAGATAAGGTGACTATATTTAGACTGATAACTATTTAGAACATCGTTACCGTATTGAGTTAATGGAAATGCGTGCTTGCAAAATTCTTGTAAAACAATTCAAATATTTACTACAAGTAATTGTTTTAATGTTGTATAATTTTGAAATTTGAAGAAGGAAGACACTTAAAAACTAAGGCTGATCCCGGTTGTTGATATCAGGAAGTCTCACATGAGCTAGCTCTAGTGCCAGAAGTAATCTCTGTATTATAAGACGTAATTGTGGCTGGAACCTGGACATTAGGTGTTAAGTTCCATGGGCCATACTAGACAATAGTTGTTAAGTCCCACAGAGCATTGCTATTAAGTTATCGATTCAGAGTTGTTATATAAGATACGAGGGAAGTGAGTATGCTGCCCATGACTTACTTGCCATGCAATTTCGGTCACAATTAAGTTGTGTGTTAAACAGTCCTGCTCGAGTGAGTTTGGCAAAATCTCCGAGCTGTGACTTTGACCAGTTCAGTTTGCATTTCCGTCTGCTTTGAGCTGAACCAGCCTAAGATTCAACTCACTGGTCAGACAAGCTATACCGGGTTGGTTTTAATAACTGCTGCGAACTGTAAAGTGTAAATCTGACATTTTACGGTTTTCGCTTTCAAATACTCATTATAATATTTTTTAGTTGGTATAATCTGAAGTATCCTAACAATTTTGTCACATTGCATATCCGCTACCATTATTCATGTATTCTTTTGGCACTTTAGTTAGAATCTCTCCGCTTCACTAATTCTATCCAGCCCCAGCAGAAACGTGAATCACTGCAGTCATACCATGAGTACCCACGTCTGCCATCAAATCATCGTTGGGTTTGTATCCCGCCAAAGTTGTGACATGGCGTAGGCATGATCATATATCTCTCTTTCTTACCCCCACATCCACCCCCCCCCCCCCCCCCCCCCCCCCCACACACACACACACACACACACACACTTCAACAATTCCATCCTAGTTTCATCTTAAATCTTCGTATATTCATGGAGAATAAAGGTGGAATCATGTTGGGTTTGGATCTGCAAGAGAATATAATTTGATTTTCCTATAATTCTATGGTGTATTGAATAGAAAATATGCATACATCATTGACACATCCTTGCAGTTGCTCACCAAATCTTTTTTTTTTTTTTTTTTTTAATTTGATAAATTATAGTAGAAAATATTTCATGTCTTTTTCTATACTTTATTGAAAATATGAGTGTCTTGATGCAGGTTCGCTTGCATCTTCTTACTGCAGTAATGAAGTGTTTCTTCAAGAGACCCCCCGAGACTCAGAAAGCGCTGGGAGCTGCACTGGCCGCTGGTCTTGCTGATTTTCACCAGGTTTGAGTTATTTACTACTTACTATTTGAATTGTCAAAACAATGCGATTAGATATTTGTGGATAATAGTAGAAGATATTTTTGTGTCACAACATTATGTTACATGAGCTTTTGTTGATTGCAGGATGTTCATGATAGGGCCTTATTTTATTACAGGCTTCTACAATACAATGTATCGGTGGCTGAGAGTGTGGTGAACCCTCCAAAACAAGCAGTTTCAGTATTTGCCGATACTCAGAGCAGTGAAGTTAAAGATCGCATATTTGATGAATTTAACAGTTTGTCTGTTGTATACCAAAAGGTAACTAATTTACTGACTTACCCCAAGTGGTAGGTTTATAATGAACATAATTTACTCATTCAGTTTGGATTGATTTTAAACATGAAGCCATTTCGGGCAAAATTTACTGCTATAATATTTTCCGTTTTATCTATGAAGCACTAACAGTCTAACACTGCTGAGGTTAGGTGTGTCCCCATGTCGGGGCCCGACACGCGTACGACATGTATCGGACTACTCAGACAAGTGTCCAAATTTTTTGTTTGGTTTTGATTCAACACACCTTGGACATTACTCAGACATACAGTAATAATGGATACATGTTCTAACAAAGAAAACTTTTAAAAGTAATATGACAATATTTTATATTTAGGCATATAAAAAAATTCTTGCATATGCACGTCTTTTCACATACACACATATTCTTCTACAACATTAAAGGAAGATGATCAATGAGGGGGTTAAAGATCCTTAAATTTGATTGACATTATTTATAATTTTTCGGTAGGAATTGGATGAATAAAAGTTAAAGACTAACATATTTTGTACTAGATTTTTTTTTTTTGTAATCAAACAAATGGCTCAATTCTGTATGTATCGGTGTCTTATGTCTTTGACATTAATGATATTGATGTCTCCTTGTCGGAGTCTGTGCTTCATGTAAATTGATACAACTGCAAAATGAGGGAAAATATGAAAAACGGTTCATGTTACCATTTAATAAACTGTGTTTTTCCCCTGTAAAATAACCTTGACTGCTAATCATGTCATGTCGAGTCTTTTTATTTATTTTTGGTGACTGATGTCATGTTGAGTCTTGCGTCAACTGTAATAACTTTGACATTATAAATAATTATTTTTTAGTTTGTACTTCTTTTTAGTTTAGAATTTATTTTTAATATTTCAATAATATGAAACCTCATTCATCTAAACTTGTGCTTCTAAGCCTTGGCTTGAGGGTTACAGCTTACACTGTGGCAGGCTAGCACCTTGGCTTTTATTATTGATATTTGAAACATGTTTATATTATACTGATCCTTGTCTATTTCCTCCCCTCCCTCTCTTGTATATTAAATTCTGTCAAACTAACGATATCAAATTCGTCCAGCCTTCTTACATGTTCACCGATAAGGAACACCGAGGGACATTTGAGTTTGCAGATGAACTTGGAAATCTATCTATTAGTGCAGAATCCGGAGATTCTGTTGTTCCTGTGCAGAGAGTGGAGGCAAATGACAAGGATCTGCTTCTAAGTACCACGGAAAAAGATGATGTGAGAGATACTGGAAGCAATGGTTCTGCGTATAATGCTCCTTCCTATAATGGGTCTGCCCCTTCAGCAGCATCACAACCGCTTGCAGATTTGGCATTTTCAAGTACCAGCATGACTAGCCAAGCACCAGCATCTGGCTTGGCAATTGATGATCTGCTTGGTTTAGATTTTTCAGTTGGGACTGTAACCACACCATCACCTCCCCCATTGACCCTCAACCCAAAAGCTGTACTGGATCCTGGCACATTTCAGCAGAAATGGCGTCAACTACCAATATCCTTATCAGAGGTTTGCTATGAAATTATAATAATCTCAGTTTTGTTAATATAACATCATTGACTTAATATAATTGTTCAACCAGTAAAGTCTTGCCACATCACCTAATGACTTTGAATCTAAAGTCATGAGTAGTCATTATCAAACTCATCAAATAATATGACAGCACATTAATGAATGAGTCAAAATGTAATTTTACTTTGCACCGACAATTCATCAAAATTGAACCCTAGAGATATTTTAAATTGCACTGTATCTTTTCTCTTTTTCTTTGACTATCTCTCCAACACCAAAAAATGTCTAGTATTTTGGTTTATTTGTGATTTGTAACATTTAAATTAATAATATGATGCAGGAATATTCTTTAAGCCCTCTTGCTATTGCATCATTGACGGCTCCCAATGCACTCCTAAGGCACATGCAAGGTCATTCAATACAGTGCATTGCATCCGGTGGCCAGTCTCCTAATTTCAAGTTCTTTTTCTTTGCCCAAAAAGCGGAAGAAACGTCAATATATCTTGTAGAGTGTATAATCAACACATCATCGGCCAAGTCACAGATTAAAATAAAGGCTGATGACCAAAGCTCATCACGTGCATTCTCAACATTATTCCAATCAGCCTTGTCCAAATTTGGTTTGCCCTGAAACTTAATGGTGCATACTTTTTTGAGCTGTGGAGTCGGCAATAATGAAATTTTGGAATCCTAGTTTGAATATATAAAGAAATGGAGATAGATATGGGCTCCACACCCATCCCCCTCCCCTAAAACGGATCAGATCAGTGTATAACAAAAAATGCAGGGGGATTTCATTACTAAAAGTTTTTGTAGCTTTTTGTATCCAATCCAACATCGTGATTCATTAGAAAATATTCAGTCGTAGAAAACATGAGTCTGGGTTGTAAGTGTGTAGAGGCTTTCTGTTGTTATGTAACGTTTATTCAAGCGATTATTGTGTTCTACGGCATTGATTGCGTTGTGATTAAATATGGTGCGGAATTGATGTTGAAATGTGAAGTTGGACCCTTTTCTATCTCTAATGATGCAAGGTGCCTGCGGTGCGGTTTTTTTTTTTCCTCCTCTCGATAGGAGTTGTGATGATAAGTTTTTTTTTTATTTTTTTTAAAGATTTGTGATGGTAAGTTACTAATTGATTGAGATATTATATAAAATTAGTAGCTAAACTTTGAAATTTAAAATGATATAAAAAGGATGTTTATGCTTTGCATATTGTTTAAAGGGTGGTCATGTTAACTTCTGCCCTAAGGGCACATGTTAAATAATTAAGCAATAAATTAACACAATTTCCAATACATGATTTCTATTAGTGGAATTCTTAACATGTGCCCTAAGGGCATAAATTAACATTTTTCTTGTTTAAATCATGCCTAATTTCAGTATTGCATCTCATTGATTTGTGCTAAATAGAGCACTCAAGTACAAGAACAAAATTTCGGGTAGCCCTTGGGTGTCATTGGTTTTTGGTGTCATTGGTACATTTGTGTATCTCTCTCTTAACACATTCTCTCTCGTCTAAATAATTTATTTTAATCATTTATTCATCATTCTCTCATCTAAAATGAACTTATGTCACCAATGGCACTAAAAAACTATAGCATCCAAGTATTTCTCCAAAATTTCTCCTTATAAATCTTTTAAGAAAATACAATTTGACTTATCTTATTTTTAAACTCAGCATTGTCCGACCTATATTTGAATTTCGGACCCTCATTCGTGTTTCAATAATCTTTAAAGTTTAGACCATAAACATATTAGTCGCTTTATGAAGAAAAAAATTGTCCCAAATTATAATTTGTTTTACGACATCAATAAATCATTAATGTTATTTTTCATATTATACTCTTAACTAATTATTACTTTATCCTTTTTTAATTCTTCAAATTATTTTTTCCATGATATTTATTAAGGACAATAATTATTACTTTATCTTTTTTTAATTCATTAAATTATTGTTACCAACATTTGTGAAGGACAATTTTGTAAAACAATTCATAATATCATTTTACAATATAAAATTAATTATATTTCTTAATACACTTAGAAAATCCAAAATATCACCATAGGAGAGAGTAAGTCCTTGGCGCAGAAAATAGTGGAAGAAGAAAGCACAACAGAAATAGTAGTACTGCAGATCAAATTACAATAAAGCCCAAACAGCAAAACAATTTCACAATTTTACAAAGAAGTCCTTCTTCCTTTAATCACACACATACACTCATTTCCAAAATCTAGGGTTTTCATTTTCACATTTCTCTTCGTTAGGGTTTCTCATTCTATTCTCTCTCAACCATCAACAATGGCAGCAACCGCAGCCCCTCACCGATCCTCCAAAACCGAATCCTACA
Source organism: Medicago truncatula (assembly GCF_003473485.1). Taxonomy (NCBI): domain Eukaryota; kingdom Viridiplantae; phylum Streptophyta; class Magnoliopsida; order Fabales; family Fabaceae; genus Medicago; species Medicago truncatula. The sequence goes on from NC_053044.1 coordinate 54,177,824, forward strand.
CCGACAACAAACGCAAAGACGATGTCCGTCAATCCAACATCATCGCCGCCCGTTCAGTCGCTAACGCCGTTCGCACCAGTCTCGGTCCCAAAGGTATGGACAAAATGATCTCAACTTCTTCCAACGAAGTTATCATCACCAACGACGGCGCCACCATCCTCAACAAGATGCAAGTTCTTCAACCCGCCGCTAAAATGCTCGTTGAACTCTCCAAATCTCAAGACTCCGCCGCTGGTGACGGAACCACAACTGTCGTGGTCATCGCCGGAGCACTTCTCGAGAAATGTCTTCTCCTTCTCTCTCATGGTATCCACCCTACTGTTATCTCTGATTCACTTCACAAAGCCTCGGTTAAAGCTGTTGACGTTCTCACCGCCATGGCTGTGCCGGTTGAACTCACTGATCGTGATTCTCTTGTGAAATCTGCTAGCACTTCGTTGAACAGTAAAGTTGTTAGTCAGTACTCTTCGCTTCTTGCTCCTATCGCTGTTGATTCAGTTCTCTCTGTCATCGATCCCGCTAGGCCGGAAATGGTGGATCTCCGTGATGTGAAGATTGTTAAGAAGCTCGGTGGAACTGTTGATGATACTGAGCTTGTGAAGGGTTTGGTTTTTGATAAGAAGGTTAGTCATGCTGCTGGTGGACCTACAAGAATGGAGAATGCTAAGATTGCTGTGATTCAGTTTCAGATTTCGCCTCCTAAGACGGATATCGAACAGAGTATTGTGGTCAGTGATTACTCTCAGATGGATAGGATTTTGAAGGAAGAGAGGAGTTATATTTTAGGGATGATTAAGAAGATCAAGGCAACCGGTTGTAATGTGTTGTTGATTCAAAAGAGTATTTTGAGAGATGCTGTTACTGATTTGTCTTTGCATTATCTTGCTAAAGCTAAGATTTTAGTGATTAAAGATGTTGAGCGTGACGAGATTGAGTTCATTACCAAGACTCTTAATTGTTTGCCTATTGCTAATATTGAACATTTTCGTGCTGAGAAGTTGGGTTATGCTGATCTTGTAGAAGAGCTTTCTCTTGGGGATGGGAAGATTGTGAAGATTTCTGGTATTAAGGATATGGGAAAGACCACAACTGTGCTTGTTCGTGGATCTAATTTGCTTGTGCTCGATGAAGCTGAGCGAAGTCTGCATGATGCTTTGTGTGTTGTTAGGTGTTTGGTTGCCAAGAGGTTTTTGATTGCAGGTGGTGGTGCTCCGGAGATAGAGCTGTCGAGGCAATTGGGTGCTTGGGCTAAGGTTTTGCATGGCATGGAGGGTTACTGTATTCGTGCATTTGCTGAGGCACTTGAAGTTGTTCCATATACACTTGCTGAGAATGCGGGTTTGAACCCGATTGCAATTGTTACTGAGCTAAGGAATCGTCATGCTAAAGGTGAGATCAATACTGGAATCAATGTCAGGAAAGGTCAAATTACAAACATCCTTGAGGAGAATGTGGTGCAGCCATTGCTGGTTAGCACAAGTGCCATCACCTTGGCCACAGAGTGTGTGAGAATGATTTTGAAGATTGATGATATTGTAACTGTGAGGTAGAGTTTTTTAGCATGACGAATATTTGGAGAAAACTACTGAATCCTCATATCATGTCTGTTTTAAATTAATTTTAAGTTGCTAGTTTATGTTCATTCTACTGGTTTTGGTTTAGTGATTTTGATTTTGGCTGCTTTATTGTTTAAAAATTTTGGATGTCCTTGTGGTTTGTGATGTTTGCTTCAGTCATACGATTCCAAAGCTTTTCTTGTTAATCTGTATTGGGAATCTATCAATAGTTGATCGTTTTTTTTAGCATTTTAGCTGTTGATAATTTAGTTGTCTTTTATATCTATACTTATATTAACTATCACTGATTGTGACTTAGAGTTGAATAGGTGGTTATATTAAAAAATAGGACATTTAATATCTTTTAGGAATTGTGTGGGTTAAGTATAGTCCCGTGATATCGAATATCAGCCATGGCGGAAATCGGTGGCAGAATTTCTACAGGCCTTCACACAAAGGCGGTGACATGGTGGATTTTGTATGTTGGACTATGGCAGCGGCCACAAGAATGAAGTTTGTGGTGGTTCGGTGGAAATAAAATAACGAAGCTGGAAAGCGTGGATAGGGTCTTGCGACCCGAACTCAAGACCAGATGGGTTAAAACCCTAAAAATGGCTGCTTTAGCCTTTTCTCTCCCTCTTGCTGCATGCGACCCCCTCCTACATGCAGCCTGGTGTGACTACCACCCCCCTTCTGCACGCAGTCTGGTGCGGTGACACTGTCTGCGCGCTGCCTGGTGCGACCCTTCACATGTTTGTATCTCCTGCTACTCTTTCTTCTAGTCTGTTTTTGCATGTTTCTTTTGTTTGTCTTCTGTTTTGTTGTCTATTTTCTTCTGTTTCTTTTTTTATTTATTTGTTTTATTCATTTTATGAATTACTGTTTTCCCTACTCATATCTTATTCCTCTGATTCTTTATTTGTTCCTTTCCTTTGATTGGAATTGAAATTAACAAAGTGGCATAAAATTACGTGATAATCATCAATATACTGAGATAAGGTATCTGAGAAGCGGGACATCAGTGTGCTCAATTTTGAAAAGTATTTGAGATAAGGTACCAAGCTGTACTCTTCCCATTTACAGAATCCCCAAACTTAATCACCTTCCTTATAATCAGGATATCCTGATTCAAGGACTTCAGATATCTTATTAATTTCTTTCTTTTATTCATTTGATTTGATAATGCTCCTGTTTTTTTTCTTCTTTGTGAGCTCTTTTTTCTATATCCGCTTCAGACATTATTTTTTCCATATATTTTATACATTTGCTTTGTTTTAAAATATATATATATATATATAGGGCATATCAAGTGAGAGGAGTAGTTAAAATGAGAGGATGAGAGGAATAAACCTCAGCCATTGGATCAAAATCAATGGCTCACATTAAAACTCTTATTGTGGTGACTTATTTGCTTTAATATTTGCTCAATTTCTCCATCATCCCTTCCTTTACTCATTTCCAGTTTCATTTTTCTTCATCTCCTTTTTACAGTATTCTTCTCCACTTGGTTCATCACTTAAATACATTTTTAGTTGTTCTTTCATTAATTTAACAACCAAATAATCCAATTTAAAAGTTATATGAAATTATAATAATCTAGAACATCAAAACATAGATCCAAAAACAAACAGGAACAGCGCCGACAAACTCCGACGATTAGGAACTTCGGCGAGCAGGAACACAGGCGATAGGAAATGGGATCTAAATAATTTCTGAATAAAATCAAATCTTTTAGTTTAAAGGAAGGGAATATTTTTTGTTTTTCGACAATCAAAATTCATCATTACCCCCAAATTCAGCAGAAGAAGATGAGGGTAGGCTGGAGAAGATGAAAGGTAGAGGTTGTAGTGCATGACCCTTTTTAAAAAGCAATTAAATCTGAAGCGTTGATTTTGATCCAATGGTCCAGATTAATTCCTCTCATTCGAACTACTCCTCTCACTTGATATGCCCTATATATATATATATGTTATAAATATAATTTTCCTTCTATTCTCAATTTTTGTTGTTGATGGATATCTATTTTATTTCAATTAAGTCTACTGTTTTTTGTTTTTTGGCACACACTGATAGTCTGTTTGTGTTCTATTCTATACATTTTTGCTGTTTTTGTGTGTGTGGTAAGTTTTATTATAACTCGACCCCATTTGCTGTACGTCTTCCACCATATGTTTATGGTCGTTTTTTGGCTCACCTCCATAAACCGCCATTGACAACATCTGTATAGTCATTTTTTGGGGGTCAAATACCACCTGCCTGGGATATGTTTGATCTTTTATGGCGTGTGAATCTTGGCTTCTTTGTTTTGGAGAATCCATTGATTTTGCTGGAGTCCATTGCACCATGACAAAATTAGTATGCTCTACCCCCCTTTATCTGTCTAGTATTTATAATAATGGTACGGATGTTCTTATCAACCAAAGGATGGAAATCAACATGGTTTGCAGATTGTTCCCTTAGACATGTAGTTGTGTGCTCAAGTTAGTGTTTATGTTAAGAGTATTTGTTGAGAAGGTTTGATTCTTTAGGCAAATTGGATTAATCGTCTTTTGCAATTTATTTTTATCTATATCTCTGTTCTGTTTTCCTTACAAGAGTAAGGACATGGACCGACAATCCAAGAAGTCGATGCATATGGAGTTGGAGATTGAAGAGAATTAGTGGTTGGAGTTTCTTTTTCTACCCGCCTGAGAGCAAAGATGATTCCAATCACAACAACTCCATCGGTAGTTCACCACAGTGGGTCTTTGATTGCCTTCTGCCTTCTGCCTTCTTTCACAAGTTAAGAGGAACTGTATGGTAATGGCGGTGCAGTGGTGGTCACAGCTTGCAACTGTGGATATCATGTGAAGGGTATACAATAGTATTGCAAAGGACTAGGTAAATCTGGAGGTCGGTAGATGTGATCCTCCCTAAAATTCTCCAAACAAATGCATTTTGATATTTTTGCGTTATCGAAACAAAACAAAAAACATCTTTTTTTGGATAAGAGCCACACTAATAAAAATATCAGAAAATGTATGCAAAATAAATCCCAAATCCAAATCTGCTTGCTATAGATAACAGTGATTGTTAAAATAATCCGCCATATATAGCTAGGTTCTCAGTTGCATTAAGAGCTCATGAAGTTCGTTCCAAAGGGGGCAGGGATTGAGCCGCTATTTATCGCTTCAGGTACAAAAGGTCTAAGAAAATCTTGGCCATTGCTTGCGGCTTCATTTACAATAGGAAGATAGATATCGGTGAAATAGGGTCTCATGTGTACCCGCACATGTTCCTTTTGCGAATAATTACTTTGTAATTTTTTGTAATTAAGTATCCACTAACTCTATCAATGACTATTGGGGAACACTCCAAAGCTCAAACTTGAGAATTTGCTTAGAGGATAAGAGTCTACCTAGGCTTTGTTTGTTTCATATATGAAATCAAATTGGAATCAAATTTCCAAAAATATTATTTTCAAGAGCGTGCATCCACTTTATGACATGACTTGTTGATAAGATCTAAAGGACACAACTTACATTCCTACACATCACTTCTGGTTGCTAGTTGCGTTATAAACATGGTATGTGGGTTTGATGCTTCATTGCTAACTCGTAGACTTGAGAAAGGAATAGACCATATCTAGTTATAACCTTTGCCTAATCTTCCATCATCTAGGAGGAAACTCACCAACCTTTAATCGCATATCTGCCGAGTTCGACTAACACGGTAATTAATTTTCTAGGTAAACATCTATAATAGCTTTGGCATCAAATCCACGTTATAAGGTTATGTCATTGCAATAAGCCATAAACGTCTCCTTTGTTAATATCTCTGAAACTCTATTTGTTTGTTTGGTGATTCAATGTAGTGTTCGCTATTTGTTTATTTGTTTGGTGAGTCGAGATAGTCCTCACAATTTGTTTGTGAAATCTCATGTTATGAGGTTTCTTTTGGATAATTTGGTGAGTCAAGATAGTGCTCAAAATTTGTTTGTGAAGAGTTCTCATTGAAGACATATTTGAATATTTTCGTGCTTCTCTCTCTATTTGCTCTTCTATTTGATTTCGATTTGGTTTGATATGGTTTTGTGGCCTTGGTTGCTTCTTCCTCTTTGCTTGCTCCTCTTTTGTTTACTATGATATTAGTTGTTGTTTTTTTTTACAAACTCTCGATGCTTCTAGTCGTTGCATCATGGGTTTGAAGTGAGGTGTTAGATAATAAATTATTAGATCTATGTTATTAGGTCATTTAAGTTTCTAAGTTACTAGTCTAATCCATTATGTTTTTCTATATATTTGTCGATTACATTTGTTATATTATGTCATTGTAACAAACTCCTGACTGAGTGTAAGAATGACGTGTTAGGTGAGAGTTCATGTAAGAATTTTTCTTTGTTAAACTCTATTTTGTTAACAAAACTAATTCAAAATTCTTGATATACAATTGTTCTAACTCATTAATATTAAAAAAATATTGATAATCAAGATACTCCCAAACTTGTCTAGATTGTAACATAAACACATAATATATTTTATTTTTAAAGAGAATGTTGACATCGAACATACGAAAAAACTTTAAACAAATTGAAATATGCTACTACCCAACCAAAACTAATATAGCAATTCATGCCTATAGTGTCCAAAATCAGGAACCATAAAACTAGCACTACTATTATCTTTTCTCTAAAAAAAAAAAAAAAAAACTAGCACTACTACTAAGACCTCTCTTCCTATCACACCTGTTTGTAGTGTTATTGAAGATTGAATAGTTATATAATATTGGAAGTTGACGAGGAACATGAATTCATGTGAATCTCTTTCCCTTGCAAAGATGCATCTAAATTAAGCTTCAATTTTTTCAAAGAAGTCTTAAATTGCTTAAGAGATTCCAAAGCCATATCATCAATAGAATGATCCCACCAAGAAGGAAGGCATGAACTACTGTTGTTTGTCTCTTTTACAGCTTGTAAATTATTCTTCTCTTCTTTCAGCCGTTCTTGAATTGTCTCATGTTGAAGCCTTGAGGTTTCAATTGTGTACTCATCTTGCTTCCCTTTTTCAGTGTTGATGACTGGGTTTTCCTTATCGAAAAAGTGTTTAATGACAGTGTCATGGTTAGGGTATCCGCATGCATGGAGATTTTTGTTTGGTGAAGTGATGATCAGTGCGGTTTTTGCATTGCATAGAATGGATAATTCTGTTACTTTGTTGAAGAGTCCTAGTTTGCGCTTTGAAAAGGTATCACGCCGCTTGTTCGATGGCTTTGCTTTCTTGATTTCAATGGTTTTCTTCCGTGAGTTGCTTCGTTTTGTTGACGTGTTGTTTCCATCCGTAAGAAGCCATTGAATCTTTCTTCCAAGAGAAGAGAAGAAAAAGAGGTAAGAAAGAACTCAAAGAAACAGTGAAATAAAAATTTGACTTGGTTGTAAAATATTGGAGGATCCTTCCTTTTATAGAAACATACACTCACACACTTTTTTATTTCTTTATTTTTACCTCTAATATATTTTAGTTGTTTTCTTAAGAATGTATATTTGTAATTTTTTTATTGTGTGTAATTGATATGATTTCATTATATATGCATTCTTGCTAAAAAATATACAAAATATTTTATATTGGTATATAATTTTTTTTTCCATTCAGAAAGAAAAGATATAAGATTTTTTTATTTTTTAAATCCCCAAGTTTCTTAATCTTTAAGTTTTGCTGAAATATTTTAGCACTCAATCTAAAATATTTTTGGTACACAATCTAGAATATTTTGATATTCAATTTTAAATATTATTATACTCAATCTCAAATATTTTGATACACATCTAAAATAATATTTTAGTACTAAGATGACCTAAATTTTATCTTATATGTTACAATTTTTTTTAAAGGAATGTTACAATTTGTGTTTATATATATAGTAAAAAATACGTGATCAAAATATATTTTTGAGACGGAAGAAAGTATTATTTTTTTTCTCACACTATATATGTAACATTATTCTTTCTTTCAAAAAAAAATGTAAACATGTAACCTACATTTTTAAATAAAAAATAATTAATTTCTATGTTTTTAAGTGTAATTTTTTCACACATACATCAAATGAAAAGGAAAAAATGAATCAATGTTGGAAAACAAGTCATAAAGTTAAACGTCATATTGATTTAATTTTTGCTGCTTCTATATATTAATTTTTTCTTAAAATGAATTAAATAAAAAATAAAGGGACCAAAATGCAGAAATTGATAATTTAAGAGGAATAAAATTGGAATTTAGTTAAATCTATCTATTTTACTTTACATTATAGTGATCTGTCCCTTTGGGACTCCATGTCACTGAAACGAAACTAAGAAATCCTACGTGACAAATCGGAAGTATGTGATTGGATGAAAAGACCTCAAACTACGTGGGTCGGTTTATGTTAATCATGATGGTAAGTAACCGATCAACTTCGTCACTAGTTAATTCTCAGTTTGCCACGTAAGCATAAACGGTTCATCCTTCTCTTACCACCTTTGATAGAGTTTAGTTTACCATTCTCTTTGACCTTTGACTCTCTCGCTAGTAAAAATTCAAAACCCTAATTTAATCATATTCCCCCAATTCTATCTTTCTCCGATCTGCTGCAATTCTTCTCCCGCGATTGCAGGTTCGTGAAATGTGTTTTTGGTTTTAATCGTTAAATCCTTCTATTCTATTTTTAATCATTTCTTTGATTGCAGCGGAGGCCAATCTCGCACACTAGATCCATCATTTTTGTAACGCGAAATGAAGAACACGGAACGAATTGCTAATTTGGCTTTATTAGGTTTGTCTTACTTTTTTTTTTTTAGTGAATTTTATTTTATTTTATTGTTTCAGTTCATACTCTTGCAATGTAATAGTAATGTGCTTCATATTAATGTCATTTTCTATGTTGCCGCAGGATTAACCTTAGCACCGCTTGTTTTGAAAGTAGATCCAAATTTAAATGTTGTTTTAACTGCTTGCATCACTGTGTTTGTCGGATGTTACCGATCCGTTAAACCAACCGCACCAACGGTATGTAATTGCCATGCTTAGGACCTATTTGGATAAGTGCTTATCATGATAAACACTTATGTATAAGCTATATTGGAGAACTTATGAAATAGTCTCACAACATTTATGCCAGTAGATAAGTTCATATAAGTCCATCCAAATAGGCACTTATTCTTTTATTTATCTATATATTGCAATTTTGTTAACCTCAATAATTTTGTATTGAATTATGCAGGAGACAATGTCCAAGGAACATGCTATGCGTTTTCCCTTTGTTGGAAGTGCAATGCTATTATCACTTTTCTTACTATTTAAGTTTCTATCTAAGGACTTGGTGAACACTGTCTTGACAGGCTACTTCTTTGTACTCGGCATTGTTGCACTTTCGTATGTTCTTTTTATCTGCATTTATATAATAGTTAATACTTTTTTTTACCTACTTTATAGTTTATATCATAACACAATTTTTCTCTTCCACTGTTTGCAGGGCAACATTATTGCCATCTATTAAACGCTTTCTGCCAAACCATTGGAATGATGATCTCATAGTCTGGCGTTTTCCATATTTTCGATGTATGCGAGACTGAATATAATATAGGATAATGTTTAATTCATTCATGCATTGGTTTATGTTTTTTGCTACTTTTAGGTGTCTGGTACTGATATGTTTCCTTACACCTATTTTACACAGCCGTCGAGATTGAGTTTACAAGGTCACAGATCGTTGCTGCAGTCCCTGGCACTTTTTTTTGTGCCTGGTATGCTCTGCGCAAGCATTGGCTGGCAAATAATATATTGGGTCTTGCTTTCTGTATCCAGGTTTGATGCTTTACCTATATTCGTGCCTGTCTGCGATATTATCTTTATCTTTCCATTTAGATGACAATGCGATTAGCAATAAAAACTTGATTGCGTACTAGACAAATAATTTTACCTTTTATTTATGCCATTTATATAAATTTGGAGCAAACCAATTATACATAATAACCTATTATAGATTAAATTATGGTATTTAACTTGGAATAAAATTTGACAGCACTATTCAAGGTTTTAGCAGTGATAGGTTTGCTTGTATTGAAATTTGAAAGGGTGTATGATTTTGCCTGTCAACCATTTCTTTTATGAACTCATGGTTGTTAATCGAACCAATAATTATGTTTTGTGCATATTTTTGGCATTCACTTTCCTTGTTTGAAATGGAACAATACCTTTTTAGAAATTAAGCTTATTCTGTAGAAAACGGGCACTAGAATAATAAATTAAAGGCAGAATTACACTTTTAGTCCCTTAACTTAATTTCAGGTAACAGTTTGGTCTTTTATCTTTTTTTCATTTCAATTTGGTCTTTTTTGTCCATTTTCAAATACATTTTCAAGCTTCAAATCTTATATTCTTATGCAAACATAGACAAGGATCATAGATTTGAAGACTGAAAGAGCATAAGAAAATAAAAGGCAAAATTACACTTTTAGTCCCTTAACTTAATTTCAGGTAACAGTTTGGTCCTTTTATCTTTTTTTCATATCAATTTGGTCCTTTTTGTCGCTTAAAATGATTTTATTTTCTTATGCTCTTTCAGTCTTCAAATCTATGATCATCGTCTATGTTTGCATAAGAATATAAGATTTGAAGCTTGAAAATGGATTAAAAGGACCAAATTGAAATGAAAAAAAGATAAAGGTCCAAACTGTTACCTGAAATTAAGTTAAGGGACTAAAAGTGTAATTTTGCCAAAATAAAATCATGAATTTTAAGCTTAAAAAAAAATTCATATGAAAATGGACAAAAAGGACCAAATTGAAATGAAAAAAAGATAAAGGACCAAACTGTTACCTGAAATTAAGTTAAGGGACTAAAAGTGTAATTTTGCCTAAATTAAATTACTATCTCAATGCTACAAGTTTGTAAACAATGTATAAAGTTGTAAATCAGTCTTCATTACTGTAATTAACACCAGTAATTCCATCTGTAACGTTTACAGGGAATTGAAATGCTTTCCCTTGGCTCCTTCAAGACTGGTGCCATTCTCTTGGTATATTTTTTTTCCCTTCTTTTAAATTGAACTTGGTAGTACTCAAAGCTTCATTTTTTACTCTTTTACATTCACATATTTTGCAGGCTGGTCTTTTTGTATATGACATTTTCTGGGTTTTCTTCACTCCTGTGATGGTCAGCGTTGCAAAATCATTTGATGCTCCAATTAAGGTTAAAATCTTTGCTGAGTGGAATGGAAATTTTGTTTGTAATTTTGTATGCATTCATGTGAATTTTTGTAGTCTACTAGCCGTGATAACTATCTGATAAAAAAACTTAAGAAGTTCTTTCTAATTATGTTAATTAAACTGTTTTGCAGCTTTTGTTCCCCACAGCAGATTCTGCAAGGCCATTTTCAATGCTTGGGCTTGGTGATATTGTTATCCCAGGTAGGATTACTCTGTTGATGCATTGATGTCTTTCTTTCGTGAAATTGAATTTAAAAATACAGTTTAGTTCTTTGTAAAAATGGTTTGTAAACTATAATACTAATGAAAAATGAATAAGGGAATGGATGGAATGGAATGGATATCTATCCCTTCTTCTCCCTATTTGGATGATTAATTGATGGAGCAAAGTGGAAGGGTCACAAATGTAAAGTTTCTTTATAGGTTCTACCACCTGCAATTTGAAGGGGAACAAAATAATGAGGGTTCTAAAAGGGAATGGCTACCCTCTGTTTCTTCCCTTTTATAAGTTTTTAAACTTCCAAACAGTGAGATTTTCTCCCTTTTTGACCTTTCTCTACAATGCCCCCAATACTGCTAATCCAAAGAACAAACTGTTAAAGCTAAATTTAAATATCCTGTGATGATATAGTTTGTTGCCCACATTATCTAGAGAATCAAATGTAGCACTAACAAACAACACATCAGTAGACGTGTCCAATGTCAAACACCGACACATGGTAGTTACATTCAATCATTTCTATTTTCCTAAATTAGTACCAATTTCTTCATATCAACGTCGTGTCCAATATCTGTGTTTGTGTTAGTGCTTCATAGTTCAAAGGTCTTATACTAGTTTTTGTGAAGAGAAGTTGTGCTGGCCCTACTTTTTCCATAATGATTAAACACTTTGCTGAATTTTAAGTCTTTGCTTAAATGGTTAAACTGTAATGTTCGGTTGTCGAGGCTCTATTTCAAAGCAATTTGAACACTCTGAAATGTTGCGCACGATGCAGCCCGCAGCAGAGCCGTTGGATCTAGTAAATGCACTGTGTGATGGCTGGAGAGGATCTAAGTCAAAGAAATTGAAATGATTAATTGTTTGATGCATGAAGTTGATTTACACACGTGCACTTATTCAGGGCATGGACATTTGAGGCTAGAGCATGCACTCAAGCGATCGTACAATTATATTGGATTCTTATTGGAATGACATAACCACAAAAAAAGCTTATATTTATTATGGCTCTGCGAGATACCCTCTTTAGTGTTTATGTCATAAGATAAAACACAGCTAAGCTCCATCATTGCTCTTCTAGATGTCTCGTAACTAAAACAATATTAACTCTTTTTCACACGTATATTTGTTTATCTATTTGCATGTGTGCTCGAATGTGCGTATTAAACAAGTAGTTATTTTATTTGAACATCAAAATACATACACCGTAAGCAACACCATATGTATTTATCTCTATCTGTCTCTTACTTTTTATCTTCTATAATTGATCTACGTTTAAAAAATTGACCCATAACCAAAGGACACTGTATTTGACATCAAACTTTGGATGTTCAAAAACCATTTATCTTGAATAAATTATCTACAATCAATTGGTTGTTACTTGGTATGTATTTTGACTGTTCATTTTTTCCAATTAGGTATTTTTGTGGCATTGGCTTTGCGGTTTGATGTGTCTAGAGGAAGAAAGCCCCAGTATTTCAAGAGTGCATTTTTAGGATACACGTTTGGCTTGGTTCTTACAATTGTTGTGATGAACTGGTTTCAGGCTGCACAGGTGATTCATGTGGTTTCATTTTAATTTTTTTTTTTAATTTTTCGTTTGGGGGAATGTTGTGAGGATTGCGGTCATTGTGGCCAACTCAAATTCACTGCTCGTACACGAGTAGCTGAGGTTGGTGATCTGCCTTATCTATTAACGTTTTTCCCGTTTTATTGTTGTCCCTCTTGTCAGCCTGCTCTTTTGTATATTGTACCTGCGGTAATTGGATTTTTGGCGGCCCATTGCATCTGGAATGGTGAAGTTAAACAGGTTTGTTTCATTTCTTATTTCCATTTGCCCTGTTCTCATATCAATGTCAATCCATATTTTTTATGCATCTGGTTTGATTTCAAGCATTACTGGTGTGTAGTATAATGAGTAGTGTAAATTTAATTTATCACCAGCAAAGCTAATTTGCACTTTATACTGTATGTGTGTAGTTTGAAATTAGCTAATGAAGGATTCCAGTGCTTTAAAATGTACTTAAGGCAACAGAAGATACATACATGTAGATTGTAGAATATGGGCTTTGGTTAAATACCTTCTAAAGGCAACTTTGCTCGTTGTGACTTGTGACCAGTTTTAAAAGGTTCCGCACAATATCTTTTGTTGCAGCGAAATTTGAACAAATGTTGCTGAAGTTATTGGAAACATGATTTTATAGTTTTAAGTTGGTAACATCATGTTTAGAGCTTAAGGTGGTCGAAATGCGGTATGCTTGCTAGGTGTGGTTCTAACAACTTTTTACTTTCTATTAATGCAGTTGTTGGAGTTCGACGAGTCAAAGACTGCCGATTCATCTCAAGAAGAGAGTGATGCCAAGTCTAGCAAAAAGGATGAATGAGTTGAAGCATGTCCAATACCGATGCTTCTGATTCACTGAAGAAATACTGTTACTTTCTGAGAATTCGGATACTTAAGCTAACTTATTCAGCAGCACACCTCTGTAACAGACTGTGATTAGTGAAAAAAAATAGTCTTATTTTTCATATTGGCAATTTGCTTTTGCTCGTTGACTGCCCGATCTGGGTTTCCATAGCAAACTTTCTAATGGTTTTCTCACCACCCCCCTCTCTCGGTACTATACGTGCTTGCACATAAATACGTGCTTGCACATAAATGGTTATTTTTACACAATATTGACATGGTTGGTTAGTATTGAAGAGTGTTTGGGTTTTGTTTGTTCTACTACCATCTTTATGAAGGATATTTCCCTACTCCACTCGCGATTGTGATAATCAAATGTTTACAAAAGTACTGAGCGAACCAATTTCAACTGTTTTCCAAAATTCAAGCAAAATTGGTGATGGTCATTTTTGAACTTGTCATGAAATCACTCACCAGAAGAGAGCGCTTGGTTCAATTTATATTGGAGCATCATAGGATGAAAATCCAGCTATAAAAGCAGCTTTTGAAAGGTTTAATAGACTTAAGAAATGCAGACGTTTATTTGAAAAATAAATATGGAGTTGGGGATGGTGTATTTAGGAGGGAGGTATGTTTAGCATATTCATTTAGTAATCAGTGATTACGTATTGCATTGCACTAGAGTAGTAGCTCCTATATCAGTTTGTTCATTTTACAAGTAGACATAGTTCCTTTTCAGTTTTCCCCTTAACTTCTGTAAATGTGTTATTTCTTTTGGAGAATACGACAGGTGAAGTATATCTGTGTTGAAGCCACAATATGATAATAAACGGGCTAAAGATAGTCTTTGCAGTAAGCACAATATTCTGCACAGTCAATGTGGCACATGCTATTTTAAGATTTTCGTATGCAATCTAACAAATTTCTGCACATAAAATGTATTTTATGAATCATTTCCTGAAGAAGCATACACGTACATTTAACCCAGACAGAGTTTATCCCAGAAAATTTTGTAAGTAATATTTTATAATCACAGTAACGCGGTTTCGTGTTGCCCTGGTGCAATGCTATCTTAATGTCATATAATATTTTTTTACAAAGCTTAATAAAATTTGAATAAGACATATCATATAAATATAGAACCGTGTGTGACCCATTGAATTATTAATTGAGGAAGGACAATTGCTTTTACACTCTCTCTTAAACACTTCATCTAGACGTAATATGATATTTCAGAGTTTGCAAAAGACACTTGCTCATATCTAAGGCTAATACAGAAAATATTTTCAACTGTCTTCACTCCTTACACGTTTATTAGGAAATGAATGCAACAATTACTTAATAATAAAATGTAGCTTTTCTTTTGTGTGATCAAAATATAAATTATTTTTAATCCAAATTAAATATTATAGGTGCAAATGAAAAAAGTATGTATTTTGTATTGGGGATGTAAAGGTTTGCACTCTTCCGACCTTAAATAATATAAACAAAAAGTATATCGATACATTGTTGCTTCTTTTTTTTCAGACAAAATGACACTTTGTTGCTTATATTTAAGTTTAGATTTAACTTTTCTTTTCGAATAAAATATGATTGAATTGTTTAAAAAGTGTGATATAGTGGAGCTGCTCTAATTTCACACCATGTATGTGCAAAATATATATTTTGTTTTCGTCAAGTAGTTAAGTGGTAGAAATTCACCTTTATAAGGTGAATAGGTGAGGTATATGGGGTTCGAATATCGGTCTTTATATATATCATATAATGTTCTTGTCAACTCAACTGAGTTAAGCTCACGAAAACCAATATATTAATCATTAGACTATTACTTTTCCTACTTGTGGGATTCCTCGCGCGCCCTATTTTTTTTTTCAAAGATGCCCTTGAGTTTCCGAATTTCATAATCCGGAATGGTATTTTCCTTTGTTATAGGGTGAAAAATGGAGTTACGGGTTTTTTCGGATTTTGTAATCCGAAAACTTCAAAAAATAGGGCGTGTTACATGATGTTTCCAGATTACATAATCCGGAAACCCCCTAAACACCCTTTTTCAAGGTAAAACAATTCGGATTATATAATCTGAACTGTATCAGCACAAATTCTAAACATGTTTGTAACATGAATAGTCATTTTAGGGACAATATTAATCTTCCTAACTCTCATCATTCCGTTTTTGGGTCATTGTTACTTGTTCTTAGTCAAAAATCGGGTTTTCGGGCTACTTGATCGGATTGCTCCGAAACTTCCCCAGAAAATCAGAAAAAACTCAAGGACCATGACTCCTCTAGAAGAGACTTCTTACGGGATTCCGCCCCTCAAAATCCAAAATTCCATCCTTTAGACCTATTTTTCATTTTTTTTAATTTTTCATATTCTCAGAAAAATCCGAAAAAATTTGCATTAGTTTTATTTGATTTTTAAAAATTTTGGTACTATTTTTATGATTTTATTTGATAGGTTTTAAGCATTTTTTACTTAGTTTTTTTGTTGTTTTTAAAAGCAAAACTTAAAACTGTTAAAATGTGAGAGAGTCTGATGGTTGATTATACATAAGAATTGTCCGGATTATAAAATCCGAAATAGTAAACATGAAGCCGGATTTTAAAATCCAAAATGCACAAGGGCATTTTTGAAAAAATTACAGGGCGCGGGAGAAGGCCATAGGGTGGAAAAAGTAATAGTCTAATCATTATTACGTTTTTAAAATATCTTAATTAAAAAAAAAACATTAAGACAACAAGCAACGAAAAATTAAAGTAACTGAAAGTAATAAACGATAGACACAGTTGATCTTTCTTCATGTAATTCGGCACATGATGCCTACCTTTGTGACAATAGAATATCTATAATTTCATTTCATTTCTATGATGAATTTAGGGTTACGACTAAAATATAGTATTGCAGTTCAGTTTACAATAATACAATTCCTTACTCCTTAATTTTATTAGGTTGCAAACACTTAACTCTAAAGATTTGGAGCCCTAAAGATTTGGAGCCAAATCAGCAGCAATTAATGCTAATAAGTTAACCTTAAAAAAATTTGGCTACAAAGTAGTAGCCTTTACATATTCATCTAAGTGCTTATCCTAATCATCTTCAACTCTCTCTCTCTCTCTCATTGTTTCTCACGAACTCTTCTTGGCTTTGGGTGTCTCTGAAATGGCATCTCCTTCATTTTTTGTTTCTTTCTCTTTGTTGCCCTCATCTATCCAATCAGGAAGAAGATAACCAAATTCAGAGTTGCCGGCAATCTCAAAGCCATCGATGTTGTCTCTAACTCCGACTTCAAAGCTTCCGTCGGCAAAAACATTGACGTTTCTCATCGGAAGGGTAAGAACGTGTAGTTATGCATTTAAAATGGAAAGGGCACACCGAATCATCAATTCGCCAACATATTGGTGTTTGCATATTTTTTTAGTTCTTTGTAAGTGTTATCTTATTATTGATTCCTTTTCACTCCATTCTGATTTTGCATATGTTCACAATTTGTTTGCAGCTTGAAGAAAGGAATGTTTCCATTCATGTGTTTTTAACCCTTATACAGAAAGAAAGAAAGAAAGGACACTTGAGACTTCTATGTGCAAAATCTGAAGCAAGAAGAGGTATTGCAGCTAGACATAACTAGACATAAAAGGATATCTAGAATTGATTTGGAAAACTTTGTGGAACTATTCTAATGTGTACTGTCATTAAAGTTTTATTTTTATAAACAAGCAATCCATTGTAATTGAGTTTTTGAGTAGCTACTTGAATCAAATTCTCTCTATTTGAATCAGCTTTTGATTAGGTCATAGTTTTATGTTTTTGACAGCTTTATCACATAGTGCAGTCCTTTCACAAAAGTTAAGCTTTAAATAAGTAATAACTTTGTCTTTGTTGCTATAGACCCTTTAGTGCTACCACCAACATGAATGTTTGCCTGCAAACTGAAAACATTACTTTAGATATTTGAGTAACATCAGACTTTGCAAAACATGAATTTTACAAGGCATCATGTTAGTTTGATGAGTTTTACTTCTTGGCCTAGGGGGTATTTGAAACTTTCAACAGTCTTTACGGCAACATGTTTATGCAACACCTACGCTAATGCAACAATTTTGTAGCTGACCGAACATTGTTGCCATATGAATTATCTTTTGATTATTTACGGTAGAATTATTTATTAACTATTTCATTATTTAAATACAATGGTCTTAAGCATTTAAATTTATTATAGCAGTATAGGCAAGACAACTTATGATCACGTTTGTTTTAAATTAGGTGCTATTTGTGGTGCTGATTGCTACTACGGAACAAATGTTATTTTAAATGGTAAATTACCAGAGGTAGAAGCGTACAATACAAGGTAGTTTCAGGACTTAAGTTCATGTAAAATTCAATGCTATTTTCTTGATTTCAAACATAGCGAGTAACATATAATTTTGTATGATTAGAGGATGAAAGGTGCTGATATAGATATGAGTCAGGGTGTGAGCCAGATGTCGACACATGAATCTGTGGAAGTTTATTTTGCAATGACTATTAACAAAAGCCAAGGTCAGTCTCTTAAACATATAGGAGTTTATTTGCCATCGTCTGTTTTTTCTCATGGTCAATTATACGTGGCATTGTCAAGAGTTACTTCAAGAGAAGGTTTGAAGATTTTAATATCTAATGACGATGGTGAAGACGATTGTGTAACGTCTAATGTGGTTTATAGAGAGGTTTTTCATAATCTTTCTTAATCTGTGTCATTTGTATGATTGAACATATTGATAGTCTTTTTTTATTTGTATGAAAGATGTAATATACTATCTTTATTACCGTCTTTTTTATTTGTATGAATGATGTAATACACTATCTTCATCATTATTGTACTAATGACTTATTGCTACGCTTCTATAGATTTTTATATTATTGTCGGTTTCTACAATCTATATGACCCGTGCGGCGCACGGGTCGGCGTTCTAGTTGAACCATAACGTTGGAATATATCGTCTATTCAACAACAATTGGTTTAACACATACATAGTACATACGCAAGGGCAAGGGGCGGGGTGGAGGGAGCTTCACCAGTTCATATCCTTTTCCGCCCCTTGCTCCTCTTCCATGTATATATGAGTCATACACATTAGAAAATCTATATCATATAATGACAACTTCAAAGTTAAATATAGAAAATAATTACAATTGATCAAACATATATTTTTCTAGACAAATTTATCCTTAACAACTCAACTATTTTTCAAATTTATATTTAAATCTACATCATAATTTAAGGAACTAAAAAGCTAACTACAAAGTTTTGTTAACCTTTTTCTAAACAAATTTCTCTTAAATAGTGTAGATTTATAAAATGAAAACAAACAAATTAAATTAAAATTAAGACTTGATACATCACTTGGTCCTTTAACTTAATTCTTTTTTTTAAATTGGTCCATTAACTATTAAACCGTTTCAATTTGGTCCTTTGTCTTGTTTCCATCATTCAATTTGGTTCTATTTTATCAATTTTAACGGCTAAAAAAGGAGACCATTGGATGCAACGTGGAGAAATGAACAGTGAGGAATTGAAAAAAGTTCTGATTGAGATTGAACCTGAATCTAAACCGAACGAAGCTTTGTGGTGGAAGAGGCGATTGAGTGAACCGATTGAGAGTGGAAAAAGGAAAAGTGAACCGATTGAGCAAAGCTTTGAGGGGAACAGTGACTCGGTTTTCAAATTGGGTTAGAGCAAAGCTTCAATTGAGCAAAGCTTTGAGGGAAACAGTGATCGATTTCGGATTGGGTGAGAGCAAATGTTTGAGGGGGAAGTGAGAATGAGAAATCATATTGGTTTTAGGGGGATGCTGAAAGTAAGAAAGCGGGAGACGAAATATTTGGGTAAAAGGTTGGAAGTGAAAGATAGACCCACATATGGAAAATATAGTTTCATTCAATTTGGTACCTTTCTGGAAATTAAATGGGGGAATGTTAGAGCCAAGTGAAAATAGTGAAATAGAGGGGTAGGAGGGAAATGAAATTTGATTATTTTGAGAAAGTGAAATGTGAGGGATATGAAATTTGATTATTTTGGCATAAAAAGGAAAGTGAATTGAGTATTATGATTCTGCCAAAAAAATTACATTTACTCCAAAAAAAGAAAATCATTTCGTCCCGTGAGCATAGTTCAGTTGGTAGGACAATGCATTATTATATGTATGGGTCGAGGTTCGATCTCTGGACACCTCATTTATTAACATACTTATTAACATTATAAGGTGAATTCTAGCCACCAGACTACCTGACCAAAAAAAAAAATCATTCCTTTGTTATTATTTTTTATAAAAAAAAATCACACCCTTTTATTGATTAATATTCTCGTTTCACATAATAAACAATAGTAAGTCTAACAAATTTGCATTTACATTTCATGTAAATAAATTTTTCTATAATAATGTTATATTATTGTTGTTATTAAAAAAAGTAATAACTTCGGCAACTAAAATTATATATAAAAAAATTGATAATTTAAATAAAATTTATCTTTATAATAAGGAGCAGAGGAGTAATTTATAATAAGAGAATGCATAGAGTAATTACTGTCTTACGGTGAAGGGTAATTTTAACGTGTAGAAACAGCTATCAATATTTCAACACATCAAGTCACACCTTGTCGCTGGTAGCAGTCTCCAGACTTAATGGTAATGTTGCCTTGGAACCACAAAATGGTGCATGCCTCGTATAGCCTTTTGGGAAATGGTCGAATAACAGTTTGGCACGTTATCCTATACTGATTGGAAGGCCGTTTGAAAAATTTAGGTTGGAAATGAGAAATATCTAGTTACATTGTGACCATATTTGAGAAGTAATGTCGTTCTCCATAATTTCACTACTTCTATATTTTAAATTTTACTTTTATATTAATAGCTAATAGTAATTATTAACCTTAAATATTTTTTTTTTTTAATGTTACGTGTCTTAATAAATTTTATATTTTAATTAATATTGTTTGCGATCATTGTTGTTTTTACAAAGTTAATTTTTCAAATAAATAATTACTAGTTTTTTTAACAAAGTATTAAAAACACACCGTAATATAAAAATGACAAAAATCAAAATAAAAAAAGAAGAGAGGAAAAGCTATTTCTTAAGCATAAAATATGGACAAAAGTTAAAAAGGCTGCGACGGTTGGAAAAAAGAGTCGCAAGAACTACTGTTGCAAATATTAGATTGCGACAGTTTTTCTTGAACCGTTGGAAATTCAGTGTCGCAAAATTGCAAATTTCTTGCAGTGATAGTTCACTAAAATCAATATCTGATTACAATTGCTCAAGCACAAAAACAAGAGATTTCAATATACTCAAGCACAAAAGCAAGAGATTTCTTATGTTAAAGCACACACGCAAGAGACTTCTTATGCTCAATCACAAAAGCAATAACTTTTTAATCAAACAAAATTTCACAAAAAGATGTTTGAGGTTTGAACATTTGATATATAATCAGTGGTGTTCACAATTCAAATCAGATACAGATTTTTAAGATACTAAATTTTCTAAGATATAACAGTTGTTAAAAAATTCTAAGTGAACTTTGATGTGAAAACAATTCAGCAGAGTTTTGACACTTGTAATGATATGTCTTCAGAATAATAACTTTTAACTAACTCCAGACTTTGTTGAACTTCAGCTTTTAAGGCTCTTCAGACTCTCTGATGACGTCAGCTTCTTATGGTCTTCAGACGATGTTGTCTTCAGACTCGGTCTTTAATCTTGCAACATAAGCTTCCTTTGAAAATTTCATTGCTCTCGTTTGTTTTTTCAAAACCAAAACTTGAATTAAACACTGATAAATTTTAGTCTATGGTGTTGCACATTTGAACCAATATTAGCATATTCAATTGACATTTTAATACCTTGTTATCATCAAAACTTAAGGTGGTAATGTTAAACACATTTTGTTTCAACAACCTAAACGTGGCTACAATCTGAACGGCAACAAGTGCAACCAATCCTACTGTATAAAACGACCTTCTTTGACCTAAAAGGATATAGGAACCGAAATTTCTCAGATCAGGTTCCCGAGGTAAGTCGATCGGACGAACTATCTCCTCATAAACTAGTCAACTTAGGAACTAATTTACCACGAGAACCTAAATGTGGCTTGAATATGAACGACAACAAGTACAATCAATCCGACCGTTCAAAACGACTTGATAGACCTATAAGGATAAATGACCTAAAATTTCTCAGATCGGATTCCCGGAGGTAAGTCAATTAGACGAACAATCCCTTCATAACTAGTCAACTTAGGAACTAGTTTACTCATGGGACCGAAACGTGGCTAGAATCTGAACGACAACAAGAAAAATCAACACAGACCGTTGAAAGAAGGTCCCCGGAGTAAACTAGTACCTAAGTTCACTAGTTTTTGAGGGGATAGTTCGTCCGATCGACTTACCTCCGGGCTCCGGGAACCCGATATGAGAAATTCTGATTTCCTTATCCTTTTAGGTCTAAGAAGGTTATTTTGAACGGTCGGATTGATTGTACTTGTCGCCGTTCATATTCTAGCCACCTCTAGGTTCTCGGAGTAAACTACTACCTAAGTTGACTAGTTTATGAGCTGATAGTTCGTCCTATCGATTTACCTTCGAAAACCCGATCTAAGAGTCAACTAGGAACATGAATTTCGACGATCAGAATCTTAGAGATAAGTTGATTTGACAAACCATCCCTTTGAAAATCTAGTCTTGAAAATTTAGTCAACAAACTTACACTTATCTGTTGACTGAATCTTACCCAAACGACAAACAGTATCAAACAAAGTCATCCTTAAATTGAACCAGAAACTTGAATTTCGACGAAGGAATAATTTGTGCGATTGATTTATAACAAAACATCGGATCGCCAAAATTTGAGTTTATATTTCGTCCTTAGTCTGCTTAGGTTTTATTCAATGGTCAAATTAATTAAATAGAAGATAAATTCTTACTTGGACACAACTCCAAATAAAAAAATTTGGACACATAAAAATTAATTATATGTATGTCAACCCAAATTTTATTTAGGCTTTGTGTCAACGTAAAATTTGCTTTACAGAAACCCATAATAAAACGAATTAAATCATTTTGACATAAAATGAATTCATTTTATCTATGGACTAGGAATTCAAAATTAATTCAATGTAAAACAGATGTAATTCATTTTATTTCTCTCAATAGCTATCAAATTTCTAATAACAAGTAAGATAAAACCTGGGAAATTCAAAATGAGTATTGGCCACGCCATGTAGTCAAAATTATTATTATTTTATTGCACAAGAAAATAGGAAAAATAACAATGAGAAAGTAATAAACATTATTATTTCTCAAAACAGGTAACAACAGTTAAATATAATTAAAATCCACAAAAATCATAAGTGCATGCTTGGTATTGTTGGTGATATTTAATTGTGTAATGTAATGAATGATAGGCCGTTGGTTCGAATTTTGGTTGGTACACAATGAAATTCAACCCATAGTATGACCCGACCGGATCTCGCTCGATACACAATAAAATTCAACGGTTTTTACGTAGTTTTGATAGGATTTGAATGGTATTGAGAAATCACATACATATTTTGCAAAATCCACACGTTGATCGCAGTTAATTTTTTTAAGGTTCTTTCATAAGTGTCTTTCAAAAACAAACATGGTTTAAATCTTTGATTTTTCACGTAAGTTACATCATTTCACACAGTAATTTCGAGAAATAATTATTCATACAAGAGAAGTCTCACTCAAATCGTAAAACAAAAAATGGAGTATGCGAAAAACTAATTCTCAGAACGGTGAAGTTATTTTTGACGGCGGTGGCGAACTGAAAGGGGTGGATTAAAGGGAGTGTGATTACAAACACTGTGAGTGTTTTTAAAATGGTGGACATATAACTCACACAATTGTACTCCATTCTTCATCTTTGTTTCATCCAAAAAAAAAAACCCAAAAACTTCAACTCAAATTCTGGAAGGAAACAAGAATTATTTCACACACCCATAACCATAATATCCGAATCTAAAATTATCATTACACTAATATAATGTGATATTTACCGTTAACCGGAAGAAGAAAAAGAAAGTGTCCCGTGAGCATAGCTCAGTTGGTGGACAATGCATTATTATATGCAGGGGTTGGGGTTCGAACCTCGGACACCCCACTTATTCACCTTAAAAAGTGAATTCTAGCCACTAGGCTACCTGACAAAAAAAAAAGTAAAATTTTATTTCTATATGTGTTTTTTTGGGGTGATTTACAAGTATCATTACCCATGAGAATCATATCCAGAGTATCAAATCCTTATATTTCTGGGTAAAATTGCTCATGTATTATTTCGATTTCCCCTAAAAAAAAATGATGATTATGTCACATATCACTGTTCCTCCAACTTATGTGTTTACTGCACAACCTTTGATAAACCAAAATCCACATCACATTGTCTGTGAAGTAATAAAACAAAAGTTTAATTGCACTTCTGACCCCTCATTCTTTTAAAAGTTGCGATTTTGGCCCTCTAACTAATTAAAATACAAAACAGTTCCCTATGTATTGGATCTTTGGCAGTTTTGGCCCCCAATGCCACTTTTGACTTAGTCTTCACTGACGTGGCACCTCACTTAAGAGATATGGGTGCCACGTCAGCGAAGACTAAGTCAAAAGTGGTATTGGGAGCCAAAACTGCCAAAGATCCAATGCATAGGGGCTGTTTTGTATTTTAATTAATTAGAGGGTCAAAATCGCAAGTTTTGAAAAGATAGGGGGCCAAAAGTGCAATTAAGCCTAAAACAAATCAACCGTCTTCTCCGGTTTGTTTTACAAAAAAAAAAATCCATACAAAAATCATAGGGACTAGAATCTGAGTTATGTTTTTTTTTTTTAAGGAAACTAGATTGACTTAAGTGTTGACAAAAAATATCCTTATTCCCATCTTTCCCAGATCTTCATCTTGTTCTTCTTCATTCTCCTTGTTATTGTTTATCTTAACATTTACTTGCTGATTCTTTGTGTAACAATGTTGATTTAGAATTCAAAGACACATAAACGTGTTATACCATACTACATGATTTGGATTGAAAAAGGAGTCATATGGGTTTAATTAACTAGGTTCTAAATAAACTGCCGGACAGTGGTGGCGCGGCGAGATAAAGACGGTGGAGTTTGGCATTTGGCAGTGAAAAATTGTACAATGGAAGATATTAATAATGCATGGGGTAATTTTGTAATAATCAAAACTACTGTGGTGAGTCTCTAATACTATTAAATAAAATAGTTAGGGTGAATGTCATAATCTCACATAAATCTGCAAATCGATCATAACATGTATTTTTATTTTTGTGCACCATACCAAAAAAGATACACTTTGGCAGGCTAGATGCCACCAGGTTATTATGATAAAATTTGTGTATAGTTTACCAATGGCGGTTTTCTATAGAACTTACGTATTGCCCTACAAACCGAAGAATTTCGAATTTGAACAAGTCATAGTTGGTGTGATCGAAAGCTCCATCCTAACTCCCAATTATAATATATCTTCATCAACTTGCATTTGCTATTTGACCGGTAATCAAACCAACAAATACAAATTTGATTGATAATATTATTAATTAATATGGAAAAACATATAATAATATAAATGTAGATGTAATTATATTTCTATAAATGAATGTAATTAAAGTAATTATTGGCGTTGTCAATTTCTTTTTTTATTGGTTACAAAATTTGTAGGGTGAAGGGATGGTGCCCCAATCCAAAGTAGGGAAGACTTTCGAACTCAAAAAGAACTTACAAAAGTAATTATATTTACCTTCCTCCAAAGACACTAACGGGGCTCGAACCCGAATTCTCTCGGATTCAAGACCTGTCTATAGTAGATTAACAGACTTGTCGTAAGATATTCAAATGCATAAGTAAGTTATGTTTTGTAACATTTTTTTGATTTGTTTCTACCATTGTCAAATCAAAGTCACTTCATTGGATGACATATGATGGAATTATTGATCAGGTGGTGTGTTAAAGAATTGTACATACAATACTATCTTACTTGTGCATTATATAAGCAACGCTAAAAAACATAATGTGTATGATGTCACTCGTAATTTATTTTCTTGACTAAGTAAATTGTTTTTATGATATCCCCTAATTAAGTTGTTAAGCTTTTTTTTACTTCCCCAAAAAAAGTTGTTAAGCTTTTACATAAAACAATATAAATATATGAACCATACAAAACACGATGCATTTAAATATTACTCCTTCCGTCCCTAATTATAGGACCCTTTTAAAAAAATAACGGGAATTAAAATAGTGGATATTTGTATTAAATATGTTTGTAATTACTATTGTTTTTACAATTTTATCCTTTAAGAGAGAATTGGTTTATGTTTTCAACATGATATTTATTGTTGATTGAAGAAAATTATGTATAATAAATAGGGGCATGCATGTAAAGAAATAATTAATGTAGTTGAAAATAGCAAAGGGGTCTTATAAAAAGGAACAAAAAAATTCTCAAAAGGGTCTTATAATCAGGGACGGAGGGAGTAGTATATATCTTTTCTACTATGAGTTGCAAACTGCAATTGCATAATTTTGTTTTTGACAATGACATTTGCATAACTTATAGCAATAATTCGGAGATGCGTGGCAGATAATTATATCGCATTTTATTAGAACTGGTCGAGATATCCGTGCTACAACACGGATAGTGCGGCTTCGCCGCGCTGTATGGTCGCAACTCCGTCGCGTGTTGCGTCTCGGCTGTGTTTGGTATAGTAATTTTTTTTTTTGTCCATAGTGAAAATATGTAAAGTATTTAAAGCATAATAATTAATCGGTAGTGATGAAAAAATTATAAATATGTATATATTGATCGGTAGTGATGAAAAATTATAAAATAATTAATTTTATTTTTTGGTCAAGTAGCTTAGTGGCTAGAGCTCACACAATTTAATTGTCGAGAAGTGGAGTGTTCGGGGTTCGAATCCCGGCCCCTTCATATAAAATGCGATATCCCTACCAACTGAGTTAGGCTCACGGGGATAAAATAATTAAATTTTAATATGAACAAATATATATTAAATTTTAGTATTGACGATATTAAAAAAGCTAATAAATAGTAACCAAAAAAAGCTAATAAATGAAAATAATCATTGTTTTTATTTACTAATATGTTTTAGTGTGAGAAATACTAATAAGCATCCCGTGAAAAATCATAATTAATGTATTATATAATATTGTTATCATAAAATATATTTCATAAATAAACATATGCTAACATATTCCCGTAAAAAAAATACAGTGAGATATATTTTTGTTAATATATAGTCCATACGCTCGTATATATTCTATCAATATAAATAAGAATATACTAATATATTCCCGTAAAACAAATATATACTCATATATTTTTATTAATATATAGTCCATACACCAACATATACTTTATTAATATATTAATAAAACTTAGGCAGTCACGGTGTTTAAATAGAGATATTAAAAAATACTATTTTTTTTTTAAAGATTAAAAAATATTAATTAAAATTAATCACTCGTTATAGTTACTAAAATGGGTCCCGTGTTACAATTGTACACTCCAATGGGTTTTTTATTGATACATTTAAAAAAACGGACAAAATTGAAGCAAGATTAATCGTAATATATTATAATTTTTTTGTTTATTTTAGTATTGACGATATTAAAAAAAATGAAAATACATTTCACAAATAAACATATACTAACATATTCCCGTATAAAAACATATAGTTAGATATATTTTTATTAATATATAGTCCATACACTCATATATATTTATCAGTATATAGTGTCCATTAGATTTCAGAAATAAGAATATACTAATATATTCCCGTAAAACAAACATATACTCACATAGTCACATATATATTTTTATTAATATATAGTTCATACACCTACGTATATTTTTCGAATATATTAATAAAACTTAGGCGGTCGCGGTGTTTAAATAGAGATATTAAAAAAATATTAATTAAAATTGATCACTCGTTGTAATTACTAAAATGGATCCCGTGTTACAATTGGACACTCCAATGGTTTTTTTAGTGATACATTTAAAAAAAAAAAAAAAACAACGGAAAAAATTGAAGTATGATTAATCATAATATATTATAATATTGTTATTGTTTTAGTATTGACGATATTAAAAAAGCTAATAAATGAAAATACATTTCATAAATAAATATATACTAACATATTCCCGTAAAAAAAATATATAGTGAGATATATTTTTGTTAAAATATAGTTCATATACTAATATGTATTTTATCAATATATAGTTCCCATTAAATTTCAGAAATAAGAATATATTAATATATTTCCATAAAACAAACATATACTCATATATATTTTTATTAATATATAGTCCATACACCCACATATATTTTATTGATATATTAATAAAACTTAGGCAATCGCGGTGTTTAATTAGAGATATTAAAAAAATATTAATTAAAATTGATCACTCTTGTAGTTACTAAAATGAGTCTCGTGTTACAATTGTACACTCCAACGGGTTTTTTAGTGATACATTTAAAAATAAAAAAAAAACAGAAAAAATTGAAGTATGATTAATCAAAGTATATTATAATATTGTTCTTGTTTTAGTATTGACGATATGAAAAAAGCTAATAAATAAAAATAATCATAAATTTTATTTACTAATATGTTTGAGTGTGAAAAATATTAATATGTGTTCCGTGAAAAAACATAATTAACGTATTATATAATAGTGTTATCGTAAAATACAAAATCATATTCTGCTATAACAACAACACTTGTTAGTTTCCTCTATAAAAAAACTTGTCGGTAAAATCGAATTGATAATTAGTAGAGAAAATGGAGTTGAAAATGAAGAGAGAAAATGAAAAATGAAGAAAATTGGTAAGAAAAAGATAAGAGAGGAGAGTGAGATTCAGAGAGTAAAGTTTATTATTAAAAAATAAAGGTGAGAGAAAAGTTTATTATTAAATAAATAAAGAAGAGAGAGAAAAATTTAGTATTATAAATAAAGAAAGATGAGAGAGAAAAGTTTATTATTAAATAAAGAAAGGTAAGAAAGTGGGTTTTAGTAAAGTGGGTTTAGATAGTGGATTTGACAAAAATAACCCTAAAGTTGTAAAAGAAAAAGTTTGAAAGAAAATTAGGTATGGGTAGTTAAATAATTTTGGTAGTATCTTGTTTTCATATATTGTAAGTGAAGTGATGATAAGATAGTCTAGAAGTTCTAGCTCAACTGACAAATGCCGAAATTGTAAGGTCAGACGTCGTGATCTGGATTCGAACATGAGACCTCGCAGTTTTATGTGAGTTTAATTTCAATAGATTACCACTTCATCTAAGACAAAAAAGAAAAAAAAAATTATATTGTCAATTTCATTCAACTTGGTTGACGTGGAAATGATTAAACAATAACATATCTGAGCTATTTGAATAAAGAAATACAATTAGTAGATATTATAGTAAACTTTTAAAATTTACCATGCATTCATTTTTCAAGTCAAATTTTAAAATTTAAATATTGTTTAGACACGAAAATGTCAATTAATACGTGATTGCATTTCCAATTTAATTAATAAGTGCTGGTGGACCACGTCCACTTGTGCAAGAGTGAGAGAGATTCTTGCATGTAAGAGTGGAAATTGCTGCTGCCGAGCAATTAGCTCCTAGTCCTCAGTGCTGTAATATAAGTAAAAAAAAAAATATTTTTTGTCCCAAAATATAAGTAAAAAAGATAAATTTTTATCCTATTTAATCTTAATTTTTTTATAAAAATCTTTTTTCCAATAATTTTTTTTTGTTTATTCTCTTAAAATTAAATGTAAATTACATTCAATTTTCTCTCTTTTTTATTTTTTCCATAACCAATAGTCAATGATTTTTTTTTTACATCTTCCTATAAAACTTTTTCCAAAGAAAGCACAAAAAAACTATACTCCAAATTCTTATGTTTTAGTTTTCTTAATAAATGTGATTTTTTTTTTCCCTATAATTTGGGTCAGAGGGAGTATATGATACCGAGTCCGTCCTTAATTATAAGACCCTTTTGAATATTATTTTTTTGTCCCTTTTTATAAGACTCTTTTTCTATTTTCAACTACATTAATTATTTCTTTACATACATGTCTCTATTTATTATACATATTTTTCTTCGATCAGCAACAAATAACATGTTGAAAACATAAACCATCTATCTCTCTTAAAGGATAAAATTATAAAAACAATAGTAATTACAAACATATTTAATACAAATATCCACTATCTTAATTTTCATTATTTTTTTCAAAAGGATCTTATAATTAAGAACGGAGGTATTGTATTGATTCAATCATTCTTTTTTGTTAAATATTAAATCCGACTATTCAATTTTGTACTGTAATTTATATTTTACACCACGGTTTACACGTGACAAGAAAACCAAACAAATACAATAGACAAACACTTTTTCTTTGTTCAAAGGAATATGGAAACATTGCATCGTTTTTCTGTTTGACCAACTATGATTTTGTTTTAATAAAAAATGATGGAATTGATTAGTTTAATTGCTCATAATGAAATGATTTGTTGTTAAAGAGTCTCACCAACAAAAGATGATATAAACACGTGTTTATAAATGGGGACAATTCTCGCCTTACAAATCAGTTTTGTTGGGTTGTGTTATAAGCGGTGGCGAACTCATGATACATAGCTCATAGGCGGGCTACTTCACCACTAGCCTGGATGTTTATGCTTGAAATCTTTTTTTTGAAGAAGCTAAATAGCCCATTCAAATTGACACCAGTAAGAATCGAACCTGAAACTTTAAGGAGGAGCATAGATGCCAAGTTAATACCACCAAGCCAACTCAAGTGGGTTATTCATGCTTGAAATCTAAATGCAAATGTTAATATATATATATATATATATATATATATATATATATATATTAAAACTCGGTATCCGATCCAAGGATCGACTAATCTGAGGGGACCAATCCCACCGCCCACTTGTGTGGGCCCCTTATAAGTCAGAGCTGCTCTATATGGACTTGTCCACCGAAATTGGTACCAACGGAATCAAACTTGAGACCTTGAGAGGAGCACACTTCAAGATCTCAAGTCAACCACTAGGTCGACACCAAATGGATTCAAATGTTAATATATATAATATAACTTTTAGGTAAAAATGTATATACATACCTATTAAAAATAAAAACTTTGAGACTCTCGGGAGGTCATGGCCCTCCCATGTCCCCCTTGACTCCGTCTCTCATTATAAGGTTAGAAGTGTCTTCTCGTTATAAATTTTTATCAAAAGCCATATCAATCAAATATGAGATTTGGGGTTTTTTCAATATTTGTGGTGTTATTTTATTCAATTATTCCTTATTTGAAATTTATCTTTTTCCTTCGATAGTTGTTTGATCTTCTGTGAAATCAGTTAAATAAATGGATTTTTTATTTTTTTTGTAAAAACTAAATAAATGGATTTTGTCAACAAAAGAAAAACTAAATAAATGAAAATATGACATAATTTCTTTTGCACCCGAGAATATGGCATAAGTCTCGTTAAATTAAGGGTTAAACGTATTTTTTATCCTTATAAATTTTTTAAATTTTAAGATTGGTGACAACTAGGGTACCCATGGAAGAATGGTGGGAAATTTACTCCAACCAACGAACATTCACCGTTTTAGATGGTATCCATAAACTACCTTGACCCCACCAACAAATTGCTCATTAAGATTGGTTGGTGGGTAAATTACCCACCATTTTTCAAAGGTAATCTAAAAAAACCTTTAAGATTTAGCCCCTGTTTTTATTTCGTCTTAATTTCATAAGGGAGAGTCTCTTTGCAAAACACAATAAGTTAGCTCATACTTATAAGCTCATATAACTAAAAACACCAGTTATATGACTGCTAATTTTTTTGATTTGGTCAAATATGTTTTTTATCCTTACATTTTGCGCTCCTTTGAAAAATAGTCCATACATTTCATTAAATATTTTTAAAATCCTCGCATTTTATCTCCGTTATCAAAATTAGTCCCTGCTGTTAATTCTCTAATGGAATGCTGATTTGGTCCCTACATTTTGCATGACTTTTAAAAATAGTCTTTGCATTTCAATAAATGTTTTCAAAATCCCTAAAATAATAAGGACTATTCTCTAATGGAATGATGTTTTGGTAAAATATTAGCGGGATAGAGTAACATATTTATATTATTTTACGGAAACAATTTCATTTAAAAGTGAAACAAATCGGTTGCAACAACATAACCAACAAAAGAGGAATTTCCTCAATCCAAACCGAATCAATTGAAACTAAAGCAAACTTAGCTAGAGCATGAGCAACATCATTATCAACTCTTCATACATGAAAAACTAAAAATGAAGAAAGCAAACAACTAAGATTTTAATCACCAAACCAAAGTAAAAATTATCATCGGTAGACGACTTCATAGTCTTCACCACATTAAGACTTAAGAGAAACACCTTCCACAATAATGTTTTGAAAATTCATATCATAGGCAAATTGAATTGCAAACTAAAATCTATGAGCTTCAACAATGTTATCATCAAGAAGTGCCTCAAAGTTTCATACAGCATCCGCTAAAATAAAATTTTATGAGTCTCTAACTATAGCTCCTATTCAGATGCATCAATGTTCAATTTAAAAGAAGATGTGGGAGAAGGATTTCAGTTAGAGGGAGAAAATACAGAAATAGTTGACTTCATATCAATACGAGTATCCACAAGTCCTTTATAATCTTTTTCATAAAAATTAATTACTGAACCAGCTGATAAATATAAAATATCAAAGAATTTATTGAAAATTTCTTTAAAAAAAAGAATATATTAAAAATTAATAGTAAAAATTCTAATCAAGAAAATAAGTGAAAAATAAGTATGAGTTATGAATGTAAAAACTATTTGAAATAGCATATTAAAAAGTATATAAACTTGTGAGAAAATAATTGTTACTTACGCAACTATATTTTGATCATACAAGTTTATATGATATAAACTACTGTATTTGTTTAACATTGCCAAACAGAACTTAAAACTTAATTGATTGAAAAAGACTGAAATGATAAAATATCTATATATTATATTCTATATAATTTTTTTAAAAATATTGATAACGTCAAAAACTAAATTCACAACAACTAGCTATTTCAAGAATCTGTCCAAAAAATAAAGCTATTTGAAGAAGTAATTATAGTTACCCACTCTTTGTTAATTAAGTAACCAAACAGCACGCAAACACAAATGAAAAAAGTCTTTTAATCCAAGTTTTCACTTCACCATGACACTTTTCTTTTACTCATGTGGCAATATGGCCTACGGCACTTGCATTATTTCAATCACATTTATTACAGACAACAACTTTGTCTTGGATTTGTCCTACATAGACAAATGAATTATTGATGCATTTTTTCATTCATTACCTCATCCTTATGAATATACCAGCACATGCAGAATTACAGATCCAGATTCGAATCTCAGCGAAAACATGTCAAACAATAACTAGCGGCTAAGGAGAATATAGTTTCTTCTTTTTTTAAGGATAAAAAGATAGCTGTCTTCATGAATGCTGCTACCAAACACCAAACCAAGCAGAACACTCAGAACTTATAGACAAGATAACTTACTAACTTTACAAGTCACCCTTAAATAAACTATATAAGACCATTTACAATGGTAAAATATATTCAACAATCCTCAACATCCACTTTTTCAATTTCCAAAACTCCACATCATTTTCTCTCTCTTAATTCAATACCTATTCAATTTTTACCTCTCCAATGGTTTTTTCATTCAACATCCTACCCCACCATATTTTATTTCTTATTCTTATTTAATTTTATATTTTTTTTTATAATTACATAAAATTACAATTATCGATTATAATTAAATTAAAATGAAGAAACACTTAACAATTTTTATTTTTTTGTAAAAACAAAATTTATTTAAATAATTTATTTATATTTTCTTAACATAAATAAAATGCAATACAACAAACTAAATAAACACTAAAACTTCAAAAGAAAGGCTAATACAAAGCTAATAATAAGATTAAGAGAGTGAAAAATTTGATTTTTTTTCTGTGTCCAAATCAAATGATCCAAGTCTCTATTTATAGAGAAAAAAAAATTACGAATTTTGGTAAAAAAGAAATAAAAATAAAAATTTATTTGCAATAAAATAATTGGGTCCAAATTATTAAGAAGATAAAAATCCGAGCAGCCAATCAGCGCGCGCTAAGTATCTCCATGGGCCAGACATTCAACATGTTGAATTGTTTCAACACTTCCCTCCTCCAACTCACTTTTTCCCCATTTCAACACCTCCCACCTACAATGGTTCAACAAAGGTTCAACATGTTGAATGGCAAATTCAACATGCTATTGTAAATGGTCTTTGATGGCTCTGGTCTCTGGATAGAACCGAACCCACTCGTTGTGATCTTAATCCACTTTCCTATCTGTCACATAATATTAAAAGAGTCTCACATTTTTTTAAAATTGAAACTAAAAGTAATTTACAACTTCACACTCCCCAACCTAAGGAAGTAGTTAAATCCATAAAGAAGTGTAATAATCGGTACGTCCGAAACACTCCTTTGCCTTATAGGACACTGATTAATAAAGTCAAAAAATATATGTTTTAAATTAAAAATAATTTTTTTTACACTTTCGAAAAGTTAATTATGCAAGATTCAATAAAATAGTATTATATATATTTTTTTAATTAGTATTTCGATGACACCGGTTAATATTTCTCATAAATAAACCGTGAGAGCTTGCAAAATATTAAGAAACTATACTTTAAAAAACACAATCATTTGATAAAATTGACTAACGTTACGATAAAAAAAATTAAATATTAATTAACTACATAGTTTATGTTTATAAGTTAACTGTAATTTTTTTTTAAATGCTTCATATTTAAATTTGCTAGTTTATTCATCATCAACTTCTCTATTCGTATTCCCTAAAAAAAAAAACTGTATTCATAATTTTTTTTTTGTTACAACTTACAATTCGTATCAAATTATAAGTAAATGATAGAAAGTTGCTACTTACTCTTAGCCTAGCACTCATTTTGCTGGTTAAGATTCATTGCAATTTTAATAAACTCCATTTTAATTAATTTTTTTTTTTAAAAAGTAAATGATAGAAAGAGTTAAACATTTTCTGTCTAAATTTTAAATGAGGTATGTTTGATTTTTATTTTTTTATAATTAATGATGTTTACATTTTATGAGTTTAATTAATATATTATATCAGTGTATAATTATTTTACACATATATTTAATAAAACATGGTCTGTTAATTAATCAATATGACAACTCATGTTTCTTTTTTTGAAGTAACAACAACTTATGTGTTATTGTATACATTAATCAACGTGAAAATGCATTATTAAATAGATGAGTAAAATAAGTATACTCTCATATAATATATATATTAGTTAAATTTATATTTTATTTTAAGTATTATTCAAATCGTCTCATAAGTCCTAACTCAATTAGTAAAACTGTCGAAATTGTTAGACCAGATATCATGACCGAGGTTTAAACCGCGATACCTCCATTTTATGTGTGTAAGTTTACGATGACTTTGTCATCTCGTCTATAAAAAAAAAAAGTATTATTCAAATCATTCATTATTAATAATTTCTTATGTCATGTTCTACAAACTACTCATTCCGTCCCGTAATAATTGAGTTATTTGTAAAAAAATATTATCGCATAAATCTTGACTCATTTCAGTTTTCAATAGAACATTAATTACTTTTTTCCAACTATAACTCTAATTAATACTACTTTCACTACTTCCAATTCAATATATTCTACTTGATATATAAAGAAGAATGCACCAATACTTGATAAAGATTCTCAAAACTATTTTTCTTTTTCTTTCATTTATACAATTTTTTTAATATGTGTGAAAAGCTCAATTAAATTTGGATGAGAGGGAGTACCATTTATGTTTACTAATAAATAAACTAAAAAATTAGGTACCATTTAGAGCATGACACAATGGTTAATACTCAAGATATATACGATGTTCCTGTCCTTTGGTTGGTAGACCTAATATATATGATGTTTATGATCCTTTGGTTGGTAGAGAATGAATATTCGGCCGGGTATGTAATATTTTCAATTTTACTGTTATTGTTTAGTTCAGTTTTTTAGATGAGGTGGGAGGAACTAAATTTCTCTTAGCCCTTTATAAAAAAAGAAAGAAAGAAAGAAAATAAGTGGACAAATTAGTTTGGAAGGAGGAAACTATTTGTATATACTGAATTTTTTGTCTACTTACTATATTATAAAATTAAATGTCTATGATTTTATAATTTTGCCCTTAAAAGGGGCATTTTTGTAATTTCCTATTGATGGGTGTGGTTATTGCCACCTCATCATTTTTAGGGTGCATTTTCCATTTTGCCCCTCATCATTTTTTTTAATTATTTTATAATTTTAATAACTTTTAACTATTTTCCAATTTTTATTTTTTAACTATTTTTTAATTTTTTCACCCAAATTCAGTTACTTCTACATTGCCGTTGTGAGAAATTAAGGTATCGTTTTTTTTCCAACTTCTCTACATTTTTAAGGAGAAGTTAGGTCAAACACACTATCAATTATTTTAATTTCAATATTGTTTAATCATCACAACCTCACAAATATTTTTATTCACGCTGTCATTTAATGATGCCAAATATTTTTATTTCCTTTCTTAAACCTCACGAATATATAAACACACACATATTAACGTTTAAAGTAATATTTTATGTCTGTCTGTCTGTTTTTTGTTACGTTAATGTAGAGCTGTCAAAACGGGCGGCCCTGCCCGGCCCGTTCGGGCTTTTAAGGGCCGGGCTAAAAAGCCCGGTTTGAATATGGGCTGGAAAAATAGAGCCCGAGCCCGGCCCTTTACGGGCTCCCGGGCTAACGGACCAGCGCAGGCCCTTTTTTTCATTATTTAAGGATTGAAAATATAATAACATAAATGTACACAAAATTTATAGTGAACAAAAGATAAATTAAGTTTGGTCCAAGAGAATAACAATTATCCATACTAACATAGTAACATTAACATAATTGTACACTAAAAAAATATATTTATTAAATTCATTTGCTAATCTGTATAGTTACTATATATATAATTTTTTTAGGGAACAACATAGTCACTATATTGTCTTGCAAGATCCACATATATGATATAATTAATTAATTAGCTAATACATGTAAAAATAAATTAAAAAAAGAAAGAAAGATAAAGCGTACTAAACTGAGTTAACAGTGAGGAAAGGAAATCACAATGCAACCATAAACAAAAGGGTTTCATAAGTGGGGAATAAAAGCATAACATTTTTAACATCATAGGAGAACAAGAGTTAAGAAACAATGATGAAACACGACCACTTTGATTTTTGTTTTTCCTTCATTTTAATCAGAAGAAGTAACAAAATTTCGGTCAAAAAAAATAAATTAGAAGTAACAAAACATATGAACATAAGTATATACAATTTTTAGAAGAGAGAATGACTTAAATACCAAATGAACATAATTATTTGGGCTGTCCGTCCAGTCCCGTGTAAAAAATAATGCATTTTTTTTGCGGGCTGCTCTTAGCCCTAACGAGCTTCGGGCTTTTTCGGGCCGGGCTAAAAAACCCTGAAAAAATTCGGACTGCTATTTATCGGCCCAGGCCCTACATTTTATTCGGACATTCGGGCTGGCCCGTAAGACCCGATCCATTTTGACATCTCTACGTTAATGCATATAATTTTTTTTAGTGTTGCTTGGTTGAGTGCCTACCTCACCAATTTTCATATTTTATAAATTTTTGACTATTTTTCAATTTTTTTACTTTTAACTATTTTCTAATTTTTTTTCTCCCAAATTCAGTTGCTTCTACACTGTCGTTGTGCCAAACGGTTCCGACTTTTTTTCCAGCTTCTCTCAATTTTTAAGGAGAAGCTAGACCAAACACAATATTAATAAAGTACCTTCGAAAAAAAGTACTTTTTTAGAATGCATAAAATTGAATGGAATGAGCTTTAACCAAAAATTGTTGAATGCTACTTCAAAAAACTATTTCTCCGTAATTTATTTCACAAGCACCTCTCTTCAACTCACGCATGCAACCTTTTATTTTATTTTTTAATATTATATTTCAATTTGTTTTTTTCCTTCCATTTAATGTTTTTTTTGAACCGGTCCATATAATTTTTTTTAAAGGAGGATCAATTTAATTTTATTATTTGAAGAAATTTTATTATCTTTTTATCACTTATATATTTAATTTTAATATCTTTTAATTATCACAACCTCACAAATATTTTTATTCCTTTTCTTCAACCTCACAAATATACACGCACACACATTAGCGTTTAGAGTAATATTTTATGTCCATATGTCTGTTATTTTGTTACGCTAATGCGTGTAATTTTTTTAGTGTTGCGTAATGCGTATAATTATTATTTTTATAACATTTTGATTTTAATTAAAAGTAAAAGTATAGATGCCTAAAATAATTATACTTATATATATTTTACACATTTATATTGTAACAAACTATGCATATCTTTTTCTTATTAAAAAAACTAAACATATCTTTTTCAACGACACCAGCGATGTAATAAATATAATATCATATATATCATATAATATAATATAATATGAATTCTTATCTTTTTAAATGACACCAAAAATATGGTATTCTTATAACAAAATTTGTTATACAGTATAATTGGAAAAGAAAAAATAAACTATTCTCTACCTTAGCTCATTTGATATAGACAATGCATAAATATATGCAAGGTCGCGGGTTCGAACCCCAGGCACCATCAAAAAAATAATAAATTCAAAGTTTTGTATAATATTTTGCCAAACACCTTTTAACTTAAAAATAACTTTAGAACTAAAAAAAATAAAGAAACCAAACAGCTTTAGCTTTTTTCTTAAAGAGCTTTATTTTAACTTTATTTTAAAGTAGCTTTTAGACCGAAAAAAAGTCTGGCCAAACAGTACCTAAGATATTGTTTGACCCGATGTTTTTTCAACTTCTCTACATTTTTAAGGAGAAGTTAGGCCAAGTACAGTATCAATTAAGTACTTACTAAAAAAGATACTTTTTTTTTAATGCATGAAATTGAATGGAATGAGCTTTGGCCAACAGTTGTTGAATGTTACTTCAAAAAACTACTTCTCGACAATTTATTTCACAAGCATCTCTCTTCAATTCATGTTGGGAACCTTTTCTTTTATTTTCTAATATTATATTTCATTATATTTTTTTCTTCCATTTAATTTTTTTTTAGCCGTTCCATTTAATTTTTTTAAGGAGGTTCCATTTAATTTTATTACCTTTTTTTTCAAAGAAACTTTATTATCTTTTTATCACTTATATATTTAATTTAAATATCGTATAATCATAACAACCTCACAAATATTTTTATTCACATTATCATTTAATGATACAAAATATTTTTATTTTCTTTCTTCAACCTCGCAAATACACACACACACACACACATATTAACGTTTAGAGTAATATTTTATGTGTGTCTGTTTTTTTGTTACGCTAATGCGTTTAATTTTTATAAAATTTTGATATGAATTAGAAGTAAAATTGTAGATGTCTTTTCTTTAAAAAAGGTATAAATGCCTAAAAAAATTATGCTTATATATATATATATATATTGCACCTTTATATCGTAACAAACTATGCATATCTTTTTCATATTGAAAAAAACTGAATATTGCTAAATAGAAAAGATATTATTTTCCATTTTGCCAACATCAGATGATAGGATTTTGTATAAGTTTGATAATGACCCGAAAGATGTCTTTCCTTATGTAGTGGGAATATAGTTGATGTAACACCATGGAAAAAAATACTTCGTAGCTTTATCATTTACTATCTATTTACCTTGTGTTCTTTGCTTCCATTTTGTAGTCAATGGCAACCCAAATATATGTAACAATTGGTGAGAAGTTTAAGACTTAGTAAGTTTACATTATGAGTTCACAATACAGTGTTAGAGTAACTTATTATTTCACAATCCGATTTGATTGTTTTTTTACCATGTTTCTTGAATTGTTGTCGTGACCTTAACACTTTTCAAGCTCAGAGTCAAAGCTTCAGTTAGAACTTAAGTCAGAGTTCGACTTCTCCTCTACGTACTTCGTACAACGATTTTTCCAAACTGTCTCAGGTTAGGCCAATTGCTGAATTATAAACTTAGTCAATGTCTGCTTTTGTTATGCACAAACATGCTTTGAGTTTTTTTACGCACAAATTAAAAATACATATTGCATTATTCTTTATTTAATGTGCATAATTTGTGTTAGGAAACATACTACATCACTATTTGGAAAACAACTAAATTCAATCCTAACCAGTTTGGATTGTATTATGAGAGTTGCACCAAATGTTTGAAGACATCAATGTCAAATGGTGGTAGCTATATATGCACATGCGGAAGTGATGCTTAATTTCCATTTGTTTGAACAATGTTAATTGGTCAATGGGGTGCATATAATGTACATGCATGCATTTATCTAGACTTTATAGGAAGATAAATTATAAGTCATGCTACATTTTTTTTAGCTTAAAATCAGTTATGGTACCTTTATTTAATAAATTATATGTAACTATATTTGCATACATTTTATCCATGTAAATATGCATTAGACTAATATTGCAGTTATTTTCCTGTTTAGCATTTCCCAAACGAGGTGTCAAGAACAATTCTGAAAGGAAAGCGTAAAACAATCACTCTCATTGATGACCAGATATAAAGACAGTATAACTGTCACCTCATTACCGCCAATAGAGCAAGCTATGAAAATTACTTGGGTGGGCAGTGGTTCAATTTCTGCAGAGAATGAGTGATGGAAGAAGGTGGTAAGCTCATCTTTGATCTCGAAAAATCACAGAAGAACTTGCAAATTCGAGTTGTTCCAAAGTAGATCTTTGTTGTTGAATTATTTAAACTTCTACTATTTTAACATATCGCTTTGGACTGTAGTCGTAAACTATCTTGACTTTGGGATGTCATTTGTTCTTTTCATTTTTTCTGATGTAAATATTGGCAAAAATCCCATTTTGGTTAGTTTATGAAACTTGCAATCTCTTTTATAAACCTAACTATTATGTAACGTTAATTTGCACATTGTTGGTTCCTTCATTGGTTCCAATTAGTATCATGTTAATTATAATGTTGTTTCCTAATCTCTTGAACAAAATAAAACATGCTCTTTTCCTACAACAAATCTTTATAATGTTTTGGTAAATGTTTTAGAAATGTATATATATATATATATATATATATATATATATATATATATATAACTTCTAATTAACACTGCAATTTGTTTTGTACCTAGCACTTATCAAATGAGATATCAATGACATTTCTAAAAGGAACACGGAAAACAATCACACTCATCCACAAACAAACTCAAAAAGGTATGAGTGTCGCTTGATAACGACAAAGAGAGCAAGTTACAAAAAATACTTAGGCGGTCAATGGTTCAAATTTTGCAGAGAACATATGTTAGAGGTAGGTGATAAGTTAATTTTTTATCTAGAGAAGCCACCTAAAAATATGCACGTTCAAGTCGTTCCCAAATAAAGATTTGGTGTTCATGATCCGCACTTTCAACAAATCACCTTAACTCTAATCCTAGACTAGATTATCTTCACTCATCGATGCTACTTCTTTGCTTGATTTCATTTGATGTAAATATGGGTATCAATCATTTTTTGGTAACTCTATAACAACAACACTCTTTTTTACAATTTTGGATAATATGTAAATTCACACATCATTGGTTCCTTTATTTGTTCCAATTGTTTTCATCCTAAATATTATGTCAATTCCTAATCTCATAAACTGATTATATGCTCTCTTAATCAGCCCATACATATTTTATGATGAATCACAATGTTCCGTCATTTTAGCATCACTTCTTTTAAAGAATTTTTTTTCAAATACGTTATTGAACCCGTGCGAAGCACGGGTTTGTAACTAGTTTATATATAAAAAGTTACATGAGAATAAAAGTCAAATGAACAACAAAATTCGTCGTTAATTAGCATATGTGTTTTATATTCAATAAATCTTTTGATTAAAATAACTAGATAGATGGTTAAAAGAAAAAAGATTTATACCAAACAAAATATCTCTTGAATAAAATAATGTGATGGATGGTCAAAAGAACAATAATTTTAGTTATTTATGTGGGAGAGTAACATAAATGATATACTAAATACAATAATACATATTAAAAAATAAAATAAAATAATACAGGTTGTCAAAAGATACAATAGAAATATAGAACAGACATAAATAATTTTCTTGTTCATAAAACATCAATTATTAGACTGAAAATTTGTAAAGAAAAAATACGATTTTTTTTTTTTTTATAACGAAAAACTTAATAAGTTAAATTAAACATCAATAATTGAGAAAACCTGTCCCTATTATTTCATACGTCATAGTGATAGGACATATATAAATAAAATAACAACACATATTGTGCTATGCACTTATCAGTATCACCTATCTGCACAGTTTGGCTATCATTTGTTCACATGTTCGTCC
Source organism: Medicago truncatula (assembly GCF_003473485.1). Lineage (NCBI taxonomy): Eukaryota > Viridiplantae > Streptophyta > Magnoliopsida > Fabales > Fabaceae > Medicago > Medicago truncatula. The sequence goes on from NC_053044.1 coordinate 54,219,851, forward strand.
TTCGACCCATAAAATAATTGAGAAATAACAATTTTTTGGCTTATTATTTATAGGGTTAAATATGTATTTGGTCCCTATAAATATATCAATTTTTCGTTTTAGTCCCTCTAAAATTTTCCTTCGATTTTTAGTCCCTATAAAATTTTCAATCTTCAATTTTTGTCCCTCTTTTAAAGTAAACTCATATGTAAAATTCATATTATTTAATAAAAATTTCCAGAAAAATTAAAAATATTATAAGAATCACTCCAAAAAAAATTCAGAATTTTTTAACAAAACATGAATTTAATATGAATTTATATATTGTTTACGGTTAAAAATTCATATTTAATTTGTGTTTTGTTAAAAAATTCTAATTTTTTAAAGGAAATTTTTTTAGAATATTTTACACATTTCTGCATAATTTCATTAAAAAATAGAAAAATTAAATTAAAAATAGGGACCAAAAGTAGTGATTGAAAATTTTATAGGGACTAAATGTTGAAGGAAAATTTTAGAGGGACTAAAACGAAAAGTTGACATATTTATAGGGACCAAAAACATATTTAACCCTTATTTATATTATATTTTTACTTTATCTATTTATTATTTTGGTTTTTGTGCTCATATCTTTTTTTACTATAAATCTACAAGAGATACTACCCACATCTCAAATAATCTAAGTTACATCCCAAAATTACTAATACACCCTTTAATTAAAATAAAAATTTCAATTCAATTCAAAACCCACACAACACAGTCTATGTATTATCTTCAAACAAAAAAGTTCACGTATCCCCTCAAACTCAGAAAGAAGCCAATCACGTCTTCATCTCCTTCCTGTCAATCGCGCCTTCATCTCCTTCATGTTCACGTGTTCACCCACATAAGTAAACTAAAGTAAATTCATTTTACGTAGTTTATGTAAACTGAGTTTACATACACTATGTAAACTAAGTTTACATAAGTTAAGTAAACTAACATAAATTGAGTTTATGTAGTTTATGTAAACTGAGTTTACTTAGTTCATGTAAACTCAGTTTATGTAGTTTATGTAAACTGAGTTTACATGCACTATGTAAACTGAGCTTAAATAAGTTAAGTAAACTAACGTAAACTGAGTATACGTGTATGTTATTCCTTTTTAGAATAGGCACGTAAACTAAATTTACATGAGACCTGTGTAAACTTAAATTACGTTACGCGTCTACGTAAACTAAAATCACGTTATACCGTGGAACAAAATAGATAAACGTGAAATTAACAACGTCAACAAAGATAAACATCCATGGTAAAATTAACAACATCGAATAAATCATAGAGCAAATGATAATAGAAACTCATAAGAAATTTATCAAATTCACTTACTTGTATGAATCGAGTACGTATCAATGGAAGAGATGTTGATTCAATTGGCGATTTTAGTAGGTATTGATTGCATATCCACGGTGGTTTCTGGGTGAAAAGGATAAAGGTTACAAGTGATAATAAAAAAAAATTAAGAAGTTTACATGGAGAGGGCATTTTCGATATTATTGTAAAATTTTTTAAAAAATTGGGTGTAACTAGAACTATATGGGGTGACACTAAAAAAAGTACAAATCTATAGTTGTTACATAAGTTGTCGTACAAATAATTGTTCAAATAACATATTTTAAAGTAATTATCAACTAAAAAAAATGTTTTTGAATGCGGAAGAAAATATAAAAGGAGCTACTCCATATTGTACCGATTTCATATTTTCAAACCTAACACCAGAACGACTATCTTGATAGCTCGTTTTTTTAAGGGATCATGCTAACTTTAAGGCACAAATTAAGAAGTTAAAATTGAAATTAAAACATAATTTTGTCTAGAGAAGTTAAGATTTTAAATTTTTAAAATATGAAATGCACAATTTTTAATAAAATATTTATATCTTTAGTTTCTTAACTTTATTTTAATCATTTTATAATTTTTTTTATATTTTTTTGGTACATAAATAATATTGAATTACATTGATGACACATTTTATTTGATTATACATAGTCTTTAAAATCTATGCAGGTTAACTAAATAGTTTCAACAATCAATTACATATTTCGGTCACTAATATAAGCAAAAGTCAACATTTTAGATTTATTTATTAAATGATGTATGTGATTTATAATAAATACTATATACATCATTAATTAAACGAATATAAAATGTAAATTTTTATTTATAATAGTTATAGGAGGGTATAATTATAGCATTGATGTCAAAAAGAGTTTTTCCTTTTTCACAATATTTTTGTTTTTATTCCATAGGGACCATTTGTAAACACAATTTGCCAAAAAAAAAACACAATTTGCCAATGCCAGGTAAGCAATAAATTGGTTCATTTCATGCCTCGGTTTCTTATCAACTCTCTGACTTTTTTTTGTCTATTAATAAAATTAACATAACTATTAATTTAGGCTGCCATAGACGAAAATTATCTATACAACCCTTATTTACAAAGAAAAATGATATTTGTACAACCATTTTCTAACAATTTTTTTACACTCATACTTACATTATCTTTTTATTCTCTCTCTTCATTTTTTTATCTCTATTATCTTTTACCAATCAAATGAGAGACAATTAAAGTTGTCATAGAAGTTGTACCAAAGAGTTGTACATATATTACTACTCTTTTACAAATATCTAAAGAGAAATGATATTTGTACAATCATTTTTGTACAACTTTCTCTCTCATACTCACATTATCTTCTTATTCTCTCTCTTCCTTTTTCTCTCTCCATTGTTTTTGACCAATGAAAAGAGAGCACAACAAGGTTGTCCCAAAAATTATAGCAAAAAAATTGTTCAAATATCATTACTCATATCTAAAATAAACAAGAATAATGACATCTACAGAACAATTTTTTACAACCTTTAAGATACCTTCTTTCTCTTTTAACAACGTAGAGATAAAAACAAAAACAAAAGTAAAAATACAATATGAGAGTAACAAACAATTGTACTAAACTCATATTCATATTGGATGGTTCCTTATTCGAGAATTGACTCAAATGGAGCCTCTTTAACTTAGTGGTAGAGTAACACTATGGTAAAGCATAAGTTGTCGGTTCATATCCGATAAAAGTTTTTATTCAAAAAATAACAACAATAGTGTTCTGATTTGCAGAAAAAATGGAGATATTTTTTTTTATATTTGTAAGAAGTAGCTCTTTGTAAAAAAAAACTAAGATACAGTTGAATTTCATTAAAAGATTGAATTTTTATTCTATTAAATTATTGTTACCATTTGAATTTACAAAAAAAAATTTATTAGAAAGTTGTTGTATAAATATCTCCATAAAAAAAAGCAAGCATAAGAGAATTTACCAAAAAGTAAAGAGGGTGGATAGAACCGTAGAAGACTGTACTTGAACGATAAGAAGGAAAACGTTTCAATATTCTCCACGTCAGATTGAGTTACAGGTGGTGTGTTTGTCTGACAAAAAAGAATATACCAAAAAAATTAAGAAAATACCAAAAGAAACATGATAAACACAAAAACTAATTCAAGAATCCTGTGTCACAAATAAATTAATAATAATATTTTTTTAAAAATAATAATAATATATAGATCTTTTATAATTTTTTGACAATAATAATGAATCTCAATGATGATGTTTTTTTTATTGATAAATATATATACATAAGTAGCCGAGTAAACGGAACTCTGAAATATCACACGCAGAGACGAAGTAAGAGATATATATCAATCAATCTCTTCCTTCATTTCATTTCATTCCCATTTTGCAAACCAAATTATTGTCTTCTTTTATTCACTATTCATCCATCATTTCTTCCCTTTCAATCTCAATTTTCATTTTTTATATTTGATTTGTTATTATATTTATCCCTTCACGCCAAAGTGAAGAAATTATCAAGAGCTTGTTCCTTTATTTTCTGTGGATTTTTTTTTTAACATCACCCGAAAATTCAGTTCTACCTGTCCGAATTTTCTTCCTCACCAAACAGAACACGAGTCTTGGTTCTGTTTTTTGAACAAGAGATTTTATCGTTTTGAAACGTGTGAGAGTGTGTCAATTCAAAGAACAAAAAACATGGTTGATATGAAAATGAGATCCATATTATGGATGATGTTGTTATTGTTTGGTTCTTTTTTGATTGTATCTGGTGAAAGAAAGCTTGTGAAAATACAACTACCAAGTTTTAATGTTACTACTCAACCTCAAAAACATGAACAAAGCTTTCTCACAAAAGCTGTTAATTTCTTATGGAAATCAGATGGATCGGGTTATCAACACGTGTGGCCGGTAAGATTTCACTTTTCTGTTGGATTTTATGTCTTTGTTTTATCTTAAAGTTGAATCTAAATCAAAAGATAAATATTTAGTTTTATTCCTTCATTCTATGGATATGTTTTTGTTTTTCACATGTTTTTGTCAGTTATTGTAACTTTGGGTAATATAATAAAGTGCTTCTTTTGTTTATTTGTATTGTTGCAGGAAATGGAATTTGGGTGGCAAATTGTGTTGGGTAGTTTTATTGGATTTTGTGGAGCAGCGTTTGGAAGTGTTGGAGGTGTAGGTGGTGGTGGCATATTCGTTCCTATGCTCAGTCTTATTATTGGATTTGATCCTAAATCATCGACTGCTATCTCCAAATGTAAGACACGTGCTTACACGTTATTCTCAAAAATAAAATAAAAATTATTACGAGTAGTAACTGTCTTTCTCTTGTCAATTCTGAACCTTAGTACAATTAACACTGCCGTTACTTTCAGATAATTATTTCAACCACTTAACTGCCGGAAGATAACAAGTACTTGAATTAAATGCTTATCAAGGAAATTAAAAACAGTACATAGTACTTCAAAATACTTTGTATGGTCCAAAATTGAACATAAGATTTAAGATAATTCACGTACAAATATACATCATTTAATTATTTAAAAATATATATTGTATAATTCTCTTATCTTTTTATGAATGTGTCAAAAAAAATTTTTGACCAGCATAAGAGTTTCTCTATGCTAAAATTACTTTGCAAAGGAGATATTATAATGGGATTAAAGCTATCCCTTATCATTTAGTAAACAATTAAACTTTATAAAAATTAAAGAAAAGGAAAAATAATAATATTTTATTAAAATGGAAATTCATTTGGCTAGTTTTGCTTGTTCAAAGAAAAAAAATTGTTAAAATGTAAGGGTCTCTCTTTGAACATTTTTGAAGGTTCATATTAGATACATACATTAGGGATGAAATAATTAGTGTTTGCTAATGATAAAAAAACCTTAATTAAATAATTTTCTTGGATGATTCAATTGGTTTAAGCTAAAGATTGAAAAAGTTAGAAAACTAACAACTTAACATTTGCCTATCCAAAACCAGAGTTTGAGATACACTGGATTTTGGATAAAAAAAAAAAAGAATACTTCCACAAACAAGTATAAATAAGAGCTCTTAATGCACCTTAAAAACTAAATTATCCCTGAACATTAATCAAAGAGAAAACATTTGCAGCTTCTTGGATTAGCACTATATTTATTGATTTATGGGGTGTTCTGTTTGTTTCAGGTATGATCATGGGTGCAGCTCTGTCAACTGTCTACTACAACCTTAGGCTGAGACATCCTACATTGGACATGCCAATTATTGACTATGATTTGGCACTTCTCATTCAACCTATGCTCATGCTTGGTATCAGCATTGGAGTCGTCTTCAACGTTGTATTTCCTGATTGGCTTGTCACTATATTGCTTATTGTTCTTTTCTTAGGTAACCATTAATTCAATTCAACTGTCTTCTTCAGTAATTAGACATTTTTGTTGCTCCTCTGAATATTTTTACTCTCATGCAGGCACATCAACAAAAGCATTCTTTAAAGGGCTTGAGACATGGAATAAGGAAACCATAATGAAAAAGGTTTCATTTAATTTATCATGTAGTATAATGCTTTCGCTACATTTTCAAAGCTAAAATTTTACCATTGTAAACAAATAAATGTTTTATATGTTATTTTTTCGTAAATTATTTAGTGACAATCACTTGAAAATTTTATTTCTAGGAGGCTGCCAGGAGACAAGAATCAAATGGTGAGTTCAGGATTATTTTCCCAAAACAAAATAAAGTTGTCCTGGACCATTATTTTTCCTGATGTCAGAGTGTATTCAATTTCTTTTTGGTTAGGTTCAGGAGAATATAAAGCTCTTCCAACTGGACCAAATGTTGCCATTGAAAAGGAAAACAAGGTACAGGAGAATATTATATATTGAGGGAGGGTGATATTTCCATATTTAATAGGAATATGGTAATTTAAAAAAATATATATTTGGGGAAAGGGGTAAATTATTATTGATCAAAGTGACATTAATGGTCTTTTTTCAATGGACTCCTTCATTATAGATTAGAAGGACAAACTCTTACCACTTAATTGACACATTATTGATATAATAATTCGTTCAATTGCAGGTGTCTATAATTGAAAATGTATACTGGAAGGAGTTTGGGCTACTAGCATTTGTGTGGATTTCATTCCTTGCACTACAGATTGCCAAGGTATGTTCTGTCATCACAGTTATTAATACATAATACCAGTTTATAACTTTCAATTAATTCAAGCCTCCTGTTGACAGCAAAACTACACAACTACATGTTCTGCAGCATATTGGATACTGAACTTGTTACAGGTAAATTTAACTCTTGTGGTTTTGCTTTTTAATTGAACATGATATCTCATTGTCACTCAACTTTTATGAATTTGTATTTGAATGTATGTTACAAGTTACAAAAATATCAGAAAAAGTTTGAATCATGTTACATATGCAGATCCCAATCGCAGTTGGGGTAACTGCGTACGAGGCAACTGCATTGTTCACAGGGAGAAGAGTGATAGCTTCTACTGGTGATCAAGGGAAAGCATTTACAGTTGGCCAGCTAGTCATCTATTGTGTCTTTGGTGTGCTGGCCGGTATAGTCGGTGGATTGCTGGGACTAGGAGGCGGATTTGTTATGGGTCCGCTTTTTCTAGAGCTAGGAGTCCCTCCTCAAGTGAGTTTCAAACTGCAGTATATAAATCATGCTTCTCTTATCCTGATCATTAAGTGATTCCTAATTGGATCGGGTGTCATCTGTGCAGGTGTCAAGCGCCACAGCCACTTTTGCAATGACATTCTCCTCGTCTATGTCTGTTGTGGAATACTACTTGCTGAAACGATTTCCAGTTCCTTATGGTTCGTGCCGCGATCGCTCCTTGCTTACTTTCTACTTTTATAATATTCCAGTTCCAGTTCCTTCTGATTTCTGACCAATGTGCTTTTTGAAATGTGACACACAGCTCTTTACTTGAGCCTGGTGGCTACTATTGCAGCCTTGGTTGGACAACATATTGTGAGAAGGCTGATCATCCTATTTGGAAGAGCATCACTCATCATCTTTATTCTAGCCGGCACAATATTTATCAGTGCAATCTCACTAGGTAAGCTTACCCATTTTTTGGATTTGGGTTGTGTGCAATCATAACCTCGTAATTGAACGCAGTCAGTCACATTTAGACGGCTGATTAAAATCCGAATGTCAAGATTTTGAACCGGGTAGTTCAGATTAAAAAAAATGGAAATCTACATTGTAATTTTAATCAGACAGTCTAGACGTGGCTGACTATGCACAAACATTATATCAATATATGGTACACTAATATTTTCACTCATCTTGTTAGGTGGAGTTGGCATTTCAAATATGGTGCACAAGATTGCCAATCATGAGTATATGGGATTTGAGAATATCTGCAAGTACGGATCATAGCACATTTACTTTCTAGTGTTTACACTATTATTCAAAAATTGCGTACCAAGGCCAAGAGCTAAGGTGGCCATGATAGATTATTTCTTATCCTGTTAGAAGGTGTCATTTTTTATTATTGCCAAGTCATGGAGTGATTCCGTAGGAAACTCAGAAACTTATATTCATTCACACTGTTCAAGCCATTTAGATTAAGATTCATGTGATTTGAATCTTATTGTGTCATTTTCAATGAAAATTGCCATTATTAATTTATGTATGTAGGTTCTATTAGCTTATTATAAATAAAATTGCTGGGGTCATCTTTTGGTACCATAAATGTTGCAGTTGCAATGCCACTAATTTATGTATGTGGGCTCTATTAGCTTGCTATATATATCTTCAAGGGAGAACATTGCATGGAGTTTACATCCTCGCATATAGGGCGAGGGATACATTTTTTTTGCAGTTAAAATACAGAGTACTGTCAAAGATAAAATAGGAAAAACAAAGTTAAGCAACACATATTAATCTATATTATTTGATCACAAGGAATGTACATCATTTTTATTGGTCATCATGACAAAGAAGGAAAATTTCAGTTTGATGGTCCATACATTTATATTTTACGAGAGCTACTTTTATCCTATTAATAATCTTTCAAAAATCACACCTGTCAAGAATCAAGATATACCAATCCACAAAGAAAAACACCTAGGCAAAATGATACATTATTTTCCGTCATAAATTCGGATGTGAATTACTGGAAAACAAGGTCCCATATGTTTCAACTTTCAAGTCACACAACAATCATTGCCCTCATATACTACAACTAGACGGCCCCAAATTTGGGTCAACACCACATGGTACTGTTTCTATTTTCTTTCACTTCCAATTATGCAAAGAATATGTACTATGTACTAACAAGTGGGAAGAAAAAAAAAGGGCCATGACTTTTCAGGTTAGGTGAAATCATACGGACCGGCAATTAAATCCCTTTTTTTATGTGTAGAGTGCATATCCACCATATAGTCGCTATCGTTAATATAACCTTTGTGATAAACCGATAATGCTTGGGAGACCAAGTTTACCAAAAACACAAACAATATTAGACTCGGCGGTATGTATGTGATCATGTGAATCTCTTATAGGATTCCTATATGTTCTAATAACATTTGGAGAAGAAGAATGGATGAGGAGATCCACATTCGATAAAGTTTCAAGTTTGATCTTAAAATTTATACACTTATTCCCTTCATGAAGAGTGTGGCAAATAATGATATTGCTTTGCTAGATCAAATCTTTTATGTTTTGAATCAAAATAGCATGAACGTGGTACTTCATGGATTGACCTTTTATGAGATTTATACTATGCAAGGAATTAGCAAATGAGCTCATTAATATCCATAGATTTAGCTAACAAAAGACCCTGATAAATAGCAAGTAACTTGGTTGGGAGAATATCTGAGGAATTGTGAATATAACATGAAAAACCTGACAAGTAAACACCAACATTATTTTTTACGACATCGCCAAACCAAGATCTTATAGGGGAGCCTAAGCAGCTCCATCAACATTAAGGATGGCGTTAGAGTGATTGTGTTGTTATTCCACTTTATGAGTCTATCTTCCAACGCAACATTAGAGATTTGATTAAACCAAACTTTAAAAGTTTTAACCATATTTTGAATGTTGAAAGATAGATTACTTATGGACCAAATTTCTTTACATAAGCACATGTTGTTTCTCTGGTGCCAAGTCCATCAAAGAACATCGGTGAAAAGAAAAGAATTAGGACCCAAAAAACCATTCTTAAGCCAATCATGTTCAACCATGATAAATAAAAAAATCTGGATAATTGAACCATGAATGATGCCAAATTAAAAATTTGATTTTTTTTCTTCGTGAGCTATATTTTCCAAATTCAAGACCAAGAGAGATTATGGGTAGAAAGAGTTACCAGATTCATGCGATAAAGTAGCCAAGAATATCCACTTTTGGTAATTGGTAGTGTAGTTACCACTTTTGTTACTTGTCCAAATGAAAGCATCTTCTAGGGAAACATTGAATTTAAGGTGAATGTTGTTGATGTTGTCAGACACGTAAAGAACATGAGTATAAGGGCCGAGAGAGGATGTGACGTCTTTAACTGTCAAGTGCTGATCATGGATGTCAATAAAGGGTGCCAAGGACCCTAAATAACCAAATGAATTCCAGGGATAAGACCAAAAAGAAGAACTATTTGATCACGCGCGCCAAGAGAAACCATCTTTTATGATGTTTTTTACTTTTATGATGGAAGACCAAGTGGTTGAGGCGCTATTCTGGACAACAACATGGAGGAAGCGCAAACCACCAACATGAGGAGGTCGGCCCAAAGACTATTAGATGATTGGACCGAATCCCAAACAAGCTTACCAAGATAAGTATTAGTATCTCTAGCTCATATGATACTTGGGACGAGCAACTCTATTCCAACCAACTAGATAATATGTCATATTTTCATATTAATTATTTAAAAATTAAATCAAATTTAAATGAATTTTATATGTACGATACATAATCCAACAAAATTTAAGATCCCTACGAATTTATCTAAAAAAACACAGCTTCTCATCAACGAATGAAAGGTATAGGACAAAATAAAAAATAAATTCAGAATGTGAGGCACATGAAGTTAATTTTTTTTTTTGCTTTTGCACCGGTTTCCGACCCACCAATGATGAACGACTAATCCGACTCGTGCGTAGAGGCATGCACACATAAAGTTAACTTTTGTCATATTATAAATACCATTTTTTTCGTATACACAATGTAAAGAGTTTTTGTATTGTTAATCAATCGTAACCAACATATCATTATAAATATTTGAGTTTTAAATTTTTTTGTTAATATTAATAATTATTAGTATCATGTCAGAAGTAAAAACCGAGCATCCACTTCCTTATTACCCCGCTCTTTAATTCCCCCCACCCAGCAACCAAATCGATCTCATTTCTTCTAAAAAAAATTGACTTTTATCGTAACCAAAAAACCATTTATCAAATTGCATACAATTATTGATAAAATAAAATAAAATTGCTCACAATTAGTTATGATATGCTGATTGCTTGACATTAGAAAACCTTTTACACATATACATGTAAATTTTTTTGTTAATATTAATAAGAACAATAGTCACTTTAGTCCCTAGCTCTGCACCTCGCTGTCACATAGGTCCCTAATTCAGGATTAAATATAAACAAGTTTCTGACTCTACACTTCTGTTATCACTTTAGTCCCTGCCGTTAAAAAAATCTGTTAAGTGATGATGTGGCACATGTCTTATACTGACTTGGCATACGATGTGTTAGGGACTCACAAAAGTTATGGTACATAAGGAAATCCTTATGCACCGTGCATAAACACTTCACAACCATCAGATCTAGTGTACACGTGTAATAATCCTAGGCTTCTCAAACTACACCAAATCAAACTTCATTTGATTCAAACACTTCTCTCACTAAAACATAAAGCTCTCCCTCTCTCTACAATTCAGATGAGTCTTAATCTCTTCCGACCACACATGATGATTCCGGCGCAGTGGCCGGTGGTGACACCACCGCACCGGAGTTCAAAACTCCGTCCAAATCAAAAAGTTTTCACGGTTTTAGACATCCTTTTTTGTGTTGATTCCAAATATCGCCTTAGATTTCTCAAAAAATAAACTCACACGAGCGTAGATCTACGAGTAAAAAAACGGAACAAAAAGAGAAAATGAAACTACCTCTTGTTCTTCACGGATCCGTTTCGCGTTTTGGTCTTCTTCTCCGATCCGGTTCGGATTTGTTGTTGTGTTGAAGTGTTGTTCCGATCTGGTTCAAATCTTGTTGTGGTAGGCTGTACAAACTCTCCCTCTACCTCTTCTAAACCGATTCTAGATTTATTGATGAATTCGAGAGTGATAGAGGATGTTTATGTGATTTTCTGTGGTTTAGTGTTCATGAGGTTCACGGTTTCAGATCTGAAGTTGTTACTGGATTCGAAATCTTTGTGATGTTAGAGGGATTTATGGCTGGGAAACTGCTGGAAACCATTAAGTACATCTAATGGTTTTCCACAGCAAAATGGTTTTGGCATTCCGGTACGGTGATGATGATGAACGACAGTGTTGATGATGAGATTGAAGATTCTGGAAACCATTTCCACAACAAAATGGGTTTGGAGTACAACTCACAGAAACTATTTCCATAGCTAAATGGTTTTGGCATTCTGGTACGGTGATGATGATGAACGACGCTGTTGATAATGAGATTGAAGATTCAAGTGGTGATAATGATGAACGACGGTGATGATCCAGTTTGTTTCCACGTTTGATTCGTTTTGTTTTGTTTTGTTTGGTTTCCTTTGGGGGTGTAGGAAGCAATTATGTTGGGATTTATGCACGGTGCATAAGGATTTCCTTATGCACCATAACTGATCCCTAATCTAAGGGGTTTAACATCCAAGGGACTAACTTTCTCTAATAATGGATTGTATGATTCTAAAAAGGGGTTTAACATGTTGTTGCTTTGTTAGTTTTGATGTTATAGAAATTAGGGTTTAATTTTGTTGTTGATAATTTTGATGTTATAGAAGTTAGGTTTGAATTGCAATTTGATTGTTGAGAGATTATAATTTGAGAGAAATAATCTAGGGTAAAGTGAACCATAGAATTGAACGGTGAAAAGAGTGGTTAATCAGGTAGGTTAGTGATGGATTAACGTTCTAATGATAGGGTAATCATATGGTGATGATTATTGACGATTTTGGAGAGTTTAGGGTCAAGAAATGGAGCCAAGGAGGCTCCCATGGTAGAAAATCGCAGAAAAATCTATGATTTTAGCATGTATGATGCTGTCGAAATCATGAGGCGATTTTGACAGAAAACCTGCAATTTCAGTATGTCTGATGCATATCCCTTTTCATGTTCTTGCATCTTTTTCACACGTTTCTGTTTTGAATTGAGTTTTGGTATAAACATGAAAGTTTTAGATAATCGTGTTAGCTTTCTAGTGGCTTTGGTTTGACTTGAAAATGATTTTTGGTTTTTGAGATATGATGAAAATACTCCAAGGTGGTCTTAGTGAAATTTTATGAAAATTCCGCATAACTATTTCTAAGTCAACCCAAAACTTATGGATTGTCTCCAAACTTCAAAGCTTGTGTACTATGAGTTCAATTAAGGTGTTTAAGAGTATTTAACCTATGTTGTGGTGGATCTAACTTGGTTTGACGTGAATATCTTTGTTGGATGATTTAATATCTATATGAATGTATATGTTGATAAATATGAGGTATATGATGTTGTTCATGATTTATGAATTATTATATGAGTGTATATGTCGATGAATATGAATGTATATGATGTTGTTCATGATTGATGAATTATTATATGAGTGTATATGTCAATGAATATGAATGTATATGATGTTGTTCATGATTGATGAATTATTATATGATGTTGTTTATGATTGATGAATAATGAAGTCATAATGCGAAGTCGTTGCCGCTGTTGTCGTCAATGTCGTTAAATTTGTAAGTTGTTGTCGATGTTGTCGATGTTGTTGGTTGTTGTTGCAATTGTTGATGAGTCCATGCATAATCATTAAAGTTGAGGGCTTGATGCTCTGTTGAATGTATAATCATTCATATAAAGCTGGGGGCTTGATGCCCTGTCAAATGCTTGATCATTCATACCACGTTGAGAGCCTATGCTCTATAAGTTGGGGGCTTGATGCCCTGATTGGTACCACATGCATATTGCATTGTCAAGTTGATGTTGTTGTCGTTGCATTGTCGTTGATGTTGAGTTGTCGGTATTGTCGTCGTGTTGTCAAGTTGTCGAAATAATTAATGAGTTGTTCTTGAGAAATTATGTGAAGCATTAACATTGTTTAATTGTTGTTGTTTATGTTGTTAAATTCTCTACTTGACTCATTGTTTATTACTATTGTTGATGATGATTTGTTGTTGTTTTATGTTGATAAATTCTCTTATCTAAATTATTGTTTATTAGTATTGTTGATGATGAATTACTTTTGTTTTGTGTTGTTAAATTCTCTACTTGACTCATTATTTATCAGTATCGTTGATGATAAATTGTTGTTGTTTCATGTTGTTAAATTCTTTTATAGAATTATATGCATATTATTATTGAATGTGAAATCTCACCCATTCTGTTTGAATGTTGCCTCTACGTGGGTAACATGCAGATAACCAGGAGCAACCACTGATTTGAGTTGATTCCTCATGTCGTCTTAGGAGTCGCTCTGATACTTAACCGGATGAGGACTTTGATGTTTATTTCCTTTGTTACATATTTTTCTCTATGAATTTATTGTTGGACCAAGTTTGTTGGATTTAATGATGTTGTCTATGTTGAGGCCGTAATGTCATTTTGTTGAATAATGAAATATTTTTCCGCTGCGAGTTAATTTGAATTATTGATAAAAGATATTTAAATAAATAATAATTTTACTCTATTTATCTTTTAAAGAAGTGTGACATCCTGTTTAAGTTGAATACTCTGATTATTATGTATTATTTTGCATGTTGGAAAAACGGGGTGTTACGGCGGCTGCCCCGGAGGTGTTACCTGTGGACCCTCCCTTTCCTGGAGGACCGGAAAATATATATCTGCTGCACTCTTATGCCAATCATATGGCATTGCCGCTTTGGTATAATTCAGAGAACGTAAGTGTAATTTTTTAAAATGTTTTTTCTTTATGTTTAATTATTTTCTTTATATGTGCGTTTGTTTAATTATTATATCAACTTTTATATGTGTTTTTTTTTTAATTCTTTCTTTATGTTTAATTATTTTCTTTATTTCAACTTTTATTGTTTTCTTTATGTTTAATTATGATTTAAATTGTTTTTGTTATGTGTTTTTTTTAAGTTTTACATGTGTTATGTCTTAAATTAAAAATATGTGCGGCAATTTAAATTTGTGATTTTTATTTTTGCATTTATTAAGTTTTATTTTGATTACTTAAATGTTTACATTGTTTAAACTATGTTTATTTTTCTATTATTTCAGTGTCGTAAGAAGCGTGATGTAAAACCGATTAATCATGGGGCTAAGATTTTGAGTCTCGGACGTCCAAACGAGAATCATGATTGGTTTTGGGGTCCTCTTAGGGAGAGCGGGTTACATGATTTGGTTTTCCTGGGCTACGCCACTGTGCCTCATGGTTTGCAGATGACTCTATGCGAGAGGTGGCATCCCGAGACCAGCACTTCTCATGGGGGAGATGACCGTGACTTTGGAGGATGTCGCATGTCTTATGCATCTTCAGATTGAAGGGAGGATGTTGGGCCACCGAAAGAAGATGCTGAGACTTGAGGGAGAGGCACTATTGGTGAGGCACTTGGAACGTCGAAGAAGGAGGCAGAGAAAATTTGCAATAAAGAGTATGGTGGGTACATTAGTTATCCAAAGCTGAAGGACTTATATACGACTAGCCTTGGTAGGGCTAACATTTTGGCGGATACAGAGGATCCAGAGGAGCTGGAGGAGTTGGAGAGGGTTAGGACTTATTTTGGAGGTGTTACATTCTCTACTTGGTTGGATGCTTGTTGTTTGGGATAGAAGCAACAAACGCATCGAGTTGATCTATCTGACGACAATGGAGGACGGCTACGCGCGAATGCATAATTATTCGTGGGGAGGGATGACACTTGCATAACTATACAGCGAGTTAGCTGAGGGCTGTTTACCTGGTGACAGGCAGATTGGGGGAAGCGTGACACTGCTCACTGTAAGAAAACTTATATTTTATTTTTTTGTTAACTTTTATTTTTTTTGTTATATTTTTTGTGCGTAATAATTTATAAATGTGATTTGTTTGGTTTGTGCAGGCATGGTTTTTGGCGCACTTTCCAAAGTTTTATGCTGTTGATCCAAACACCAAGTATGTTGAAAACTTACCGGTTGCGGCGAGGTGGAAGCTTCAGAAGGGTCATGGAGAGGGGGTCACGTATCAGTCACTGCTTGATCGTATTATGTTTGATGACGTATGTTGGAGGCCGTACGAAGAGCACAAGGACTTCTAGGCTTTCGAGGAGGTATTCTGGTATTCAGGCTGGATTATGTGCGGTGATTGTAGGGTGTACCGTCACTTGACCGAGAGGGTTTTGAGGCAGTACGGATACGTCCAGACCGTCCCTAGACATCCGCCGGATGTTGTAGAGCTGTCACCGGCTGAGATTGTGCAGGCTTTCGTCGACTTCCGCACTCACACGCTTAAGGCGGCCGATTGGGGTGAGCATGCAGGAGAGCAGACATGGCGTATGGTAGATGGCTATGTACGATGGTACACCGTTGTGTCTCACCCTCCGTAGTTCGTTTTTTAGAACTTGTTTTTTAGTTTTGGTATTTTGATGACATTGGTTTGTATAATATTCGTATTTTAATGACATTACTTTTCATTTCATGGAATATTTTACTTTGTTTAATGGTATAAAAATGTTTGGTTTAATTAAGTTGTGCATTTGCGCAAATATTTGTTTTGTGATTTGAACCATTATGCATAAAAATAACAGGTACATATGTTGTGTTTTGTGTTTGAAACACATTACAGGTTCATGAAATGAAGCTACTGCCTCTGCCTTGGCTTCAGGACGCTTCGGCAGTTTACTGCCGAGAAAATCCTTGCTAATTAAGTGTCGAGGAAATTCTCGGCAGTTAACTGCAGCCGGTTTTTTAAATCCTCGTGTTTCTCAGCCTAACAAAGATGTGTCAACAACAATCTTCAAACAAAAATATATGCCTAATAACTAGCAGAGTAAACGGGGACTCTGATTATTGAGACGGAGAAAGAGATCAATATCTTCCTCCTTTTCACTTTGCCATTCCATGTAAAGCAAAGCAAATTACTGTGTATTCTATCCTAACTTAGGAATCCTAATCATCGTTCTTCCTTTGAACCCTAATTTCTATAATCTATCCCATCACGTTAAAGATGGCTGAGATGAAAATGGGCTCCATATTATGGATTTTGTTGTTGTTATTTGGTTTTGCATCATTTTTTGTGACTGTATCGAGTGAAATAAGGCTTGTGAAAATACAAGTGCCAAGTTTTGATTCTAAGGCTATGTTTCTAGTTAAATTGAAATGTATCTTTACAACCAAAATAAAAGAATGTCTCCCAGGCGAGTTCATAAAAAATATGAAGAAGAAAAAAAATCAACAAAGTAAAAGATGAATGTCTACCTAATATTCCCAACAATATACTAGGTTTAGAAGCAATTACCAGTCAATGGTGTCCCCAATTCCAAGTTGCCCATTCGTGCCTCTTCCCCAAGAATATACATTGTCTTTTCCAGTAACAGCAATTGTGTCTCCAACCACATGAGATTTGAGCTACTTTCTGTCAAACCAAACAAAAGTGATTTATTCTGCTCATCAATGATATTTTCCTTTGTATCATATTTTTTTCCTTGACCTGATATTAGTACCATTTCATAGTGTAATTTATATTTATATCTTTCAATTTATTTATTTATTTTGTTTATACACTTTGTATTATGCTAACTGTTGTATTTTCCCCCTAAATAGGAAAAACCTTGGCCTCCTTGGTTGAGAGATATGCAGTTGTACCAGATGAAACTGTAAGTGTCTTGTTTTAGCATACAGTACTTCTAAACTTAAGACTGAAGAGTGACTAGAGTATGTTAATAGGAGCAATTTTGCTCATAGTTTAAGAAATCTAGAAAGAAAAAGATAACATCAACTTGTGGGGACTATCTGCATTATGAGAACTTTAGGAGCTTGTTTTGATTGACAACTTATTTTGCAGCTTGTAGTATAAGTGCTTATGAATAAGCTATTTCTATGACTCAAGATAAAATAAAATCACACTATTTTTTTTTATAATCTACGGAGAGCTTATGGAAATAAGCTGAAAACAGATTGTAAATGTCATGAACAGTTTTCATAAGTTCTCTCAAGCGGTGTCACAAGTGCTTATGCTTGTAGATGAGCTCAAATAAGTCAATCTAAACATGCCTTGGTATGAGAGACACACATTTCATGCTAATATTATATAAACTTGTATAATTTGGCAGGCGCCGGTGGCTAACTCAGGTAGTTTAGATAGGCTGGACCTTAGTGTCCCAGAAAGCGATGTCAAACGGATCCGAGTTTGATATTACTACAAAATCTCCATTCGACAAGAATGATGCATCCTATCAATGTCTCTGCCTCCAGTGGCGGATCTTAGTGGTGACCTGCAGGTGCCACTGCATCCCCTAACTCTACTATAATTATCATATTATGCATGATATATCCAACGGAACATTGTTGTCGCAGTGGATAGACGAGTTTGGAAACCCCCCAAGGGTGTTGGTTTGAACCTCGTTAGCTTATTTTTTTTTATATTTTCCATTGTATTATTAATACTTTACTCAAAAAAAGAGGTCCCAATGGGAATTGAACCACTGTTCTCTATGGTAGTTTCAGGAAAATAAACCACTAGACTAAAAGGGGTGTATTGGATTAGGATATTAAAAGACTATTTTAATAAAAAAAAAGTCTTTAAGATTTTAAAAGATTGTGTGAGATTGTATTGATTCTGTGAGATTTTAAAAGACTTTTTATGTAAAAAGACTTTATACACTAAGATTTTAAAGGATTTATCACACTGACTTTTAAGGATTTCATGTGATTTTAAAATTTCAAAGGATTCAATGAATTTTAGGAGAAAAAGAACAAACTTACAAGCGTGAATGATAAAAAATAATGAACAAATAAATTCTATCGTTTGAATAAAGAAAAATAAAACCAATAAAAAATTCTTTTACTATTGATTTTCAAATTTTAAGAATTTTATAACATTTTAAGGGAGTAAAAAACACTCTATCACATTATTCTCAATACACATTTTTTATTTGTTAAAAATGTTATTCCCACAAAATTCTATTGTACATATTTAAAATTATGCCAGCACTTACAAATCTTTCAAAAAAAAAATATTGTGTCAGCCATTACAAATTGGTCGAGTTACACGAGTTTACCTAGTGTTAACTCAGTCAAACTCGTTAAACCTTCCAATTTCACCAGAAATCTATTTTACCTCAGAGTTAACACGATTTTTGTACCTAAAAACGTAAACTCGGTAATCTCGGAGAGTTAACACTCGATTTGCAGAACATTGATTACGACATACTCTCTATCATAACATTCTCAATACAATTTTTTATTTTTTTATGAGATAGAGAGAGAGAGAGAGAGAGAGAGAGAGAGAGAGAGAAAGGAGAGAATAGGGAGAGGGAGGGAGGGAGATATATATATATATATATATAGTAACTTTTAAAAGAAAAACAATCTCAAGAAATCTCATCTTTTCATGAAAGACTTTTTCTTGTTAAAATTACACTACAAAATCCATCAAAATCCAATTTATCAAACAATCATTCGAAATTAGAATGATTTTGAATACCACAAGACTTTTTTTAAATTATGAAAAGTCATGATTGAATATCTCAAGACTTTTTTAAAATGACAAAGAGTCTTGATTGAATACCACAAGACTTTTTTTAAGTTGCAAAAAGTCTTGATTGAATACCACAATACTTTTTCATAATTAAAAAGTCTTTTAAAATCCCATATAATCCTAATCCAATACATCCCCCAATTCATAATTTTATTAAGGGTTAATTAAGTTTTTGGTCCCTATAAATATTTGTAGTTTTCTTTTTAGTCCCTATAAAAATAAATCACACTTTTTAGTCCCTACAAAAATTTTCGTTAGTGTTTTTAGTCCCTGTTAAATTAAAATTTGTTTAATTATGCTTAAAATTTTAAATTTTTTAATGATTTTTTACATATTTGTTTAAAACATTATAAAAGGTTCCGACACAATAAATTAGCTCAAAATTTTATTTTTAGGTCCAAATTTTTGTTATTTTATCTTGAATTTTCGGCGTTTAAAAAAAAATTATATTTAATTCATTACATGTTAAAAAATTCTAATTTTTTATAAAAGAGATTATTATAATGTTCTTAACATGTCTGTTAAAAATCATTTTAAAATATAAAAGTTTAAGTATAATTAAACAAATTTCAATTTAATATGGACCAACACCTACTTTTAGTCCTAGTAAAATTAAAATTTGCTTAATTTTGTTTAAACTTTTAAATTTGTAACATATTTGTCACATACTTACTTAGAATATTATACAAAGTTCCTCCGCAAAAAAGTAACTTAAAATTTTATTATTAGGTCCAAATTTTCATTAATATAATCTTGAAAATTTGTCTTTTAGAAAAATTCATATTTAATTCATTACATGTTAAAAAACTAATTTTGTTTTTTTTATAAAAGAGTGTCTTACAATGTTATTAACAAGTATGTAAAAAATCTTTCAAAAAATTAGAAGTTTAGACTAAAAACACTAACATAAAATTTTATAGGAACTAAAAAGTGTGATTTATTTTTATAGGGACTAAAAACAAAACTGCAGATATTTATAGGGACCAAAAACTTAATTAACCTTTTTATTAATAACTTAAAACGGATTTATATATATTCTAAACATATTTGATACCCCAGAAAAAAAGCTCAAGATCCGCCACTGTCTGCCTCATCCATCAGTCCCATGGGGCGAGCTTCCACTTTTATCATTTTGGTTATTAACATAGTTATTGTAAAGTATAATATATCCTAGTATACAGTATGGATATATTGAATTTTTAAAACTGAGAAATTCAATTCAAGACCAGTTTTGTGGAAACAAAAATTTGATTGTCCCTCACGTGTTTGCTTAATTTGGGTGCTGATTGCAAATTTTCATTGTTGCAGATTTTTCTATCGCGGTGCTCTCCAGTGGTTCCCCGAAATTGGGTTAGTTTACTGTTCAATTGTTTTTTTGTTTGTTTTTGTTGTTGTTATTTGAGATAGCTTCTCCTATTTTACATATTGCTTTTAGAAAAAGTACTCTACAACTTTAATAAGGGTTAGGAACTTCATATAGAATGGAACATTTGAGCAGGACATTCCAAAACAGAATAAATACCTGCATGAAAAATGTGAGATATATGCACCTTAAGAATTCAGAACAATTCGTTCAATAGAACATTATTTCATTATCGTGCTTGCATTGAGCTACTCATCATTTTTCCACTTTTTCCATGCTTCTGTCAATGGAGTATGTTCTTGAATCAGTGTTTTAGAGAGAGATGAGAGGAAGAAGAGCTAGAATCAAATTTTGGAACACAATTTCCTTCCTTTTTTTTCTTTCTTTTTTCTTTTTAATTATTTGTTGTTTTTTTTTTCCATTTATTTAATTCCTTAATTTATATGTGACTTTTTTTATTTATTTTTAATTAAAACAATGCACACGTGGCGGCTTTGAAGTGTCACGTCAGCGTTAACAGAGTCAAAATTGGTTTAGGGGGCCAAAACTGTCAAAGATCCAATACATAGGGGGCTGTTTTGTATTTTAATTAGTCAGAGGTCCAAAATCGCAACTTCTTAAAACATAGGGGTCAAAAGTGCAATTAAGCCTTCTTTTTATGATTGTGCTTCAGTTTATTCCCGCAACCAGTATGGCCAAGGTTATCGGTCCCTTGGTTTCTGTTTTTGTAATATATGTTACATAAGGTGATGTTTCTCACTATGTGGAACTATTAAAAAACTATAACTATGGCATACTATTTCTCTTTGGCTCGTAATGTGCTTTGTATTAAGCATGTCAAATAGTATTATTAAAGAGGTTAAGATTCAGTCATGAAGCTGATCAGGTGGATGAAGACATGATTGAGACTGTTATTCTATGTTTGTGGAGGATGAATGTTTTTAATCAGTTGTAATTCGGGGCTTTTTGCAAAAGTTTAGGTTCATAGTCAAATGTTAGACAAATTCAGAATGAGATCCATGCTAAAAGTTTTCTTCAAATTAGATGTTGGTGAAGCAATTTGAGAGGCTTATCAAGTTGTTTTCTATCACTTTGATTCATTTAGGGTTTTCTTTGGTCATTCTTAGCTTATTGTCAAATGTTTCTTGGCTTATTTCCATAGTTGCAACTGGTTGCTGCTTCTGTTATGTCATCGTGCAGCTTTATTCTCTGTGGTTGTTTTGTGTTCAGTAAATTATTCACCAATGTGCAGATTTTCCTTCTATTCGTTCATGCAATCATGCTTAAAAAACAAAGACCTACTGGCTACTACACGTGTGCATGCGCACGATAGACTCAAATTAGCTCTGAAATCCACACGTTCTGTTGTGATTTTTTTTACTAAACAAACATTATCAATTCATTTAAATCGATAAAATTTACATTGATCCAAAGAGGACAATACAAACCTCAAAGTCGTTAAAACTATGAATGACGAATTTGTAAGCAAATTAACAACATCTAAGTTTACCTATTTGAAAATCACTTATTTAAAAAGAAGGGAAACAAAGAAAAAAATGATTTAAAGGGGTGATTTTGAAAAGAAAAAAAATGGCCCTTAATCACCCCTCTCATGAAAGGATGAAGGATGAGGCAGCTAGCTTTTTTCTTACAATGTGGTTAGGCTTGTGAGTTTACATGCTTGTATTATTAAGAATTTGTAGAGTACTACTGGTGTAATCCATTACCCACTTCGATTTCACTATCAATGACAATACTTCTTTCAAGCACTTCGATGAGATGATAAGCTATCTCTTCAAACTTAACCTAAGGTTTTGGGTTTGGAATTTTAAATCCCTCAAAAAGAAGATCGTTGGATAAATGAGATTCATTATATCTAACTGTGTATCCCCAACACGTAATATTAGCCACATCATATTTTATTATTAGAATATCTGAAATTAAATTTTTATTTTTATTTTTAAAAAAACCCAATTTTTTTTTAAAAATAATATAAATTCATTTATATTAATTTATAATATGTTAAAAATAAGGTTTTCTTATTTTTTATTTTGAAAAATTAAATTTCAAATATGTTAATAATAAAATCTGATGTGGCTAATATTAGGTGTTGAGGATACACGGTTAGATATGATGAATCTCCTTTATCCAATGGTCTTCTTTTTGAGAGATTTAAAATTAATAAAATAGAATCAAATCGATGACCAAAACAAAGATAAGGACCAAATTGAAACGTTTAATAGTTAAAAGATCAAACTGAGAAATTAAAATAAATTAAGGGACCAAGGGATATATTAAGCTGAAAATTTTATCACCCATTAGAATTTTACCCTTTCTCATAGGATTAGTCTGTGTAATTGTGTACGTAGATATCCAATTAAAAAAAAGGGAAAATTACACCCACCTCCCTTGAGTTTCATCTAAATGACACTGACACTAACACCCCCTCTAGTTTGAAAACCTACACTAATCTCCCTTAAGTTTTCATCAATTAGACAAACACCACTCTTATTATTTACACCGTTAAATTTCCATTCACATAAATTGATACATTATCCCATGATACAAATCCAACCTCTCAAACCAAAAAAAAAAAGAGATCGATGCCCAATAATCTCTCATAATCCAGCATCGAATAAATATATTTTACAAAAAATTGAATAATATGTCTCTTTAATGGATAAGAACCCATATATTTTCCTTCCTTTGTCTCTGGTGTTGCACAGTTGTATCCTCCTGTGACTCCATAATTGCAATTCTTTTAATCATTTGTTCACATTTGAAGTTCACATAAATTTTATTAAAACCTTCAAAGCCAAAATTCGAGTCATCTTATACATTCTCATGTGTATATTTAACTATTCATTCTTTAACGCCAATTGGATTGATTTTATTCAATCTCCTCATTATTCCCATCGTGATTATCTCTCTCTTTCTCTAGAATTAGCAAAGTCTCTCCCATCGTCATCTCCTTGACTCTCTCTCAATGGAATTAGCAAAGTATGTCCCTTTAAGCACAATCAAGTTAACAAACATGTGAGGTTTAGCATGGGAAAGCTACTTTTTTCCCACCATGGAAAGTTAATTTTTGACCATTAGATCAAACCAAGAACACATTCTTATCATACTCCTCATCACTAGATTTTTATAATTTTATTATTTTAAAAACAAAAAATATATTTCGAAATTAAAATAAACATTTAAAAATAAAAAATAAATTTAAAAATATGGAAATTAATTTTCCAAAATTTTAAAAAATATAAATAAAATAAACTTGTTTCCAAAAAATTTAATTATGATTTTCGAAGATTAAATTTTTGTAATTTTCAAAAATTAATTTCCATATTTTTTTAGAATTTTTTTATTTCGAAAAAAATGTAAAAATTTCTGAAAATATTTTTTTGAGTAAATAGGCAAAAACCCCCCTGATTTTTAGAAAATTTCAAAAAACCCCCTGAAATTGACAAACGTTAGTCAATTACCCCCCTCCGTTTGTTTTGGCTGTTAAATGACTTTTTTTTTTTTTTTTTTTTTGCTTTCTTCATCTTCTTCCTTCCACTTTTTTCATCATTTTCATGAATATTTATAAAAAATCCAGAAAAAAATTAAGAAACAACAACCATTAACAACATCATCATCATCTCATTACTAGCTTCTCTTGTTTGTTGCTCATTGTTGTTATCCAAAAGGGTCGTAGCAGAAAGATCAAGAGACAATTGATGATGATGATCAGTGTTGTTGATAATTTCATCGCTGCTCCAAAAAGGAAATCCATTTGAATGAGGGGTTAAAAAGTGATTGATTCTGAAGAGGAGACATGAGTGATGATGGAACAATAACATCATGAGAATGAGAAGAAACGTTGCTGTTGATGTTGGTGTTCATGCTATTCATCATAACCCTTGTTCTTTTTCCAACAAGTTCATGATCTTTTCTGTTATTCATTCTGTTGTTGATGAATTCCAAAGGGTTGTTGTTGATTAATTCAAGAAGGTAACAAACAAGAGAGAGAGAGAATCATTAGAAAGTGTGTGAGGTTGATGATGATGATGTTGTTGTTAATGGTTGTTGTTTCTTAAATTTTTTCTGGATTTTTTTATGAATGTTGATGAAGATGATGAAAAAAGTGGAAGGAAGAAGATGAAGAAAGCAAAAAGAAATTAAAAAATAGTCATTTAACAGCCAAAACAAACGGAGGGGGGTAATTGACTAACGTTTGATAATTTCAGGGGAGTTTTTGAAGTTTCTTAAAAATTAGGGGGGTTTTTGACGAAAGTTACAATTTCAGGGGGATTTTTGCCTATTCACTCTTTTTTTTTTTAGGCTTAAATGTGTCATTAATCCCTGCAGTTATACCATTTTTTGGGTTTAGTCCATGCACTTTTTTTTGTTTGGTTTTAGTCCTTGCACTTTAGAAAATATTTGGTTTTGGTCCTTGCCGTTAAAAAAAATGTCAAAATTTACAGAGTGCCACGTGGCCCAATCGTTACATGCCATGTGCCACATCAAAAAGAAATATTTAATTTTTTTTTTTGGTAGATAAAAATTATTTAAAAATTTAATTAAATCAAATAAAACAATTGTTTTATAATTTGTTTTGTTATTATTATTAGAGGCCTTCAATCCCACATCATCACCATCACTATTTATGCTCTTACAAGAGAATTATAAACTATTCTTCTCTCAATTTCAGTCATATCCCCCTTTCTTGTTACAATACAATTATAGATTACTCTTGTTCAAGGTTTGGTGTTCGTACATCTTTTTTTAGTGTATTGTAACAGAATATGACACACAACCACCATTTCTTCTTAGCAAATTTTATCATTGAATTGAACCACAAAATTTCATCTTTCAACTGGACTATGAAGACAGAACTTAATCGAGCTTTGAAGACAAAATTCAAAGTCAATTTCACGACCATGAGATTGATTCGCATTCAATTGAAAACCCTAGTTTCCATTTTTTCCCCTTTCACAAAACCTTCGATTGGCGTTTATGTGCAAACTGGAATTCCTTCTTTACACTTACAAATAATATTGACAATAAAGGTGTTGATAGTGAAGAAGAAAAACATCAAGAATGCTGTTGCGATGGAATGGGAATGCTACAGCCTACAAAACCGTAACACAAGAGGACTTGGCTTTTTAATGTTATGTTACTAATATTTTTTTTTTGAGCAAATGTTACTAATATTAATAAAATAATTGCTTATTTGATTTAATTAAATTTGTAAATATTTCCTTTGTGCCACATGGCATGTAACGATTGGGCCACGTGGCACTCAGTTAATTTTGACATTTTTTTAAACGGCTAACTATCGGTAAGGACCGAAACCAAAATTTTTCTAAAGTGCAAGACTAAAATCAAACAAAAAAAAGCGCAGGGACTAAACCCAAAAAATGGTATAACTGCAGGGACTAATGACACATTTAAGCCTTTTTTTTTTTTTATATCAATCAGCCTTTTATTTTAAATTTATTTTTTATTTTTAAATGTTTATTAACTTTCCCATGGTGGGAAAAAAATAGCTTTCCCATGCTAAACCTCACCTAACAAACATATCAGTTTGTAAAAATTAAGGGAACTAGGCCTTTTACCCGTGCTACCGCCCGGGACATTAAAAATGGAGAAGTTGAAAAAGTTCCGAATATATTCATTACATAAAGAATAAAATAAATAAATATGAAATCATAGTCCCACCGCCTACACAATTACTTGCTACCGCACGGGTCATGAACAATGCTGAAGCTAAGAGAACCTCCAGCGGTTGGAATTTTGCTTGGTCCGCCAGTATGGAGTACCCAAAGTCATGGTACTTTTGTTGGTTTTATCATTGGGGTCCGCCAAAGTGGCATCACCGTTACTTCTATTATGTGGGCCCAACATGAATAAAGAGTTGTGATACATATAATAAATACCAATATAATATTAGTATGTGAGATAAAATTGTGGGACCCAATATGAGTTTTTAAGATTGCACTATTGGAGTAAAAAAGAAGGGAGTTGCTTCAAAATGATTTGGCATTAGTAGGACCCACAAAATAACTTTGGGTGAGTTCACCATTGGAGGTGCTCTAATAGATTGCAATATGATTCATTACATAGATAAGGAAACAATTCAACATAAACTACATTATCTTTTAGGACATATAATAGTTGATCACACTTTTTTTTTTTTTCCGTCTAGTTCACACATTTTGGAACACCTCTTTATATACTACATTTCAAGTGGTGTTGATACAATCCCCACAACCTGCCTATCAAATACATTAAAATTAAAAAATATCACTTGTCGTGATATATATTATCTTCATGAGCCTCATCTTTTTTTCCTTAAATGTATGATTTCTGCTTACATTTAGATACACTATAAACTTGAAAAGCTGGGAATAAATCTCCTATGCCAGATAGCCTAAAGGCTTGTTACACTTACCTACCATAACAAAAAATGCCTAAAGAATTACTATTTGAGTGAAGAAAAGGAAAATTTAAATTGTCTTTCAACATAAATAATTTATTTTCCTATAGTGAAGAAAAATAATCCTTTGACAGCCACGCAGACACTTATTTTGTCTATAGTGAAAAAGCTTTTTAAAACATGGATTGTGGCATGCATGAAGATTTCTATACATCAATATTTCTCATTTAAATATCTTAAAAAATTCACCTACATGTAATGAAAGCATACTGATAGGCTCATTATAAACTACTCATAATCACTCCTTTTATGGCTATAATCAAATGCTAAAATAATTCTAAACAACCATGAAAACCATTAACCACTATAAATTACACAGAAATCTGGATAAAGTGTTCAGAAAAATGTTTGTACTCATCATTCATGACCCAAAAAAATAATGTAACAACATAAGAAAGAAAGATAGAACAACCTTGGAATTTCAAGAAACCAAGAGACCATGAAACTTTTTAAAAGAAAATAGATGGATAGTGCAAGAAGTGACAGAGAAAAGTAACATGAACAAAATTCACGACTCAAACTGATTATTTCAAATTATCCAGAATATATTTATAACTCTGAAACAGAATATTGGGATTGACTAATAATTATGTAAATAGAAATTACATAGACACACTAAATATATGGTTATGGGCTTGGAGAATTGATGCCAAGAATCCATGTGAAAGGTACAGGAGAATATGCCCATGGAAAGACGGGATTGATGATCAAAAGCAAAGCTCAACACTAATGCAAAGTCAATAAAAGACATTCAAAACTCCAAATGAAGAAATTACACACCTCTTGTTCTTACAAACCGAGAAAGCAAATTCATTCCCCAAGTGAGGGCATAAGAAGAAGGGTTTTTGTGTGTTGAAGATCAGAAGAAGAATAGGGTTGTGTTGTTACGTTAGAGAGAGTGAGGAAAAGAGGGAGTGGTTGTATGTTGTAGTGGCTTCGTGAATAATTAAAATTCCAATAACAATCAGATTTCATATGAAATACTCCCTCGATCCTTTATACAAGAAACAAAAGACATAAAACATCAGGACTAAGGAAATATATTGAAAATAGTTATCTTCATTTAATATATCTCTACATTTAAAAAAAATCCATGAATACCCTTAAATTAATTACTCTTTATTCCACCAACTTACTTACTTTTAATATTCTCTCTCATAATAAGTAAGGGCACAAATGAAATTTAGCTTCAAACATACTTGAAACTTGGTCAATATTTCTTATAAAAAGGACCAAAAAAATTCTCACTTTTGTTCCTAATAAAAAGGACCGGAGGGAGTAGTAGCTATTAAAATTTTGCTTTGGAAAATATAGAATTCATATGAAATAGCTTTGCTTTGGAAAATATCATTGTTATTAATAACATATATTGGTAAATGTCACTCCAATTAATGCAATAGATTTGGAGCCAAATTTTTAGGGTTAAGTGTTTGCAAACCTAATAACATTAACGAGTAAGGGATAGATTTGGAGCCAAATTTTTAGGGTTAAGTGTTTGCAAACCTAATAACATTAAAGAGTAAGGGATATCAACACCATTAACTGTGTTAGTATCGAAAGGAGATGTTTGTCTAATCTTATTATCTAATCCCTTACTCCTTAATGTTATTAGGTTAGCAATCACTTAACCCTAAAAATTTCTCTCTCAAAATGTTGTATTAATTGTTGTTAGTGTTAACCCTAATTCTTTCAATATTCCACCAAATGAAATTCAAAAAACGTAGCAATATTTAACATGCCTTTTTATTAATTTGGTGATACAATGAACTACATTTAATTAATTTCTATTGTTGTGCCGTATGGAAAACACCAATCTCTCCACTCAACCTCTCTTTTCGATTTCCAAGGCATGTAGAATGGTATCCCAATTAAGTTTCTTTCCTATAATAGATGCAACCCTAAAAAAATTCCCTCCATATGATGTTGCAATTCAAAATCCTAATATTCTGCCTTGCTGAGAGTGAAAATGAAATTTCAAATTCTTCTTGGCTAATGTGGCGCTTTTCCAACTTCTTTCCAACAATTAATGCTAATTTTCCTCTTTATCTGTTTTTATGTGGTAATTCTAAACAGAACCATACACTTTGGAATACCCCATGCAATCAGTCACGTTTAATTTCCACTCAGCATTATTTTGGGTGTTTCCAATGCAAACAATCGTTTATCTTCCCCATCTTTTATTGCTATATATGTATGCAAACCAGATACTCATGAACCATATCGTTACTGCCTATCTGAATCTTCCAACTCGAGCATCTTTGGTAGAAACATTGAAACCCTACTTTCTTACCACTGCTTGACCGGTAAATATATTATCATTGTTTGCATTCATCCCTATCTTTTCATGTTGAGTTTTGTACGTTACTAATATTGGTGTTTAATGTTAAACATGTCCTTTCGTGAAGAGCCCTGTTTCAGATTTGGACAAGACAATCAACAAAACAGAATGAAGTATAGGTCATATATTGTTGAATATGACATTGAGGATGTTAGTAGCCGTTGCATTCTCATTTGAATTTCCTGGTTGGGGATGGATCTTGCAAGATTTAGCAGCTTTCTTTTTGTTGTGTTGGGTTTGATTGTGAAAAATCACGATGGAGCCGTTGTTTTTAAAACCTGCAGATTGGAAGAAATTGCAGTAGAGTCAGCCTTAGCAGAAGATTTAGGTGTGCGATGGGGTATGCAATGTGCAATCTGCTCTAGAAAGAGGTATCTGAAGCTTGATAATTTCATCTGATGCTGAGAATGTAGTAAACTGCATCTTAGGAAAGAGTTTCAGTGCTGGAATTGACACTGTTATACTAGACTGTAAGCAGCTACTAAACTCTTTTACTATTGCTAGAATTATCCATGTTAAAAGATGTTTTAATGTAGAGGCACGTGACATGGCCATTCTTTCTAAGACTGTAGGATTTAAAGCTTGGATAGGGAATGCCCCTACTGAACTTTTGGTAACTGAAACTGTTGTAACCTCTTTTTAGAAGCTGTGAACCAGCTTTTCTTCAATGAATTAAATGTTTGAACCTAAAAAAAAAACTTCAATCTGCTAATCAGTTGTGATTATGTTAATTTGCATTGGAATCCATTTCTAAAATTAAATTAATTATAAGGAAAGGGATATCCATTTCTAATAATGTGACAAAGAAAGCTGCTAAATCTTATTGGAATCGTTTAAATTTGCAGCTAGGTAAATTATGAGACAAGCAAATGTAATTTCTTTGGACTATGAAAATGCATTAGAGAGCAAGAACAATGTCATTTTGCTGCCATATATTTGTTTTTCCTATTGCTTTAGTATTTGTATGTTCACAAGCTTCCTAATATTTTTTTAGTCTCACAGCTTCTTATCATACTCTGATCTTCATTTTTGTTTTACATTCCTTTTCTATTATTTTAATTTTAATATACTAATCATATTTAAAGGGGGTTATTGGTTATAATAAGAAGCACTGCTTTTGTTTGTTGAATTGTGGTTTAATGCTCAATCTTACCTCATGCAGGTTTGGAAGATTGTGAAATGAAGATATGACTAAAATTTGAGGGGATGTTATTCAACAGGTCATCCCCTATATTTTAGTTGATTGCAGGACGTTAAAATGCGGGACTATGTTCAATATTCTATACAATTCATCTGGATTTTACATTGCAAATTTCTACACTATTTTATTTATGGTGTTTGTGATGCAGGATTTTACATTGCAAATTAAATGGAAGCTTTGATAAGATTCTAAATGTGTGCATGTTAAGATGGTTTTGTTTTCAATATTGTAACTGCATTAAGCTATTTTTTAATCGACACGTTTGATAGGTTTGAAGAATCAATGAAGATGATAATGATACTAATGTAAAATCAAACAGTGTATGTTTATGATTAATGTGGATCAATGTTAATAATATGACTTAGTTTATAACAATCTTTTAGTGTGAAATGTCATATTACTGGTTGTTAGACATGATATTACCTGCACATTGTTGGATGTGTGTATTATGTATGATATTATATTTTTAATTATTTCTAAATGTTTATGCCGCACGGGTAAACGATCTAGTCCTAATGTACAATACACACAACACTTAAAAAACCCTAATCCTTGATTTTGAACCGGAAACTTTTGCTTTAACTACATTTAATGTCAAATTCAAATTTCAAATCCCCCTCCCACAAATTCTCACTAACTCTGCATTAAGTGCACATGCGGTTTACCAAAAAAATACAGGTACAATTAATCGGTAATTACCGAGACATGTTCTTCTTTCAATATGCCAACCTCTCCTCTCTGTTCCAAGTTTATTACCTGAAATCTCTCTTCTTCCCATTCTCTCTCTTTTCTCTCTATATCTCTCTCACGGATCAGAAATCAACTACATCTCTTTTCTCTCTATCTCTCTCTCTCACGAATCAGGAAAGCTTTTGCGTTGGCGGATTTAGCTGTGGATGCGTAATCATGCGATCATTTTGAGATTTACGTGTTCAAGATACGAAGATGTGGATGTTGAAGGTCACATGATTGGACGAATCAGAATCTCCCGTTGCGAAATCGAACACCTCTTCGACGATGTCACCTCCAGGTTGAACATTTATCACTAATTTCTCCTTTAGTAACTGTGATAGATTTGTTTTGTTCTTCCTTTAACCATTTCCAATTTTGTAGGGTTTTTTGTTTTTCTCTTCCTGGTTGTTGTGTTGCGCCATTGAATTTTATGCCTATTTTATCCCATT
Source organism: Medicago truncatula (assembly GCF_003473485.1). Lineage (NCBI taxonomy): Eukaryota > Viridiplantae > Streptophyta > Magnoliopsida > Fabales > Fabaceae > Medicago > Medicago truncatula. Next base: position 54,251,670 of record NC_053044.1, read on the forward strand.
CACATATCAATTTTTATTTCTAGCAATTGAAACCTTGGTTTTCTCCTTATTGTTTTTGAATATGATTGTGCAATTTGGTTTTCTAGGGTTTTATTGTAAGAGGGTTTATATGTAGAGACTGTCTACCACAAAATCAGTATCGGGAAAAGGACTTTAGAGAGTGGAGAAGGACCAGCCTGAACGAAAGAGTTGTTCTTGCTGAGTAATTCCGGTTCTATATTCCATTGCTATACTCCAAAAATGACTATAACTGAAAAATATTGAGTATGGTCACATTGCCAATAGGCACATTCCCCTGTTCTCAAGCATATTTGTATTTCTGTTAATATTTTGTAAAGTAGTGTATAATTTACATGATCTGAACAACTTTGTGTTTATGTTAGGTATCTGCAATTCCAATGGAGGAAGAACATGTCAAGAATCAAGATAGTGTTTCACAGTTTGCCCTGCAGCCCCTGAAACTAGATAGTGGTTACTTAACAACTGATCCAATAACTGATATTTTTTAGCAGAAACTGTCATAGAGAAGCTGGCTATTGAGTATCTGCATTTGAGTTTATTGAATAAATGTTATTTTTGAAAGTTCAAATCTAATGTAATCTAAGAATTGCAATTGAGTAATATAAATTTCACACTTTGTATAATTTATTCTCTTCTTCATTCCAAATTCAATTTTTTTTTTCTTTCAATCCGATGTTTTGAAACATTGTTACCGTTCTGAACCATTTCTGTTTTATTGTGATGCAGGCGGTGATAGTTTTTACATCAATTCTTAACTCGAGCATCTCCAAGCTAAATATATTGAAACTTGCCATTCTGATATGAACAGATTGTGGGTTTCTCTTCTTTTTTTGTTTATTCGAATTATTTACCCCCAAATTTTCATTGATTTTTTTAAAAAAATATTTTCCCCTTATTTTGAAGTGGATTGTCGGTGAACATTCAAGTGATATCTATGAATCACATATTGGATACAACCTTTTACTTGCTAGATTGACATGTAGTTTATTTGGCGCGGGTCCCGCTGTCATTTTGGGATCTTTTCTGGTGGTTGTTGTGCAGGTTTTTGGTGGTTTCGGGCTGCTATCATGGTGCTGTTGGCTGCTGTCTTGGTGCTATCATAGTCCTGTTGGCGGCTCTCTTGCTGGTTTCGATTGCTGGCTGGCATCTAGAGGGTTGGCGGTTGCAGCTGTTTGGCTGTTTTCTGCGGCTGTCAGCTGGGTTAGCAGCTACTGTCCACCGTTTTTCTGCTATTTTTTTGGGTGCTTTGCTGCACTAGGGGGCTGGTTGTTGCACATGTTGCGTTTAGGGACAACTCACATGTTTGGTTGTTGGTTTTAATGAAACCTACAACCCATTTTTAGTTAAGTTTTGATGAAAAATCTAATGCCTCTTCATTTCTTTTTTAGTCTGCTGAATATGTGCATTTTCTTGACAGAATTATGCTGTAACAACAATAAACAAATAAATATTTGGAGGGGTAATTTGTGGTTTATCACCTAAGAAAGTCAGAGTTGAATATGATACTAAATGTGCCTCTACTGTTATGGTTGTTGAAGGAAAATGAGTTTCTCGAAAATGCAACATAAACCGCAATGCAATGATAGTTTTGGTTTTCATGTGGCGATTGTAATACTTGAGTTTCCTAACAATGCTCAATGATTTCTTTCTGCTGCTACTGTCTAGGACCAGAAAGAACTTTTACTCATATATATCCAATTGTACCGAACAACACTGCAGCATTATTTTGTCCATATGAAATTGAGTTTTTATGTATCCAATTGTACTGAACAATGGTGTTTTCTTCATAAAGGTAAAGAATACGTCATAGGACCTGCATCAGTATCTTAATCAAAGGTGTATGAGCTCAATAGTTTTTTAGTCCCCTATAGTTGTTAAATTGATAAATGATGTTTTCTTAACTTTTTATAGTGAAAAAATATCATGTTTGAGATGAGGAGAGCAGTTAATGTGCCATTTGTCTCATTTAGTACTCATGGCTCTCAAAATGTTATTTATATTTCTCTTAACTAGGGATGAATGTCATGTGTTCTTTGGCTGCCAATATGCCGATGAAGTATGATGAATGGCTGGTGCAAAAGATGCAGAATTTGATCATGAGGCGCTGTTTTTTTTATTTATTTTAAGTTTTCTTTCCTATTATGCAGGGACTGTGCAGGATCGGAAAACCTTTGCAGTGATGTTTTAGTGCATATGGCGTCGTTGAAATGAAAAAGTCTGGTACAATCAAACAAAGAAGCAACAATTTCAGTTCAGGACTCGCGTGAAGTGCAATCTGATTGGCAGCAGCAGCACGCTAAGCACACAGCATCAGCTGCAAACAGCAGCACTGACAATTTTAGCAGCGCTATTGGAGTTCCAAGGTGGACTGAGCCAGCAAATAGAGATATAAAATGCAATGTCGACAGAACGTCTCTTTCACAGTTACCATATTTATCATATAACCATATAATCTTCATAACTTAAAGAGTGGCAATCACCGCTATTTCGGAACAAATTTTTATTGTGTTATTCTTCAATGCAAAATCACCGATATTTAGGACGAGAATTTTGCTGTGTTATTCTTCAATGTAAAATCACCGCTATTCAGGAACATATATTTTAACCGTTATTCTTTAATGTAAAATCACCGCTATTTAGGCTAAGATTTTTACTCTCTTCAATGTAAAATCATTTCTATTTAGGATAAGATTTTTACTGTGTCATTCTTCAATCTAAAATCACCGCTATTTAGGAACATATTTTAATTATGTTATATGTCTTATTCTTCAATGTAAAATCACCGTTGTTTAGGATAAGAGTTTTACTTTGTTATTCTTCAATGTAAAATCACCGCTATTTAACAACATATTTTAACTGTGTTACCGTATAGTTCAAATAATATACCTAAACTCTGAAACAAGCGTTTTACATTATGAGTCATATGACTAAACCATAGCAGAACTATGTGAAACAAGCGTTATACGTACATACATTGATTATCGTAATTTCCAATGCATCCATTAAAAAGCGGCGACTCTAAAACCATTGCAGTTGTTGTGCTCAGAATATTTTCAAAAAACATTTGCCTTTTCATAAAGGTAAAGAACAATGGTGTTTTATTCAACTTGGTGCTCAAGGCAATTTAATGTGACACAATCATTGGGAAGTTGGATGTACTTAAGAGAAAAATATGATTGTCCTAATAGCATGCAACTTACTTTTCTATATAGTTCTGATATGCTAAGACATACTCACGAGTTTCAGTTGTTACAAGGCTTGAGGTGGTTTTATCAGTACAAGAGAGGTGATGTTGCCCAACAAGAAACGTAAGACTAATGGAGGTGGTCATCCATTGTCTGATATTAGCAACGGTGAGCATATTCTAATATGTTTATATTTTTTAACCGATCATAATGTTAGGCTATTTGTAACTTAAAGTATGTGCATGAATATGCAGTTGATAACTCAATTCATCGCAAGAACGTTGCTCCAAAATCTCATCTAACTAGGATTTCCTCGGTTGCTCCTGAAAAATTTGTTATAACAAGTCGTATAAACCATCCTATATTGGACGAGTATGCAACCCCATATGCTAACGAGAATCCGAATAGACGTATGTGCAACGATGAAATGAAGGAACCTTATGTTCATTGTGCTCGTGATTTTTGGATATCAAACCATTAATTGATTTGAATCGTCAATCTTTGAACTCTCGATTTTTATTCGTGGGAAGGGAAAAAATGAGTAAAAACCCTTATCGAGACTTTGGATTCGGGGGTTGGTTACGCGAAGGGAAGGTGCTAGCACCCTAAGCGTCTACGGTATTCCGTAGGAACCTCTTACCTAATTTATCTTGTGCTAAATTCGTTGCTTATTTGAAAATTATTACCTAAAAGTCTAAGTGAAAGAATGGGGGGAGAAGAAGTATGTTTTTGGTTATTTTTATTTGACTTGGAAGGATAAAAATCCTATGCCTACATACCCTTAAAGAAAAGGGATCAAAACCAATGTAGTTCACCTAAAAAGTTTCTTTTTGGTGGGTTGGTTGATTTTAGATTTTAGAAAATGGTTTTAAGAAGGGATAAGAGGCCTCAAGGCATGAGATAAAATAAGATGAGGTTGGTCAAATTTTAATTACAAGAAATCAAGTCTATTATGAATGTTAATTCAATTAAGCATTTGATTAAGAAAATAAAAGGAAAAACACTTGGGTTACAAACCAAGGTTTATTAAGAAAATATTTTTGGAGTTTTGCATATTTGATTTTTTTTTTGGGAAAATGATTTTGTTTAAACTAACCTTAAAAACTAACGTAACGGAGCAAAAATGAAATAAGCGGTAAATAAAGCGGCATAGTGTCGGTGCGTATGTTACTACACTATTACATACCCTCCTAGATACATTATATGGTCTCAAGAGAAATATAATAAGAAATAAAAAAATGCGCAAAATAAATTACATCAATTTCCTAATTATACACACTAAAAAAATTAATGACAATAAAATGACAAGAAATTAAAATATGCATGAGATGATTCTAAATAAAAGATGGCAATTATAAAATTAAAACAGTAAATAAAAATTAAAACAAACACAATATTTTTGTAAGTTTTTTAGATAATTTTCTTTTAGCAAAGAGGTGCAGAAAGTAAAAACAGAGGTGTAATTAATAAAATTGTAGTGAAATTTAAAAACAATTGGGCTCAGACTGGACAGATCTGGACCGTTCGATTAATCAGAGGATCCAGATCCAATCACAGGGAATACTCATCATAGCCACTAGATCAATGATCTAGGAGTTAAAAAACAAAAGGAACACAGGGACCGATAGATTTACGATCTAACGGTTTAAATGAAAAGAACACAGGGAGCAAAATAAACAATCATGCATACAAAACAAACTGAGGAGGCATCAACAGCCGTTAGATCAAAGATCTAACGGCTAACAGCAAAGGCACATGGAGACAATCATGAAGCGCATACACAGGAACAGACCAAACAAAAAGCACTATAAAAGCATATCAAACAAAAAAACACACACAATTCCTTTCAATTCTCTCTCTAAGTTTAACTTAGAGAGAGAAGCTCTCCCTTCTCTCTAAAAAATTTCTGGAAAAAAGAGGATGATCTTCATCTTCTCCGGCGAGCTTCGCCGCTCCGGCGCGGCGGTTTGCCGGCCCAACAGGGCGGCGCCGCCGCACCGGAAAAGCGAAACTTCTCCGTTTTCGAATCTTTTTACATTTTTAGATATCCTTTTTCTTCCTAAGTTCAAATCCACAAACAGAATTTTGAAAACAAGCTTGAATCGTCCTAGATCTACACAAATAGAAACGAATTTTTTTTACCTCTTTTTACCTTGAGACCTGTGCCGATTTGCTCTTGTTCTTTCTTTAAGCGCGCGTTTCAGCTCCGATTCCCTCTTGTTTCTTTCGATTCGGTTTAGTATGAAGCTTGCTCTTCTACTTCTTCATCTATTCCGATCTGTTCCGGTTTGATCTACTTTCTGTTCTGGTCCGATCTCTTTGTTTCGATCCAATCTTCTTTCTCTGTTACATCTCTTCTTTCGTATCTGGACAGTGTTTGTGATGTTCAAATCCGAAAACGGTTGATTCTGGAAAATGGAATTTGAGTGATGGATTTGTGTTGAGGTTTATGAATTGTGAAGATTTGTGATTCTGGAATTTGTGATGTTGAGATTGCTGGAAAATTGTGGTTGATAATTTTTTGCGGCCGTAAAAATGTGTTAGTGTGAAATTCAGTGCGGCCTCCTTTCTCCTTTTGCAGCCTTGATTTTATACCATTAGGGTTGAAGATAATAAGGAAATAACTACCGTGTTACTGGATTTGGCAACAAGCCTTTGACCCTATGAATTTGCCTAAAAATGAGGCATACGAAGAAGAAAAGAAAAAAAATTGGACCCTTTGCCGGAAATTTTCGGACTTTGGACAAAAAAACGGAAAATAAACTAAAAAAGAGTAACTGATTTTAAAATCAAAACTAAAATTAAAACTAATAAAAGATGGAAATTAAATACTGAAATAAAAAGAAAATAAAGAAAGAGAGAAGAGGGTCCGACTCGGAATAAAAAATGAGGTACTTCAAAGTAACCTCTCTGCCGAAATTTCGTCTGAAACGACGAAAATTTCCGACTTTAAAAATACGAATAAAATGGGTAAGAATAGAGAAAAGTGGTCAAAATTTGGGGTATGACATTCATGAACCAGTTTCGGGTATGGTTCGAAGCATTTTGTCGATTCATGGTAATTTATTATTATATAAATGTATGTTGATTGTTTTCTCTAAGATGCGTTATTTGTGGCTGCAGTACAGTTCAACTGTTGTTTACAAAAGATTTTCTGCAATATACCAACATGAACTCAATTTTAATTGTATTTTAATAGTCACATTGTATTGGTACTAAAACACTTTATTTATTTATTTATTTAAATGATGTATTTGTCGTCAATATGAACCGTGCGGCAGCACGGATGCAAGGTCTAATTGATGAAAACTTAAAGGAGGTTAGTGTAGGTTTTCAAACTAGAGAGGGTGTTAGTGTCATTTAGATAAAACTCAAGGGAGGTGGATGTAATTTCCCCTAAAAAAAAATGGTCTATGCATAGTAATGGTAAACAATTTTGCACATCAAAAAACCCGATAAATTGCTTCTTTTTTTTTATGGTCTTTTGTGTGTAAATAACTGTTTTTTCTAAGGGTTTTTTTTTGTTACAAAAATTTTAGGGTGAGGGGATGGTGCCCCAGTCCAAGGCAGGGAAGACCTTCGGGCTCAAAGAGCACTTACAAAGGTAATTACATTTACCTCCCTCCAAAGGCACTAACGGGACTCGAACCCGGATTCTCTCGGATTCAAGACTTGTCTTTGTTTTTTTTTTCCTCATAAAAAAGGAACATTAAGCATTATTGTTGATAAATGCAAGCCTCATATTTGGTTAATGAAAAGTTAAAATAAAAACTAATGTTTCGTCCATAATAAATGAGAGAAAAATTGGAAATATAAAATTAATTATGTAATGAAATGACAAAGCGACACTTAATTTGCTAAAACAAACATTAATTTGCTAAAATAAAATATCCATCCGTTTCAAAATATATCACATTTTTTAATATATATTCCCTGTATCGTTCCAATTTTATCGGATGTCCCTGAAGGGTATTTTTTAATATATATTATTCACATGATTTACTTTAAATATACATATCAACTGTTATATATAATCACAAATATTAACATGTAAAATGTTGTTCCATTTATCTCGATATATTTTTTAAAATATTAAATTTTTTTAGTTTTTTTACTTTAGATAACTAAAGATAATTAAAGATTTAATAATTAAGGATTAAAGAGATGTTTGTTATTTAAAATAATTTAACGGCTATTTTTAGAGTGTTAGTTAAGAAGAATCTTGAATTTGATTCTTGAAGTGAGAAAGAACTTGCAACCGGAACACTCATCTATAAAAACCAATCCACTGTATGATTCATTAGTTCACCAACAATTATTTCACGCTTCTTCTGAAGTATTATTCAAATTCACAGAACAAATCGTTGCTATTTCTGAACCCAAATCATGGTGCAACAATCAACTCTAAATAATCAACATGGTGATTCACCTATCAACATTAACTCTCCTTCTTCTCCTTCCCATCAGTCTCTTCATTCTGGTATCAATGCCTCGTCTTCCTCCCATCAACATCATATCAGTTCCCCTTCATCTTCTTCTAATATTACCCTTAGGATTGAACCCAAGAAAGATCCTACAGCGCTTCTTACATGGATTTGTGCTGCTGAGGTTCGCTATCCTCGCAATTACTGTTATCCAAGAAAGGATTTATATTTGCAGGCTATTAGGCATCTTGCCTTTATGCAATGGAGAGTTGAGTTTCAACCTCCTCATAAAGATGATAAAGACAGAAAGGGAAAGTATATGTTTACACCACCCGATGACGAAAGCCAAACGTTTGATAACCTAGTTGATGCGTGTAACTACGAATTTAGGGAGGATCAAGATGCGGAAGACGAGTTGAGGCAGGATCAAGAGGTGGATGACTTCGTTTCCATGGAAACTCTTGATGAAGAGGGAATGCTAAGGTGTGGGTTGTGTAATATTGCTTGTATAGATTATGTGATTATGGGGCTTAATACTTTCTGCAGCAATTCGTGTAAGGGATGTTTTGATGATTTACAAAAGCAACTTTTTGAGAATGTTACCATTGATGATGCATCAGCATCATCTCTCATCATCAGATATGATACAAAAAAGTCAAAAATCAATCAACAATGTGATTACGAACTGTTCAAGGAGGCAGCAGAAACGTTATGTTATGGCTTTGGTCCGGGAATTGAAAGCATGGTGGAACAAATGGTTTACAACAAAAAGGGTGAACACGGAGGGTTTTACACGTGTATAATTCAAAAGGAAGGAAAATGTGCCAGTGTTGCTGTTTTTAGGGCACATGCAAGAAATGGGTTTGTGGAAATCCCCATTGTGGCTACCATGGAATCCTTTAGATCGCAGGGTTTGTGTAAAAGATTGATTCACTCGATTGAGAACTGTGTAAAACGATTAGGTATTCACCATCTTATTTTGCCTTCACTACGCACAAGGTTGGCTATGTGGGAGCATTTTGGGTTCTAGCCAATACAAGATGATGATCTGAATTTTCTTCTCCAAGGTAACAACCTTGACATCATAGAGAATTTTGATAGAAACACATTGTGTCTCAAAACACTGAGCAGTGAATATGATGATGACGTTTAGGATTCAGTTTACAGTTTTTGTTAAAAAGGGTAGAAATGATAATGCTACTGATATTGCTCTAGTTGTCTAGGCTTTGGATATTGTGCTAGTTTCCTGTTATTTCACTCTCTATTTTCCTGTTATCCTTTTTGTGGTAGTTATAGATGTTGTTGTTGTTATTTGTTTTGCATCTTTTAGTAAGGCTTGTGAAAATACAAGTGCCATGTTTTAATGTTACTACTCAAACTCAAAAGCATGAACATAATTTTCTCATTAAAGCTATTAATTTGTTGTGGAAATAAAATGGATTCGGTTATAAGCATGTGTGGCCGATTAAATTTCACATTTCTTTTGGATTTTTTGTGAAAGTTAAATCTAAAGCCAAAGCAAAAATATTGTATTGTATGAGTTTTTTGTTGTAATTCTGATTTTAATCGATGCGTTTTTGTTAAATCTAAAGCCAAATACAAGTGCTTGTTTCTAAGTAATTTGAGTGTTAGTGTTTGAATTTTCATAGAAATTCTCATTTATCTACCAAATATGATGTTTTGAATTTTCATAGAAATTCTCATTTATCTACTAAATATCATGTATTTTTTAATAGATTTGTTTCATAAAAATCAAAACTTTTTCTGGGTGTTGTGGATGTTAAATCTTATATATGCATTCATATGAATTGGATATCTAGCTATAACATTTTTTTGTTTTTACACAATGGGTTAGATCAACCTTTCAAAAGAAAAGTATATTTGAAACACTGTTTTTTTTTTTTTTTGAGAGGGGATATTTGAAACACTGTTGAAGAACATTTCTCTCTTCAGAACATCTACTATTTGTAAAAAAAAAAGCTTTGATTTTATTTATATTTAAAAAAACTTGACTTTTGCTTGATTTTTCCATTCATGCGCAGTAAAGTATTTTCATTGGATTTGCAAAGAACATGCAAGAAGCATTCCATGCGATTAATATTTTTTTTCCAATCTTAAATGAAGATGTTCACAAATGTTGACTCATCATTTTTTTTTTTTTGGAACATTAAGGTATCAATCTCACAAGATGTCACATGATTTATTATAAGTATTTGCTTGGACATGATCTGTGTCAATGTTCAAGTTCTCAATCTCATAAGATATTATGCTTGGCAATGTGCTTGTTGTTCTTACTGGCATGTGTACCATTAATCTCATATTCACGTCTTAAAATTTGCATCTAGTGTAGACATCGCAACAAACTTTCATTCCTTAGACATTGGTAAAACTCAATATTGAGGAGAAGGTTCTCATTTTGAAATGGGCAAATATAACTTATGAAATACAATTAGAGTTCAAAAAATTCTTTGTACATGTCATCGATGCATTTCTACAATATGACTAAGGTGTTTTTATAGAAGAACTAAATCATCGATGTATTGTACGGTATTTCATAAAACAAAAAATTGAATTGAGTTTTTTTTGTTTTTGTTTTGAGGAATTGAATTGAGTTATAGAGTAGGTTTATTGCTTTGTACGGTGAAAATGAGACAAAATTTAATTAGGCTAATTTTAATTAAATATATGGAAATATATTGACATTTAATTTTACTCAACTCCTACTATAATCAGATTTTTTTTTTTTTTGGTTAACCAATAAATTATTATTGATTTAGAAGTTATTTGTTGAGATTATCCTCATTTCACATAAGATCTACTTCTAGTGTAATCCAAATATTTAACGGTGTTTTTGTATTAAAAAAATAAAATATTAGCAATTTACAACAATTCGACACTTAATTTAATTTCAGCTAACATTTGTCTCCTTTATTTTTTGGTTTTTCAATTTAATCATTTATGTTATAAAATGTCAATATTGTTATCCTTTTATATTAAAAAAATAAATCAAAAACTCAAAAATTTGCTTATTTTGAAAATTAAATTATCACTATATTAATTATTAATGTTGATATTTTGAAAGTTATCACATGTTTTCAAAATTTGATTACACTAATTTTCTTATATTTTTTTTTGAATTATACTATGAATATATAAAAATTTGCTTCCGCATATATAAACACAAAAAATCCACAACGAACACAATACAAATATTTAATGGTGTTTTGCATATAAAATAAAATAAAAAATTTTAGAAACACTACAATAATGTTTATATTTAATTTTGAAAATAGTCATTAGTTTTCAAAATTTTATCATATTAGTAAATAAAAATTCGGCTAAATTGCATTTTTGGTCTCTTAACTGTTAAGGTAGTATCGCTTTGGTCCCTTAATTAAAATTCGATTTATTTTGGTCCCTTTACTTCTATGTGTTACACATTTTCGTCCTTTTTGTTAGTTTTAATTCAAAAACGTTAGATTTTCTTCATTTTCTTCTGAAATTTTTCTAGGACTCTTGTTGTTAAAGGTTGATGGAGATGATATAAAGATGAAAAAGATGAGAAAATGAAGAAAACTTAACATTTTTGAATTAAAACTAACGGAAATGACCAAAATGTGTAACAGAGATAAGTTAAGGGACCAAAATAAATCGAATTTTAATTAAGCGACGAAAGCGATGCTACGTAAATAGTTAAGGGACCAAAAATGCAATTAAGCCTAAAAATTAGCATTTGTAAATAAAAGAAACTAAAACCCGCAATGTGTTGTAAAAATTTAACAGATTTTTGCATATAAAAATGATGGAAGGTAGTACCAAGAAAGTCCTATGCTGTCAAGATTCATAGAATAATATCAATTATTTTGATACCAAAGTTAATTACTCCAACGACTGATCAGAACATACATAAGATACAACTTGTAATATGGTGGTGATCAATGAAGACCTTGGTGGACAAATATTACACAGTCCTATCTTTAGTACTAGTGATTAGTGTTCTCAGTAATCTTGTCAGTTTTCCATGCCTTGGATACAATATAGTAAAACCAAAATTCATAATACATCTAATCTAATACTGCATACACTAATGCATGTATTATGCACTTAACACATTCAATTGATGTGCCAGCTGCCTTGGAACTCTATAATGCAAATATAAAATTGCATACAATTATTAACATTTATTAATTGATAATTGCAACAAACAGTGGCACTTGAGTGATTTACAATTGAAACCAAGGGCATAATACAAATGATCCAACTATAAAAGAAGTGTCACACTAGTTTGAGCATAGAAACAAAATCTTCCACTGTGCTTTCTATTACTCACTTGTTTTCTTCCAATATTATTTTTGTCAAATAATAAAGTAATATTCAAGAGTTATATCATAGTGTTTTTGGTCTATTAAGGTTCAAATGGGTATAACAGAAGCATTCTCCAAATTTGTAGTTGAATTTTTACAAGCATTCAAAAACTCACCAGGAAACTCAGTGCCTCATCGTGATCACCTTGATCAAAATCATCAACAGAATATGCTCAAGCTCGACAAAAGGATGATTCGAGCTCTCGTTACTGTCTTTGGAATGGAAAGAAATGGAAGAATCAAGAAGGAAAATGCTAGGCAAGTGGTGGAGAAGCTTGGTTTGATCTATGGTTCTGATCACAAAGAAAACAAGGCTTTTCAAGATGATGATGAAGAAGAAGTGGTTGTTGAAGAGGTGCTTGGTGAATTGGAAGATATGTCAAAGAGAAGTGAGTTATTGCTTGAAGCTTTCAAAATATTTGATGAGGATGGTGATGGATATATAGATGCAATGGAGTTGAAGAGAGTGCCTGATTGCTTGGGTTTGGATAAAGGTTGGGATATGAATACAATTGAAAGGATGGTTAAGGTTGTTGTTTTGAGCTTATGTGGAAAAGTTGATTCCGGTGAGTTTGAATTGATGATGGGATAGTACTTTACCAGTCTGTTCATTCCTTGACAAGTTTTTTTTTCATCATCTGATTACAGTCTTGATGCAATATTGCAGACGAATCCCATTTAGTATACATGTCATGCATGTTTATTTTATGTTTCAACTGTCCAGTCCCAAGTAGTACTACTACTACTAAATATAAAATTTGATCAAGTGAAACCCTTAAGGCCAAATAGTTACACAACTCATAGCATTGCTTAGGACTCCAAACCCAACAAGATTTAAATTGTGTTCGCCAACCGTGACTCCATTGTATCAGGCACTATTTCCCTGCTGGACATTGATGGTTGGTGAAACATGTGGCATGCAGCGAATACTAGTAGTCGTGTTGAGTTGTGGCGGTGTGCTCATTTGACATTGATTATGAAGAAACTGATTGTTTAGCGATGTGATGAAAGAGCTTCTAGTGACTATATGCTTGACTAACTTCACCTAACATAACTATAACATAAGCTCTCCGTATACCTTAGCTCTCAAAGCTTCTACATCTGATTTTAGCACTTGGTTATTTGTATCAGCCTCGTGAAATTGTTGACTAGCATCCGTAAACTGTTTGTATAGGGTTGCATTTTCCAGTTTCAGTTTTCCAACCTAAGAAATCAAAATTCAAATGGGAAGAAAATGATCACTACTTATGATGTTTAGCTGTTATACATCTCAAAAGATTATGCATCAATTTAAAAAACAAACAAATTTAACCAACAAAAGAAATGACTAATTTAGTCACTGAAATAGTATGTTTCCTAGAATTTGCTCAAATTTGCACTTGGTAATAACTTTTAAAATAATATTTGAAATTAAAAATCCTGTACGAGAAATTTAGATATCAAATTGTCTAACCCACAATTTCATAAACTAAATTAATAACTTCCAAAACATTGATTAGTTACCTGAGACTCAAGTTCAAACAAATGCGCTTGTTTTCTCCGCCTTGATCTCCTGGCTGACTTGGGATTTGAAACCTTCCTGAAACCATGTCATGAATCATTATATGATTTGAAAACCATATATTATATGAAGTGCTGTATTATAAGTGCTTTAATTTGACAGAAGTACCTTCTAAGATGTTTCATATCAAGTGGATTTGTACTTTGTTAGTGATGTCGTCGACTTTCCTGTGCAAGTAAACAAACACACATGTTCCTTAAGTCATGTCATTATTAACCAGTGACATATATCGTAATCAATAAGTTACTTGATTCCCATTATATACTTAGACAAATGTTTCTGTGGTATGATATGCTCGCCTAATTGGCCAATTGCTTCCATTGATGCATTATCAGGCCTCTATTGAGAACACAAGGCAATCTTAATTTGATTAATGGATAAATCAAGGGCAACCTTAGAGGAAACTGATTCATCAGAACACAAAGCAAGCAATGCCTACAATGGGCACAACCAAGCATTAAGCAAATACAATGAGAATAACAATAACAGTACAGAATTCATATATATTCTTCTAAGCCACCAAGTGCCAATGCAACAACAGTAAATTCTGAATATGATATCCAGCATATTATTAAATATAGGTTTCCGAGTTTCTAGTTAGAATTAAATATGAAGACCAACTTATCACTATACCTTGAACAGAGTAGTGTGAGGGAAAATTTTATATCTGAGATGAATCGGATGCTTTCGTCTTTTAGCGGCTGTAAGCATATCCATTCCACGACAGACTTTTTTTTTGAAGAAATTCCACGACAGACTTGTTCTTTCTCATCTGCTGAAAAAGGTGAAATACGGTCCTCTTGAACTCCAGTCATTGTTTCCCGAGCAACTCTATCAGAGGGAGACGGTCTGCAACTTTTTCTTTTCCTGTAAACATCTTTTGGAGCAGTTTCTTCAATGGCATATTTTGGAACCCATGAAAAACCTCTTTCAACAAGTTACTTAGACTGCTCCTAAGAGACAACCTTGGTGTAGTACCTGATCTTACCTTCTGCTTTGGTTGGGATTTTGAGCCAGATTACAGATATGTGATGTTCCCTAGGAGGCAAGCTGATATGTACAGCAATAGCGTTGGTTGCATATGTCTACAGAAATAACTTTATGCGATACAAATGGTTGTCTTGTAAAAAGGAAAATAACTAATATCTACATAAATACAAAAGCATTCCTTCCGGACAAATTTACATCTTTCTACTTACGCTATCTACCAATAATCTTACATGTGCAACTTTCAACCTATCCCAAACACACCCACAAGCACACTTCGTTTCCAAAAAATCATAACATGATTTTGCATATATTGTAAAAATTAAAGGATAAGTTATTGTACGCAAACAAACAATCTCAAGATCGAGAATGAATAGAGTCTCAGATTTATTGGTGACAAGCTTAAGGCTGCTGCTATTGCACGCAATATCGTTCAAATAAATAAAAGTTGACATGTGGTGGCTGAAATCCTTGGGCACAAAGATGACAACTCCATGAACATTTGGTGCTTTGTATTTGTCTCTACGGATTCTGCACTCTGAATTATCATGGTGCTTAGTACTCTTGAATTCCGGATGATATAGTTAGCAAATTGAAACTCACAATTGATGCGACTATAATTTCGAAGGGAGCATGTTGTAAGATGAGATAAAAGGCATTCTGGAACAATTGTTGGGTCCTCCCAATCTTTGTCTCCGCTATTGGTGACCGTATCAGCCTGTGACAATAATAATAGACATTTGATTTATTTTAAAAATATATAGAAGTAGAAGTGTGAAGAGAGAAAGGGGCAATACCTCACGAATGATAAGAGTTTGAAGCTTGGGGAAATTTGGAAGCAGTTGTTTCATTAGACAGTTCCACTTCAAAGAGGCGAATATGGGCATAAAGTTGAATATAAGCTCAAGGTGGGTTAAGTTGGGAAACATGCCGTGTAAATAAACGGGGACAGTCTGCATCATGAGTTACAAAGACATAAATAAATAATATTGGAGCAGAATGTAACAACTAATTTGGTCATCATATACATGCATATATACATACATACCTCTTGTATGCGGAGAAGATTCACGTTATAAAGCCAATCAAACTCAAGTAAACCATTGGAAATGTTAGCTCTGACCAAATTGGATAGGTTTAGAACCTCTCTACCTGTACGAATCACCATACAACGTCTCGTAACTATTACATCCTTTGCTTCCAACTCCTCTAGAACGGGACAACCAGATAGAAGTGTCGTGATGTACCAATAATATGTGAAACTGACAGATTCTAAGTGAAGGACTTTTAGCAAGGGAAGATCAACGAAAGGAACTTGGTTCAATGTTATCCTCTTCAATTTGAGTTGGGTCAGGGTTTTGGTAGTTAGGATGAAAGAAGGCAGTATGGTTTCGGAGTAACGGCACTTTATAAACTCTCCTCTATCTCTACCAATCACCTTAAAGAAAGTCGTAGTTATTGAATCATTTGCTTCCAACTTCTCTAGAATGGGACAACTAGATAGAAGTTTCATCAAGTACTCAGGACATGTGAAAGTGACAGATTCTAAGTGAAGGACTTTTAGTGAGGGAAGATCAACGAAAGGAACTTCGTTCAATGTTACCCTCTTCAATTTGAGGGATGTCAAGGTTTTGCTAGTTAGAATGAAAGAAGGCAGTGTGGTTTCGTTAAGATGGCAGAGATTTATGCTTAGGTTTTCAACTCCTGAAGTAATTGCAGCATAAACCAAATTGTTGAAATCGTTCTTGTCTATGAAGCTATAGCGACAATTAAGCTGGAACGAGAGGATGGGTAGACTCTTATCCCGCATGCTCATGAAGGAGTAGAAGAATTTACGAAAGGCGAAATGGTCTGTAAAGGAGTGGTCATCGAATCGGAGCATCAGCTGCGAGAGGAAGAGTGGATTCCACCTCTTTGAGAGAATGGTTGTGGCCGCTGCGTCTTTCGTCGGAAGGAATGACAGAATTTCATGAAGAAGTGTGTCCGGCAGATCACTGATTCTGTCTTTCCGTCGAAATGAAATTCGCAGCCGCCGTGACATTGCGGTGGATCGAGAAGCTGAGGGAGGCAAGAGAGAGGAAAAGATCGATCGTGTAATACCAATGATGATGACGTGGAAAAATATATTATTTTCACTTTCACGTTCACTAAACAACAAGCCCGTAGGGATAATATATATATATATTACTTTCACTTCCACGTTTATTAAAGAATCGATGTGGGACAAAAAACAACAAGCCCATAGGAAGTAGTAAAAAAAAACACAGAAGGTATAATTTTGAGCATGTGGCTCGTATAAATTGTGATTGCTCTTTCAACATGACCTTAGTCCATACTTCTCTTAAAGTCTCATATTTGATTATTTTTTGTCAATATTATTAAAATGGTAAGGGTCACTCTTTGAATATTTTTTGAAGGTTTATATTAGATACATTTCGAGATAATAAGTGTTTGCTAATGATAAAAAAAAAAAAAAAAACTTAATTGAACAATTTTCTTAGATAATTCCTAACGATAAAAAAAACTTAATTAAACAATTTTCTTAAATTATCCCTGAACAATTATCAAAGAGAAAATTCTAACTTGAGATTTCATTCCTTGCACTACAGATTGTCAAGGTTTGTTCTATCATCACAGTTATTATAATCTAACTTGAGAATTATAATCTCCTATTGACAGCAAAACTACACAACTGCATGTTCTGCGGCATATTGGGTTGGGGTACTGAATTTGTTACAGGTAAATTTACCTCTAGTGGTATTGTTTTTCTTGATTGAACATTATATCTCATTGTCACTCAACTTTTATGAATTTGTATTTGAATGTATGTTACAAGTTACAAAAATATCGGAAAAAGTTTGAATCATGTTTTATATGTTACATATGCAGATACTAATCGCAGTTGGGGTAACTGCGTACGAGGCAAAGCAACTGCATTGTTCACACAGAGAAGAGTGATAGCTTCTGCTGGTGATCAAGGGAAAGCATTTACAGTTGGCCTGCTAATCATCTATTGTGTCTTTGGTGTACTGGCCGGTATAGTCGGTGGATTGCTGGGACTAGGAGGCGGATTTGTTATGGGTCCGCTTTTTCTAGAGCTAGGGGTCCCTTCTCAATCAAGTGAGAGTTTCAAACTGCAGTATATAAATCGTCATTCTCTTATCCTGATCATCAAACAGTTGGTTAGTATGATTCCTAATTGGATCGGATGTCTTCTTTGCAGGTGCCAAGCGCCACGACCACTTTTGCAATGACATTCTCCTCGTCTATGTCTGTTGTAGAATACTATTTGCTGAAACGATTTCCGATTCCTTATGGTTTGTGCCGCGATAGCTTCTAACTTACTTTCTACTTTTTATAATTTTCAGTTTTGGACAATTGAATTGCTTCTGAGTTATGACCAATGTTTGGTTGAATTAAGTATTTGGAGCTTGGAAATTGTACTTAATTCAACAGGTGGCGGAGCCAAGAAATAAATCTTGGATGGGCCATAAATAGTGATGGAAGTTTTTTGTGGACGGCCAATTTATTTAGCGTATGAAAATATATATATTTTATTGGTATATTTTATCATTGGTTAGTTTGAATAACTATAAACTTGTTATTTGTTGAATATAGTTGAAACTAGTATTTTTAAATTAGAATCGATTATTAACTCAGACAAAGTACAAGATCATTGATCGAACAACTAGGTCGTCGATTGAACTTCATGATTGAATCAGATGACTGCGTAAAAAAAAACTGATGACATATAATAATGTAAAAAAGATCATTACATAAGAAAATATACTTATAATCAAGTACACTAATGAAATATATTTTTATTTAATCAAAAATGTAGTATTTTTGCACCTAAGAAATAGTGTTTATACAATTTAATATTTTTATGATATAATGTTATTTAAGGATCTTTTAACGTTTAAATATTATATGTTATGTGTTTTAAAAAAGAGTTGTTGTTCTCTTTTGTATAAAAATAAGAAAGAAAGAAAGTAAAAAGACAATTGTACCAAAAAATAAGAGCAAAGAAGGAATGATAGAGGGCTCTGTCCTCTCCTGTATGAAAAAAAAAAAAAAAAAAAAAAAAAAAAAAAAAAGAAGAAGGAATGATAGTTTTAAATTAAATAAAGGAGTTGTGTTTTATTATCAAAAATAAGAAAGAAAGAAAGAATTATCTTTTAGACTTCTAACCTGCAGGATGTTTTTTGTAAATTAAAAAAAAAAGAAAAAAAGGAATAGGCAGGAGTACCAAGAACATTACACTTGGCAACCCTCTATCCACTACAACACATTACACTGATGTTATAGAGCTCCACGAAATAATATATATACTTACTAAGAATTATTATATTTGGGGTTGGCCATGGCCCACCCTTAACCCATGGGCAGCTACACCTCTGAATTCAACCAAAATGTGGTTATAGGTGAGCAACATATGAGTTTTACTTCTGGTGGTCTGTTTGTTTTTATTGTGGAAAACCGTCTAACCGCACGTTTGGTTGAATTAAGTATTTTGAGCTTCTTTAAAATCACGTCAATATGTAGTTTTACTTTCTTATCTGTTTGTTTTACCCGTTGAAATACGAGTTTACTTGTACATCCACCAAACCAAATAGTCACTCCATCCAATCGAAAATATTGATAAGGTTGGTGTTTCATATAAATAAAATGATACGTGAAGCTTATTATAACAAGTTTATGTATTGAATGAATTTACAGTCATCCAACTAATCATATAACATTTTTGGTGAGTTAGAAACGTTGGAAGAGTTTGATGGAGGAAGTCTCGGGTTCAATCCATAAGAACTAACATAACTATTAATATTACTAACATTTGCTTATAACAAAAATATAGTGTCATTAATCCTTGACATAAGAGATTCGATCAAGGCTGAATTTGGAGAAAAAAAATTGAAAAATAGTTAAAAATATAAAAATTGAAAAATAGTTAAAAATTATTAAAAATATAAAAATTATAAAATAATTAAAAAAAATGGTGAGGGGTAAAATGGAAAATGAACTCTCATATAATAGTGAGGTGGCACCAACCAACTTAATATATATAGTAATAAGTAGGCTTAATAGATCCATTGGTCCCTTAAATAATTTCAATTTTTCATTTTGGTCCCATAATTAATAAAACACACGTTTTAGTCCCTCATTTTTTCCTCCGTTTGCCAAATAAATCTCAAACTGTTAACTTTAACTCTAAATGTCTATTTTAAAGGAGGACCATTGGATTACGCATGTCTATTTTATCTTACGGTGAATCAACAACATCTAATTAATTTTCTCTTTCTTCATCTTCTTTCCTTTACTTCTTCATCATCATTCATCATCACATTCATCAGCAACATCATCTTCATCAACACAATATCAACAACAACAAAATCAAATCAAACCCAGCCATATCAAATAATTCGTACAACATCAACAAACACAAAATCAAACCAAAATTCATCCATTCTCATCATCATCTCCATCTGTTCTCAAACAACAACAAAAAAAAAAATCCAAAAAAATTTATCTTCTCCATCTTAACTTAAAAAAAAAAAAAAAAAACAAACTTTGTGTGAAGGACAAGAATAGCGCTAATCAAAGCTTCATTGGGTTCATTCAAGAGCAAGTGAAGACATGATTCAGCTTCATCTTATCAGCGATACAAAACAGAACATAAACCCTAATTTTTTTGAAATTGAAATTGAAATTGAAATACAAGAAAGTTTGTGAATCATTCACAACAATTAAAAATATATATATATATATATATATATAGAAGTTTAAAGAACACGAAGACCATATTTGGTTTCATCAATGGCTGCTTTGGCTAATTGTTTTTGGGAATCGCCTCTTCATAAAAAACAAGACCAACATGAAGAACAACAACATACTTTAAACGCGAAGATGAAGAACAAGACCATTCTTTCCTTTTCCGATTCCAGATTCGGTCTCCAATTTCCCGTTATTATTGCTCTTGTTTAGTTGAAGATATTTTTTTTTGTTTTTTTCTTCTTGTTGATGTAGATTGATTTCGAGTAGGAAGAAGAACTTTCTAGATCTGCTTCTCCGTAATACCCAAATCATGTTCTTAGCAATTTTGTTTTTGATGTTTTGAGTTTATGAATTATCCAAAAAGTATTCAAAGATTATTATCCAGAATTTGGGGTTGTTGTGTTTTTTTTTAATTTTGAAGAAGATGGAGTCACGTGAGTTTTTGGATTTTTTTTTTATGAATTTGAAGATTTTTTGGATTTCAAAGTCTACATTCAACACTTCTTTTTTCTACAGTTTGGATTTTTTTTTTCTGGGCATGTTCATGAAGATGATGATGGTGTTGATGAATGTGATGAATGATGATGAAGAAGTAAATGAAAGAAGATGAAGAAAGAGAAAATTAATTAGATGTTGTTGATTCACCGTAAGATAAAATAGACATGCGTAATCCAATGGTTCTCTTTTAAAATAGACATTTAGAGTTAAAGTTGACAGTTTGAGATTTATTTGGCAAACGGAGGAAAAAGTGAGGGACTAAAACGTGTGTTTTATTAATTATGGGACCAAAATGAAAAATTGAAATTATTTAAGGGACCAATAGATCTATTAAGCCTAATAAGTAGATCGACTTTTACCGTAACCAAAAAACCATCTATCAAGTTGCATGCAATCTTCTACTATATACTACTATTTATTAAAGTTAATGGCTGTCCCAATTAGGGATGGCAATTGGACCCAGATTCAATGGGTACCTGCAAAAAATACTCACAATGGGTAAGGTAAAACCCCGCTTTTATGGGTCTGGGTACGAGTACGGATAATACCCGCAAAATTAAATGGGTATGGGCACGGGTAAGAGTACTATACTGCCCAGACCCGCAACCCCGCATATACAAAATATAAGTTGTTTTGAAGTTTGGTATCACTTAACAAGCATCATTTGTTGCATTTTTATCTGTCAAATATCTTCATTTGTTAATCCTAGCATGATGTATATTAAGATTTTTTAAGCTACTATGTTGCAGTTTTACAGACCTAAAGCAATGAATATGATGTGTACCACTAAATTCATTAAGTTGAAATTGTGATTTATTTTACACAAATGAGTTTTTATTCAATTGTAAAAATAAAAAATAAAACTTGAGGATAGGATATGAAACTTTGAAGGGGAACTCCTCAGGTCTGTTGCCGAAGTTCAAGCTCTACATCAAATAGATATTTTCTATAAAGGTTATGATTATGCAAGTAGCAAAATTTATAGGGTTCAACATTCTGTGAAAACATATTTGTCATCTACATGTCTACTACTCATATTGCCGTAACAAAAATAGGCTTGACAACAAATATGTTAATTTAATATTTGGTTTATTCTTTCGTATATTTTAGCTTTTACGATGTATCGTTTTTTTTTTTTTTTTGAAGAATTTGTGCATGTACTACGGCGACAAAGTACTGGATTTCCAAGAGGTAGTTCTAAATATATAGAGGAGCGGCTTTTTCTCAGCTTTGGAGACTTGGGTTTGTTGCAAGTTTTTGTACCAGGTTGAGTGACACAGTCTAGAGTGAGATAGGCAAAGCATATGAAAAAACAACGTGAGTAGTTAACTCTTTCTTTTGTTGGATAGATATATGTTAGTTTCCAAGGATCTAACCCTGAACTTCATACTTAGAACTCCATCGATGGATATCAAACTTTTTGTTCAATTTTGTAGCTTTGTTGCCCTGTTTGAAATTAAAGTAGAATAATTTGAAAAAAGGTTTGTGCTTTGTTACATTGTTTGTTAGCCTTTGCTTGGTTACCTCCATTGATGATTGTTTCATTGTGTTAAAAATTGGGTTGACATTCATTTGGTTGTGATTCCAAATTGGGATTCCCATGTGCAACAACATTAAGTTTTGAATTTTAGGCTTTGCATTGCTTTACTTTCAGACTTCAAGTTTGATTCCTGAAATTAAAGTATGCTAAACAATTGGTTTGTAACTTTTCTAGACCTTTGATAAACATGTGCAATGGCATGTTACGTGATTTGGAATTTTTGAAACCATGATTTGGAATTTTTGAAACCACTCACAATCATATTTTGTTCAAATGCACAATTTATTTGGATGAACTACGCTATATCATGATATCAGATTTGAATTTTTAGTTAGTGGAATAAAGTGCCCAATATAATGGATTAATATTTTACTGAATAAGGGTTTTGAAGTTTGTAGGATTGATGGTTCAGTGAGATTGGAACTATGATATAAAAGTGCAGGTCAGTACCAACATTTCATTTTTTTTTTTCATGTGAAAACCATTTGTTTATTTCTCTGTAAAATACATGCCATGTGAACTGTTTTTAATCTCTTCAAAATTGTGTTTTTAAGATTTGATTTTTTCTTCCTTTGTGCATATTTAGAAGGATGGCAATTTTGACAGAACATTAAGTATAATGCTTCCATTTGAATCAGAAATTGTTGCCAAGTTTGAGTAGCGCTGAAGAAGATACATGGTGATATCATGTATTGAACATTAAGAAAGTATATATATTGGAACTAAAGCAGCATCTTACGGAGACAGGAAAAGGTACATAAATGTTTGAAACTTTGGATACTTCGGTAACCTTTTCCCAAAAAGTTTGTACTTTCTCTGAAGGACTAATAGATTTAGGTTTAATGAGTTATTTCAGTGGAATGAATTATATTGAATTGATTCATCACTATATGCAGCGTTAGTTTTTGTGTTGATGATAATTGCGACGAACTTCTGATATAGTGCCGAGCCGCACATTGTGTCATGGTGGAGAAGCACATTTGAAATGTTTGCGGCGGAAAAGCTAGATAGGTTCAAGAAACAACAAGAGAAGTGTCAATCGACACTCTTCAGAATTGCGTCGAGCAAAGTTGGTAGCAGAAAACCTAATACTCCGGTGGTGGCTGCAAATGCATCTTCAAATGGAAGAAATTCAAAAACTGGTGTTAAATTCTCAAATGATACTGAGAGGCTTCAGCAGATTAATAATAATATATGTAAAGCCCCCGTTGGTGCTCAGATGAAGCGTGTTATTGATCTACAACATTATTAAAATTGATTCATCATTAATTAATCAATAAATATGCTAAAAATTCAACTTTATTGATCTAACACAATAACAACATTGAATAGATTAACCCCACAGAATCTATACAACCAAATCAAAAAGCTAACAACCCATTAACCTTAAAAAAAAACAAAAAAATAATCTATTAATTCACTTTGGTTATTGATGGTATACTAAGTAATTTACACTCACAATTCTTTGATGCATAAAACAGCAGGTCACTGGAGATCCAAACCCAATTTCAAAGCAACTTATATGAAAACTATTTGACTTTATTTTATATAAAAACAGCTTATACATAAGTGCTTATGCTATAAGTGCTTAAGTTGTTTATCCAAATGGAACCTTTATGGTAAAATGCCAATACCTGCCATGATATACTCAGGAGCAGCATAGCCATTTGTTCCCATCATGCATGTTGTTGTCACATGTGTTTCTTCTCCTTCAGGACCATCTTTAGCTAATCCAAGGTCTAATAGTTTAGCTGTGTAATCCTGAATTTAGGGAAGAAAAAAAAAATACTTGATGTAGGCTAGCAGCAGATGCAACATTATCATTGATCAAATGAATGAACATAGCGAGTCCAGTAATATATTTGAAGTTTTGAAATCCCTATATATTACAAGTTTTGACATACCGTAGGAATCGGAACTGATTTCGAGGATTCAGCAAATGTATCAACCTTCTCAAGGTTCAGTGACTGAGTTGGAGCATCGAAGACAATATTCTATAACAACACAATGGAAAATGAAACATAAGCCGTAAAAAATCAAATAGCCATATCTGTTATAAATAAAATAGCTTCATAGAAAATATCCTATAACAATGCAATCGAAAACCAAACATAAACAACAAAAAATCAAATAGCCAAATCAATTATAAATAGAATAGAACGAAATCACAAAAAATGTTCCATCTATCTATCTGCCACCAATGATCCTCATTATGCATTATTTTCTTCTCCAAAAACACCACAAAAAGGGAATTTCTACAACAGTGAATAACTGAAACTTAGAAACCTTTCCAAACATAACATGTAGCGAATTACACGATTTTAATACCAAGATAAAGTCACTTAAATGAGGTTAATGCCACTCGAATGAAAAATCTTCAGTAAAGAACGTTATATTCGTTTCTGCATTACTACCATTCCTCCTGCAACTTCATTATGGGACCAATTTTCTAGCATACCAAGAAACCATATAAAAATGCTAGCACAAATGCTTGAGGTAATTTTGGCTTTCACATTCAATTCGATTCCGTTGTTTGTTTTTTTTAATTATTGTTAGTTACTGGCGATTTTATTGTAGTGATTTTGATGCATGAGATGAGGGAAAAAAGGAATTTTATTAGAATGTATACACTCATTTTACATATTCTGTGAGAAGCCTAGCTGTTAAGTTTGAGGTTAATTGAGCTATTGTAGCTCAAAGTCACCAATTGCAAATTGAAACTAATATGTTTGGCTGAACACTGAGTTAGACGGAATCACTGTGGACTTGTGATTTTGCTTTTACGCACTGTGATTTCGTGAAACTCACCGCCCAGCCAAACATATTGAGAACTTCATTTAAGAAGCAAAAACGTTTTTTTATTGTTTGCAAATTAGCCATGTTACTTAAGATAGCATACCCATGAAAGTCCACAATTAGGAATTGATTCGTCAAAACCATATTGATTTGGTGTTTTGGTTTGCTGATAGACACGACAAGCTTTTATACCAGAGCAAATAAATGAAGCATGCTATGTTGATATGAGGCTAACAAAGATGTTTTTGAGAGTCTGAGAAAAAAACCAAAAGTAGAATACGACGGGCAACGGTTCTCTTACAAGGTAACCTTTACGGGTTCATATAACTTAAACAGTTTTATATTTGAATACTCCTTTAGCAAATAACTTCTTCATCTGTTGTTTGTTTTTTGTCTAGCATGTTCTCATTTTCGTCTACATTATTTTAATGGCAAGATGGTTCTACCTACGTGGTTTTGTTACCACTTCTGGAAGGAGATTTCAGGGCTGCTCTTCAGGGGAATGAAATTGAGATTTGTGTTGAAAGTGGTATGTACTCTTCGAACAACACAACAGACAATCATAAATTTGTTAGTATTTTTTGTCTGTGTAAATCGTGTAGTCTCTGCTCACAATGGTAGAAACAAATCCCCGGAGTTGGGTAGGACCACAATGCCGAGACTAATGTATGTTATGTATGATTGTAGGATGTCCTGATGATGTGGAGCAATTTGATGGGACTCATTTGGTGTTTATTGGGGCTGGATCAGATCCTTATGAAGTTATAACAAATGTTTTCTAGTGAGTTTCACAATACATGCTTTACCTTTTCAATATACTCTTCTGAGGTGATATGAACTAAAACATGTTCCATTAGTGCAGTATTAAGACTTAACTAACTTATTGCTTAATGAGACAATTCCTAATTTGCAGTGATAAACTTTTTGTGCTTCGTATAAATGTGTTGTTAACTAGAACCATCAATTTTTTTCTTTGTTCAGGACTATTGAGTCGGGTTGAATAACATAATTTTATATCATTGTATCTACATCTTTTTGTTTGCTTTGTTTGGATTGATAGGAGATGCGTTGTGGAACACCGATGGGCAAGGAGAATGCATTTGCAGCATTGCTCGAGTTATGCCGGAGTGGAGGTTCAGCTGCAACTGAAAGGGTGGTTAAGGCACCACCTATTGCCGGATTACTTCAAACCCAACTATTTACCGGGACAAAGCGAGCTAGACGTAAAGCCGCTTCACTTGCTAGAGTGTTTCAGAGATGTGAAAATGCATCTCTACATTATGGTGGATTAGGTGTAGGCTATGCATTGGCTAGCAATTCAGCTCAAACTAGGGATTCAAGCTTTGCTGCAGAGGGATGTTTCAGTACCAATGTCCATCTCTGTACCTGTAATATAGTGATATAATACTTTTCCTGTATTTGTAATTGTTACGTTCACAATTTTTATTGGAAGTCTTTACATATTCTTTCATTGAAACTTTAAAAAGTCATAAAAAAATGTCACAAATACCATATGTATTCTCTTCCAAGAGATACATGAATGTTGTTGACAAGTTAGGTTCATCACTTGTGTAACGTTGAGTTATATCAAAGACAGAAAAGAGAATGCTCTACAAAAGAGTTTTAGACCATTTCTTGGTCATATTTGGTTTCATGATTTTTTTCCTTTCTTGGCCACCACTGCATATTAATCTTAATGGTCTCAATTGAAAGGGTTTTCCCTAGAGTAGTAAAATCCCACTTAATGTTCACAATTGATGATTACAATGGGGCCTAGTTGTGCTCATATCATCATTTCATTTGAATGTAAATCATTCTGCTTGCATTTTTTATTTTCTTGCATTGATTAGATGGAGACTTGTGTGCTATTGAAGACATTTATGTGGGTCATGTTATTATTACATTTACCACAAATTCATAAACAATATTGCAATATGCACTATTCTTTTTTTTTTAAAAAAGAATCTATACCATGCTTCTTGTCTTCCGAACACCAAATCGAGGCGCTTCAGTTAGGCAATCATTCACAATTTTAACCATGGAGTCTAATAGTAATTCAGATGCATTAGATTTGGAGAGAGTTTGAACATTTTCTTCAGCTACAGTTGTGATATTTTCGCTTCCTAGACACTCAGATAATATCTAGCTGACAATAGGAAAGGAGATAATGGTATGTAATAAGTTAGTTATGAAGATCATGATTTCAATTATGATTGCATCTTATTCAATTCAATGCTAATCACAAATTGCTGCAATGAACTTACTATGGTTAAGTATGTTAAATGTAATTATCTTGCTTTCTGCTTGCATTTCGTTATCTTTATAATCAACTAACTACATCTAATATTGTACTCTTTAGATATTAAGCTAAGACTATTGAAGTTTTAAAAATGCAAAGTACACAATTTGGACCGTTATTTAAGGTAAACAAAAAATGATGTTGGCTGCAGGGACATATATTTTACCAACTTGGGATTAAGACGGTTGGTGAATACAAATTAAGGGAAATATATTGATATAAGGTTTGTGAGGTTTTCCAATCATGATCCGTACTTTCAACAAATCACCTTAACTCTAATCTTAGATTAGATTATCTTCACTCACCGATGTTACTTATTTGTTTGATTTCATTGGATGTAAGGTTTGTGGGGGTCAAAACTGCCACATGTGCAAAACTTAGGGGGTAGTTTTGTAGTTTTTTTCTTAGGGGGCCAAAATCACAACTTTGGAAAAGTTAAGAGGTTAAAACTGCTATTAAGCTTATATTATATATATGGGATAGGATCAATTGACACCATGGTGTCAAAATTAGTTTGACACCAAATCTCATCCATTCATTTCATTTAATCCAAAGGTTTAAAACTATCACCAAATTAATTAATATACACCAAATATTCTCTATCACCTAATTAAGAAACATATCTATCATTATTAATTTATAATCAAACATTCCATTTTTATTTCCCCAAATTTATTTGTTCCTCTTTTTTATTTCCCCAAATTTATAAATTTTCCCATATTTATATAATCATACTCAAACTTTTTTTCTAAACTTTTTTATAAAATAAATGGTTGAACTCATATACCTATGGTTGTTTGAGTCATCATCACCATCAATGATATTTCTTTGTCTTTATCTCATATACTCATATTTTTTTAATAATTAATTAAATTGTATTAAAAAAAACCAACAAGCTCGACAAATGATTCTTGAATTGTTCATGCTAATTAGATTATTTTGTCACTCATAGGTTTAATGTTTTTTTAGAGGACTCGTTGTGTCTCATGTTTAACTAAATTAAGATTTATCATGATTTTATAAAAATTATAAAGTTTGAGTTGTGCTTATGGCCAAAAGAAAAAAATTAGGAGAAAATAAAAAGGGTTTGAATCTACCAAAAACAAGAAGGTATTGTTTGATTATGAATTAATGATGATAGATATATTTCTTAATTAGGTGATATAGAGTATTTGATGTATCATAATTAATTTGGTGATAGTTTTAAACCTTTGAATTAAATGAAATGAATGGATAAGATTCGGTGTCAAACTAATTTTGACACCATGGTGTCATTTGATCATATCCCTATATATATATATATATATGGGGTTTGCTAGGATACACCCACTAGTTTTTATTAAGGTGTGTTTTAGCAAAGATATAACTAAAAAGTTGTTAAATACACCTTAAGATGAATGTTGCTAAAACACAACTTCTATAAAATAAATGAGTGTATGTTAGCAACTCCTATAGGCATTTGCTAGGATACACCCACTTATTTTTTAGAAGGTGTGTTTTAGCAAGTTATAACTAAAAAGTAGTTAAATACATGAAAACTAGTGGGTGTGTTCTAACAAATCCATATATATATATATATATATATATATATATATATATATATATATATATATATATATATTACTTTCCCTCTCACGTTTACTAAACAATCTATGTGGGACAAAAAACGACAAACCCATAGAAGTAAAAAAAAACACAAAAGGTATATTAAATCCCTTTATATATATATATATATATATATATATATATATATATATATATATATTACTTTCCCTCTCACGTTTACTAAACAATCTATGTGGGACAAAAAACGACAAACCCATAGAAGTAAAAAAAAACACAAAAGGTATATTAAATCCCTTTTTGTATTAATGATAATGATAATGGAAATTAGGGGTGGGCAAAAATACGCAAAAACCAATTTAATCGGTTAACCAAACCGAACCGTATCAAAATTAACTGAACCATTTAACAAATTTTCGAACCAAACCATTATTTTGATAACAATTCACTAACGGAACTGAACCGTTAGTAACCACAATTATCCGAACCAAACTGAACCGAACCATTAACCATTTCTATTTTAAAAACAGCTTATTTATTTTATAAAACAGCTTATTCAAAACAACTTATTTTAAAAAACAATTTATTCAAAACAATTTGTTTTATGAAAACAGCTTATTTTAAAAATAAAAATGAAAGCTTATTAAAAAAAACTTATTATATAAACAGCTTATTCAAAATAACTTATTTTATGCAAAACAACTTATTTTAAAAAAACATCTAATTCAAAACAACTAATTTCACTCTTCTGCAATTCCAGCTATACCATTGTCTGAACGAAATGTGATGTTCTTACTTTTGAAGTTCACTTTTGAGTGGAAATATTAAGTTCATATATATCATAACAGTATAAGTGTATTATAGGATAATTCAATTATGTGTATGTTGCTTTAAAATTTTGTATAGAGTACTGCTCTAAGGAAAAGACGATATGATAGTTTGATGCTTTGATTAACTAATTTTGCAAGTAAAATAATGTTTCAAGTTAATAAAATGGAACGATAAGTTGCTTTAAGTTGGTTCTGATATTAGCATCCCTCTTTTCGTAGCAATTCATAACCTAATTTAGAGCAAACGTTGTTTTACATTTGAAGCATAGATAATCTTTGTGTTGTTCTTTTACTAAAAGCGACAATTATAATGTTTTTTCATCTTTTTGAATTGAAAACTGCAAAATATATTAAAATATAAATTTTGGTTCGGTTCGGTTAGCAAATTACGAAACGGTTAACCGAACTATAACTTTGGTTCAGTTCAGTTCGTTCTAAATCTTAAATGATTTGGTTCGGTTATTCCGAACCATTTCAACACTTCGGTTCGGTTCGGTTAATATGGTTAACCGAACCATGCCCACCCCTAATGGAAATACATCAATAGCAGTGTTTTAATGTTAAATCCAAAGTTATGTGACTAATTGTCTGAACCTGTCTTGATTAATTCAAGGAGGCTGCCAGGAGACAAGAAACAATTGGTGAGTTCATGAACTGTTTATTTTGTTTAGATTCTGGGTAAGAAAAAGAAAGTTTTCCTAAATCATTTTTTCTTATGTCCTGAGTGTATGCAATTTTATTTTGTTTAGATTCTGGAGCTGAAGTAGAATACAAACCTCTTTCAACTGGATCAAATGGTGCCCTTGAAAAAGGCGCCAAGATGCATAAAGTGTCACTAATAATCATTTTACAATTATCTTTGAAGAATTTAAATTGTGTTTCTTCCAATTACAAAGTCAAATTCTTATCACTAAACTTACATCTCAAAACATAACAGTATGGTAATTTGCAGGTCACTATAATTGAAAATGTGTGCCGGAAGGAGTTTGGACTTCTAGCATTTGTTTGGGTTTCACTCATTGCAGCACAGATTGCCAAGGTTTGCTCTTCCATCACAGTTAAATTAATACATACCATATACTAACAGTTTGTAACATTCAATTGATATAATTTGAGAACAATGTTTTTTTTTTACAGCAAAACTACACATTACATGTTCAACAACGTATTGGGTCTTACACCGTCCTATTAATTTTACAAAGAAAAAGAGGTATTGATACAAAAATCAAAGCAATAGAAAGAGAAAATAAAAACATAATATGAGTATGATAGAGAAAGTTGTCAAAAAATTGTTGTACAAATATCATTTCTCTAAAAAAGTTAAAATATATTCTACGAACAAAATCAATTTTAATCGACATCATCTAAACATTTCAACTCAATTATACATTTTTAGAATCAATTTTGGCTACTCCAAACGAAAATCAAACATACAATTAAAAATTCATGTGATACAAATCTATGTGTTATTCAATGAAAGTCGACAATAAACTGAATTGTGCAATGCTAGTAATATATTCAATATTAGTTAGTAAATAACAACAATATAATATACATCATTTGGTCACTCTTATAAGCAAAAAAATATTGATACTTTAATTAACATGAATAGATTTGAATTGTCACTCTTCGACATGTTCAATGAGTTTTTATTTTTTGTTACTATTTGAGGTATTTGATTATTTTAGTATAAGTAATAATAATGATTATTTAGTTGATGTATTTGTGTCGTTCTTAATTATGTTTGAAATATTTGACTTTCATTTGAGATTTGTCCTTGCATATATACCTTGTATCATGTTGTTAATCAATGGTTTAATCTATTAATATTTCTATCAAAATTGTTTATCCATCAACGATATAACTCATTCGTGTAATTGAATAAGACTTTACTCAACTCTATATATTATGAACGACTTGATTCAACTCTATATAATATGAACAGAGTAATGCTCCTCCCTCCCATGCTTAGGTATGCACGCACTCACGCATGTGCATGCATGCCCACACACACAAACATATACACAAACTTTTGTTAATTTCTTTTTTTCCCTCCTAATTATATAACTTAAAATGATTTTATCTCTAATAGGGTAAATTTGGAAAGTAGTATCGATTTTCCACAAATTTATTACTACTAATTTTCTTGAATCTAAAATTTATTGAACATTATTTAAAAAAGTATTAAACATATCATATATTGAGAGATAATGTGAGGATAGTTATTCGCTTCATTTAATTAACAATCAAGTTAGTGACAAACTCGTATTCAAGAGATGTCATTTTAATGGTTAAAATTTGACTTTATAACCTCAAAACTCATAGTCATAGTTCTGATCACACTTCAAACTGTTGTAATATCCAATGAATATTCAAGTTACTAGTTAGAAGAAAACTCTTAACAAGTCAACCATTTCTTAAATTTTAGAGAGAAAATGTGAGATGTGAAAGATGATGAAAATGATTGAAAGGGATCATAATTAATGGGGTCAGAGATGATGAAAATGATTGAAAGGGATCAAAATGAAAGAATTTAATTAAGTAGTTAGGTGTGAAAGCGATTTTAATTAAATTAGAAGATTCCCCATGTTGCCTATAAATACACAAGAATTTTTGAGGAAAAAAAAAAAAATTCAATTCAACTAAAACACGCAAAAACATAAAATGAAGAAGTTTTCTATTGTTCTTGTGTTTGCAATCACGAGTGGCTACTGGAAGCAATCTCCTCCTATGTGAGGAGGGTTGTTTCTCCGATGTTCCTTCTTGTATCTCCTCCCATGTGAGGAGGGTTGTTTCTTCGATGATCTTTCTTGTACCTGCTTCCCTCCACAACCACCTGTGGTTACACCACCGCCGCCTCCACCACCCGTGCTGGTTAAAAAACTCTCTGCATTATTTTATTTTAATTAATATATGTGTGTGTTGTTTTTCTTTGCTGGTCTTTGTGTAATAATCATAATAATAATATGTTTGTTGTTTTTCTTTATTAATAAAGATAATGTAATTGTTTTTTTTTACCAAACTAAAATGACATATATTATAAACAAGATTAATTTACCGTGCATAAGACATGCAAAAGGTAAATTAACCAACAAAAGTACAACAATATGGTGCTGCTCTTAAGAAACACCGGCTAAAATGAGATAATGTCATCGTTATTAATAAAAATTCTCATTTACCAGTAATAAAAACTAATGTCATGTTTGTACTCGAAAAAAAACTAATGTCATGTAAAGAACCATCACCTAAAATTTATTACAACCACAAGACTAAAATTTATCTCCAATTAAATTCCATTATGCTGGAAATTATCAAAACTTAAAATTATATTCCTTACCGGCAAGAAAAAGAAAGAAAAAAAATAATCCTCTCATCTATCTAAACATAGTGGGAGTGGTCTAGTCTTAGTCTCAGACAAGCATTCTCCAATTGAAGAATATTGTAACGATTACATAAAATAATGAAGAATAAATATTTTTTACATTTGATATGTGACCAATTAAGAACAACCCAAACCCCCACCACGATGAGTGTGGGTGGGAGACGTTTTGTCAATTTTAGAAAAATTAAAGTTAAACCTAAATAAATTAATTTAGAATTTGCTTGGTAATTAAGTTAACAAACTTAAAAGCATCACAACAAAGTGTGCTACGTTTTTTTAAACCAAAATTCAAATCCTCTTGAAGCAACTTAATTAACCTTGAAGAATCCCCTAATTTGTGAAAAACAAATTCCCCCACTCAAGCCTAAAATTAATATTCTCACATCTCATTAAATTAATAATTCAAACTAACAACAAAGGACCCTGCTATGAGATTTAGTGGTGATTCTTCTGATATGTTACTTCTAGTGAATTTATGTAAGCACATTGTAGTGTACATGAGTCGGAGAAGTAAGTATGTTTGTATATTTGTTTTTGTTCTTGTATTTCTGTTATAGAAACATGTTTTATTTAGTATTAATTTTGTTACTATTTTTTCAGGAACACGAGACAACTCAAGTGCATCAACAATGGGAAAAGGATAATCAACATCAATAAATAGTAATATCTTATGAGATGGCTTTAGGATATTATTGAGGTTTTAAGTCTTTTTCAACTTTCAGGTACCATCTATGATCAAATTAACCTAAGTGTATTCACAATATTTAAAGAGCGAGGGTTTAGAGAGACCAATAATTTTCATCTTCCCATCAATGATATGACCATCACATTGAATCTTGTTTCATGTTTACTGCACTTTCCTGTCTGTGGCATGTTCCTAGACCATTCATCGCCAATGTCTAATGAAGAAGTGTTGACTTGCTTAATGCGCAACTTGAATTAAAACTTAGAAGAGACCGAGTACGACATAGGTGCTTAGATAACATTTAGCTGGCTTTAAGAAGTCTTGGCTTAATTGATCCCTTAACTTATTTCTTTTATTCAATTTGGTCCCATAAATCTTAACTTTCTTAAACACGTCCCTTAAATTATTTTTTTTATGAGAAATGATATTTGTACAACTAAATTGTGACAACTTTTGTACAACTTTCTCTCTCATACTCACATGATGGTCTTATCTTCTCTCTTCCTTTTTCTCTCTCCATTGTGTTTGACCAATAAGAAGAGAGAACAACAAAGTTGTCACTAAAGTTGTCATGGAATGGATGTACAAATATCATTTCTCTTTTTTTATTCAATTTTGTCCAATTTTGATAATTTTAATCCCATAGAAAAAAAAATCGTTAGATTACGGAGGTCTATCAGATTTTATAGTGTATCACCAACACCTAATTTGTTTCCTTTCTTCTTCTTCTTTCCTCATCTTCATCTATATTCATCCTTCATCAATATTCATCAATAAAACCCAAGGAAAAAAATAAACCTACTATTTAATCACTACACCAATATCATTGTCATCTTCATCTATCATCATGAACACCCTCCACTCACTCCACCATAACCATCCCAAAATCAAAAGAAGAAAAATCCATTATTTTCAAAACAATAAAAAACGGGTCACATGTTCAAAAATCAAACACAAAAACTCAAATCATCATCATTTCGTTATACACAGTGGAGTATACAAGAATCAACAATTACATAAAACAATCTTTTAACAGTGATTGAATTGAATCAAACAAGCATTTCACAAAAACAGTAGCAATAACTTCTTAACTTCAACAACCATGGCAGCATCTTCTCCAACATCCTCATTCTACTCCTTCCCATTCACAACATCCCCCAAATATTCTCACCTAATTCTCTTCTCTTGTTCCTTTCATCTCAAACACCATTCCCTCCATCTCAAATCGCCGCCATCACTGTTTGTCTTAGCTTCACCGAGCTGCAACACCCACGACTTCAATTAAAATTGACAGATCTGCAATCTCTAATACTCCCTCAAAGGTCCTTCCTTTTCAGGTTGTTTATTTCAGATCTTGAGATAAGAAAGCACGAGAAGGAATAGAATGATATTCTGCTTTAACATGTTGGCTCAACCCAACTTCGATAAGTTTTAATACTGTCATCAAAACTGAGTCCAATGGTGAGTAAGGGAGTTCAACCATGAATGAAAACATAAAATAGCTAAGAATTTTCCAATGGGTTCCTTGATTTATGAAAAAGTAATCAAAACCCATAATGAAAATATATGTATAGAAGTTTTAGATCAAGAACTGCTTGAAGATTACGAAAATTTATGAGAATACTGAGTGTGTTTATGGAGAGAGTTATTATAATATTATTTTGAATCAATTTTTGGATGAGGGGTTTGATTATGTAGTTTTTGTTTAAGTTTTTTTTTTTTTCCGTAAGAGTTTTTGTTTAAGTTGAAATGTGAATTTTTGAAAGAAAAAAAGGTGGGATTTTTATTTTATGTTATAAAGATGATGAAGGTTGAATGATGATGAAGATGGGGAAGAAGATGAAGAAAATAAATAAATTAGGTGTTGGTGGTACACTATAAAATATGGTAGACCTTCATAATCCAATTTTTTTAGGGGATTAAAATTATCAAAATTGAACTAAATTGAATAAAAGAAATAAATTAAGGGACGTGTTTGAGAAAGTTAAGACTTATGTGGTCAAATTGAATAAAAGAAATAAGTTAAGGGACCGACACATCAATTAAGCCAAAAATCTTTTACAATGCACCGGTGGTGGAGGCTCTCAGGATCAACACAAAACTATGTGTATCAAAGTCTCCCTTACCTTATTGAATGCACTACTGACAAGAGCCGGCAGTACATAGATGTAATGTACCTAAACTTCTTCCAAAACCTCACTACAATTAATTAGTGGTGCTGATAAAATTTCCAATTTTGTGATTCTCAACTCTATTGTTAGACCCATGTGGCACTATCTCCCGATTAAATCAGACACCATGTCCTGATGAGACCGGCCCGTAACTCTCGATCATGTAAAACATGACATGAGCATTTGGGGCAACTTGGAGGGTCTATGGGCAATTTGAGGGGTCTAAAGAGCAATTTTAAATTTGCTATGCTAAATTTTGATAATCTAAAAAGTTCCCATGAAAGTATAATATTCATAAATTGACCCTAAATGAAAGCGTGTTGACATTCGAAAAAGACGAAACAGAAAGTTGCGCGTGATTATGTTTTATGCAGCGATTCGGATATCAATTCCCCAAATTGAAATTCAACTCCCAAACACAGAACCCAACGCACTTTCTCTCCTCTCGTGTTCGTGCGTGCGTGAAATCTAAGCAACTCAATAATGGTGTTCTACTTCAAAGCACGCCCTGAAGCTGGCGATTACACCATCTTCATGGGTCTTGACAAGTTCGAGAACGAAGAGCTCATCAAATACGGTTTCATCGAAGACATCTGGTAAACCCTAATTCCATTTCCTATTTGCCAATTTCATGAATTTCTTCTTTGTTTTCAGAAATTGTATGCATCGTGAAGGAATACACTTTATGACCTTAATCTGATTTATGATTTTGAGATTAACAATTATTGCCAAATCGTTTTGTTTCAGTGTGTTTAGAAATTAGGATATTGGGATTGGACTAATTACTTTGGTGATGTTTTTGTTGCTCATGGTTAGGTTAAAATTAAGAATTGTGATTCAATAATTCTGCGGTTATTTCAATAATACCATGCTCTGTTTGGCACTGCCAGATTTTGAGCTTATAACCTCATATTTTTGTCAATAAAAACAGTTAGTTTGACAACATTTTTGTTTCTCTCACGAGTTAATAGCTTATTTTGATTAGCTAATTCAATTAGCTTATATCTTATAAGTTTTTCTCTCAATTTTTTCCACGTCATCTTATTTGAAAAAAATTTAATATATCTTTTTATTTATAAGCTAGTTCAGCCGCTAATTTTACCAATCACTACAAATTAAATCAACTAGCCTATGTACTATAAGCTAGCTTATAAGCTATTCACTACAAGCTCATCCGTTATAAGCTAGCGTATCAGCTATCTGCTATTGTATGCCAAACATAACTATATTTATGCCAAACATAACTATGTTTATGTGTATCACAAAGAATGAGTTTTTAACCCCTGCAATATGAAATTTCAGTCTACTATTTATTCTTTTCTCTTCCAGTATAGATCTCGAGGGGCATGCTCTTTCTGGATGATAAAAGTCCCTGATGCAAAATTTCCAAATCTCTCACTGTTTAAAATTGCGTTTAAATGATATTCTTATTTGGTTTTATGCTTTCGTATGTAGATTATCATTGCTATAATTACTTTTATGTTAGTTTTCTTTTTCAGACATTTAATTAATGATTGAATCTGTCTTTTGTAGGTTCCATGTTGATAAGATGTCTTCAGCCCATGTTTATGTCAGGCTGCACAAAGGTCAGACTATTGATGACATGAGTGAAGGTTTATTGGAAGACTGTGCTCAACTTGTCAAAGCAAATTCAATTCAAGGTAAAATATAACGATTAGTTAGTCCTCTGGTCTATCCGTTTAGTTGACCCAAGGGCCAATTTTATGTATCCTTTCAAGTGTAGATGCATTTCAGTTGCATTTATAACTGTAAATCAGAAAGGCTAAGAGCTTTTGTATAAACTTTTTCACTAGACTTATCAGAAGAGAAATGTTTAAAGAATCTTACACAAACTACCAGTTTTTTGAACAATAGCTTTTTATATAAGTTGAAATTAGCTTTTCCATCATAATTTGTTTCTGAAACTTTCTCATTTAACCTCTCTGTAAACACTTTTTAAGCTTATGACAAATTTTTCTTAGGTGAAGAACTATAAATTTATTTTAGTTGCGAAGTTGTTATAAACTAAATGCCAATTCAAACCAGGCCTAGTTCTCATACTAGGTTTTAATATACATAAATCTAATTATTACTTACTATTATATGCATTTCCTTCCAAAGCCTAATTTTGTGCTGTTGGTGATTACCTTTTTTTCTTTATTCATGGCAGGGAATAAAGTAAACAACGTTGATGTTGTTTACACTCCCTGGTCCAATTTAAAGAAAACTGCTTCGATGGACGTTGGTCAAGTTGGTTTTCACAGCTCAAAAATGGTCTGTTTTTACACTTGGATCAGTTGCTGTTTCTTTTTCAGTTATTTTTTTTTTTTGCAGTGGGTGGGGTATCTGGGTGAATGATTAAGCTTCCACTTTAGACTATCATTATCTGGCTTTTGTGCATTTTAGGTGCGAACTGTGAGAGTGGAGAAGAAGATAAATGAGATTGTTAACAGGCTAAACAAAACGAAGGTGGAAAGAAAACCTGATTTGAAAGGTGACTAATAAGTTTGCTATTCTTTCCTTTGCCTTTATAGTTTTTATTTAACATTTATGATAAATTTTGTGGATGAAGATGCAACTGTGTACTGTTTCTGTTTGTTATCATATATCTAGCCATTTAGTCATTGTGGTGTCTAATGTACAATATGCTTGCCAATTTAATTCGACTCAGCTGATCTTGTTATTTATGCGGGTATGTGTTCTGCAGCTGAGCGAGAAGCAGTTGCTGCTGCTGAAAGAGCTGAGAGGAAACATCAACTGAGAGAAAAAGTGAGCATTGCTTCTTTCTTTCTTACTTTCAAATTCATGCATAACCAAAGTATCTAAGCACAATATATTATGCAGACAACATCAGATTCTACTAGTATAATTTAATTTTGATGCATTGTCATTGCAAAAAATCTGTACACTTGCATCCAGGCATACAACAATGTATTGTCACATACATCATGGAATATGTTTAGCACCTCATGATATATTGTTAACTTATTTAAACACTTTTGCTAAAAAAACAAACTTATTTAAACACTTAAGATGACATTATATAGAGTCAGTTTGTTTAAAATTAATAATAGTGATTTTTACATTAGATTACCCTGGCTAGTGATTATTTTAGAGGTTTTTTATACAAAGCATAAGTGAATGAATATATCACACATTAATATCAAATTATTTCTCAAAAGCTACTAATAGTCATTATAATCCGGTGTTTTTATTCTAGTTGTTTCCCAATGCTGAAATAAACAGATAGAAAATCCTAGGAAGTGATTAAATTTGAAACAAATGAGTTCCATATCATTGTCAAACTCATAAAATATTGCACAAACTCTTCTATTAGATCTTTGACCAATGGCTGTGCTCCGAAACAAATTGGTGAATGATTGTTTGTATTTTTACCGCTGTCTATGTTGCATTCTCTTCAGGGCACAGTTGTCTAAAATGTAATTTATTTTTCCCTATGTCCTGGTGCACTGCTTGAGTTCTTTGAGTCACTTTCCATCTTGTTGTTATTTAGGATGTTATGTTTGTAAACTTTGTTAAGAATTTTAGAATCCAGCCTAAGGTTCAGTGTCTTCTTTGCCTTCTAA
The DNA here is from genome assembly GCF_003473485.1 of Medicago truncatula. Taxonomy (NCBI): domain Eukaryota; kingdom Viridiplantae; phylum Streptophyta; class Magnoliopsida; order Fabales; family Fabaceae; genus Medicago; species Medicago truncatula. Next base: position 54,291,335 of record NC_053044.1, read on the forward strand.
CAGTGAAATATCTTTGTAGCGTAACATTTCAGTGTCTTCTTGATCTAGTTCAATTGTTTTTTTCTTGAACAATTACTAGAATTAAATCACATGTTTCTGTGTGCAGAAGCATTCTTTGTGACTGACATGTTGCATTCTCCTTGGGGCATAGTTGTCTACTATATAATTTATCTTTTCCTTTGTCCTAAGGCACTACTTGAGTACTTTGTGTCACTTTGTATCTTGTTGTCCTTTAGGATGTTATATGTGTGAACTTTGTTAAGAATTTGAGGATTGGGCCTAAGGTTCATGGTGTTTTCTTTGCCTGCTAAAAATGAAATATCTTCATTGTCGTGTAACATCTTAGTGTTTTCTTGATCTAGTTCAATTGTTTTTTCTTTGAACAATTGCTAGAATCAAATCACATGTTTCTGTGTGCAGAAGCGCCGTGAGGAAATAGACAGACTAGAAAAGGAGAAACAATCAGAGCTTAGGAGCTACAAGGGTTTGATGGTCGCAGAAAATATGACATCCAACAAAGACATTGCTTCAGGAAGCAGATCATTCCAGGAAGTGGAGGAGGATTTCATGTAAACATTGGTTATTGGCTTATAGACAAATGACTGGTGGTCAACTTGCTGCCATGATTAAATAACCCAACTGGAATCTGAAACTGCATCATTGTCTTGGTTAAGGAAACCAAGTGGTGTGTGTACCCAACTGTGATTTAGGGATAAAGGAGAATATAAAATAGGGAGGGGAGAATGCAATGATTGGTTTTCATACCTTGTGATGGTTATATACCTGATTTATAACTTTGCTTGTGACAATGGTTTTTATTTTATTTTCTCACAGTCGAGTCAAAAACTGATGTTTCTTGCTATAATTTTGAGTCTTGTTAGGCTTGTCAGGTTTAAACTTTTGCTTTTAGGAAATTGTTAACTATGCGATAAATTATCAGGGCATTTTGAAGTATTCATGGTACTGGCAGAGAAGCTCGTTTATTTTTTTATCACAAGACTAATGGTAGGAATAGAATATTATTTAGTGAGAGGCTGCAAGAGTAGCACATAAGCATACATGTAAGTTATGTATGTATGCCCTAACAGTGATGATATTTTGCTGGTTTGCACATTTCATCACGAAGCTGAAAAAACCACTCTTGTTGGAGAGGTTATAAGCCAGTCATAAAGATATTAGAGACGTGTTTTCACTTCAAAGTTCAAACGTGATCCAATTTACTACACTTGGAGCTGAATTGAACAGGTTTATTGTTAGAGTAATGATATTTGATCATCCATTTTTAACAACTTTTGTGACAACACTCTCTCTCATACTCTCATTGTATTTTTATTCTCTCTCTTCCTTTTTCTCTCTCTATTGTTATTGTCCAATAAAAAGAGGAAAAACGTTGTCACTGAAAGTTGTTGAAAATTGATTGTCAAAATATCATTACTCTTATTGTTATTATGGTTGAGTTGAGAGAAATGATATTTGAACAATCATTTTTAACAACTTCGGTGACAACTCTCTCATACTCTCATTATACTTTATTCTCTCTCTTCCTTTTTCTTTCTCTCTATTGCTATTGTCCAATAAGAATGGAGGAAAAAGGTTGTCACCCAAAGTTGTCTAAAATTGGTTGTCAAAATATCATTCCTCATATAGTAAAGTTTTATTAGACGTACATTGTAGATGCTAGTTTAAAAAGTCTTATATAAGTTGACATCTAATAGTACACTTACAGTGCTGATGCTAGTTTCATCAGCCGGGACGGGAACGACTTTGATACAAACACATGGCTAACATGAGAAATAAGAACAAATAAATATAAGTATATGACCATAGGCGGGGGGGTTGGACAGCTCAACTCAACTAGTTTGAGTTAAGGAAAAAAAGTCTTGGAGGTATTGGATCAAACCCGATCATGGAATAAAATATTGATCTAACAAACTAACTACCAACATTTGCTATAAAACTAAAACCTAGGATCTATTCAAAATAAATTAGCTGGTTGATTCATTGTGACTAATCCTAATAATAGCAACAATATTCTGGTTTTTTCTTCTTTCAAAAAAATTATTCTGGTTTTTTCTTATGCTATAATTAGATATACTCTTCATGTTACCCCATTCATCCTTTGCTGTAATCCTCAAAACAGTCATGTATTTGTTGTTTTGAACCCTTGAAGGAAGAGACTCAACAGAAAACATATATTGATTCAAATGGGTGTATGCCCAATTTGCACATGCAGATCCACGATTCCTACTAAATCCCATGTGGATGTGAACAAAAGTGTTTTTAAGTAAAACTCGATGATTCGATCAATTGAGCAGAACTGTCCAAAGCAAAAGTCCAATTCTAATTACATATTTCGGTGAAGAAAAGAACAAAAACCGTCCTGATTTGCCGAGTTTCAATGAATTTTAAGTCATCATACATAAAATAAAATGATCCGAGTCATAAGTCTTAATTAATCTTAATTCAATCTTGTCAACATAAATTAATCTTAACTCAATGATTCAAACAAAAATTCTTCTTAATTCCCCCTTAAAATCCAACTTAATTCAATGGTTGCAACCCGTGTTTTTATATAATTATATTGACCTAAAGAAAATTGCCAAATTTGTTTCCTTTTTACTTTACATACATGATATATATTGGCATTTTGTTTTCTTTCGGTAAATGATCTATTGACAATCTTAGTAAATTAATCTAGTTATTATTATTTGCATTAAAGAAACTAAATATTGCACCTTTAATTAAATTAAAATCCTTCAAAGTTGTTTTTTCAAAGAACCTTCGAAGTTGTTGTGGTTGTTTTTTTTTTTTTTGACAAGAAGTTGTTGTTTCTTTTTTATTTTTATTTTTTATGTTCGATTAAACCTTTAGGAAAAAAAAAATTATGCTATTGTTATTGTCATTGAGATTCTCTTACTTCGACAGTTTTCTTAAAAAATATTTTAATATTTATTTAATGAATTTTCACATATGGGACGTTTTGATCTTCTTTCAAAATAAAAACTTCTTTCTTTAAAGCATAATCTTGTTTTTTTGGGTAACTTGTTTTAATCCTGAGTAAAAATAGATAATACGGCCGTGTTTGTTGTTTCTTGCGTTAGAACTCAAAATAAAATGGGGAAAAGGGAAGTTTAGTAAATTGTAAAATTTTATACGTGCATGACACTTCATATCACAGAGATAATTTATTTTGACAACACATATATACTTTTTTTTGAAACAAACAACACATAGATACTTAAAAATATATATTTAGTTTTAGATTTAATTCGTAAAACACCACAAAAAAAGACGCCACAAAAAGAGATTTAATTTGTAAACACAGGGCAACATAAATATCCGATGCTACATTTTTTAAGTTAGTTTTTAAAACGTCTTTTATAAATATCATTGAGTTAATTGCTATATACTTCATCCGTCCTTCAATAGATGATCTATTTGAAAATATGCACTATTGACCAAACATAATTTGACTATATTTTTCTGCTAATATACAAAGATAAATAATATCATATAAAATATCGTTGAATTCGTCTCGATGAATATTTTCAAAATATCAAATTTTCATATTTTACACATGTATCAAATTTAACAATGTAAAATTATTTTACACATGTATCAAATGATGTCTTACAACGTCAATTAATGAATATGAAAACACACGAGTTCACGTATTCATTAACTTACGCGACAACACATCGTTGAATTCATTGTAGAATATTTATAAACCGACAATGTATATTAATTAAACAAACAATGTATTTAGAATGTTTTGATTTAATGCATATCTAAAAAAGTTTTACGGCAAAAATGTATAAAAATTAATCTTTATAGTTTTTCATGAAAAGATACTTACAAAAATACTATATTTTAAAAATGAGTTACGCAGTGTTTTAAGAACATTGTTTAAGAAACATATAAAAAAAAACATTTTATCTTAGAAATACAAGTCAAACACATGTAAAAGTTATAACTACACAATTTTTAATATAAAAATTATTGTTTTTAAATGCTTAAAAAATATCCTAAAACATTCGTTAGCAAAAACACCACAAAAAAACATTTGTTAGTATTTTCCATTAAGCATTAATGTAAGTAGGTGATATAATGTAAAAATATTAGTAAACTCCAGAAAAAATCTGCTAAAAAAACAAACTTCAGAAAAATATGTGGAGGAAATCTGAAAGAAAGAAAATAAAAAATATGACCGTTGCACTTTTGGAAAAATAAAAACTCAAGGTAAAATGTGAACCTTGACTCCGACGTTTCTCATCACGACCGTTCATTTTAAAAAAGTCAATAATATTGTTTGTGAAAAAAGGAAAAAAGAAAAAAAAAATCAAAAAAGAAAAGAAAAGAAAAAGAGAAAATAGTTTCCGCCCCTTTATGTTTGAGTTTGAATATTGAGAAGACCGTTTCCTTTAACACTTTCTCTCACTAAAACCTCTTCTTATTCTTCTCCCTACTTTGAATGTTGATGTCAAATTCTAGATCTTTCTTCAACATCCATCCATTCGGATTTTCATTTTCACACAGTTTCAATTTCCTCATCTATTTTCTCGAATATCTTCATTTCTGAAGCTCAATCTGGTTGGTGTTTTTTTTTTTGAACAATGGTTGGTGAACGCTTGCATTTTGATTTCGATTTCTTCTTCATGTTTATATTTATGTTTATTCTCCAATCTACAACTCATATTTATGCTTAAATGTAAATTCTATTCCGAGTTTTCAAATTGCTTTAAATTTGAATTCCTTATTTTTTTTCTTCCTTTTTTTGAATTTTTTACTTTAATTGTTTGATTTTGTAAGGATCCAGTCTGTTTAAATTTCTCTATTTCATTCGTAATGCCGCCATGTGTTTGATCCATGTAGCGGATCCCACTTTGTGCGACTTATGTGATTTATTTTTGAAATTTGAATTCAATTTATATTGATTCATATGTTTGTTTGCAGGAATTTTTGCTTGGGTAATTTTACAAGTGTGGATTAGGGATTAGAATGATTTGGAGGACAAATTGTGGAGATAATTGCAGACAAGTCGAAATTCCGGTACACTATGGGAAGTGAGTCGACAATTCCTGCTTTATCAGATGGCGTACAGAAAATTAGAGCATTACATGGGTAAATCTTAAATTCATCTTTTGTTTTACTAACATGCTTGATATGCACTTGTTGCTTTAATCTCAGATACCCCTTTTGGAAGTAAATTTTAGATTCATTGGTATGTTTATGTTTGGAGTTGTTATTTGCTTTCTTTTGATTATGAAATGATTTATTACCAAGACAAAGAAATGAATCCTTATTTTCCCAATTATAGCTTATCGCATCTGTCATTACAATTTTCCTACACCTTTTTTCCTTAAGCTAGTTGAAAAGAGGTCTGCAAGAGTGGTAACATTATACTTGTGACATTTTCCTATCACATTTGTCACATTTTTCTGTCACATTTCTGCTGATTTGATTTGTTCAACCAAAGTCGAATAGATGCACCCGTCCCCTGTACACTCCGACACTTCCAATCGGTGCCACATTGCTGGCTTAACACCTGAGTGTGAAGTTGCACAAGAAAAGCCAAAATGAGGCACTCTCTAAACTTTTTCAACTTCAATGGGGTGTATCCACTTTAATTATTATTCATTAAGGTCACTATACCTGGTCAATCAATGGTGGTAGCTTAGCTACTATAATGAGATTGAGCAGTTGCCAAACAAAATTGAAGATTATGAAAATTTTATATGCAAAAGACAAAAGACATATACTTTATGAGGATTTTAAAACGTTTCGACATTTAAATTTTTTTTTTTATGAAATCTATAACATGTCATTATATATTTATAAGCAGTGAAATGAGTTTACTCATACAATTACGCACGTATTTGCAGGAGGACTACTGGCCCTACAAGGCGATCCACTAAAGGACAATGGACACCCGAGGAGGTGAATTTTTAATACTTTTAACATATTACATCTTTCTAAAGTTTGGTAACATTGCTCCACTGCAACTTCATTTGTCTGTTTTAGGGGAGACACAATAAAATTTTGTATCATGTGAAATTTAGCATCTATAGACTTATTGTGTTAACTTTTTCACTTTCAATCATTATAGTTAATAGTTATTGTGTAGACTTCTTTGAAGATCATAAATGGCTAAATAATGCAATGACTTTTTTTGTATACATGTGCATTTAGAAGCTGTACTTGATTTTTCTTTGAAATTCTTCTATGTAAAAATGTATTATATGATCAAGTGAAATACATGAATTCTGTGTATGCAGGATAATATATTGAGGAAGGCTGTTGAGCGTTTTCAAGGAAAAAATTGGAAAAAAATAGGTAATATTTTCACGACATACTTCTTTTGGCGTATAACTGCATAGTGGAGCATTGGTTGTGTCCAATTCTTCATAAAACTAGACGAGCTTTTTCAGTTGGACCTTTACAGGCTTAACTGAGGAGATTTAAAATGGGAAAAAGAACTGGTGTTTGTTGGGGAATCAATCTATATATTTGTAGTAAACTCAATTTATATTTTTTTGTTGTCTTTACACCTATTCAATATTGTTTTTTGACTTGTTATGATTGTACAATGTGTTTGCAGCGGAGTGTTTCAAGGATAGAACTGATGTACAATGCCTGCATAGGTGGCAAAAAGTCTTAAATCCAGAACTTATCAAAGGTCCTTGGTCCAAAGAGGTAATATCAACTTCTCATTTCTTGCCGGTGTTGATTATATACTTAGCAATTTTGTGTTGGTTCTGACATGATAGCCTATTCTATCCATTTTCTGTTTGGAGATCTGTTATTTACTTACCTATCAATCTGAATGCAAACAGGAAGATGAAACAATTGTTGATTTGGTAAACAAATATGGGCCTAAAAAGTGGTCTACTATAGCACAACATTTACCTGGACGTATCGGTAAGCAATGTCGAGAAAGGTATGGTTATTGGATTTCTAATAGTTAATGTATGTTATGATTAACATACTTTACGTCCAAAAACATTAAATTAGAGTACAATGTATTTAATATTTATTCCGACTACATTTTCTTATTGCCACTTAGTGGGATAAGACTTGGTTGTTGTTGTATTTTTTCCGTATTGCACACACACATATATAAATTAAATTACGCTTGGGGGGTTGTAGTAGTCAATTCTCATTCTCGCTGATAATGATAATTTTTGAAAAATTATTAGGTGGCATAATCATCTTAATCCTTCTATAAACAAAGAAGCATGGACGCAGGAAGAAGAGTTGGCTCTAATACATGCTCATCAGATATATGGGAATAGATGGGCAGAGTTATCAAAGTTTTTGCCTGGAAGGTAAATACACGTTAATTTGGTTTTTGCATTTCATTTAAATAAGGAATGAAGTTGAAAAGTGCATGCAATGCAACCATGCTCTCACTTCATTTTTGGAATCACTGTTTCTTATGTATTTTATGGGCTGATTTCATTAGAGATCTGGATACCCTACAGTACTGGCGTCAGGTAGAAAAAAATATCAATTTTTATCAATAAAAATATCATGCTATCAGAATATGCATGTTTTTCTGGCTGAAATTTAGATTCATTTTTTACTTCTGTTTATTAGTTAGCATTTGAAAATGTGATTTTTCATTTTCTGATGTGGAAACAGGACAGACAATGCTATAAAGAACCACTGGAATAGTTCTGTTAAGAAAAAATTGGATTCCTACTTGGCGTCAGGCTTGCTTGCTCAGTTTCAAAATGTCCCACTTGTTGGAAATCCGAATCAACCTATTGCTTCATCCTCTGCAAGGTTGCAGTTTAGTGTAGATGATAATGGTCCTAGGGGCACAGAAGGTGAGGAAGTTTCACAGTGTAGCCAGGAGTCCATTAATGCTAGTCACTTTCCGTCTGGCAGAGAGTTGAGCATTGCCGTTATACAAAATGTGGAGGAGTACAGGCAAAATGAAGAATCTAATCAAGCATCATGTTCAGAGCCATATTACATGTCTCTGGATGGTGTTACTCTCCAAGAGGTTTGCTCCTCTCAATTTCTTGAGCAAAAATATTCAAACGAACCTGGGAGTTCCTCCGCAAATGTGGACTGCCAATTTAATTTACATGCTTTGCCCACCTCACTGGACTTTGGGCAGGAATCGACGCAGTTGCAAAATGATTCTTTAGCTTCTGGTGAAAACATGATGATTGTTCCATATGAATATCGGCCTTCATCTATGGGCAATGCTAAAGGAGAACAAAACATGTTGATAACTGATGATGAATGTTGCAGATTCCTATTTTCAGAGGCAATGAGCGATGAATGTTTTTCCTCTGGAGGAGTAAATAATGTTGACTTGTCTGGATACACTTCATCTCTTTGTCATTCGTCTTTACCATCTGATAGTAGGATGATAATGTCTACTGCCGAAGCAAATCAGTTGGTCGGCTCTGTGGATCAGCAATTTGACTCGAGGGAAGATGTTGTGAAAGATGATAGTTTAAAATTGGAGCCTGTAAGTAATTCTGGATGTGGATCAGATACGATGCAAACTTGCTATCCAATTGATGAAAAGCCAAATGTGCATACACAACAGGAGGAAACAGGAGGAACTCTATGTTATGAACCGCCCCGTTTTCCAAGCTTGGATATACCTTTCTTGAGCTGTGATCTTATACAATCTGGAGATATGCAGCAAGAATTTAGTCCCTTAGGTATCCGCCAGTTTATGATGTCTTCTATGAACTGTCTGACTCCTTTCAGATTGTGGGACTCACCTTCTCGCATTGATAGTCCGGACGCTTTGTTAAAAAGTGCTGCTAAAACTTTCACAAGTACACCGTCCATAATGAAGAAGAAGAAACGAAACCGAGAAAGAGACCTTTTATCTCCACTATCAGATAGAAGAATGGAGAAGAAACATGAGATTGACATGACGTCAACTTTGATTAGAAACTTTTCCCGTTTGGATGTCATGTTTGATGACAATGAGACTCAAGGTATTGAACATGATAAAGAAAATCGTGGACCAGCTTTTATGGTGGAGGATAAAAGTAACTCTGAGGAGAAGATTGAGCAGCCTCCACTTGATGCTGATTCTAAGATGAAGAATGATATTGATACCACTGCTGAAATTGTAAGTACTACTTTTACTATTCGAGAAACCACCATGATCCTTGTCTCTTAAGAATATTAATAGTTGTAAATACTAACTTGTCACTGTGCTCCAAAATGTTATTATTCTATTGTGGTCGATTGCAGTCCAAATTTTGTAATATTGACTTGTTATTTTTACTGGTCAGGTGCAACAGCCTTCTCGAGTTTTGATTGAACATGATATGAATGATCCATCGCTGTATTCTCCTAATCAAGTTGGTTTGAAATCAGACATAGTTCTAAGTTTAAGTGCTCGAAGTCATCAAAAATCAGTCTCAAGATTTAGCTCTCCTTGTGTTCGATTAAAGGAGCACGAAAGACTCTCAGTTTCTGTTACTTGTGTACAATCCATCTGTTCATCATCAATCCCAGGAGAGAATATGGATGATCAAACCGGAAATGATGATGGTTTTGAAACAAATAACATGTACTATTCCTTAACATGATTTTATTGTTATCTAAATTTTTTTCAAAGTTTTTAATGGATCACATTGTTTCTGAGTAACTTCTCTTTTGGTTTCAGTTTTGGAGGAATGCCTTTTAGGAAAAGCTTTGAATCACCTTCAGCATGGAAATCCCCTTTGTTTATAAACACCTTTTTGTCTAGTCCTAGGATTGATGCTGAAATTACTATCGAGGTACTATATATTCTGTTGATTTAAGTACCGTTCTGAACTATTAGTTTCTTTCTCCTCGATTAAAGAAGTGAGCATGCCTACAGGACTACGGATGTTTCTTTAGCCCGGGTGATAAAAGCAGCTATGATGCACTTGGATGGATTAAGCAGATTGGTGAACACACTGCTGCTCAATATGCCAATGCTCTAGAGGCTTTAGAAAATGAAACTCCTAAGGCACTACCAAATGATGCCTCTGGAGACGACCAGGAAAACAACGATCCTCATAATCAGTCTGGGAACCATTCTAAGTCGCCTTCAAATGCTTCGGTAAATCTGGACTTTATCAATGCTTCGTTTCTGTATTTTTTCAACAAAATTTCAATTTAGTCCTAAACTTGTTAGATTGAGAATAGTTTATATTTATTAGTTCAGAGACTAATTAATAGAAAGTAATCATTGAGGGGTTATTTTTCTAGTTTTGTCTGTTATATATCTAATAGCATAAAGAAATATATTTGTTTTCAGGTGGAGCGACGCATGCTTGACTTCAGCGAATGTGGAACTCCAAACAAAGGTGATAAGGGCAAATCCTCAGCTATGAGTGTTTCAAGTCCTTCTTCGTATTTGTTGAAGGGCTGTAGATAGATAGCTGCCTGTTCATTGTTATGGCTAATGCCCTCAGCTGTTTTGCTCTTTGATGAGTATACTTTATATATATAAAATGCCGTTTATTTATAGAAAAAATTATTTTGTTGTTAAGCTTGTAGTACAAGACTTGAATTTGTAAGTTTGTAACAACAACAACAACAAAAATTATCCCCAAGTTATGATGATTCTTGATTCTCCGGGTATGTTTGGAACGTAAAAAGGTAGAGGAAGATAAGCAGAAGAGGGAAGCGAGGAAATAATAGTTATAGTTATATTTTCTCCTTTGGTGTTGATAGGTGTGGCAAAGCGAGTAGAACCCATGTGTTCGACAGTATAACCCGCTATTTTAAGTGGAACGGATTGATTTTTTGAACTCGGCCATTCAAGTTAGTCCACTGTTTTATCTACCGAAAAAATGGAGCAGCGAATGGAGGATTGGCCAATTTAGAAAAACTGTTTTCCCTGATGCTTTTTAAATTCGAATCGGTGAATCCAGTAGTTGTAGAATTTGTGTAATGCTGAAATAGGGACAAACCTTGCAAAATAAAAAATAGAATGGCTTGAAGTTGCATTTGAGGTACTCAGTTTTCACAACAAAACCTAAATATCTGATTTATTTTATGCAGTTTACGTATTAAGCTTCAAGTTATGGGGCGTTCTGATGCTATAAAATGAACAGTACTCCATATGTAAAATGAAATAGGGAGAATTATTAATTATGTTTGTTTTATTTATTTCAATTTTAAAATCATAATTCTAATTATAAATCTCCCCTTATCAAAAAGGCCTTAAAGTTTCAAAGGGTATATATAGATGATTAAAATTTCTATCTTCTCTATTAAGAAATAACTATATTTAAAAGGTTTTAATTTTACAAGAATTAAAACAAACATATTTAAATTCGTAGAATATCAATAATATTTTATACATATGTCTGATCAAATCATTCTATGATACCACTTTTTAAGTTAGTTCCTAAAATATTAAAAAATATATATATTTGACTTGATTGAACTGGAGGTAAAAGAATTCACATCATCAATAGATAAAGATTAATCTCTAAAACTAAATTATTTTTTAATAGCGATTGATTTACCCGTGCTTGGCATGGGCTCCATATATCAAATGATACTCATTCCTTCTGCATTCAAAGACCATACAAATTAATCAAGATTCAAGACAACGCAATGCTGATTTTTCTTTTCAACAAAGAAGGAAAAAATAATTTAAACTCCTTCCTAAGTTATTTTTTTCCCTTCCGTGAGTTTGAATCACGCTAGAAAGTGCTTATGAAAATTAGCTCCTACCCTCCTACATATTCGTTATAATTAGATTTATTTATTTATATCTATTTATATTGCGTATGTGTATAAAATAAATTGAAATGGAAAGGTGTACTAGAATTATCACGGGGTGCGGATAGTTGAAACCGAAAAATAAGTAGTGGGCTGAAGCAGGCCTTTCCGTTGGTAATTCAAAAACCCTACTTCAAATTTCGACATCGCTAGAACCTTCCATTCTGATCTAGAACCAGTTGCCTCTAGTACCCTATTAAAACCCTAATCCATTTGTTGAATCTCATTTCCAGAAAAAAACCATAATCCTTCAAATCTCCATCAATGGCTAAGCGTTTGATTCCAACCTTTAACCGCATCCTCGTCGAGAAAATCATCCCTCCTTCCAAGACCTCCGCCGGTATTCTTCTCCCTGAGAAGACCTCCCAGGTTTGTAGAAACTTTCTTCTTCGTTTTTTTATATATGTCCCTGCGTTAATCGATTTCGATTTAATTGATTCTGGTTTCAAAACAGCTTAATTCAGGGAAGGTGGTAGCTGTTGGACCTGGATCGAGAGACAAATCTGGGAATTTGATTCCGGTGTCAGTTAAAGAAGGTGACCACGTTCTCTTGCCTGAATATGGTGGCTCTCAAATTAAGCTTGATGACAAAGAGTTTCATTTGTTTAGGGATGAGGACATTTTGGGCATTCTGCGTGATTGATTTATGGACTAGTGTTTGTGTTTGATAAAGTGAAATTTATGATGATTAGGTTTATTAAAATAACTTCAATTTAGTGTCCAATGTAATTTGGTGCAAACATTTGAGAGGGATTTTCATTTTTCCTGAAATATTGTGATTTATGCCTCTTTTATATTCAGAAATATTATGGCAATGAGGATACTTCTTTTTCTTGCAGTGCAGTGGTCGTTATGGTTCTGTATTTGATTTTAACCTTTTTTATTCTGATTTTCATTTTATTAATGGTCAAAATAGTGTAAGTAATAATATTACCTAATTAGGACCAGAGACCATAGGAACTCTATTTAGATTGTGCAGCTGATAGTGTGTAGAGAAAATTAGAGAATTACATATTTAATCTTAAAACACTTAACTAAATAGTTGTGTATATCCACGGTAGCCTTCGAACATTCGTTAAGGTCACTGTAGCAGGCCAATCAATGGTGGTAGCTTAACTCCTAGTCTCCTCTAATGAGATTGAGCAGCCACCTAACAAAATTGAAGATGTTGGAAGTTTTATATCCAAAAGTTATTCATTGTTTGTGCAACCAAGGTGAATAAGCCAAGAATTTGAGTTCTAAGGTGAATAAATGAGGAATTTAAGTTCGAATACTAACCCTTGTAGTATGTAGACGTAATACAATGTTCTTGTCGGTTGAACTATGTTTACATGACTCTATTGATTATGTTATGTTTACATGATTCTTTTGACTTGTTATCTTTATTTTTTTCTTTTACTTTATCTTTTTCTTCTTTTGCAATTTTCTTACTTTTGATAATGTTAAGTGATGAATCATACTTTAACAACCTCGCTCGGTCTCAAATCTTTAGGAATGATTTAGAACGACAACGTAATCTCCAGCTTTATGCAACATGAGAATCTATGGCTCTAAATAATCACATGGCATTGTAGAATAGAGACACGCCTCAGAAAAAGGGAGGATTATAAGAGCTTGACACCAATAAAAAACATGCAAGAGGAGAAGCATAAACGCATGGCGAACTTTGCTTTGGAGCCGACAATTTACTCGGTAACCTGATTATTCAAAAAGCTTCCATTCCTCCGTCTAAGTCCTTCGTTGCTTTGAGTTGTATACAACACAACATACATTGACACCCTTTGTCATTGTTTATATAATGATGGATGATTGATGACGTGCAAAATATTTGCTAAATTTAGTTCATTAATCATGTGGTTAATGAATTGACAATTTTTGACAGGATGTGAAGTTCTTTTTGGTGAATTGACAAACTCGATTAGCCAAGTGTGATTCAGCCGTAAAATGTAGTGAATTAACAAATAGTTGAAAGTGAAAGTCAATAACCATGGAGTACCTTTGTGTGCATTATGAAATAATGCAGTATCAAAACAATCCAATAGCAAGGGACGAAAATTAGTTATGAAAAAAACATCGGATAAAATCAAGGTTAAATTACATCAGAATATTTGTAACAAATCGGTTTTTTATTTTTATTTTTTATTTTTTATTTATCACTTACGCATTTTAAGTTATTTAAATGTAACAAATTAGTTTTAAGTATTTTTCGTAACACTTAGGTATTTAAGTTGTTTAATTGTAACTTTTACGTCTCGAATAACTTATATGATTTTTAGCAAAACATATGATTTTTGTTGTCATTATTGCAAATAATTTACATTGTCGACAAGAGATGTATCTAAAAGAAGTAAATGCACTTTGCAATGTAGAAAATCAATGTTCGAATAATTTTAGACATAAGAGAGTCACATTTAATGTACGGCACACTTTAAATTAGATAATCTTTAGCAAAAATAACTTATGAAAAATAAATAATTGTACCCTCTGAACCAGGGTCTTGGATCGTTTCGATGTATCTACGTTTAATTTATTAATTAACGGTTGATATTGTCCACTTTACATTTAGGGGGTGTATTAGATTAGGATTTCAAAGGACAATTTTTGCTTAAAAAAGTCTCAAAGATTTTAAAAGATTTTGTAGGATTTTAATGATTTTTATGATTTTAAAAGACTATCAGAATTTTCAATTTGGATTTCAATGAATTTACATCATAAGATTTTAAAGGATTTTATGGATTTATAAGATTTCAAAAGATTTTATAAATTTTAGGCTTAGGAGGGTGTAAAGACTGTTTTGATAGAAAAAATCTTGAAGATTTTAAAAGACTTTGTTGGATTGTATTGATTTTGTCGGATTTTAAAAGACTTTTTTTGAAAGACTTTTTACAATCAAGATTCTTTGCAAGATTTTAATGGATTCATGATATAGATTTTAAAGGATTTTAATGGATTTTAAAGATTTTAAAAGGGTCAATAAATTTAAAGATACAGTACAAACCAAAAAATCAACCGAAAAAAATCATTGAATCAATGAGTGTAATATTTCTTCAAAAAAAAAAAAAAACTATTAGATAATATACTACTAGCAGGTTAATTGATCTTAAAAATTCTGGACATATGATATCAAAATAAATAGACCTAAAAATAAGTTATGTTAGTTTATTGATTATAATAATTTGATTGAAAAATGCATGTTACAGGTAGAAAAATGCAAGTAGAAAAATTATTATAATACCAATGAACGTAAAGTTGTGATTTTTATAATAATTTGATATATAGGTAGATGATAAATTAACCACAAGATTATACAGTACATTATTATTTTTTTTTTTAATGAACGTAAAAGTTATGTTAAGAAAAGTGCAAGTTAGAGGCATGATGATTTCGACAAAATTTGCCAAACAAAATATATAACATGCCATTGTTAGAGTATAACAGAAAAGAATTTGGAAGAAACGTAAAAAAAATAAAATAAAAAAAAAAAAGAGAATTTGGAAGAGTATTACAAAATCTCAAGGAAATGTGTGGGAGATAGAAAAGTCTCAAGGCTAGGTGTGAGATTGTTAGTATGTACATTTTACATTAAACAATCTCACAAAATCCATTACTCACAACAATCCATTAAAATCTCTAGAGTTTTGAATACCAGTAGACAATTTTTAAGTTATGCAAAATCTCAATCGAATACCACTGGATTTCATTGGACTCATTAAAAAAGCTTGAAAATCCTAATTGAATACCACAAGAATGTTTTACATTCTTTAAAAATCTTGATTGAATACCACAAGACTTTTATAAAACAAAAAAGTCTTTTAAAATCCTTTGAAATCTTAATCCAATACACCCACCTTAATTAAACTTTTGGTCTTCAAATTTTGATCAGCTCACGAAAATGGTCCTAACTCTTTCAAATCGAACAAAACCGTCCTAAACTATCATGTTTTTTCGCAGTTTTAGTCCTACCTTCTATTTTCAACTCTAGAAACATAGAGAAATGACAGTTTTAGGCAGTTTTAGACCTACCCATAAGCTCAACCATGAAATAAACAAGGAATAAAGCATGTGGGTACAAGGAATATACTCTATTCAGCGCACAAACCAAATAAACCTTAATTTGAAACATATCTTGGAAATTAGGGTTTTTGGATAGTGTGTTCAATAAAGTGGATTCCTTGTACCCACATGCTTTCTTTCTTGTTTATTTCATGGTTGAGCATAGGGGGTAGATCTAAAACTGCAATTTCTTTGCGTTTATGGAGTTGAAAATAGGAGGTAGGACAAAAACTGCAAAAAACATATAGTTTAGGGACGGTTTTGTTCGATTTGTAAGAGGCAGGGCCATTTTTGTGAGCTGGTCAAAATGCGAGGACCAAAAGTGTAATTAAGCCTAAATTTTAAGGACTCATTGAAAAGAAATGATTACAACACACTTTGTATCATAATATTCTCAATACAAACTCTTATTTTTTATTTTATTTTTTTGAGAGAGAGAGAGAGAGAGAGAGAGAGAGAGAGACTTTTTTATAATTAAAAAGTCTTTTAAAATCCCTTAAAATTTTAATCCAATACATCCCCCGTCCGTTTGGTTCGAGAATTAGGAGGGGAGGGATTTTTACGGAGGGGAGTGGAGGGGAGATATTTTTAATTAAAAGTGTGTTTGGTTCACAAGGGGAGGGGAGGGATTTTAACAGTATTTTACCGTTTTACCCTTAAACTTAATTAAATAAAAGAAATTGTTTGTTTTTACGATTTCAGAAACTGACAAAGACAAGCACACATCTAAGCCGCTATTTTATCTTAAACTGGCTCATGTATTTTGCTCCAAGCATCATATTGTTTTTTTTTTTTTTGGCTTTTTTTATCGGAGCAATTCTTTGTAATATTTTTTTACACAACAAGACATGGATAGGTGAATTAACTGTGAAAAAAAAACAAGCAACAACAAGTATAATAAGCTGAATTAAAATAAAATAATAATAATAAAACTTCAACGATTTCATCAAAAAAAAAAAAGACTTCAACGATTTTAAAAGTGAAAAAAAAAACAATACTCTCAAATGAATGGATCAATACCATAAGAAAAAACACACTATGAAACAAACAAGCCACCGTAAGGATAAAGCAACAATTTAAACAATAAAGTTCCAACAACGATAACGATTAAACAAGGATAATAAAGTAGCGAATCAATAACGATGTAATTAATAATACTACGATATAGACAATGAGATGATGAAATTACTCACAATTCACTTTGGAGGAAGCCTCAAGCAGTCGTTGACAACAACAAAGTAGTAGTAAGAGCGGTTTGTACATCTAACAAATAAGAGTGGTAGATTATATAATAATAAAAATTGTTACAAGGAAAATATAACAAAATAATAATAATAATTGTTACAAGAATAAGATAACCTAATAATAATAATAAGATTGTTACAAAAATAATATAATCTAATAATAATAAAAGTTGTTACAAGGTTAATATTGAGATTTGAAATTAATTTAAGGATAATTATGGCAATGCAATAAAATTTTAAAGAGATTTGCTCCCCTCCCCTCCCCTTCCCTTCCCTTCTAAAAATTGAACCAAACACTTCAGATTAAAAATCTCCCCTCCCCTTCCCTCCCCTCCCCTCCAAAACTCTCGAACCAAACGGACCCTAAAGTGAGTCGGCCACTTCAGAGGAGTTGGATCAAGTATAATTAGTCTTAGGGGGGTGTATTGGATTAAGATTTTAAAAGACTATTTTAATAAAAAAAAAAAGTCTTTAAGATTTTAAAAGACTGTGTGAGATTGTATTGATTCTGTGAGATTTTAAAAGACTGTGTGAGATTGTATTGATTCTGTGAGATTTTAAAAGACTTTTTATGTAAAAGACTTTATACACTCAAGATTTTAAAGGATTTATCACACTGACTTTTAAGGATTTCAAAGGATTTTACGTGATTTTAAAATTTCAAAAGATTCAATGAATTTTAGGGGAAAAAGAACAAATAAATTATACCGTTTGAATGAAGAAAAATAAAACAAATAAAAAATTCTTTTACTATTGATTTTCATATTTTAAGAGTTTTACGGATTTTATAAGATTTTAAGGGACTAAAAAAACACATTATTCTCAATACACATTTTTTATTTGTTAAAAATGTTTTCCAACAAAATTCAATTGTACATATTTAAAATTATGCCAGCACTTACAAATCTTTCAAAAAAATTGTGTTAGCCATTACAAATCGGTCGAGTTTACACGAGTTTACCGAGTGTTAACTCAGTCAAACTCGTTAAACCTTCCAATTTTACCAGAAACCGAGTTTACCTCAGAGTTAACACGATTTTTGTACATAAAAACGTAAACTCGATATTCTCGGAGAGTTAACACTCGACTTGCGAAACATTGATTACGGCATACTCTCTATAATAACATTCTCAATACAATTTTTTATTTTTTTTATGAGAGAGAGAGAGAGAGAGAGAGAGAGAGAGAGGGGGGAGGGAGAGAGAGAGAGAGAGTGAAAGGAGAAGAGAGAGATAAAAACAATCTCAAGAAATCTCATATTTTCATAAAAGATTTTTTCTTGTTAAAATTACACTACAAAATCCCACAAAATCCATCAAAATCCAATTTATTAAACAATCCTTCGAAATTTGAATGATTTTGAATACCACAAGACTTTTTTTTTTAAATGATAAAAAGTCTTGATTGAATACCTTAAGACTTTTTTAAAATGACAAAGAGTCTTGATTGAATACCACAAGACTTTTTTTAAGTTGCAAAAAGTCTTGATTGAATACCACAAGACTTTTTCATACTTAAAAAGTATTTTAAAATCCCATAGAATCATAATTCAATACATCCCCCTTAATTTATTTGTTATATATGTGCATATATAATATCAACCATCAATTTATTAATACCGTTACTATTAGTTACTTTACTCTCTAAAGTAAATTATTCACGCTAAATCCTTTACTTTTGAGTGGACTGTGAAAGAAAAGGAAAAAAAAAACGTGTGAAAGTAGCATCACAGGACCCAAGCTTCTTTTCTATCATCCAGGTACGTATGTATGTATCTATGATATGATGATTGGCATTGTTTGAGAGTTTGAATAGTGTGAAGGAGAGGGACGACGAACTTCTTCTGAGTTGGAAGTAGGTTGCTTGGTTGTTCAGGTGAATGTATGTTGAGAAGTAAACAAACAACAGGGCTTCTTCTTAGTCCCACATCGACTAAATATGTGAAAATTTTAGTCTTTATATTACACTACATCACCTCTTAGCTTGTCACTTCGGGGACATCCGATAAAATTGGAACGATACAGAGAAGATTAGCAAGGCCCCTGCGCAAGGATGACACGCACAATTCGAGAAATGGTTCAAATTTTTTTGGATTTTTTTTCCCGATTTCTTCTTCGTTTGGGAATGTTTTTTTTTTTTTTTTGTTGTTCGTTCAGGTATGTTCTTCTTCCCTTTTCTGCAAATTAATTTCGTTTTCCATTCGGTGGTTCCTTTTCTCTTCTTTGATTTTCGCGTTTAGGGTTTTAGTTAAATATTTTGAAATTGGGGGTTATTGTCTCCTTGAACCTGTATTTCCATCAAAGTATTACAATTCTTGTTCTGGTTATTTTGTTGGATGGTTGTTATAGATAGATATGTATTACCATTGTATTGGGGATGGTCTTATTGTTCTGTCGGTATTGCATTATGTATAGATAGTTTCATTTCAGTCTTTCTTTGACGTCAGTATGTCTATTCAAATGCTTCACTAATCCATATACCATAGCTTTCAATTATTTATTCAATGAATTTTCTGATATATGTGGAACAAACAGTCACTCGGGTCGAGTTGTTGAAACATTGTGTCATCATTCATGATTTGACGAATAATGTTACTCAGTATGTATGTATGTCATTCATTTAGACAATTTTTCACCTATTTTCCCAATCACGGGAAAAGGAAAAATATTTACAAGTGTAAAAAAAAAACGCCTATTGTTCAAAATGTCACTACTAATCTATGTCACTCTCTTGCAGCTGCAGATTTACAGCCCATTGAAGCGAGAAGTGATATGCAAAAAAACCTCTTCTCTGCAAGGAATGGTGAGGCCACCCATTGGATGATCATATCCGAATTCATCCTCTGCTCGACTCAACAAGTCTTGAAATGAAGTTTGGTTCAAGTAGGACATATGGATCACAAACCGCTTCATTTCTTCTCCAACGTACACTGCAAGATATCCCTTTGGCACATTTGTCGCTTTTGTTGATGCTTGGCTACTACTAAAGGAAGCCCTTCTTATAGCTGCTGGTAAACAGAAGCCCATTTTAAATGTTTCAAACAACAGACTAAACCTCTCAAATTTAAGGAAAAGAGTATTTATCTTTTGATGCTTGAGTATGTGAATGATTTGTGATGGAAAGTAGTAGTGTATTTATAGTCTTCAAGAGTTTCTTCAAATCCATTTCTTTGAGAAATTAAATTATTGTTAAAGGATGGGCTCCATGAGATGAGGGAACACATGGTATTGTCTTTTGATGTCTCTCCATAAATCATGGCTCAACAAGTTCAATAAGAGTGCATATATAATAAGCCCCACTATTTGAAAGAAAGGCCAGCAGAGTACCCACTTGGAAGTCAAATGAGATGGCTAGATTTAAATTAAATTTCTTTTATGGATTGTCATATTTTTTAGATATGCATTAGAGATGTAACATGTGTTCTTCCTATTGACTGCGCAGCTCAATGCCGACATATAGCTAGCTACCAAAAATTTCTGTTGTAGTGTGAATTCTAAGGTAATGGCTAGTTGGTTCATAAATGTTAGGAGGGAACTTGGAGCCTGTATCAAAGTCTTGGTCAGCAGTCAGAAGATAGTAGTACACGTTTGAACCCACAGATAGCAGAAAAGCTGTACTCTGATAATTGAATTTTTAATTTCAACATCTGTATATATTTCGTTTTAAATAATTGCAGTCTTTTGAAGAAAGTCTAGGAACAACTGCTTTGACATAAGGAGGAGTATAGATCAAAACTTGAACTTGTACCAAAGTTTGTTCGATGACTTTTTCTGCATATAAGATAATTAGCCAGTAGAACCTTGATTCATGAAACTGCATTAAACTGGCATGTGATGTCTTCTTCTGTACTACTATATAAGCGAGGCTTTCTAGGTGAACATGTCGAGTTGTATTTAATGTTCAATAATATTTTTTATTTTTCTTTTGCTCCAAAGAAGGCCTGATGGTTTTTGTAACTCAAGTATCAGAGCCAAATTATTGTACAGTTGATGACTTACTGCTTCAAGTGTCAGAGTTCTCCATTTAAAATTGGTTAACAGATATAAGGAGGCAAGAGATCACAGTTTAGTTTGGGTGAGTTTCTAGCCTTAAAGAATTGAGATGATTATTTGACTCTTGGTTCTGTTTTGTATGATAAGGTTTGACTCTTAGCCAAGATACACTTTTATGAATAGTTGAGGCTGCATGGAATTCAAATTAAAGGATTTCCGTTATATGTGTGTTTAAGGACAACAACTTTGACGAGAACTCCATGTGATTATGGTGTCCTCCACCTTCTTCCAACATCACAAGAAGAATCCAACTTAATAAATAATTGGTAAGAACTAAGACGTTTTATTATGTGGTATATTCTTTTCGTCATTTTAATTTAACTTCTACTGGCCTGTTTTCAAAATTATATTATGAGCCAATCAGGTTGAAAATCTTTATAGGTTAAAGAAAGGGTTTTCTTTAGATATTTATTTGTTTCAAGTTTTGTTGTATATCCTTGTAACATATACCAATTTTGCATCACCATATCAATGAGTATGTAACAAACAGTATCCATAAAATCAGTGGATGGCGTGTTTGTGCAATGCAAGTATTTCAGGTGACACAAAAAACAATAGCTAAATTCACAAGAATATAGTTTTGTAAGATTCTCATTTCTGATTTCCACTTAAGAGGAAACATCAAAATAAACAAAACAAAATTGTGATATACAAAAGTTGTCTCAAGTAGTCAATCCTATTGTGTTATGTTATCGTTATTCTGAACTTTTGCGGTATGAATTTATTTATAGGCCGTTCAAGCGGGAAGTTGTATGTAAAAACACATCTTCCTTGCACGGAATTGTAAGACCACCCATTGGATGACAGTAACGGAATTCCTCTTCGGCTTGACGCAACAATTCTTGAAATGAAGGCTCATTCAAGAATGACACTGGAATCAAAAACCTCTCATTTTCCTCTCCTAACATACACCGCAAAATAGCCTTTTGGGACGTCCACTTGTTTGCTAGACGATTGACTTGCACTAAATGATGACTGTCTAATACCAGGTAAGCGAAAACCCATTCTTGTTTTGTTTCTTGACGACTGAATGATCTCAAAGAAGTAGTAGAAATAATAAATTATGATGCTTTGAAGTAGGAATGGTATGTGTTGTTTCTAAACCCAATGATGTGTATATATAGACTTCGAAAACCAATTGTATGGTGAATGAGTTGTTCAATGGGTTTAGTTGGAGACATGGCTCATTAATGATCACATGGCACTGTCTTGGAGGTTTTCACTTAGGATTAGGCTTGTGAAACAGACCTGTTTCAGACAATCTCCAAACATAACAAGTATTTTGTCCTTGGGGATGTGACAACTGGTTGCTATTATTGCTTGAAATTCAACCAACCATGAAATATACTTCGAAGCTGTTGCCAATCTTCTTCATATGGATATAATCTTGCAACATGATTGAATTTTAATCTAACAATCAAAAGATCCATCATGTTTCGAGTTTTCACTCTTCCACAGAACTAGCTGGATTTAAATTATGACATAGCTTGTATTCTTGCAAGCTTTACTGCATTGTCAAGGCAGTGTTCCAATTAACTTGGTTGTTGTTAAATCTTCTTCAAAATTGATGAGGAATTTTAACTTTTAAGCGGCTTACATTGTAGAATCAGTCAGCTTCAGAGATTTGTTGTTACCAAAAAACTTGAGCTTATAGCATTTAATTCTGATCGGTGGACTTGCATCCTGGTTATCTCTGTACAAATTTTTATACATTTTGCACGGAAAATGATCATAAATTGATAATTCATAAGGTATTTTGGTCGGAAATGTGGATCTAACCAATTAGGTTTGCATCACAAAGATGAGTGGTTGACACCTTACCTCAAATTAATTTTGATTAGTATGGCTCACTTGAATCTCATTATTATCAGGAAACAACAGATGTCAATCTTGAATAACGACAAAATCAAAACTTGGACTTCTATCCTCTTTTTGCAGTCCCTTACAATTGACCACAATCATTGTTGTCTATGTCAGCTAAATTAATTTTGTAGGCCACCTACAGTTTTGTTATCAAATTTTTTTAGCCTTTGTTACAACCAACTCTCTCAAAGTCTTAAGCAATTATTCAATATTTGAGAAAGACCTCTTGGGAAGTATCATGTGATCTCTTGTGAACCAAAATCTGCTTGTGTATTTGATAGGATAAAACCGCAAGTGCACGGTCTTACCGAAGTAGTAATAAAAGAGTATCGTTCCGACAGGAAGTAGTTTAATTCAATCAACCTTTGATGATGATTAGAGGAGAATCGAGTTGCAAGTTGGGGTTTTCAAAAGATTGAAAGATAATATAATAAAAGGAGTCTTGGGATCATTGGTTTATCTAAATGACAGGTCCTTCACAAACCAAACTATAAACTTATAACTTTATGTTAGACCTAATTTCTCAAGACAGTTTCTCTTTTGTTCCTCTAGCAACCAAGCCTATTTCGCTGACTTGATTACTATTAGATTTTGGTTTCTCTAACAACCAAGCCTATTTCGCTGACTTGATCATTATTAGTTTCCTTGAAGATCGAAACTATATGTCTCAAAGATTGCAAAGACTATTTCGCTGTCTTTGCAATCCTTGTCTAAATTCACTTGTTCGAATATCAAAGCTCCACTTTCGTTTTATGAATTGATATTTGAGATGATGGATAAACAATTATCAAACCCTCCACTTTCGTTTCCACAGTTTGATAATGGTTGATCCATGTTAAAGCGGTGAATTTAGATAAGAAATTAGAGTTACATAAGATTAAGGCTTAGAGCTTGGCTTGATTAGGATTATGTCATTTAGACTTATCCAACAATCCCAAGACAAAGAGAAGTCTACTCACTCATGTTCATCGTAGACATGGAGAAGAAGAGAGAAAGTAAAGGAAAAGAAAAGAACTTTTATTAGAAAGACAATTGTCACTTATTGAATTCCAAGAAAAGATGAATATTTGTGATGGCTAGCTACTCTATTTATAGTTTACATTCGACTTAAAATCTAAGCAATCACTAGAATGTTCCACAAGTAAACTAAAACAGAGTAGCTTAAAATCTAAGCAAAGCAGCAAAAATAGTTATGGAGTGTGGCACGGCTGTGCCAAGCCTAGCACGGGCCGTGCCAAGTTTCTAACTTGAGGGAGATATATTTTTGTCTCCGAATCTTCATATTTTCGTACCGATTCAGCTCCAAAACCCCTTTCTTTTGCTTCAAGACTCAATTCATCAAATATTCGTTTCTGAAATATAACAATATGCAATTGTAGTAAAATAGCTCGAAAAGGAAATAATATTAAAATAAAATAAACTTAAATCTAATTAAAACAAAACTAAATAACATATTAAAATAGATAATAAATGACTCATCAGTATTGTCTGCAACATGTCCCTTCAAGATCTAAATATGCACAGTTGATGAATAGTGTATTTGTGTATGACTAATATTTTTCTCATAATTCGTTAGGTTTCATCAGCATTGAGCTGTGTCATCAATGTGAAGATAACATGTGCCATGTCTGATGCATGCCTCAAATGAAATGAGTAGGCACTATACAAGCATTGAGTTTAACATGAACCTTTCATTCCAAAGGTGGGGTTTTCACTCTTATTGAACTTACTGATCCTTAATAGTGGCATCTAAGACAACCCCATGTGATATCTCATCTCATGGCCCCCATCCTTTTAGCAATCATTTCTCTAACAAAGGGATTTCAAGAAACTCTTAGAAACTATAAATATTGTGTCCTCATTCACAACACTCACAAATCACTCAAGCAATCAAACTTGGATACTTTTATCTTACATCTGAGAAATTCATCTTATTTCTTCAAAACATTTGAAATGGGTTTCCGTTTACCAGCAGCTATTAGACGAGCTTCATTTAGCAGTAGCCAAACATCAAAAGTATTGAATGTGCCAAAGGGTTATCTTGCAGTGTATGTTGGAGAGCAAATGCTGCGGTTTGTTATCCCCATGTCATACTTGAACCAAGCTTCATTTCAAAACTTGTTGAATCAAGTGGAGGAAGAATTTGGATATGATCATCCAATGGGTGGCCTCACAATTCCTTGCACAGAAGATGTCTTCTTGCAAATTACTTCTCGCTTCAATGAGCTATAAATCTTTCAATAAAGGAGACTGACATAGATTAGCAGGGAAATTTTGTACAATAGTCATGATTTATATTTTGTAAAGATTTTGTTTCATTTTCCTACCTCTGGAATGGAGAATTGTCCATCTGAATGACAAATTCATTCAGGAACAAATTATTTGTTATTATTTATTTCTATTTTCTAATCATATTGGCAGAATACATTCAACAACTCCAATATGATTCTCTTTATAAATTACAAAAACTGGTGATTCCTTGGCAAAGTAAGAAAAAGAAATTATGAAACATTATCTAGTTTTTCTTGGTTTACTATAATGATGACATAAGAGAATGTGCTGTAAGCAATATCGAGCTCGAATATTCCTGCAAATTTCTGGCCTAATAAAACATTCAGCCAAACTAAAGTAGTTGATAAGTATCTTGGATCTAAGCTCACAATTTTTTTTACATGTATTGTGCTTCTATTAATTGCTTCTTCATCTAGGCAGATGAATTAGGCTATGATAAATAAGAAAACTCCTCCAACTATTCCTAGTCCAGTGAGATTCAATCATCAACTTGGGCAAACCCAAACTCTGAAAGCAAACTTCTGATGATTAGAAAGGATATATTTCTACTGGGAAAAACCCAAACCCCACATTGAATGAAGATAAATAGTGACATGACACCCTCACCTTATAAGATGGTTTTTTAAGGTTGAGTTGGGTCCAGGGATGGTGCAAAAAAAAAAAACTGTCATTTTACTTTTAACTTTTTTTTATAACAATTTATTTATCTTAACGTGCTTTATTTTGGTAAAGTGGAATTCTGCACTGAGGTAGCAGGATTTGTTTGCTGAGAGGGTTGAGAGTGAATCAGGGCTTCCATAGATCATCACAGCAAAGTGACTATACTCTTCTGGTAATCCCTCAAGTACAACATCAATTTGATCCTGTTCAGTTATAGGATCTCCAATTACAAGCAAAAAATCCGCAATCATTTTGATCTGAAGCAACTGCCGTAACTTTGTATGGATGGGCTACTTCCACATTGTTGATCTAGCTGCAAAAATGGCCTATATATCAATCGCAGAATGAGAAGGATCATACCACGAAATTTAGTTCCACAATTGAGCCAAACATTAACTAAAAACAGTTAAAAGTAAAACCGTATTCACTAGTGATTATAAAGTTTCATTTTGTACCATCCATCCTTGTAGCAAAAGGAGTAGAGAGATTGACCAAAATAATACGTAAAATGGTAATAAAATATACCCTTTATAATCATCACAATCTATAATAACCACTCCGTTCAATTATCCTAAAAAAAAACTACTCCCTTCAATTTGTTTCATTTTTTTCTTCTTTGAATAAAATATGTTTCAAATTTTCACACAGTCTGTATATTCGCAGCATATTCGCCTTCAACACAAGTGAAGTAGGACAGATTTGACTGAAATTTGAATTTTGATGAACGTAGTATATACATATTTTTATCCCAAACAATCATTAGTTTTGTAACTTATAAAATAGAAGCATATAGAAGCCCTTTGAGGTGTTGAATATATCAAGTCATTATGATTAGAATTGGAAATAAAGTAAATAATAACATACAATCTCTTCCTGAAATTGTCCTTCAGATGGACAATGCTAACCCATTCCAAAGGCAGGAAAGGGGAAAAATTCTTTACAAATCTAAATCATGACTTTGTACAAAATGTCACTTCTAATGTGCAAGAAAACACCTTCTGTGCAAGGAATTGTTAGGCCACCCATTGGGTGATCATATCCAAATTCTTCCTCTGCTTGACTCAACAAGTTTTGAAATGAAGCTTGGTTCAAGTATGACTTGGGGATCACAAACCGTTTCATCTTGTCTCCAACATATACCGCAAGATAGCCCTTTGGCACATTCACAACTTTTGATGATGCTTGGCTACCTGTAAATGAAGTTCGTCTAATGGCAGGTAAACGGAAACCCATTTCAAATATTTTGAAGAAAAAACTGAATTTCTCAGATTTCAGCAAAATCTTTCTATATTTGTTTGCTCGAGTGATTTGTGAAGTTGTAAAGGAGGGACAGTGTCTTTGATGGCACATGACACGAGATCACATGGTATTGTCTTTGATGCCTCTGTCAAGGATCAATAAGTTCAATAGGAGCGCAATATGAATGGCCGATAGAGTACCCGCTATATATCAATGCCTACTCATTTCTTTTCACACAAGCATCAGACATGGCACATGTTCTCTTCTATTGATAATGTAACATGATGTTTGTTGATGAATGTCAGCCATACACCTAACACATTATTTATGAACTGTGCATATTTATTTTTCTTGACTTAGTTGTTGAAGAGTATAGTTGGAGACAATCAAGCTAAGGTTCACAAGAGATCACATGATATTGTCTAGAGGTATTTCTCAAAGATTGAATTATCGCTTAACACTTCAGAGAGCAATTAAATATATGTCCCACTTCATTGAGATTGACCCCATCCCCATCGTGGATGTGAAAGTGCCTAAAAATAAAGCTCGTAATGAGAAGGGCTTTGCAACAGCTTCCAAGTAGATTTCATGGTTTATTGATAGATTTTTTCAAGCATTAACAGCTACCAGTTGTCCTGTCCTATAGAAACAACGACAAAATATACTTGATAATGATTTGTTTAAAGCTTGTCTGAATTCTGAAAGATGTGAAGCAGGTCTCTGTCACAAGTCTAATCCTCAATGAAAACCTCCAAGACAGTGCTATGTGATCATTAATGAGCTATGTCTCCAATTAAACCCCATTGAATTATAACCCATTCACAAAGTTATATATATATATATATATAGGTTTGCTAGGATACACCCACTAATTTTTATGTGGGAGTATTTTAGCAAAAATATAACTAAAAAGTTGTTAAATACACCTTAAGGTGAATGTTGATAAAACACATATTCTAAAAAATAAATGGGTGTATGTTAGCAACTCCTACAGGCATTTGCTAGAATACACCCACTTAATTTTTAGAAGGTGTGTTTTAGGGAGTTATAACTAAAAAGTAGTTAAATGTACCTTAAGATGTAGCTTGCTAAAACACTCCCACATAAAAACTAGTAGGTGTGCTCTAGCAAACCCCATATATATATATATATATATATATATATATATATATATAACCATCCTTGAGTTTACAAGCAACACAAATCATTCTTACCTTGAAGCTCATAATTCAAATTCGCATATTTCTTCTACTACTTTGTGATCATTCTGTCGTGAAGAAAAAAAAAACAACGGGGTTTCACTTTCACCTACCTGGTATTAGAAGATCATCATTTAGTGCAAGTCAATCATCTAGCAAAGAAGTGGAAGTCCCAAAAGGCTATCTTGCAGTGTATGTTGGAGAGAAAATGAAGAGGTTCTTGATTCCAATATCATTCTTGAATGAGCCTTTATTTCAAGAATTGCTTAGCCAAGCTGAAGAGGAATTTGGCTACTGTCATCCAATGGGTGGTCTTACAATTCCCTGCAAGGAAGATGTCTTCTTACATACAGCTTCTCACTTGAACAGACTATAATTCATGTATGAGTGATAACATAGGATAGTAGGACTGACTAGTTGAGACAAGTTTTGTACATCGGAAATTTCTTTGTCAATTTTGATGCTTCCTCTTAAGTGGAAATCTTAAATGATAACCTTAAGAAACTATATTTTTATGTGTTATTTTTTGTGTCATCTCAAATAGTTGCATTGCATGCACCAAGACTGGTAATTCTTTTGCATATATTAGGAGGCCATACAAACCTTTCTATGATCTTGACATGAACTTATCGTTAAAGTTATTATAGAAAGCACACAATTATGAGGAGTCTACCATTGCCAGTTCTCTACGACCAGCCATAATCTACAAATAGAATAGAAGTAAAACATTAATTTCAATAACCAAATAATCTCATCTCAATTGCAAATTTGAAAGTTCCTAAAATATAGAATCATAGAAACTCATCCAAACTAGGTCATGATCTCTTGCTTATCTCTTAGTATGTTTATCATTTTTAAATTGAGAACTTGGAATAATCTGATAGACTGATACTTAAAACTGGCATTATTCAGTCAGTCATCAACAGTATCATAATTAAACTGTTATTCATTGACTGATACTCCACATGTCCCCTGTGATTGTTCAGTATTTCATGAATAAAGGTTCTACTAGCTAATTATTATGTGCAGAAAGAAAATCATTGAACAACCTTTTATCAGCATAAGTTAAAATTTTGAGCTATAGTTAAATCATTGCTTGACTTTCCTCAAAAGACTGCAATTATTTTAAACTAAATATAAGGACCGTTGAAATTTAATTTTCAGAATAGCATATGTTTGCTACTTGTAGACTGTAGCTGTGACCGGTGGGTCCAAACATATACTACTAAGTACTATCTTCTGAATTGTTGTCCACTTGCTAAGAATTTTGATGTTCTATATTTTTCTGCAAAGTGCCTTTATTCATGGAGAAACCTTATGTCCCTTTAGTGAAGAGAAAAAACCTTTGGAAGAGTTTGTTTCATGAATGGTTGCATTGCTTCAATTGTCAAGCATTACACCTTTACTCTAAAAGGTCTCTATTTAACCATTGCAACTTTTCAAATATATTTTGAAAATTTCTCTAACAAAACGCCTATAAATAAGAGAAATACAATTCATACCAGTCTCACAAACAAATTTTTAATTAAAAAAAAATTAGAGTTAGCGATTTCACACCTTTCCCCCAAACACGATCACGATGTCTTCATACACCAAGAAGATCACTCTCAACAGTTCCGACGGCGAAACCTTCAAAGTTTCCAAGATGGTGGCACGTGAATCGCAGGTGATCAAGCATATGATCGAGGAAGATTGTGCCAATGAAGCAATCCCTCTTCAGGACGTCACCGCAAATATTTTGGCTATGGTGATTGAATACTGTAAGAAGCATGTCGATGCCGCCGCAGCAAGTTCTGATGGAAAACCTTCAGAAGATGATCTTGAGGATTGGGATGCTGAATTTGTGAAGGTTGATAAGGGTACGCTTTTCAACCTCATTGATGCTGCAAACTATTTGGAAATCAAGAGCTTGTTGGATCTTACTTGCCAAACTGTGGCGGACATGATGAAAGGGAAGACACCGGAGGAAATTCGAAACACTTTTAACATCGAGAACGATTTCACTCCGCAGGAAGAGGAAGAAGTTCGAAGGGAAAATCAATGGGCATTTGAATGAATGAAACTTGGCTGCAATGTAGATTTATTATGCTTTTATGTGTTTTTGTTTTTTGAGTGACTTTCTAGTTTGACCCATGATCATGATGTGTGTTTTATCGTTATTATTATATTGTTATATTCGTTTGTAAAAAATAAAAAAAATTAGATATTATAATCATTTACTTAAAATAAAAGAGCACAGAAAAATAAATTTGAGGGTGATTTAGGGTAACAGGGTTGAAGAAGAGAACGTAAAAACGAGAAGAGAAAAAGAGTTTTTGGAACGTAAATAAAAAGTCCAAGACAAACATTTAGATATTTATTAAGGAAAATGCCAGTGCTCTTGAATTTTATTAAAAATATACATATTTTAATATTCGTCAAAGTCATGAATGAACAATGTTTCAACAACTCCACTCAAGAGACTGCTTGTTCAACATATATCAGAAAATTTCTATTCAATAAATAATCGAAAGCTATGCTATGTGGATTTGTGAAGCTTTTTTTTTTTGGTTACGACTTGTGTGAAGCATTTGAATGGACATAACATAATGGAAGACTGAAATAAAACTATCTATGCATAATAATAGTGACAATCATAAATAAAATTATCTATCTATAACAAACTATGAAGCAAAATACTCCTAAGAGGTGTTGTCGCGGTGTATCGTGTTCGAAACGGTTTCGATACATATAACATTGAATTATGTTATTTTTTAAAATTATTATTGGTGTCGACATGTCTGCGTCTATGTTTCATAGATAACCATGCAACACAATAAACACAACAAAAAAATGTTAAAAGAAGATTGGACCATTTCTCAATTTGTGCGTGTCATCCTTGTGCAAGGGCCATCCATGCCAATCTTCTCTATATCGTTCCAATTTTATCGGATGTTCCCAAAGGGACAAGCCTTGTTGTTTGCCTGTTCTATGACTATACACACACTCAAAACGTGAAATATTTAGGTCATGTGGGACTTAAAGCGAACAAGCAAGCAAACATAATACTCCGTATACAATGCATATATACTTGAAGTTGATGTTCAGAATATCCTTGAATCTTTTGGATGGTGGGAGGGTGAAACTTGCTAGGAGATATCATCAGGCATTCCAAAGGCATTAATCTCTAGGAACTTTCCTGATAATGGAATCATTTGTTGCATGAGTCACAGTACAGATAGATTGTACAGGTAAGAATTCTTTACAACTCAAGTTTATCAAACCTCCTCTAGGTTTATACATTAATAATGACTTTATTTTAATGAATTTACTTGCTGGAGTTTAAAGCGTTCTGCTGTTATTAGAGCTTCAGATGGTTTCCGGCAAAGAGACCCTGCATCTCACACAATTCACATTGTGTCATTTTTAAATAAATAGGAGTTATGTAATTGTTTGTTGTCATGCTGAGTTGTGAATGATTGTGGTGTAAAACAATTTTACATTGATATTGCATATCCTTTAATCTTTCTTTTTTTAATGTTGCACACACAGCCGAATTAGATAGATGATATCTTACCTTCTGATTTGTAATGTTTTGCAGCGACAAGCCCGAATACCGCAACTTTAACCAAGGATTTCTTATTTGCTGGTCCTTCTAGAGATCGAAAAAGGTAAAAAAAAATCCACAATTCTCTAAGTACCTAATATACTTACTTGACCAGTTAATATATATATATATATTAGCCTGTTCGTTACTCATGGATTCTGTTATTGTATTCTTCTAAAGATACGGAACATGAATGACCATTCTGGAGTTATTGAGGTATTCAATTGTCAAGGAGCCGGTTGGTGAAAGTTAAAAAGAAGAATCTTATCCACGATGAGAATCCAGGCACAATCACTGGCATCATTAGCCATTAGGACTAAAGATATCGACTATCGGTTGACGGTTGCAGATGATAAATGGACAGGAGACACCACTTCTTCTTTTGTATAATTGTTTCTTTGTTTATGATACTAATTTGCAGGTAAAGTAGTCTACCTTCCAAATGAAATGATGTTTCCATTCGAATTACCATGAAATCCTGAGAATACGAACTTTTTAGGATAGTCCCTGTCAAATTTTTCCCTACTGGTTTAATCAAAACATGTTCAATTCAGGAGGGGCTGTCAAAGAGTTCAGTTCTGGATTTAAGGGAGTTGCAAATGTTTCCATGAAAGTGTGCTGGTGTGGCCTATTCGGTGCTTATTCATCAGCTTGGCTTGAGTTGATTAATGTTGATTCGGAAGAGGTGGAATTCAGTTACGAGGAAGAATCGGGATCGGGGACTATTGATTTGATTGCCAGAGAAAGAGTTATACTAATGGAACATTCCTATGGATTTATCAAATACATTCCTATGGAAATTTCTATGTAGACCTGTAGCAGGAAATGTTGGTAGTTTCTAGTCCTTCTAATGTATAACTAGAAATAAATGAATGAATATCAACTTTTTCACTATGGCTCATTTCTCTCTGCGTCATACAGAATTTACATGCAAATAAATACTTTTAAATCGTGTGCCAATTTGCTAGTAGGTTCTTAACATATCTGTACCTCTTAGTTGGCTAGCTAATGGAGAGGAGATTTTATCAATATTTATCAAGTCCAAGTATAATCATTTAATTTAAAGGGAATATTTATCACCCAAGTTCAGAATTTAAAGGTGTGTTCACTGTACACGCCTTCGTACGTCAACTTGGATGAACAATGGCTGGAAACCTTGAGCAGTGTGTAATAAATCGACGATGCCATTGGTGTTGCTTGTTGCAACTTGAGCAACAACCACTTGCTTCGCTTCTTTCATATTTGAGAAACACGCTCTCATTATTATAAACCCTAATTTGAAGCTTTATTCAATCTCAGTGAAACAGTTATTGTGATCAAGTGAAGCTTTTAACTTGCGATTTATTTATATCAATGGAACATTTCTATTGATTTATAAATCAAATACTTTAGGTTGGTCATGGAAATTTGATGGGCCTATGTAGACCTGTAGCAGGAAATGTTTGTATTTTCTAGTTCTAATGTATAACTAGAAACAAACGAATGAATATCACAATCTTTTCTATCAACTTTTTCATGACAGCTCATTTCTGTCTCTCGGTCTCATTTCAGCCTCTTACGTTTTTGCAAATGAAACAAAATCAAATCAAATATATATAGAGCGTGAGAGCGCGTGCACACTCACACACAGAGATAGAGAGAGAATGTATCAAATGAGAACTATTTGTTTCAAACGTTGGATAAAATTAAGATATGAGATTAAGAAACTTAAATTAAATAGTCGCGTGACTTGTGATATCTTAGCGCCTCTGTCATTTATCTCTATCAATATGTCTGTATAGTTGCTTCCATTCTTCCAGATTTTCTTCATACCATCATTTATCAGATCCCGCTTTCTTCAACTTCAGATCCATCTATCATATTCCTCTATCGCATGTGTGTGTTGCTCCAACCTTTCAAATAATGCAATTACTCCCATTTTGCCTAGCCCCAAATAAGGGCGGCGAGCATCACCACATCAAAAACATCGTAAAGATAAATATTATTATGATACCTTATTCAGCATTTTTTTGTCTAAGCATGATTAATGAATTTTAGAGCATCATTCTCTGATATAACATTAACACGGCTGGCCCTGTTTTTATGTGTCACTCCATATACCTTATTCAGCATTTTTTTGTCTAAGCATGATTAATGAATTTTAGAGCATCATTCTCTGATATAACATTAACACGGCTGAATGTGTCACTCCATATATCTTGTTGGCAACTTTCACTATCTCTGGACGGAATGTTGTCGTAATAAATTGAGTGTTTCCTTCATCTGCCAGGCGCTGGATCATTTCTATGGAAGTCAAGAATCTCCAAAGGAACAACAGTATATGTAAGGAAATATAGATGTCACTCAGAGTATCACATCCATTAACAAATTTTAAATTTGTCTCATGCATGTATTCTAAACAGAAGTACTAAATGCAATAAAATAACTCATGTTATGAAGTATTTTGTTGGCAATAGCTGAAGGACAGAACAGAATCGGTTAAGTACGGTTCAAAAGCATTTTATATGCATCTTGAATGAAACAAACAAATAAAGTGAATTTCAGATATTCTTATCTTCAGATTCCTTCTTTTTTTTTTTTAAAACTGTAACAAACAAATGAAAACTTCAAAAAGTGATTGTATTTTTTAAAAAGTTAGTTATATTTTAAGATAAAAGCTGTTAACATAAAGTTCTAACAAACAAGCCCTAGTGAAGTGGTAGATGCAGCATGCAGTAAATATAGATGAAGAAAATGCAAGAACAGACATGACAATATAGCATCCAAACTGATAGAATGGATACTTCCAACAGCAGTTCTGTACTCTGTATCTAATGCCGCGTCAATCTCGTCAAATAGATAAAAGGGAGCCGGATCACATTTTTGTATGGAAAATATAAGTGCAAGGGAAACAACAGTTTTTTGGCTCCCCGATAACTGCTTCATGTTCATCGTCTTCCCTTGCTTAGTAAAAGAGGCCTGCAAGGTATAAACATGACTACGAATATCAAGGCTTGTTTTGGGATGTTTTGTCCAGTAAATTTCACCTAATATCTCTAGACATGAATATTAATATATTCACACCGTGCCATTTCTGACTAAAAATAAAGATGCAAAAATAAAGAAGCAAAAATCAAATATACTTGCCTTCACTTTCACTTCAATGTACTTGTCTACTCTCCCCTCTGGATTTGCTTCTCGATGACCACCCTCATCTTGATCATCATCATCATCATGATTACCATCCTGAGGGAAAGGAAACAAAATATAGAAATACCATTTTCATGAGTTACAGTAACAAAATTAAACATCAATTTGCATTTGGAGATTCCTCACAAAATTTGTAAATAAAATAGAAATAAAGCAATGCTCAGCCACCACATAAACAAGAACAAGAAAACAGTTTGATAGGAAAACATAAAAAATTAATGAAGCGAACAATATTGTTGTCGAAAATATTAGAATATTCTTAGTCTTTATTATTAATATTAGTTTTTATTTTATGTTTATATCACTCCTTAATTTGGGGAGTTGACATTATGTATTGCTTCAATAAAAGGAATATTAGCTTCTCAATGGAAGTATATTGATCTCTTTTAGACTGGAATGAGTGGTTGAAGGCCAGACGATACACCTGTGAACTCAAATGAAAATCTTGGGGAAAAAGGAAATATTCTGGTTGATTTTCGGAGATACTAGAGGTTAGCTGGAAAATTAATATACTTGGCACATACTCGTCCCGATGTTGCCTTTCCCGCAAGTGTTGCCGATCATTTTATGTACCCCGGAAAAGGCTACCCGGAAAAGGGTATATTCTTTGAAGAAGAAAAACCACTGATAACAATGTTACTATTTTTACCAATGTAGACTAGACGGAGTTCTGTAAAAGATAGGAAGTCTGCTTTAGGTTATTGTACCTACGTGTAGTAAAACTTGATAAGTTGGAGAAGCGAAAAACAAAGTGTTTGCAAAAAGTAGCACGAAATCTTAGTTTAGAGCAACGATCCACAGGATTTGTGAAGGCCTGTGGATTTATAGAGCCCTAAAGGAACTAAAGATGGTGATAGAATTCCCGTTGAAGTTTTCATGTGATAGCAAGGACACAATAAGTATAGCCCACAATATCGTCCAGCATGACAAAGCATATTGAAATTAATCGTCACTTTATAAGAGAAAAATAGACTTTGAAATTTTATGCCTTCAAATAAAAAAAAAGGCCAACAATTAAGTTAGAGTTTAGCAAGACCAACTTTTAAGCATCTAATAAGGAAATTGGGCATGATGTATATTCATTTTTAGGCCTAAATGCACTTTTGGTCTTCCTATTTTAACCATAATTAACCTGAATTCCCTCATTTCTAAAACCAGGTTTTTGGTCCAACTTTTGGGATGTTTTTGGTCGCCCTCTATTTTTGATGATGTAGCACAAGTCTCCATCACTTCACTAAGCTCCCCCCAACACTTCTTCCTCGATCTTCTTCTCTGGAAGAAGCTTTGAGATCCCATGGTTGTTGAGCCTCAGAAGTTTGATTTCACAAAGGTAGCACAGTTCATGTCGAGATCCTCAACTCAGTTGTGTCGCATCATTGTCACATCATCAAAAATAGTGGGGGGCCAAAAAGTCCCAAAGCTGCATTGATACCTTATTTTTATTATTGATTATATCACTCCTTAATTTGAGAAGTTGACATAATGTATTCCTCCTATATAAGGAGTGCCCTTCTACTGAAATAATAATTCTCTCTTGCTATAATATTTTCCACACATATGCGACATGAAACACGGGTAACAAGCTATAAAGCGTCATCTTTTCCTATCCAATGCAATCACAAAAATTGATGGGAGAATCTAAGACGTTATTTGATAACCACAAACCTTCTTCTTCATCATCATAACCAGATCAGCATTGCCCCCCTTTACAAGCTCAGAGAATACTCTTCGAAAATGGCTAGCAACACCTTTGAAAGTTCGTTCTACTGATTCATCTTTCCGTTGATCAAGCAGTGATATTAGCTCTTTTATAACCTGCAATTATTTAATAGAAAAAAAGTAGAACAATTTAGCAATGTTTCATACAATACAATCACAAATTCAAAAGTTGGCATTGAGTCAGTCCTACACTCAAACCCAATCTTAAAACCAAAAATCACATTAATACTACATTACAGGACATGTAACATCAGAAAATATAAACTCGATAAGAAAAATAACACAAAAATATGTTATTCCAGATGCAGGTAAGTGTTCGAAAATACCGACTTCATGGACACAAAGATGCAACAACTTTCACCGCCAAAATCAATTGTTTGAAAAGCAATATTAAAGTACAGAACCAGCAATACAGGTCATGCAAATTTGGCCACCAAAGACTTCTGTATCTTCGTTAACAATTATAAAGAACTTCCTTAACTGAAATAGCAGTATACCTTCTCTCCAACAACAAGTTCAGCTTGTCTTTTCTGAAGTTCTTCTCGCTGTTCTGTAAAATTTATGTACTGATCGAGTGCTTTCTTGTTGACATGACTAAACTGTTGCAAGTTATCCTTGCACTTGTGTAGCCTTTTTTTCAAATCTTTAATACTCCTATGTTTGTACCTAGCATGGCCAATGATAAATGGAAAAGAGTCAACTAAAATTAGAAGAAAAAAGAAGAAATAAAAAGCACAGAGAAAACAGTTAAATGACACTGGAGTCAAAAGGAATATGCTTTTCAGGAAAATGTGGCTTTGCAGAGAAGTTTGGAGTTTGTAAGAGTACAAGGATTTCTTAGGAAGCACATGCTATAAACTTTGAAGTCAGAATGAAATGCGGCTTTAGAGCTTTATAATTTAACTATCATTTATTTTTTTTCTTCAGAATATCATCCTCTTTTATCATATCCCTCTTAAAAAATAAATCTTCTACACACAAAAAAGTAAGAAAAGTACAAATATGCTGCAAGGAAAGCCTTACATCTCAAAAACATCTGATGTTAATGGGCCCAGTTCCTTTATATTTCTGGTATATTCTTCTACTTTAGCAGAATATGAATTTTTTTTATCCAGCAATTCCTCTAATTCTTTAGCTTCTTCCTGATGTTTTCTCTCATACTCCTCCTCCAAAGTCTGCAGCTAAACAACTTCGTAACTATGGAAAAACAACACATAACAATCAATCAATTTAAAAGAGAAA
The DNA here is from genome assembly GCF_003473485.1 of Medicago truncatula. Lineage (NCBI taxonomy): Eukaryota > Viridiplantae > Streptophyta > Magnoliopsida > Fabales > Fabaceae > Medicago > Medicago truncatula. Next base: position 54,329,421 of record NC_053044.1, read on the forward strand.
TGCCTTCAATTTATTCATTTCGTCTTTGATCTCTGCAATTTTGTTGGTTCGATTAATTATACGGTCAGAAATACCTGAGGAAGAAAACTTGGTCAAACAAGGAACAACAATTTGAGCTTAGATGTATAGATAAAAGACAACATTGGCTGAAGTTCTCACTTTTATGCTTAGCCGATGCATCATTAACCAATATTTTAGCATCACTAAATTCCTGCCTCTTCAATTCAGCATCAACAACCATAGAGTCAGCATCAACAACCATAGAGTCAGCATCAGCAGATGATATCACAGCCTCCAGGTCTTGTTTTCTTCTCTTGAGATTAGTCCTTAGATTAGTCTCCAGCTCCGTTTTAAGTGCTTTCCCTCTGCAAAATTTGAAGTTAAAATTGTGAAGATAGCCCTTTTCCGTTTATGAACATCAATACAGTTCACTCAATAACCTCAATGCGATCATTCTTGCAAGAAACAAGCTTCTCTTTAAAGGCTTTGATTTCAGGGTTCAATTCTGACATAAGTTTTTTTTCTTCTGGCGTTAAATGATCAACGAGGTCTGTGCCCATCTCATCTTTTTTCCTATCAATGCTAGCCTTAAGCTGTTCAATATGATTCTGGACATCAACAAGTGATTTATCCTACAAGCAATTATGGAAAAGATAAAAAGCAATTAGCAGTGACCAGTCTCACAAGTAACTCAATAGAAAGGAAGCTCATGAGTGATTATTGAGTATAATCTGAGAAATTCAATGACACCTTCTTTGCAAGTGCTTTTGAAAATGATTGCTTATCTTTGTTAAAATTAGCAATGTCCTGCTTAAGGTCTTCTATCTGTGATTTGTTATGAGCACATTGACCATCGACCTTTTGCCTCTCAGCAAACAAGTTCATTAATCTTTTGGTCTATCTGTGAGACCAGCTCAGTGAAAACAAAACCATAGGGGAAAATGGATTTACAACAAGGAATGGCATAGGCATTAGAGAATGAATCTCGAAACTAATGAATATGTGGTATTTCATGTTATCACGTCAAAGACAAATCAAACACTGCTTAAAAAAAATTAGTACAAGACAAAACAATGAATAATGTAAAAGGAAAATCAATCATCATCAATGAATGAACTAAGTGTAGAAAACCATATAATGGAGTCGAAAGCAAACACCAAATATGTGTGAAGGCTTATTAAACCAAGGAAGTGCAGTAACAAGCAAGTTCTGCCCAACTTCACATGTGATAAAATCACAGGTAGAACTCTTATTTAATTCAGCTCAGCTTGCCACATTTCTAATAAAGCAATTTCATCAAGCAAATGCACCTTAATGAATCAAAAAACTTTGATTTAAGACAGCCCCATGAATATGTCCAAGATACCAGAAAAGTAAATGTCAAACCATAACTAAATCACTATTTCTAAAAGTTGCAGGTAATCACAGAAAATTACAGACAGACATATCATCTCCCTTTATAGATGTGAAAAAAATGTGTTATAACATAAACGGAAAAATTAGAAATAAAAAATAAATATGACCGTTGGGACACATTACCAAATACCATCTCACTCTTAAAGCTATTCTTTTCAAACTTGCGATGGTAATCAAGGTCATCCGGATTTACTTTGTTTTCTCAGTTTCCTTATATGTCTTTTATATAGAGTACTGTTTATTAACTAACATTAAAGGATATCATGTATCTTAAGTTTAACTTGCTCCAATTCTCCCTCTTTAATGTGAAATATACTGTCAGTACTCTTGTTAACGATATTCATAAACTTCAATATTGATTGCCTGTGATCAAAAAATCCTCCGGTCATAGTACCACTATTGCTTACTTGATCACCTGTAAAGAAACAGACTACAATTTGTCAAAACAAAACAATTGATCATCCACACTATGTAGACACATGCAAAGAGCTAGGCGAACCTTCCAGTGTTATGCAGTTCAAACCATTTGTACGGGCTACCTTTGAAGCCACATCCAGATCCTCGCAGATAACTGTTCCAGCAAATACCTAATAGAAATAATATCATAATTGATGTTAAGGAACATATATTGCAACTACATGACTAAGAGGATGACATCACTGATTAGACAAAGTAATATTCAGGTTTAAAGTGCTCTCTTGGGTGTAGAGTGCTACTATGACTCAAACTTTGACACTCTAATTAATAATGGCTTAGATATGTTTCTCATCCCCCAAAATATACTAAGTAATGTTTTTAGTCCCCCGAAATAGTGTTTTGAATCTGTTTTATTTCTAATTGCTAAGAATTATTTGTTTATAAATATGCATCATCTATAATAAGATCATTTTTTTCTCTGCCGCCATACCCACTTTTGGACTACTGGGAAAAATCTAAATCCCACATTGAAAAGAGATAAGGCCTAAAAGAATTTATAAAAAGTGGCGCCCCGCACATTATAAGCCAGTTTTGTAAGGTTAAGTTATGTCCGGTATAAAAACCGAAGATAGTGTTTGGGCATGAGAAGGTGTATTAGAAAGAAGAAAAAAAACTAAGTTCTACATTGGAATGACTTAGACCCAATATAAAAACCTAAGATGGACAAACCAGCTTACGAGAAAGAGAATTTATATTCATGTTTTAAAATAATTAAATGAAACTTACAAAACTACCTCTTATTTTAAGCTGGTTTAGATTAGTAAAAAAATGTTTTCTTGTCCAAAACTATATCTTCTAATTTTGAAGTCGGTGTAATTATTTAAACAAGATATGCATTTCACTAAAAGAATAGAGTTCCCAAACAATCAAGAGGAAGAAAATCGGCAACAATCATGAGTTCTTAGGATCTCACAAAATCCTTGGGATTCAATTAAATAATTCTATTAATACCAACAATCTAAATAACAAAAGGAGCCTAAAGGGTACTTATAATCCAAGGATGATAAGCACCCAAGCTCCTGCCAAACCTTCCCTTAAAAATCAGTTGTCAGGGGGAAAGAACCAAACTAAACTACCCTCGAGCATCCAATACTACACGATGCGCCAATTTTAATATGCTACGATGAAACCAGATAAACCATTTTAGAATTAAGCTAATTTTAACATATTACCCGAAGATACCATGCATGTACCCATATGTAAATAAGAAACAGCACTTGAGTATAAACTAACCTTTCTGAATGCTGGAGTATAGTCATCTTTAAAATTCAATTTTTGTATAAGTGGTATGACATCAGATCTCTGTGGATAAGTGACGTCGGGAGCACGTACTCTGTTAAGTGGAATAATGTAACACGTCCACCATTTTCTTGATTAAGATGTTTAATTATCTCAGTTGACTTGTCATCATTTTCAACAACCACATGAAATAAGCTGTTAAAAGTAATTTGTTAAATTAAGAAATCAAGCCAAATATGAAAAATTATAAAAAAAAACCAATAGAAGATTCAGTTAAGAACAAATTTTAAAGTTGATTAAAAGAAAACTGCATGCTATGGATGTGCCGAATCTACACCCCATTCCCATATCCAAAACAAAATACACTTACAAATGTGACACATTTATGCAAACAATTACAAGGGAGACCTGATTCCTGCAGTCATTTCAACTGCGGCGAAAAACTTTTCATCACAGTTCAGCAACTCAATAATTGGACCATGAACACCAGAAATGTTGTGACTTTTGCAGATCTTCCGAACTGAATTCAACCCTCTTCTAATTCCCTGCACATAATCGAAAGATACTTGTAATGGAATGAAAAAGTTGAGAGTATTCCTAAATATTAGAATGACATTAATTTACATCTATGATCAAGTGTTGTGTTATTTCGGACAGGGTATCCACAAATCATTAAAACTATATACAATAAACACGCATAGAGTACCTCACATGTAGTGAGAGGGGAAATGCCTTGGAAATACCACAAGGGATCTAACATTTTATGCAATGGAAATACAACGTTAAAAGAAGTTTTTAAGATAGTTTACTCACACCAGGAATTGCACGTTGAAGATTCTTTTCGGCCTTTTCAAGTTCTACTTTCCCTTTATCAGTTATAGCCGTAAGTTCATTCTCTTGAGTCCATAAGGACCTATAATATAACAAAACAAAATTGTAAGAAATATCTCATATACTATGAAAGGTAAGAAATATCTAACTTTCTTCAATTTAATGATTTTTTTCATCCAGAAAAAACATTTATACACAAAAAAAAAAAAGACAAGATATACGAACTTCCTCTCTTCATGAAGCTCATCTCTCTTTACTTTATAATCATTAGAGCATTTGCGTAACATGGCAGTGTGAGATTCCAAAGTAGTAAGGTTTGTTCTACGGCTCTTGATATTCTCATCACGGCCATGGATTTCATTATTAAGCCGTGCAATTTCTTCCACCAGATTTTTCTCCTGTGGCCCAAAACGAAAATCAAAACAAAAAAAAAAAGAAGCAAAGTTTTTGTAACAGCACAAGACAATTTAGTAAGGGGTAATGATCAGTATTACAAAACACTGATAGCGGAGCATAGCGGCCAACCCCAAAAACGCTATAAAATGATAGTGGAAAGCGGCATGGTCGTTATTTTTACATTTTTATACAATTTATATCATTTATACAATCTAATTATATGTAAATAAAAACTTGATAACTAGTTGTGGTGGTGGCACTATTTTGGTGTTTCAAAATTGCATAATTCCAATAAAGTCCCAACAAAAAGTCTTAATGCTTAAATCTTAAAGGGATTTTTTGGAATTTTTTATCTTATTCTGAGGTGTGAAGCTATCTCAGTGAAACTTCCGTTATTTGGACACGGCCACAACGCCTGTAAAAGCCAGGGGCCGCTCTGCTATAGCACTATAGCACATTATTGACTACACTAAGTTAAAGGGGTACATGGAACTACTTTTACTCTGACACTGCCAATTTGGAAACGTGCAGGGTTTTACTTAGAAATGTTGAGTGAGGAAAATGCCTCTATTTTATACCCAAAACAGCGCTAGTTTTAGTTAAGTGCCAATGGAATTTATTTAATGTTCACATCAAGGATTAATACTCAAAGTTCCACTACCTTCATAAAATACTCGGTCACCACAATTTAATATATCAATCTTAACAATATAAATATCAAATGGCTTATCAGCTAATAAGAATTATGAACATAATATAAGATTTAGGAAGTGGGAAAAAATAAAAAATATATCTACATAATCCAATTCTTAATAACTAAATCTACATAAAAACTCCCATTTAGAAGTTAGAGATTACTTTTATTAATATGCTTCTAATCTTGGTAACAAATTTCAAGTGTCTGGCAGAGTGCTGAAAAGCCTGCTAGAAGAAATTGGTAGTAGTTTAGGAGGGCAGAACATGATAATCAAAGGCAAAAGTTAGCTGGCTTCTTATTTTTGTTTCTTAAACAATAATAAACATAAAACTTTATGAAAAAACTCAATTGGATTTCATTGAAGCATATATTCCCCAGAGACCCCTTAGTGGATAAAGCTGGGTTGTTGTTGTATATATTCCCCAAGAATAATAAGAAGGGTGTAATTAATGTGTATTATGTATGAATACATTCAATATTGAAGTTTCATATTCCAATTTCCAATGCAAATTGGAATAAATGGAGTAATAAATGTATCCAGAAATTTGTTGAGAATCTTATATTTAAGGAGGAGCAAATGTTCATAAAGGGTCTTATAATTAAGGATAGGGGGAGTAATAGAAATCCATTATGCAGAATTATGTGTATATAATGGATCTCAAAGATGCGATTTCTGTTTATTGAGCTAAAATTAATAGAAAACAAATTAACAGCCTGATGAAAAGCTGATAACTTCGCGTGTCAAAGAAAAAACAGTATTTTGTCCACAATTCAGAATAACGTATGCCATTAAATGAACACTTGCCTGCATTACGCTTGAAGAGAGCACCGGTTCACGATCATCAATCTCCTTTTGAAGCCATTTATCACGAGCAGCTTTACTCGAAAATTGTGTTGCACGCCCTTGCTTTTGATAAAGTATACTGAGTTTCTTCTCACACTCCATGATTCTAACAATTCATAATTTTGTAAGAAATAAGATTCGAATAAAAAACTGTACAAATATGTGAAAGATAGATGATATTTCTCTATCATATAACCAAACTACTTTAATGTTATGAGACACACACACACATATGATATATATATATATATATATATATATATATATATATATATATATATATATAGAGAGAGAGAGAGAGAGAGAGAGAGAGAGAGAGAGCAGCAGCAGCAGCAAAGAAAACGGGTTAAAATACATTATACAACTACAACATACCGCTTGGTAATGTCTTTTTCTTCCTGAACTTGACCATCATATAAAGGAATGATTTTGTCTAGTTCATCCATTGAGACTTTAATTTCATTCTCAAGCATCTCCGGTTGTTTTGTGGCATCTTCCTGAAACCATTTAGGTAAAAGATAAATCATGAACAGAACCACCCCATTCAAAAGAACTCATAACATGATATCACCATTAGAATAATACTTTGGCATGGGTATTTCCAGATGTCTTCGCTTGTAAGTCTTTAAGATCAAGCTCGAGCACAGTGTGCTTCTGTAATGCTTTTGTTTGAAGATTTTCACTAACTTCTTTTTCTTTGATAAAGTTTTGATGTTCCTTTGTCATGCGACTTTGCTGATATTTCGGAAACCTTGGTCCGATACTCTTCTATCTAAAACAAGGAGTCAAGAATATACCTTCATGCATCAGAAATGCAATATAGTAAAACCAGAATTAAAAATATCTAGAAGACTAGAAAAATATAAACTTGACATGTTAATTTTTAATTGATCTATAAAGATCAACAACAAAAATTAAGTGTACAGTTATAAACTGCAAATAATTGCATTGAAAGTGGACGGGGATGAAACTGAGATGAGACATTTGCAGGAGAGAAAGGGAGGAGTGAAAGACTAGCCAATTGCCAGAAGACTAAGAAGTGGAAGATTTGGGTATGAATGAGGTGGAAGACTTACCCTAAAACTTGCTCTGAGAAACAGATGTTTTTATTAATCTGGCCTCTCTCTAAAACATTACAAATTTAGAGATGTAAGCTAAGTTGGAAGGTCGTTAATTTGCTACTACTATAATGTCAAGTGTATTTTACTCTCTACATGATCTAGCTCAAGTGTTGTCAAAATACCAGCCACCGTGAATTGCAGCGGCGGATTTTTTGACATCCACTATGGAAAATTAGTGAAGGACAGTCGCGCCATGGCGCTTTTATAGCAGAGAAGGCATCTTAAAGTGCCAGATTTTTGGCAGAGGGCCATGGTCCGCCACTTCTAATTGATAACATTGTTTGGCTTTACTTTTACTAAGGCGTTACATTCCTCCCCCTTTCAAGCAAATTGATGACAGACCAGTATACATCACAAGTCCTCGGAAAGTGTATGTCGAAGAAAAAAAAAGGAGTTATTGGCGACAGTTATGTGCATAAATGACAGTTGTTTTCAATTTTGTCAATCGCAGAAGTCAGAACATAGCAGATTGTTAAAATTCTGCTACACAATAGCGCTATAGCGCCACTATAGAAACTATTTGGCAACAGTTTGTACTAAATTGGGCAGCTATTTTTATTAGAAAGATAGGTTAGGAGGACAGTTATGTGTGTTTTATTTCTGTTAAAGACTCCCACATCTGATAAAAGATGGCCTTAACATGTGTTTATAAGTGGGGGCAATCCTCACCTCACAAAACGGTTTTGTGGGGTTGTGTAAGACCCACGATTTCTAAGAATTTCTATATGTATGGGTGGCAGTTATTCTATTTCTAGTTTAGTCCAGAACAGTTATCATGAAAACCATCCCACTTGTTTGTGCAATCTAAAAGTCTGCTGGAGGAATGTCAAGTACTAAGGATCTTCCAATCTGTCTATTTAACTACACCCAAGTAAAACCAAAAATGAGGTCTTCATAAGAACTATATAACCAATTTCTTCGTATCTAAGCATTGGTTTTGAATCATGCATCAAGAATTAACAAAATGAACATATCATCACAAAAATGATGTCATTCAAATAATTACAAATGTAGAAACATTTTAATGTAAATAACCTTTGCAAGGTTTTGCTTAGCATCTTGAACTTCTTTGTCCAATATGGCATATTCCAATGATTTTCTCTGCTTCTCAAGATCATGATATTTTCCAAGTTCCTCTTTCTCCTCATCTAGTTCCTTCAACCTCTCATCTAAATTCTGTACAACTTGGTCAATATGCTTTCTTTTCTTATCTGTCTCACAGTAAAATACATTACAATATCAACATCTATAACAAGAAATAACATACAAAATGAGAAATCTTAAAAATAAAGAGTAGGAAATACTTGCCTGTATTCTGAATTATTTTGAAACTTTCACGACGCCTCTCCTCGTAAGTTCTAGTACCGCCTATTTCCTTCAGTAAATCCAATCGTTCGGAGTTTTTCATCAAGGTTAGGGCTGCTATCTAGGGAAAGAGCAAGAAATGAGCAAGTTTAGTAACTACTTCAAAGTTTATCAACAACATAAAAAATTTAAAATCCAAATCATAGCACCATCAGCATGCACCAATACCTTTCCTTGTTGTACCACATAATATGGATTTGAGCGAGAGAACCCAGCACTTTCCAGTAAACTCATCACTTCAGTTTTCCTGCAAATTATTTATCATCTTTCTTTAAGACATAGCTAAATAAAATACTCAAATAACTAGTGAGCATAGGATAAAATGTCAAATCCAAAGGTTTTGTATGCTCTATGTCTTATGTACCGTTTGGCCCGGCTTTTTTCCACCTTCTTTACGTTTTTAAGGAGAAGTTAGGTCAAACACAATATCAATAAAGTACCTTCGAAAAAAGTACTTTTTTTAGAATGCATAAAATTGAATGAAATGAGCTTTAACCAAAAGTTGTTGAATGCTACTTCAAAAAACTATTTCTCCCTAATTTATTTCACAAGCACCTCTCTTCAACTCACGCTGGCAACCTTTTCTTTTATTTTTTCAATATATTTTTTTCTTCCATTTTATTTTATATTATTTTTTGAACCGATCCATTTAATTTTTTTTTAATGACGGTCCATTTAAGTTTATTATCTATTTTTTAAGGAATTTTATTATCTTTTTATCACTTATATATTAATTTCAATATCTTTTGATTATCACAATCTCGCAAATATTTTTATTCACGCTGTCAATGAATGACACCGAATATTTTTATTCCCTTTCTTCAACCTCGGAAATATATACACGCACATTAGCGTTTAGAGTAATATTTTATGTTCGTCTGTTTGTTTACTTTGTTATGCTAATGCGTATAATTTTTTTTACTGTTGCGTAATGCGTATAATTATTTTTATAAAATTTTGATTTTAATTAAAAGCACAAGTGTAGTTGCCTAAAAAAGATTATACTTATATATATTTTACACATTTGTATTGTAAGAAACTATGCATATCTTTTTCTTATTAAAAAAACGAAACATATATTTTCCAATAACACCAGCAATGTAACAAATATAATATTATATAATATAAATTCTTATCTTTTTGACTGACACTAAAGATATGGTATTCTTATAACAAAATTTGTTATAGAGTATAATTGGAAAAGAAAAAACCACTTATTCTCATTATATATACACACACATATACATATTATAGATGTTATCTCTGAATATATGATTGAGCGTGACGAAGAAAGCAATATAAATGAAGAAATCAGTTCATATAATCCAAGAAGAGTACAAGATGGAGGCTACATGAATAAATTTAGAAATTAAATAGGAGTTGCGTTGATGGAGAGTAGAAATGTTTGAGTTTGTGATGATTTATGGTTTTTTTTTTAAAAAAATAATTATTGTTTTTAATTTTCCAAGCTACTTTGATATTATTTATGTTATTATTTGATCCTCCTTAAATTATTTCTCCTATTCAAATATTTAACAAGTCATTTATATGATGATACAAATTTGTATTCATGTTACACAAAATAAACGTCATTGAGTAAATATAGTATTTGTAAAAATATATCTTTTATATTTTAAACATTTCTTCCCTTCAAAAAATATTTTAGACATTTTTTTATTTATTATGTTAATTCATAATGAATTCAAAATTTTTTTTATTTATAGACAATGCATAAATATATGCAAGGTCCCGAGTTCGAACCCCAGACACAACAAAAAAATAATAAATTTAAATTTTTGTACAATATTTTGTTAAACAGCTTTTAACTTAAAAATAACTTTATAACTGAAAAAAAAAAAAAAAAAAAAACCAAACAGCTTTAACTTTTTTCTTAAAAGATTTTATTTTAACTTTGTTTTAGAGTAGCTTTTAGACCAAAAAAAAAACCTGATCAAACGGTACATTAATCTATTATACTCACGTTATGTGTTTTCCCATCTACAAAATATTCATCCTTTTTCAAACTAATTGTCCTGCGTAAGTGCACTTCCTCCTTGTCAACCTATTCACCAACAAAATGTACATGTGCAAATTTTGCAAATAAGTTCCCACTCAGATCCTTTAAATAATAAACAAACTACTGCTGAATGAAGAAACTAGGAAAAAACAAACTGAAATAAATTAGGCAACATATTTTAAATAGGGAAATGTTGTTCATCGCGAAAGATTGTATCCCAAAGCATCACGACAGTAACATGGCCCATTTATAAGTAATTAATTCTACAACACTGACTCCCCATGAATGGTTAGTGGGGGCTTTTTAATAGCTTCTCTCTTTTCGGGATAAATTCGCTGGATATTTCTTCGCTATACATTGCATTGTCCTTTTAAATATTCAAAACAGAATGAGAAATAAAAGAAAAACTAAACTCTGCAAACATGGCAACAGTTCTAAACACAGTAGCTAACAGGGTGAAATGTAAAAAGAAGTACATCAACAAGCATCGACCGAATTTTTTTGCAGACAACTTAGATAAAAAAGGAAAATTAGAGTGGTATTGTATTTCACAACAAGAAAAGAAAATAACATTTCTTTTTTCCCAAGCCTAAAACAAAACGTACATAAGTGATCTTTTTTAGTATAATGTAATTAATTGAAGCAAAGGAACTTATAAAAGTGGAAAATCATCTTCCTTTTATATTAATAGAAATGTTATGAAATTGTTGTTTTCAAAATATTACCGGTATACGATTGTCTGAATTATCAAACACAATCTCCACAAACGCGGATAAAACCTGGTGTCCAGGCGCCCCCAGCTTCCTATAAAGAGAAAAATTCATTTAAGATTTATCAAATTCTACTATTATTGATTTCTCCTGGATAGGAATCAGAAATATAAATGTATAAAAGGAAGTATGAATTGTGCCATACATGGAGTAGTGCATGCTTATCCTCACTGCCTAGGTTCTGAAAGAGATCACTCAACACAAAACGAATGGCTGGAAACAAAAGAAAAGGGGGAAACTTGTCAAATTCAAGGTGAGCAGTTTAGTTTCCGTTACGGATTTCACTTGTGTACCATTAAGGTACCAATGGTATATACCATTGGCCAATTAGAGTGTGCCACTTACCAATGTTACTTTATAAATGCATTATTTGATATATTTTATTTAAAGGGTGTAGCTACTGCTCAAAGAGCAAAAGCAGATCAAGTAATAAGTACAGTGGCACAGGAAATGGCAATTTTCTTACCATAGAAAAAATTAGTTTGACAGATCCATTAGCACCAACTGCAAAAAAGAAAAAAAATAATGAGCAAGTAGATACTATTGATGTTCCTAAGAAATACAATCATGGCGCATTAATTTGACCTAAACTGGAAAAATGCAAAATGACTTTATGGAAACAACTTCACATTAAATTAGATGGAATAAACAAAAGGAAGAATCTTCAGAGTATAAAGTGGTGATGAAAATGAAGAGAATGTTGTGAACAAAGAATGTACTTCCCAAATAGGATAATTTTCGCTAAATCCCCTCGCAAAATAGTTTAACTAGTAAATCTTATTTTATTTAAACCTACTCTCCAACTCATCTTCCAAATAGGACTCCTGTTATTCTAAAGTGAAGTCTTTCATTTCGCATTGTATTTTCCAAAAATCTATGATGTACACAGACGAAACTTGACTAGATTCATTTCACATTGTATCAACTTCATACTTTATTGAGCTGTAGTGCCATTGACATGTCATGAATGAAATGCCTACAACGTGCATTTAAAGGATTATGCTAAATCAATATATGGAATCATCTAAAAGCTTTTCAATGAAATTATTACCAACACAATTAACTTTAGACTGAAATCCTCCGTGTCAAATTTCTCTCGGTAACTCTTGAAACCTTCGATCACAACCTTAAAAATACAGAAAAATAATTTAACCAAATGTTATATTATAGGAGAAGTAAATGCAAATGAAAAATTAAATTAAATAAATAAATGTATCAAAGAATAGTTACCTTCTTAATGTGGTTTTTTCTACATTACCCTCTCTTGTTTAGAGGGTATTTACCCTTTCAAGATATCAACCAATCAAAATATAATATACAAATGTAACATTAAATGTCAAATAAATGAGTCAATTTTTCTATTAAAAAAAAATCAATTTTAATAAGGTAACTTTTAATTTTTATTTAATTATATTTAGGTATACAATCATAATTAATTTACACTATAGGGTTTGTAACATCTAAAATTTCACATCAAATTCAATCCATCATGGTTGTGTTTGGTAACACGAATAAGCTAGCTTATAGCTTATTGGACTAGCTTATAAGCTTGTTTTGATATAATAATATGTGTTTGATAAAATGCTTTTTTCACTAGCTTATAGCGTTTTTTGAGCTTATAGCCGGTAGTTTTTATATTTTCTTCCAATTTTAACCCTATTAATTTAATTTAATTATTTTTTAATAAAACAACATGTCCATGGCTTAAAAATAACGGCCAAGTTTATAGCTTATTTTTTAATAAAACAACTGCCATGTTTTCTCCTTTGAAAAAAAACTGTCATGCTTTATTTTATTTTTTAATGAACACTTTATATATATTTCTTAAAAGAAATGCTTTATATTTAACTATAACTAGCCTACGGTACGTTGTAAAATTTTATATATTCTTGCTTGCATTTTTTCCATCTTCCTCTTATTTTTGGGATTCATAAAAGTAGAGATCAATGAGCTTTTGCCCTCTTTTGTACAACAAAAAAAGCAGAGATCATAATTGTCGGTGAAATTTTATTGGAGACTAAAACCAAAAGTTTGAATATTTATAAGGATCCAAAACATAGTTAACCATAAATTAAAATATTAAGAAAATAAATACATTAGAAAAAATCTCTCTCTCTCTCTCTCTCTCTCTATATATATATATATATATATATATATATATATATATATATATATATATATATATAAACATGTCCTTTTATGTCATTTTATACTTATTAGTCATTTCAACAACTAATTTTACCAAACACTTCAATTTTAATAAATGATTTTTCAGCTATAAGCTATCAGTAAGACATCAGTTATAAGCTAGTTTTTCAGCTTTCAGCTAGCTTATAGCTTATTTTTACCAAACACAACCCACATACGTTCATAAATTTTGTTCCATTCCAAAACCTAGAACACACACAACGTGAAATTTCTTCTTCATTCTTTTTCTCATCTTGATTGTTCAATTCTCTCGTTCCAGAATTGTCGTCGTTTCCAATTATCGTGAGAATCGTTGTTGTCCATTTGATTCCAGACATTGTGAGAACCAGTGTTGTTTCCAAACGCTATAACCACGAATTGCTCACGAATTAACGCTCACCTTATGAAATTCATGTTCGTATTAGCATTATTTATTATTTATTTATTTCACTTTGTCTTCTCTTCCATAGCTTTAACCGACCTCACACTGTGTTCACAATCTCAACAAATGTTCATTTCGACAACACAAAATTCACTAGGAACTGAAACAACATGACAACACAATATAATGATTTGAATAAAACAAATTCCAAAAGTAAATTTAATAATTAATATTGTACCAAAAATAAAATTAATAATCAACGCATTGAAGATCCATTTATCTTAATCAAACGCAAAATATGGTGATAAAATACAATTTTATATAATCTCAAACAAACTCAAAACCCAAATAAAAATGGAAGCATCATTGGAATTCATGTCAAAGTTGAAAGTCACCAATGTCGCATTATAAGTGTAAAACGGTTGCAATCAAGTCACGATAGTAGTGAGAAAGAAACGAAAATGAAAAATCAAATCAAAAAGAAAAATCAAGACATGATACCTGATGTGATTATGGAAACAACACTGATTCTCACAATGTCTGGAATCAAAAGGACGACAACGATTCTCAAGATAATAGGAAACGACGGCAATTCTCGAACGAGAGAATTGAACAATCAAGATGAGAAGAAGAATGAAGAAGAAATTGCACGTTATGTGTGTTCTAGGTTTTGGAATGGAACAAAATTTATGAACGTATGTGGGGTGTGTTTCGTAAAAATAAGTTATAAGCTAGTTGAAAAACAAGCTTATAGTTGATGTCTTATAACTGATAGCTTATAGCTGAAAAGATGGTTTATTAAAATTAAAGTGTTTGGTAAAATTAGATGTTGAAGTGACTGATAAGTATAAAATGACATGTTTATATATATATATATATATAATAGACATTTTTTCTAATGTATTTATTTTTTAATATTTTAATTTATGGTTAACTATGTTCTGGATCCTTGTAAATATTTAAACTTTTGGGTTTAGTCTCCAATAAAATTTCACCGACAATTTTGATCTCTGCTTTTTTTTTTTGTACAAAAGAGGGCAAAAGCACATTGATCTCTACTTTTATGAATCCCAAAAATAAGAGGAAGGTGGAAAAAAATGCAAGCAAGAATATATAAATTTTTACAACGTACCGTAGGCTAGTTATAGTTAAATATAAAGCATTTATTTTAAGAAATATTATAAAGCGTTCATTAAAAAATAAAATAAATCATGATAGTTTTTTTTTAAAGGAGAAAACGTGGCACTTGTTTTATTAAAAAATAAGCTATGAACTTAGCCGTTATTTTTTAAGCCATGAACATGTTGTTTTATTAAAAAATAATTAAATTAAATTAATAGGGTTTAAATTGGAAGAAAATATATAAAACTATCAGCTATAAGCTCAAAAGCTACTTGAAATAGCTTCTCAAAAAACGCTATAAGATAGTGAAAAAAGTTTTTTTTATCAAACACATCTTATTATATAAAAACAAGGTTATAAGCTAGTCCAACAAGCTATAAGCTAACTTATTCGTGTTACCAAACACAGTCATGATGGGTTGAATTTGATGTGAAATTTTAATTGTTACAAGCCATATAGTGTAAATTAATTAAGATTGCATACATAAATATAATTAAATAAAAATTAAAAGTTACCTTATTAAAATTGATTTTTTTATAGAAAAATTGACTCATTTATTTGACATTTAATGTTACATTTGTATATTACATTTTAATTGGTTGATATCTTGAAAGGGTAAATACCTTCTAAACAAGAGAGGATAATCTAGACCTTACATCGTAATATTCATGTTGAAACTATCATTAACTCAACCTACAAGATTATATAAGAAACACAATCCAAAATGTAACATCTTCTCGAAAAACAACAGCGGTGTGTATGTGAAGACAAACAATATAACGGCAGAACTCACACTAAAATTCAAAAATAAATTCCTTCATGATATATGTATATAGCATTACGGCAATCAACAATCATGTAGCACCAACACCTTTGATTAAAGATTGTCCACACCGGCATATGATTAAATTCCATTAATTCATCTTTTTAAAATTATCACCGTTTCATGTTGGTATCAGTTTCCTATCCGGTGTCTATGTTCGTGTTAGTGCTTCATAGATGAATAATCATGCTCAAAACCATGGAAGAGTGTTTGTTTACGTTTGAGCATGGAAATCAAGTGGCGGAACAGTAAGTTCAAGTAAAAACTGTCTTGGAAATAGTTTTAGGGTTTGAAAGAGTGTTTCATTTAAAGTGAGAAAAAACATTACAGATGATTACGAGAGAGAAACATAAAACTTTAAAGCGATGAGCGGAGTTGACCAAAGAGTAGGGTTGGATGCAGGGCCGTCCCTAAGAATTCGGGGGCTCGGCTCTGAGAATGAAAAGAGGCCAGTGATAAAATCAAAACGTATTTTTTTAAAAAAAGCAATGATCTATTTATATTTTTTAAAAGATAAATATAAGGTGCCGTATATATATGGTACACCCAAAGGTAAAAATGACTACCGTATACATGAGGAACCCCCGCCTAACACCAAAAGCAAAAGGACCTAATTCTAATAGGCCTAAAAGACTAAAACAAGGAGACAGAAAATGGCTGGGGATATTAAAAAAAAAATTGGAGGGCAGTAGTACTGGTGGGTATTAAAAAAAAATTGAGGCCCATGACTGAGGGAGGCCCAGCTCTGTTGAGCTGTTTGCACCTCCTCAGGGACGGGCCTGGTTGGATGGAGAGAGAGAGAGAGAGAGAGAGATAACGTACGTACCTCAGAGAAAGAGAGAGAGAGAGAGAGTTCATTAGCAATTTTGTATAAGCCGTGCGGCACAGGCAAAGTTATTCGAGGGAATGGGTATTTATAAGCGCCATAATTTAGGGTAAAGGTTTTGTTTACGTTTCCTACCAAAAAAACAAAAAATTGTTCCACAAGTCCTTGTTCAACCAACAAAAAGAAAAGCATTATTAGGTTGGACGCCGTGACCGGGATTCAAACCCCGACTTGTGTGTATAAATTTTTAATGATTATTATCATCTCATCGACTCATCCTACTAAAAAATATATTTTAATCGGCCACGAGAAAAAGTGGTCTCGAATATAAACTTTCCCTTTTACCCTAAATTCACTCGCATGTGTCCAACCTGGCTCAACTCTCAATGTCAATATCTTGACGTGAGTTTGAATAAAAAATCTTACAATTGTGTGATTGATGTATTTGTCACTTTGTCTACTTCCAAAAAATATATAAGTATATGTATCTAAATCTGCATTAACGTGTTCATTTTTCTACTTTTATTGATAAAAATAATAAGGGTTATATATGTTTTTGATCCCTATAAATATGTCAACTTTTTCGTTTTAGTCCCTCTAAAAAAATTCTTCAACTTTTAGATCTAAAAACGTTTTTCATCACTTTTAGTATCTTATTTAAAGTAAATTTGTATGTAGAATTCATATTTATGAATAAAAAATTTCATAAAAATTTATAATATTATAAAGATCTCTTCCAAAAAAAATTATAATTTTTTAACAAAACATGAATTAAATATAAATTTTAAATTTTTTGCTTAAAAAAATTCATATTTAATTTATGTTTTGTTGAAAATATTTAATTTTTCTTGGGAGTGATTTTTACAATATTCTACACATTTCTGCACAATTTCATTAAAAAATATTAAGTTAAGTTAAAAATAGGGACTAAAAGTGGTGATTGAAATATTTATAGGGACTAAAAGTTGAAGGAAAATTTTAGAGGGACTAAAACGAAAAATTAGTATATTTTTAGGGACAAAAAAATATTTAACCCAAATAATAAGTTTTTAATTAAGTTTATTTGCGTTTTACTATATTTTCACTTTTGTTTTATTAAAAAGATAGTTCAAGAGAGATATGGTGAAATAGTGCAAAGATGATGGAATTCCTACAAAGAATGAAGACTTGTTGACTAAGTCAGGTCTCGGAGCAATGAAAACCTCTTTTAATGCTATAAAGACTAAAAACTAACACCAAGAAAGCCAATGGTTGTTACAGTCAACCATAACCTCAAGCTACGGCCGTAACAACTAGATTTAATTTTTTGTTTTTCTTTGTAAGAAGTTGAATGGTTTTAAATATGGCTTAGGCTATACAAAACCCATCCTTAATGTATTGTAGTACTATCTAACAGTGCACAAAATCAAAAGGCTTAGGCTATAAATATGGCAAGCCTAACCTTTGTTTCACACGACGTTTCATCATAGATCTTTTGTAGTTGTACTTGTTTTCAATAAAAGTTTTTGTTTTTATTTACATGTTCTCTTAATTTTTTGAGATAGCTCATTACTATGATGAGTGAGTAGTCTCTCTTTGTCTTGATAACATGAAAAGTAATCATATGATGAATTTTTCCAAAACTCCATTCTTTTCTTTTGATAAGGGAATTCAAAACCTAATCTAGTCTTAATGTGTTAAGAAAAAATATTAGACATCCACTTTAGTCAAGAGACAAAGATGTTGCTAAAAATATAAAGCTAGACAAAGGTTTCGAAGCATAATCCCTCCAAAAAAATAGGTTTCGAAGCATGAGAATAGGAAGTTGTGTGATGAAGTCGGTAATCAGACTTATATTGTTAAAAGAGAAACAAGCATTTGATGATGTGAACTGGGTTAATTTAAAAAAGGTTAAAATTGATATTTTTGATGATTTGTAGGGATATAATTGTTGAGGTGTGGAGTAAATTATTCATTCTCGATCCCTCTATAATAAGGTTTTGGCCTACCAAAAGTGGACTTATTAGCTCATCTAGTCACTTGGTCGCAGCAAAGACAAAACCCTAAAACCTCTTATAAATACATATTTGGGTCTTGTTAATGAGTGTCCCCGAGACACTCTTTAAGCATTTCTTATAGAGTAATTGTTCTTTTAAAAAAGTAAAAACTTCAATTTCCAATGCAATAAATGCACAAACTTTCATAAAATCTTACCACTGTAGGTCTTTAAAAAATATCGGAGGCACTCGTTAACATTTCTCATACATATTATCCGTTGGCAAAACCAATACATACTTTATGTTGAGTTTTAACTACACATATACAATCAGTAGCACTGTTGTTTGATCCATTGCATTCTTTTAATCAAGAAAATTACACCAGTCTTTGTTTGAAGATTTTTTTACCCTCTTCACCTATCTCTTTGGTGTATTTCCTTGATTAAACAAATTTGTTAGATCATCAGATATCCTTACAACAATTTGTTTGTTGTTCTGAATTCAAATCAGATGGTGTTTTTTTCCGTTGTAATTGTTGTTGATTCGAGATGATTGTTTTTCTACATTTCTTTTTTTAAAATTTGTCATATTCTAATAGATGATATTCATTAAATCGCGTTACTCATTGTTTTATCGTTTCCGGTTGTTTTGGTTTTCCTTGTGTATCAGAAGCATTTGAAATCCTCGTGTCATATCGATCAATGGTGTTCCAAAATTCAGTTTTTACCATGTCTGTCAAATAATTGACTTATGTTCTAAAAAAAATCGGTTAATTTACCGACAAGGTCATCAAATCCTTCTAAAACGATTTTCAACCAAAATCCATCTTTTGCTAACCACTTTCCACCACCCATGAGAGCTTTACAAGGGGTTTTAGCATCAGAATAAGCCTAGAAACTCAAACTCTAAACTAGCATGTTTAATATATTCTTGTCATAATCATCATCGACTTCAAGACCTAAATCAAAGTAGGGATTAAGCCTCAGAAAACTAGCATCATTAAGCCTCAGTAAATTAATTTTATAATAAATGTCCATTGTTGAGTTATAATAATATGATGTATAATTTTTAGGAGATACTAGACTTGCAAGACTCTTTTTTTTACCACAATGTCAAACCCTTGAATTAAGAATACGTTCCTGCTCAAAATTATTCCGTTTCATCCAAAAACCAACCGTTACCTTTTCTTTTGTAAGAGGAAACTTAAACCCCCATAACCAAACAAAGGTTGAGACTGAGAGCCATCGAGAAATTAAGAAATTAAAGTACAGGGCCAAATCCACCAACAGAGTCGTTTTTTTCTTTTTCAATATTTCTTATGAGAACTTAACGACTCTCCACTGCCACAGATGTACAAGGAAAGTTCTCTATGGAGAGAAGGCATCAGGAAGTAGTTTGTAATTCTCACATCAAATAAAAGACTTAATTGTTTTTGACAAATAAAGGTTTCATTGTTGATGAGACACTTATTAGACAAAAATATCCACCATCACGGGGATGAATTGATAACGAACATTGAAATTTAAGCAACTCGCGTTACAACTGCATGTATTGCATCGGCCAGATGTGGGACTGTTTTGGAGCTCAAACCAGCCATGCTAATCCTCCTGCACAATAATAAATGAATGTCTCGAGTTATGTGGAATTTCAGCCTAAATGAATGGTTACACATCAGGGTTATCGGAAACATATATATCCATGCTGTAGGTAGAGATTAACAGCAAGAGACAGCAGAAGCAAATAGTTACTGAGACAGCATCATTTCTCATAGTCCTTAAAAAAATGTACAACATTGCTGGTCAAACACAAGTTACTCACAAATATTAAATATAAGGTGTGTGCAAAAGAATGCAACTCAAACTAAAAAGTAACTAAATACCACATCAAACAGTACTTGTTTTCAAAAATCTTTGGTTCAAGAGTTTGTTTATAAGAATTTGTCGTTTTTTAAATGAACTGTAAGAATTTATTTAGACTTCAAAAACTAGTCTTGATAATAAATTCTTGTTATAAAAAATGAGCATAATGCAGAAAACACAAACATATATGTATGATGACTTGATTCAGAGAATAATGGATTCTAAAATTTAACCCCCAACATGTTGCACATTGCAACTTCATATTTATGAACAGCAAAAGAAATTGGACAGCAGCACAGTACGCAAGTTATAGGCACCATGTTCACACTTAACTGGAACATAAAGAAACAAAAGAGAATGTGCATCCTACTCGTCTGAACTAATTGAATAAGTCAGAAATAAAATTGTCTTACCCATCAGATGTCAGGTATATATGGTACTCTTTAGTCAAGATGGAAACTTGCTCAGGATTCAATCCTGTGAAAGTAAACATTCCAATTTGCTTGATAATGTGACTCCAATCACCTGGTGTACCTATTCAATTGCAGGAGAAATAAGTACAACTCAAATAAATGTTAACAAGAACTTCTCGCATGATAAAGAACCATACAGAAAGGACAAGCCAAAGGAATCGCAAAAGATTCTTTGTAGAGACCAACCTCTAGCACGTAAAGCATCAAAAAGTTGTTGGCGCATATTGATAATGCGATCAGCCATTGCCTTCAACTCAATAGTCCAGTCATTGTACAAATCCCTGAAAGAGGAGCAAAACAGGTAAGAATACATATGTCTAAGTCCAGCCAAGGGAGGCAGAAGTATATTGTCTCACTACCTGTCCTTGAGAATGGCAGCCACAATGGATGCACCATGAATAGGAGGACTTGAGTACATGGGCCTAATCACAAGTTTCAGTTGGCTCTCAACCCTGCTTGAAACATCAGCTGACTTGCTGACCTGGGGAGCAGTTGTTGTAGAAAATGAAAATCAGGGAAACTCTTCAAAAACACATGTTACTTGTGGCTACGCTTCTTTATATAGAAAAATCTAAATTTATCAATCACATTATTTGTGCTAAAAAGATAACATGATTCAAATCATAAGCAGGGAAAAAATAATATTGAATGGGGCGAAATACAAGGCCAGCTCACTAATTACTACTGATGAAACCCATAAAATTGTCTCCATTTAATGTTTTGAAATGCTTACAATGCTCAAGGCACCAACACGTTCACCATAAAGACCCATGTTCTTCGCATAACTCTGGGCTACCAGCAATTCTCCACCATCAGCAACAAACAAACGAACAGGCTGTGCATCTGCATCTAGACTTCCACTGGCAAAACCCTGTTGAACAAAAATAGATATAGCTTAAAAAGAGTTTTCAATAAAAGAATATGCATTGGAGACATGGTAGAAGTATATTCTTGTGTGGACATTATTCACCATAGATTATTCCAAGAAATGGGAAGCTTCAAGATTCAAGAGATTAGAAATGGTTGGATTTGTGATTTTGAAGTAAATATTTGTAGATTATGTCCACAAACAAGTTTCTCAATGGTAGAAAACAAAAGGCACGATGTTGGTTGAATGCAAAATGCTTGCCTGATAAGCACTGTCAAAGAAAGGTAACAAAGATTTTGATCTTATCAGATGTCTAATCTGCTCCCATTGTTCAAGCGTTGGATCAACACCAGTAGGGTTATGTGCACATGCATGTAGCAAAACAACAGATCCAGATGGGGCAGAACCAAGATCCTCAAGAAGTCCTATAAGGAACAAGGATGGGGAAATAACATTAAATAAAATCCAATTATGTTATGGAGTATTGATCATGATGCATATTGTGACACGCGAATGTTGATACAAATGCGAAAATAAGGAATGAACATTTCACAGCTTGATAGAATAGTTTCTAACCTTGAAAGTCAAGCCCTCGTGTTGCTGGAGCATAGTAGCGATATGTTTTGACAGTTAAACCTGCCAAGTTGAAAACCTTTGTATGATTGCCCCAAGTAGGTGTTGGCAAGTATATAATGCGCTGAAAAGATCAAGGCAAACAAACACGGTAAGCCCAACGATATACAGCAATATTGGTTAAAAAAATATAAAGGGGAGAAAAATTTAAGGATAGATCACTTTACTTGATGATAGTGTTTAGCCAGAAATTCACCCCCAACTCTTAGCGAACCAGTACCAGATAAACCTTGAACAGTGGTAACCCTGTTCTCTTGAATAGCAGGGCTATATTCAAAAAAGTTGGCAAGAGAACAGTTAGGAACTGACTGATAAGAATATTTATCTGCAAACAAGAAATTATTGATTGAACAAGAAAAGTTAATATAACAACATCAAGTTTCAATTATTAACCTGTCTGCACCAAAAATAAGCTTAGCACTCAATTTGTTGAAATCAGCGAGCCCAACAATTGGAATATACTCCTTGTTGCGTGACCTAAATACAATGCAGAACAGAAATTTATATAAAGACCGAAAGAAAAAAATTATCTTTACAAATGAGCAAAAAGAAAGTATAGTGAATCAAGTACTAACATGTCATTCAATAGTTGGCGTTCAACTCGCCTCACAACATCCAACACAAGGGGCTTACCTTCCTGGTAAGTATCACAGGCCATTAGTAAAAGTCACAAGTCACAATAAGTAAGTATAATTTCAAAGCTTATCTTGACACTTTAATTGAAGCTTTCATTGTTCATTACCTTATCGATCTATCATTCCTTAATATGCATTTTCAATGACCAAATTATGCAAAAGATGATTATGCAGTATAGGTCTGTTTGGAATGACTTATTTGAGTTTATCTCCTAACATAAGATTTGTGATATTGTTTGACAAGCTTATAAAAACAGCTTACAACACTAGCTCATAAATTGTTCTCAGCTTATTTTCATAAGTTCTCCAAAATAGTTTATGAGAAAACAATATAACTTTTTCTTTACTATCAAATGGCTTATACAAAAACGCTGTAATCATTTCTGCTATAAGCTGCAAATAAGTTGTATATCCAAATAATGCCTATATATTTCAGAATGAAGACGTGTTAAACTCCAACACTGACACATGTGATTTGCATTCAATCACTTCAATTTTTTAAATTATTATACATTAGTGTCGTGTCCGATGTCCATATAGATTATGTATCTCAAATAAATAAGATTCTAACCTCAGTTCGGTAAGCACCAACACCCAAGTTGAGCTTAATTGGGCTTGGATCCTTGTTGTAAGCGACAGTTACCTATTTTTCAAACACAGACACAAGAAATAGACAAAAAAATAAAAAATAAAAACAGAGGTAAGATAACAGAGCAATCATCAATAACAAAATTTTGGAATGAAATTAAATTTATGTCACTATCAAAGTTGCGTAAGCTTCACAAGTCACAACACAAGAAAACAATTGACATCAGCATCAGAACCGTATCGCTTTGAAATTCATTCATGCGTAAATTACAATCAAAATTGCATAATAATCTATCAAATAAATAAAAATAACTGAAATGAATTAATAAATTGAAATTGTGCAGTTAAGATCACAGACGATCTTAATATGATCACGAAATTGGATCAAATAAAAAAAGGTAAATGAATAGTGATCTGATGATCGAAGAGAAAGAGAAGAAAACATACACCGAGGATAGGATCTTCAGGAGCACGAACGAGATGAGCGAAGACGGAATCAGAAGAAGCGGTTGGAGAAGGAGTGATGTTTTGAGAAGCCATTTGATTTTGATCGTTAACGTCGAGAAAGTGTTTTGCAATAGTGTCTAGCCTGCGATCAGATGAAGAAGAATAAGAAGAAGAAAAAGTGGTGGTTGATTCGAGAATAATCGGTGGGCGCATGCTGTTTGATGTATATATTCTATGTATTATTTCCTTGGTTTTGGTTCCTATTTAAATTTAATTTAAACTACCAAAAAATATGTAGAAAGGTATACTCTCGTGAACTTTATGCGGTTTGTAACAAGAAACTTTATGCTGTTGTTGAAAACTCTATATATGGAGTAATGAATTTGTTTGGTTGTGGTTGTACAATGCATGCTTGATTGATGGAGACCCCTTCTTATTGTTATCACGTGTCATGATCATGAAGCAAGCATGTATAAACATGATGTAGTATGTAGTAGTAGTCGGCGGGTTATCTATCTATCTTATCGCATTCTTACCTAGGTTCCCCCGTTCTTCTCTCTTCAACTTGTTTGTTGCAACAAAAAACAATGCCGCAAGTAAAGGATATCGACTACCAAGATCATGTTAACTTGTATCTTAGGAAACAAGAAGTTAATGAGGTAAAAATATAAAAATATATAAATTTTAAATCGGAATATAATTTTTTATTTTATTTCTTGATGTTTGTTTTAAGAACACGAGTTAACATTTTTTATATTTTTAATCATAATAATTAAGTTAGAGTGTCGTCATTCATTGATAAAGTTCCTGTCAAAAAGAAAAGACAACAGATGAAGTTGATTGATGAAGTATATAGATTTTTATTAACCAAAAAATGCTAGACATTAGTGATTTATTTGACAGTCACAAAATGATTTAAGTAAACACACATTTCATTAGTTGCTTACAAAGTTAAAAATTCAAATGCAAATCATTAACCATTTAAAATATTTTATCAATTACTAAAATGAAATATTCTTAGGCTTTGTTTGCGTGTTTGGAAGAAAAAGGAGGGGAAGGTTTAGGAAAAAAGGAATGAGCATGTGGAAGAAATAGAAGAAAATGGGAGAGGAGGGCTTTTGGAGGGTTAACTTTTCTTCATAATACAAAACCCTCCTCAGTTGGAGGAACTAAAAAATTGTATTGGAGGAGGGTTTTTGGAAATTTTGGAGGATTAATAAGAATTTTTCAAATTTAATTTATGTTGTTATAATATTTTTAAAATTAAAAATAAAGCAATCATATGCATTAATTTACCATTCTCTAAAAAACTACTCTTTTAAAAAATTTGTAAGATTTCTCTATTTTTCTTCATATTTTGCACCACTCAAAGTCTTTCCTTTCCTTTCCCTCCAAACTCGCAAATAAAGTCTAAGTCGTCAATGACTTATAAATGCACTTTAGCGGTTAATGACATACATGTCAAATAAGTGATTAATTAAGACCCCAAAAAACAAAAAAATAATTGTGCTAAACCTTCGATTTCTAAAGGAAATGAACCTTAAAACCGCCAAAAATTGTTCCCGTGATAAATCAAACTCATATTTGTGTTACAAAAAATCATTGTAAAAAAACTATTTGTGCTAAAAATATATTCTAATTTTATCTAAAAAAAAAATTATAAAAAATCATTAACAAAACATTATTCACCCAAACGTAATTTGTCGAGTATTTGTACCAAATTGATGTTTAAAAACATTATTGGACAACTGATGACAAACTGATAGTGAACATCACATACTGAGTGAGGATAAGAACAAAGGACAGCTAACAGAGTTTGCGACTCCTCCACTTTTGAAAGGCCCTGCCGTATCATTAATCTACATATTTGTACTGTTAAGTGATAGATGCTACAAACTAGCCATTAACAGTGTTCAGCAATAAACAAGGAGAACAACGCACCAAAAGAAACATGGTATTTGTCCACAAAAAAAAAAGGAACATTGAATCTTTATGCCCTCATTTGAAAACATAAGTGGGTGGGTAATATCTCTAAAATAAAAGACAAGCAAAAAATAGTATTTAGTATTACATGTAGGAAGCTAACTACATCCTCCTTCCACTTCAATAAAATGTGAACAAAATTCTGTCGGCAAAGCAAATTAAAAAGGGAAACCGATAAGGGTGCAAAGTACATCAACTCACTCCAGCTTTATACTGTCCATCTCGTTGATCACCTTTTCAAGCTGCAAACAAGACAGACGAAAATGGTTTACGTAAGAACTAATAATTACTTCGTAACAAAATGCAAGCAATGGGCTCCAAAAGTCAAATGTTTTTGTCTAAATTTTAGAGAGAATACTCTTGACAAATATAAATAATATGGACCGCAAAGGAGACGCAACCATACCTTAACAACCTGACGCAAGAAGTAATCTCCATACCGTTTGGAAGGTTTAGACTCCACAACATGAATTGTGTCCTGCAGTAAATGAAAACATCATTAAAAATTTGTTGCAGCATCATTAGAGATAAATATTGCTATACAGTTCAGTTCCTAAAGCCTGATTCTCGCCTTCAAGCTAGGACAATTAATATGAATTCCTGACCAAGAAGCGAGTTAACAAACGGTCTGAGCTCAGAGTTACTTGATCATCAATTTCATATAGATTTTGAGAACAACGAAATGATACTACTGTAACCAAAACAACACAGGTTTAAACTCAACAAAATACCTGTGTTAATGTAGCCCAGAAACTATTTAAAAAATTTAAAAACTGAATTTGAAATATGAATCTCTTCAAAGAGAAAAGGATTAGGCAAGAGGAAATAGTAAGCAAACTTACATCATCAATATAGAAATCTACATCAGCATTGGATATTATTTTTCCAGCACTATCAACAGCATGAGTCTTGTGCTTGTATGTCATCAAGATAGTCCTGCCAAGCAGCAAAATGGAAATGCATAAACAAACTAGTGTCCAAATATATATTTAATAAACAAAAAATAATATTGATCCAAGGAAATGCTAGATTAATTAGAAGTCTTGCAACCTTAAAGTTGGTTCATCTACTTCCATGTAACTTGCAAGTTTTGCAAGGGAGATTGTTGAATATACTTTCAAGAAGGTCCGGAGACCTGATAACAACTGTTGTTGCTTTGCTTCATAAAGGAACAGTTTCAATTGAAGTCTATACGCATCCTGGGGAAAGAAATAACTTTAAGTAATTTATATATTAAAAGGGGGAATTGGAAAGGAGCAAAAATAACATCTAAACGACAGCTGATGGGTTGAGTGGACTTTGTCAGATCATTGTAAACTTCAAATAAAGCCATTAACATAGAAGGCTCAAAGTCAATAGAGGTTTAAAAACAGACATGTGAACATAAATGTCGATAAATGAGCATATAACTGTAGAAAAAGAAGAAATATGTACCCCATAAAAATTCAGGTAACAAGCATGAGTCATTCTAAATGAAATTCAAGAGAACTTGAGTTTCAAAATGTCAAAATTCTTTTTATGACAGCTCACTAACTGCTCAACTGATTATAGATTAACAGATCATTTTCTCTTTCTCTTTATGCAGCTTTTTGGGAGATGGAGCTAGGTACTCCAAACCAAATTTATTTCACTCTGGAAGCAGAGATAATTGCTCATGAGTCACAAGTTAAACAAGAAAGAGAAAGAGAAAACAAGGACTTCGAAATTCAAATTTGAAGCTAATTGGAGCTAACTTCAAATTTGAAATGTTTGGGTCTATGCACTCACTCAAAATGCTCTATGGTCCAGAACCCAGATCACAGATGGAGTCTAAGATAAGATATACCTGGTTGTAATTTACTAGAGGCTCTTCAAAACTGGGCGCTGAAGGGGTAATAAACTTGGGGCATGCATATGAGAAGAGCTCATCATACATAGCAAAAGCCTCATCATCATATCGTTGCATTCTACTCATCTTTTCGCCATACTTCTCTCGCAACTGAGAGTTCACGGTTTCATCAACAAGCCTGCTTTGGGGGCAGAGCGAGAGGGAAATCGCCAGCAACGCATACATTTGTTCATTCTTCTTCAATATCTGTTCATATTGTGGAGACTTCTGATGGTACACCTTGTACTTAAAGATGTACAGTAGAATTTTGTTGAATTCACGAATTGCATCAACGTATCTGTAGAAAAGGCTACATTTCAGGCACACGTAAAAAAATAAAAAATAAAAAATAAAAAAATAAAAAACTTTTGAAATATATTTCTACAATGGAGATGCCACACCTTCAAATGATACTCAACTACTTGCCAATTTCTAATGAATCATAAATGCTCAGTTGTAATTCATAACCTAAGAACCCCAGAAAGAACCGAGATAGAAATCCCATGCCACGTGTGCAAGATGTTATTCTATATAAGACAACACACAATGAACACTACCAATATTATTTGAGCCTGTGGACATAAACACTACACTGACAGAATAGAGACGGCCATTCAAGTGATACAAGGCAAAGCTGCCTCAAATAAATAAGTAGTTTAGTTGGTAATCTTATTTTAGTTAGTTAAGACACGTGAATAGCTAACATCATGAAGCTATTAGTGAAAGAGCTACATGTCATCATATACGCACAAAACAGCAAGCAAGCAATTAATTAGTGGAAGTCATGACCTGCGGAGCATAAGATTGGCAAAACCGTAGTGGTAAATGGTGGTAATGTGGCATCCAATAACAATGGTGTAAACACCTGACTGACTAATATCAATAGGTTCCAAGCACTTGAGACCAGTGTGATAATCACCCAAGAGACAATGAACCCTCAGCAAACCAACCATACTAAAATACCCCAAAACTTTCAAGACATTGCTACCACCATTGTAATCATAGCCATCATTTGAAGTGAATTGCTCAAGCCCTTCCTTCTCCTGCTCGAGTATCTGAATAATCGTTGACTTCTCAACTAGCGCTTGCAAGAAGTTCAGAACACCAAAAACATTCCAAGCCTAAGACAGCAAAAGACAACATAATTAAGACCCTTTTTGGATGAACAGCTTCATTAAGAGCTTATGTAAAATATATTTCTACTACAAAAGATAAATGAAGCCAAAATAATTTCATATAAGTTGTAAGTTGTTTTCATAAGTCAAGTTGGAGAACTTGTGGAAGTGAGGTAAAAACAGCTATGGAACATGTCATAAGTTGTTTACATAAGCTCTACCATAAGCACTTATTTACCATGATAAGCGCTTGAGTATAAGCTATTTCTATAACAAAGGATAAATAAAGTTAATTGTTTTCATATAAGCTATATAGTTGTTGTAATAAACTATCTTGGAGAGCTTATGGAAATAAGCTTAAAACAGTTTATGAACATGTCATAAGCTGTTTTCGTACGTTCTCTCGAACAGTCTCACAGGTTGTTTGTGCGGATGGATAAGCTCAAATAAGTCCATCCAAACAGACCCAAACTCAAATAAATCAATCCAAACAGACCCTAACTCTGATAAAATAGATAAATAAAAAAAAAAAACAAATACAAATGAAATTCAACTTTACACAATGAATTACAATAAAAATGAGCTAATTATATATACCTGATCGAACTGTTTCAAGAGAGCAATTTCTTGTTCAGTTTTGTTCTTCATTTTAGCACGATACTGACAAAAGCTTTGAAACTGATAAACAAACTCGTCAACCATATCCCAAAGCCATTGATTCGGAAGCTGCATATTGACAACACCATGAAGAACAACCTGAAAGAGACTACAGTAATTATCCCACGAATCGATTCTCTGACGAAGCGTAGGAGTGAGACGAGCATAGAGGTGGCGAAACCACATCTCACGGTAGAGAAGACAGAAGACATGGTCGTTGTCGACGTATTGAGCGACGGCGTCTACGGAGGGCCATGGTGTGTCCTTGAAGAAACGCTCAGATAGGGTTTGGAAAGAGGTTTCGTACATTTGGTGGATCTCGTATACATTCTTCTCTCTGATGTGACGGTAGAGGTGAACAACAAAGGTTTTGACTGGATCGGGAACGAAGTTGGGATCGTAGCCTAGGTCTTGAGCTTGGAGACGTTCTTCGTCGTTCGCCATTGTCGCAGCAGATTCAGAGAGAGTGAAGGTAGCTTACGGCCGCAGTATCCAAACAGATTAGGGTTTTTGTTGTTTCACTGCGATTAATTTACTCTCAGGATATTTGTTTTTAGAGAATTGTTGTTCGCACACGTTGTTTAGCTGAGAAACACAACTAAATTATCTAAATACCCCCTCGGTAGTTAACTGCATAGGAATTTGAAATCCGGCTGCAGTTAACTGCCGAGGAAATATTTCATCAGATGAAACAGCCACCTGCTCCCCCTACACACTATTTTCTTCATCAACTTCATTTTCCATCTCCATTCCAATCCCAAAATCCAATATTTTTTTCCAACAATCCTTGATCCAAAATCATTCAAGCATCAAGCATAGGAGGTATCAACACACTTTTGATGTAAAAAAACAGGTATTGTGCATTTTATTCGATTGATTTTTTTATTATTTTATGGGTATCTACGTGAGTTACATAGAACCCTGTCATGGGAATCCTCGGTAGTATACTATCGAGGAAAACCTCGGTAGTAAGGTGCCGAGGAACTCTTGGTGAAAATTTTTCACAGCGAAAAATGGCAGCTACTGCCAGTTTTCAAAAAAAAATTTCTTTTATTTTTTTTTTGTTTTTTTTGTTTTAATTCATCATGGCATTGATGTTTATACATTAGTTAGTTGTTAATTCATGTTTATATGTTGTATAATTATAGTAATGGTAGAGAACGCGGAAGATGTTCCGGGAGAGACAAAAGAAAATTTTGTTGAAAATTCCGGAGATGTCAAACCGCCTAAGGTTGAAGCGAAACCAAACATTGATGGAGTTTTCGTCAGTGTTGAAGCTTCAAAGTATGTTGCCGGCTTCGATGTCCTCCCACTTCAAGCCCACGAGGTCGACACGGCTAGATTTTTTTTAGACGACGTTAAGTCGAAAGATAGAGATGAATTGCTTGAGTGGGTGCGTCGACAAGCAAATAAGGCGGGATTTACAATTGTCACACAAAGATCAAGCTTGATCAATCCAATGTTCCGGCTAGTGTGTGAAAGGAGTGGAACTCACAATGTTCCGAAAAAAACCGAAGCATGCGAGAACGGGCTCAAGAAAATGTGGTTGCTTATTCATGATTAGTGGATATCAAAGTAAGCAAACAAAGGAATGGGGATTGAACATTCTTAATGGAGTTCACAACCATCCCATGGAGCCGGCTTTAGAAGGACACATTCTTGCCGGTAGATTAAAGGAGGACGACAAGAAGATTGTAAGTGACTTGACCAAGAGCAAGATGCTTCCAAGAAATATTTGGATACATTTGAAGAACCAAAGACCACATTGCATGACAAATTTGAAGCAAGTGTACAATGAACGTCAACAAATATGAAAGGCAAATAGGGGTGACAAGAAGCCGTTGCAATTTCTAATCTCGAAGTTGGAGGAGCACAACTATACTTATTACTCAAGAACACAACTTGAAAGTAATACTATTGAAGATATTTTTTGGGCTCATCCAACTTCCATTAAGTTGTTTAACAATTTTCCAACGGTTTTGGTTATGGACTCCACCTACAAAACCAACATGTATAGGATGCCAATGTTTGAGGTAGTTGGGGTGACTTCAACCGATTTGACATATTCGGTTGGGTTTGAATTTATGACACATGAGAAAGAGGAAAACTTTGTTTGGATTTTAAAAATGTTGCGTAAACTTCTTTCGTCAAAGATGAATATGCCTAAGGTGATTGTTACCGATAGGGATATGTCTTTGATGAAAGCGGTTGCACATGTTTTTTCGGAAAGTTATGCAATGAATTGTTACTTTCATGTGCAAGCTAATATTAAACAAAGGTGTGTCTTAGATTGTAAATATCCTTTGGGCTTTAAAAAGGATGGGAAAGAGGTGAGCAATCGCGATGTGGTGAAGAAGATAATGAAGGCATGGAAAGCTATGGTTGAATCGTCCACTCAACAGTTATATGCAAATGCATTAGTGGAGTTCAAAGATTCATGTAGTGATTTCCCAATTTTTGTAAATTCTGTCATGACCACCTTGAATGAAGTGAAGGACAAAATTGTGAGGGCATGGACAGACCATGTGTTGCATCTAGGTTGCAGGACCACAAACAGGGTCGAATCGGCTCATGCTTTGTT
Source organism: Medicago truncatula (assembly GCF_003473485.1). Lineage (NCBI taxonomy): Eukaryota > Viridiplantae > Streptophyta > Magnoliopsida > Fabales > Fabaceae > Medicago > Medicago truncatula. The sequence continues at coordinate 54,361,616 of NC_053044.1, forward strand.
GAAGAAATACTTGGACAATAGTGTGGGTGATTTGGGTACTTGTTGGGAGAAAATACATGACATGTTGTTGCTTCAGTTCACTGCTATACAAACATCCTTTGGTCACAGTGTTTGCGTGTTGGAACATAGATTCAAAGATGTTACTTTGTACTCGGGGTTAGGTGGTCATGTGTCCAGATATGCTTTGGACAACATTGCTTTGGAAGAGACACGTTGTAGGGAAACATTGTGCATGGACAATGACATTTGTGGTTGTGTTCAAAGGACATCTTACGGCCTACCATGTGCATGCGAAATTGCTACTAAGCTCCTTCAAGAGAAGCCAATTTTATTGAATGAGATATACCACCATTGGCTAAGGTTATCTATGGGCGAAGAAAGTAACGAAGTTGCTTTTTGTGTCGAGGTTGAGTTGAAGGCTATTGTAGAACGTCTAAAGAAACTCCCTTTCCAAATGAAGCTTGAGGTCAAAGAGGGTTTACGGCAGTTGGCATTTCCTGAAACAACCTTGATGTCTCCACCACCACGAAAAGTACCAACCAAGAGAGCAAAGAAAAAAGTCGACATTGCGAGGTCTAAAGGAAAAATTACATCGACTAGTCGGATCCCTTCTTCTTGGGAGGTTGTTGATTCCCAAAATCCGGATAGCCAACCGTCGCCATCACCAACAACATCATCGTATAAAAGGAAAAAAGGTGCTCGTCTTGGTAAAACATCACTTTCCCCACTTCCACCACCTACTCGGTATCCAAAGCCTAAGGCTATCCCGGTTATGCGTCCTATTGATTATATGCCACGCTTCATGCTTCCATTTATTGAAAAAGGGGTGGATGTTATCGGCGATGGACATTGCGGATTCCGGGCTATAGCCGAGTTCATGGGCTTCACCGAAAAAAATAATCTCATGATCCGTACACATCTTATTCAAGAGTTGATAGATCATAGAGATGATTATGTTGAAGTATTTGCGGGTGAGGATCGTTATAACTACATTTTTAAACGGATTACATCCTCCCGCAAATACAAAAACTTGTGCACATCTTGTTGATAAGTGGTTGACTTTTCCGGACATGGGACACATTGTTGCTAATTATTACAAAATGTGTGTGGTGGTGTTGACAAATCTTGAAGTTGGAAAATCGGAATCGTTTTTCCCACTAAGAGGGCCACCACCGCCGGGTAATCAAAAAACTTCCATCTTGTGCCTTGGGGCAATTCCAAATCATTTTGTGCTTATTTCCTTGAAGAATGGTTGTCCACTACCTCCATCATCTACGGAGTTGCACAATCACAAGAAAGAAGACGCGGTGACTTGGGAAGATGAGTATTTGGATCAACATGAGTTGTTCCGAAAGCTCATGGCTATTGAAAGTGGAAACAAACCGTCCAAACCACAAAAGGAGTCAAACAAAGTGGCGCCTATTTTGTTGGACACTCCCGAAAAACCAAAGCAACAATTTGAAGTTATTGCGGAAGATGAGGAAGATTCTATGTCACTTGATCTTCTCCAATCACTTGGTCTTTAATGAGTGATTTTTTTGTCGGTGTTAGTTTTTTTTTTTTGGTAGAAATTACACCGACGTATTTTTTGGGGTCGAAATTGTAACGCCAATTTTTTGTGGCCAATATATAACTAACATTATGTAATTTATATTGATATATATATATATATATATATATATATATGGTAATATGACTTTTATGTGGTGAAAATAATGCAATACTTATTTATAACTTATTAATGTTTACGCATTTGATTTATTCGTTATTACATTCCATTTAATTTTGTTCTAATATATGATTCTTTTGTTAATTTTTTTTTCAAGTGAGACATGTCTGAGGTTGCACAAATTGAAGGGTGTGTTAGGTACTCCGCGTTTAAAAAGACGGTTAAGGTTATGATAACGCCGACGGACTCTCTTGACAATTTGAAGGCACAACTTAACACTTATTTTGAGCATCTTGGTGAAAATCAATATACACGTCACTTATTTGGTCAAATGCCATGCATAGACCTAGAAGAAGATAGAGATGAATACGCATGGAAAACGGCAAGCTATATGTCTTTGCTTATTCGCGACGACGGCGACGTCGGATTTGTGTTTCGGAATATGGTGGAAGATAATATATTATATATGTATGTTCGTTCCATATGCAATTGCGTTGAATGTAAGTAGGGATTTAATTTAATGATGTGTAATGAGTAGTTTAATTATGGACACTTTGGAATGTTTTGAGTAGTTTAATTTGATGAATTTCAAACGTTTGTTTAATTTTAACCAAATGTCAGTTTAATTTAATTATGAACAATTGTAAAAGATATTGTACTTATCTTCATTATGTCCGAGTTTCAATCTTGTATGAATTATTTTGCCTTTGGAAATGCTCTGATTTAATTACAGGTAAAAACTGGCCGAAAAAATGGCTTGGAAATGTTTAAAATTATGCAGACCCACTGTCTGCATAATCAGTTTTCCTCGGCAGTTAACTGCAGCCGGATTTCAAATTCCTCGGCAGCTAACTGCAGAGGGGGTATTTGGATAATTTACTTGTGTTTCTCAGCCAAACAACATGTGGGAACAGCAATTCTCTTGTTTTTAAGGAAGCAAATACAGTAACTTTGCATCCAGAACTGTGGAATCAATTTTTCAAAAATCAAAAAAGTGTCATTTTTAACCTTAACCACTGCTGCTCCGATTAACGCAACCCTTATTTTTAATAGTTTTTTTTAGGGGAATAAAGTTTTTTAGTACACTCTACAAAAAATGATTTTTTATATGTACAATTCAATGGTGTCTTAACCCCTTTTTGTCACAGGTTTAAATGTGAAGAAGTAAAATGTTCGAGGTTCGAACATCGACTCATGCATATATTATAAGTTCACGGAAACTTCAATCTCATCAACTAATAAACGCGACAACTCACGTGTTTTTAAACACGTTAAATATTCTAACAACATATTATTGAATATATGTATAAAATAATTTTACACTAACATTACATACAAATAAAATCCATTTTTTAGTTTTTATTTTGAAATTTTAAATTCTCTTTCGGCTGAACTTAATTCAAATAAATTTTAAATAATGATTTGTCTATCCAATACAATATTGCATATGTCAAAGACAAATAAAAATGGTAAGTTTTTATTGAAAACAAAAATTGTTTATTGTAAAATTATGTGAGAAGCCTACATTGGACGATTAAACTCTCTCTCTCTCTCAAGATATTTAATAACGAGACATTCTCAAAGTTGGATGTCTCGTTAATCGTTATATAAAACCCTTTAAATTTTATGAATGTAGTTGGAAGGGGAGATCTCACGAAAAAGTAGACAAGGAGATTCTCGAACAAAAATTAGTTATCATCAAAGTAGATAGATACTTCACATCAATAAATAAAGGAGAATGTTAACCAATGTCCTTAGAACATTTGTTAAAGTACCAAAATAAGTAATTTTGCAATAAAAAGTTGTGTAATTTGAAGACGTCAAAGTTAATTGAAATCGAAGTATTGATCAAAATTATTAGTTCCGATCAATAGTCAAATTAATTTTTCAACTCTATTTATAAGTAGGGCAATGCAATTATTCTCTACAGTTGCGTTAATCCATAAGAGTTTATGAAAAAGAAGAATGTTAACCAATGCTTAAGCATCCAAAACAAGTAAGTTTTTATGAAAAAATTGTGTAATCATTTCTTGATCAAAAATAACATGTTATATTTCCAAGACAAAATTTCTATTTGAAAATTCTTTAATCATTGCCCTAAGGACACTGGTTAGCAATTGATAGCTACCATAGACATTATGTCCATGGGTCGGGGGTTCGAATCCCAGATTCCCCACTTCTCCACCATATTGTGTGTGAATCTCGCCACTAGATTGCACTTAAGGTGAGAACATGTCAAATTGTCAGGAACCTACCTCAGATTCAAAATATGCTGAGCTTTTCTTTTTCAAACAGAAAATATTTAAACATCAAGAGATTCATTATCTTAAGATATTGGCTACTTGCCAAGCACAAAGCTGTGGAAAAAAGCTCAGCGACAAGCTCCCAAACGTGATCTTTTGAAGTTTCAAGATTACTCTATGGCCTATAACTTCACGCAAAAGTAAAAACCACTTTATCTATTAAGTAGCTCCAAATGAAGCACACAAACCATGTAAAAAAAGTGAGCACGAACAGAGATTACTATGCCATCCACCTCAGGAAGTCAAAGCTTGGTCATTAACAAATTAATAAATATTAACAAACTAAACTACCTCGATCCCTAATATATGAGGTGAAATCCTCGTCCAAAGGAGCATCAAGTCCATACTAGTCCATACCCCTTTAACCAACATCTGTAATTGTTATCCTCATCCAAAGGAGCATCAAGTCCATACTCCTTTAACCAACATCTGTAATTGTTATTCTCGTCTTATGATACATGCTGAAACAATTATTTGTCCAAAACTGAATTCCACCCATCATAGCATTCTTCAATTCATGAAAGGCTTGAAAGATGGTGCCAACTTCTTAGAACTGAATTTATCGAGTTCACGGTATTTGCCTGTTTGAGTTAGTATGTGTTAAATGAGGTGCCTCCTCATAACTGTCGGGTTCATCTTCTTCATCAGAAGAAAGAAGGGATGAACCCATCCATGCTTTAAAACCTTCATTAACACGTCTTTCCACCTCTGGTGTGACTTCCAGGGGAGTCGTTTCCAACATTTCGAGACCTAGATTTCGTCCACTAAAGCTCCCCTCATCAAGAATCAAAGCTGCCTTTCTCCTAAGGAAGAAGGCAGTGCCACCGTATAGAACAGCCAGTCCCCACGATGCAACTTCATAGCACCAAAACAAAGGTGTAGAGCAGTTGCTCATGAATGTCAAGAGACTTGAACCAAGAAACAAGGCAAGAAGACCAAAGATGATGGCAAATATAAGATTCAAGATGGATAGACAGCGAACGCCACCTGTAGGTTATCCAATATAAAACTTCAATTAATTGAACCAATAAAATTTTCCAGTGTCGGATGAAAAATGAGGCCTTAATTGAAAGTGCACAGAAGGACATAAGTGAAAATATCAGACAGTAGAGGAATCATACCCCGTCTTGAGGCACAATAATTATTGTCAACCACCTTCAAGCATCCATGCCTTGTTGGAGCAGAATAAGCTACAGTGATACCTGCAAGATAATTATAATATAAAATACAAGATAATATACCAGGAATATAAAATAAGTGTTTATTTATAAACAATCAAATAATACTGCACAACTAAAGAAGAGAAGAGTTATAAAATAGGCTGTGTATAGTACAGTAAAAAACAAGTTATGGATCAAGAGGGGAAGTACAAAATAGAGAATGGAAAATCACTCTTTAAATAAATATTTGGATTACAGTTTGCACATTAATTTGCAGTTTGGCAAAATAAACAGCAACAACCAAGCCTTATCCCACTAAGTGGGGTTGGCTAAATGGATCAAATTACACCATAATGGTCTATGATACACCATATTTGGATCCAACTCATTAATCTCTAAACCTTTCCTAATAGTTTCTCTTAAATTTTTTCTAGGTCTTCCTCTCCCTCTTTCGATCCGACTCTCCTCCATCTGATCTACTCTTCTTTCTACAACATAGGTCTTCTCTCTACATGCCCAAACCACCTAAGCCTATTTTCTACCATCTTTTCTACTATAGGTGCTACCCCAACTCTCCCTATTGGATTGCAGTTTGCACCTTAATTTGCAGTATGTTTGGCAAAATAGATATATGTTTTCCTATTGAATAAAACCATAGTTTGCAAACTTATATCCAAATATGCTCTTAGCTGTTGGCACCACAAACCATCAAATATGTTCAAGATCATCAATTCAAGAAGACAATAAAAAAAGGATTAGTTCTGCAAAAACTTAAGCTATAGATTAAATATAGTCCAGAGCATGATAATGTGGCTGGCAATCTTAAAATCACGTTATTTGTGAAATCTTTAAAAGGAAATTACATGGTTGGAACTGTCCTTTTATCGAAAAATTCCAACAAGGTCAGGGGATTGTACTGAAAGTACAAATGAGAAACAGAAACAGTCCAACATAACAGAGATGGCATTTGTGCAACTCTTGAATTGACAAATTGGTGCAGGCTGCAGCTGGTATCGGTTGCTTCTCTTAAGTTGAAAAAGTAAAATTATTTGATTTGGATGAAGCAAACTATACGGTTATGCAAAGTTAGACATCCAAGATTTGAGAATGTGGCACTACTCTGCTCTAAAATTGACACTTCTCCTTCTCGACTTTCATCTTAGAAATGAATCAAGTGATAAAAGTTACACAAATGCTAGGAAGATTTCCAGAAAAGCACCAAGTGGTCAAAGTCTCTAATAATCCTCTAGAATACTATAAATCTTAGATTCAAATTTATAAAGAGGACAGAAGCATACTTATATCGCTGATGTCAAACATACAGCAAATAACAAGATCCATAACTATAGTTTGTCTTTGCATTCTAATTTCCAAAAATCATAAACTAGACAAGTTTATGGAGAACTCAAAACAATTTCCATTATAAGCATCACGGTTATTATCAATTCAACTTGCATCATATAAATCAATGCTTTTTCTCTCTCTCTCTCTCTCTCTTTCTCTCATTTAATATTTTATTGACATTAACCATCTTCATTAGGTTTTCTAATTTCTATACTTTTAATTCAAAGCTTTTTCCTTTTAGCTGTGATTTCACCATGAAAAGGATTATATCTACAGTTGAGTTCTCCCCATTTTTTAGCAGCATACTCTTGAAATTTGTTTCAATGCCAAAAAATCCTCCGCCTCAAAGGAACTGCAGTCTGCTACCTATGATATTGTCTTAATTATTATATCACATGGCAACTATAAATATTTTCAAATCAAAACTCTCAAAAAATTACATGCAATCTCATCTCTGGGTGTAGACCCTGGTTTTAGAGAAACTCAAAAAATGTAGCTTTTGTAAAATCACTGTCACTGTGATTCAACTCTGAGATTCTGTTAAACTCGCTGTGAATCCAAACATACACTAATATCCTTTTATTGTCTAGCATGCGTGTATTAATAATCAGATAAAATTAAATCCTCCTAGAATGGAACGATGAAATTAAATTTCTTACCAGCAATGAGATAGACGCCGGAAAGCACGAAAACAATGAAAGAAGGAATGAACACAACCATCCAATAATAATCAGCAATCTCTTGATCGGTAAGATAAAAAGCACCAGGAATCAAATCCGAATAAGAGCCACCTTTCATTCCTATTTCTATCGATTGAATTTTCCGAACGCAAAACGGTCTCTTCCCATCGCTACCGGGAAACACTATCTTCAAACTAATAACCGTAGAAACAATGATTGCAAGCCAAATTATAGCCACAAAAGAAATTGTCACTGGTCTTTGAAGCTTGCCCCAAGCTTTTTGTTCTTCTCTGAGACTCTCGTACTCGCGCTTGGGCATAAAGGCTTGCCGAAGCGCGTCGCTGATGATCGACATCGACAGAAACAGCAACCGGCTTTTAAATTAGGGTTTCCAATTTCTTCCAGATTGGTTTATTAAAACCCCAACTCTGATGAATTTAATCACTGAAATCTATTGCTGCAGAGTGAGAGTGGTTCAAAATTGTAATGAAGGATCAGCGTTTGAATCTCGAATTAAAAATGAAATGATTAAGAGAATTGTTGTTCCTGATTTGACTGTGACACACGAACGAGTATTTTATGAAAATGCCTTTTTATAGTTTACTGGCGAAGTTTTTAGTAAACTCACGGCAGTTTTCGGTAGTTAACTGCTGAGGAAATCTGAACTAAACCAGAACGCAGAACCATTCCCATTTCCAAAACAATTTCAAAATTCTCAATTTCTCTCCAATCTTCACCAAATCCATTTTCACGAATTGCAAGCAAATCAAGTGTACATTATCACAAGTAAGTTGTGTCAATCATTTTAATGTTAATGTTAATTTGTTTAGGTTGATTTTTTTAAAAAAATTAGAGTAGTTTGTATGTGGTTAGGGTTGATTTTAAAATTGACAATTTGATGATTGCATGTGTAGTTTAGGAATTGATAAATGAATGTAGTTGTTGCCTATGTTGTTTAAATCATAATGTGGCTTTGAATGGTGGCAAATGAACACAATTTGAATATGTTTTATACTTTACACACAAAGTGTTTGATAAAATGCCTCAGTGACAATTTTATAAATTATTTAGTTAGTTTAGGTTATGGAAATGATATAAATGATGTTAATATAGTTTGGTTAAGTGTATATTGATTTTTTAGTTAGTTTAGGTTACGAGAATTATGATGGACACAAATGATTTAGTTGTATAGAAATGATTGAGTGTACGTTAATTATATATTGAATGATGTTTAGGTTATTATGGAAATGATAGACATAAATTTTATTGTAATGATGATTATATTGAATGATTTTAGGTTATGGAAATGATGTTCATTGTTGTACTTTTAATGAGTTTGATTATGTTTATGTTTAGTTTAGGTTTAATGTGTTTGATTAGGTTATGGAAATGATGTTAATTTTATTATTTTTTGTGTAGATATGGTCGATCAGGACCCCATTGATCCATCTAAGATGATTGGTGGTAGGCGTGCGATGACTCAGAGCTACCGGAGGGAGAGGCAGAGCGGCCACATCCCAAAGAGGGGTAGAGGTCGGAGGGGAGATGGTTCAGGGAGCTCTCAGGCTACACAACCTGAGGAGTCACAGGTTGTTGACCCGTCACAGCCTCTTGACCAGTCTGGGGTGGAGTATGTAACACCCCGTTTTCCCAATATACAAATTTCTTAAACAATTATCAGAGTAAAAACCATAAATGGGATATCACATAGAAACGTAATCCAAAACAGTTAAATAATGATTTAACCTTCACAAATTATCTTTAACATAGCAGCGGAAAATCATAATCATAATTCGTAAAACGATTTTGGCACGCAGGCCCAACAAGTATCTCAAAAGAGTTTATCAAAACATAAGCAGTTCACGTAAAAGAATGAAGCATGTTATAGCATATAACCCCATCCCGTTACGTATCAGAGCGACCTAGACGACACAGTGAAGGCAAGGCCAACTCACGAAGCAACTGCACACTAAGCACGATCACCTGCAAGTTACCCATACGAAGGGCAACATTTCCAAGCAGAAGGGGTGAGATTTCATAATACAATAACATTAATCAATGTAATCGAGAATCATAAATTAACATCATATTCATTCTATTTCTAACTTTGCATAATTGCTAAACAGTTATCACGTAATCATATATCCAATCATTAGGAATAACATAACATAATCAATAAACACATATCACGTAATCACATAATCAATCATCATCAACAAGGCATCTTAATCATGACAATGTGACAATGCTCTTAGACTTCTTATATGCATGTGGTACCAATCGTCATCATAAGTATTAATATACTTTAATCGTGCGGAGGACAAAGCTCCTATAAAACGTGCGGAGGACAAAGCTCCTAATTTTCGTGGTGAGGACTAAGCTCAATGATATGCTATGCATGGACACTTATGAACAAAACACGTAATCATCGTAATCAACATGCATCCAATAATTTGGAGCTAAACCTTATCATATACATATGCACTTAGTTAAATAACGGAAGCAGCATAAACAAATCTCATATCAAGATGATATCATTATATCAATAGCACATAAATTGCATTATTATCAAACCTTCATATCTTGCATGAATATACAATACATTAGTTCTTGCTCAATGAATATCAATATAACTTAAACAACTCTACAACTGCATTAAACGTCATCACTAGGTCTCAATACCAATTAGGGGTTCACTCTTGATCAACACATGCGACACAGATCGCACAAACACTCAAGCAACTACATTCTGGTTGTACTCGCGAGGCGAGAGTACTTACTCGCCATGGCGAGTAACACTAATCTCCCAAACTGATGTTGTTCTGGGTTCAATCCTGTCCTAAAAATCATTCCTAATCGTCTCTAGGTATGTTTAGGCACTCAAAGGCATACAAGGTTCAACTAAAAAGGTCGAAACACGAAATATGACATGCTCTCTGCCTAAGCTCGCGAGGCGAGGAAAGGTTACTCGCCATGGCGAGTTGCACCAGACAACTCGCGAGGCGAAGGGGAAAGGCTCGCGTGGCGAGCGATGAATCTTCATCACTCGCGAGGCGAGGATCATAGCTCGCCGTGGCGAGCGATGAATGTCGCTACAGCCAGGCTTCCTAAAATCACAAAAATCCGACGTTTCACATGGTTCTAAGCTTGGTTTTGATTCCAGAATTCATCCTAAACATATTCTAAGGTTACAGGACAATTCTTACATCAATCTAAACAAGTTTTACCGTTTATTCTCAAATTTTAGGGTTTTGACCTAATTCCAAAACTCCTCTAAATCAATCCTAACTTTGTCAACTAATCATCAGAATTACAGAGGTTAATGCTACTGAGTTATTAGTCCCACCCTTACCTGGTTATGAAGAAAATCGCAGCCCTCTTGATCTCTTGCTCCTCTCCAAGCTTTTTCTCCCTTTTCCAAAAGTTTTCACGTACAATCAGTTTTTTCCAACAATTAGGTCTTCTCTATTTATATCTCTTCCTAATTACTTATCTTATCTCAATTTCTCCCCCAAAACTATCTAAAATATCAAAACAGCCCTCAACTAAATATTTTATATTATTTTCAAATCTTTATTTTATTTAACAATAAAATAAATTCTCTAATCTTATCAAATCCTCCAAAACTCAAAACTTATCACGTCATCAATCAAATCATCAAAATCACCACAAATCATCAAAACATATCAAAATCATGTATTTATTATATAATTATAATATAATTGTCTAAACTCGATTAAATAAACGATTAAACGAAAGTGGGCGTTACAACTCTCCCCCACTTAAAAGATTTTCGTCCTCGAAAATTTACCTCAAGCAAACAACTCTGGATAAGACTCCAGCATCTTACTCTCAAGCTCCCACGTCAAGCTTTCACCAGTCGCTCCCGACCAAACGACTCTCACGAGAGGTATCTCCTTGCCTCTCAACGTCTTCACTTTACGATCATCAATCCTCAACGGTAAAGTCTCTACCGTAAGGTTGTCTCTAATTTGCACATCGTCACTTTGGATTACATGAGATGGATCCGGAACATACTTTCGAAGTTGCGACACATGGAAAACGTTGTGCAAATTCGAAAGATGCGGCGGTAAACCCACTCGGTAAGCCACCGTTCCAACTCTTTCCAATATCTGATACGGACCAATGAACTTCGGGGTCAACTTCTTTGACTTCAAAGCACGTCCTACACCAGTCATAGGAGTGACTCTCAAAAACACGTGGTCTCCTTCCTGAAATTCAAGATCTTTTCTACGCTTATCATGATAACTCTTTTGTCGACTCTGCGACGCCTTCATTTTCTCTTGGATCATCTGAACTTTCTCAGTAGTTTGCTGAACAATCTCTGGTCCTAAGACCACTCTTTCTCCTGATTCAAACCAACACAACGGAGTTCTGCATCTCCGACCATACAAAGCCTCGAACGGTGCCATTCCAATACTAGAATGATAACTATTATTATAAGTGAACTCGATCAACGGAAGATGACTATCCCAAGTTCCTCCTTGCTCAAGAACACAAATTCTCAACAAATCCTCTAGCGACTGAATTGTCCTCTCCGACTGACCATCTGTCTGTGGATGATACGCCGAACTCAATCTCAACTTCGAACCCAAAGCCTCTTGCAAACTTTTCCAAAATCTAGAAGTAAATCTTGGATCTCTATCTGATACAATGCTCGAAGGAACACCATGCAACTTCACAATCTCTTTGATGTAAATCTCTGCCAACTGGGCAACAGGGAAACTAATATTAATCGGTAGAAAATGAGCTGACTTCGTCAACCTATCAACAATAACCCAAATTGCGTCGCTCCCTCTAGGAGTATTCGGCAAACTCGTCACAAAATCCATGGATATACTATCCCATTTCCATTCTGGCACGTCTAAAGGTACCATCATTCCAGCAGGTTTCTGATGCTCAACTTTCGACTTCTGACAAACTAAACAGGAATACACAAACTGTGCCACATCTCGTTTCAAACCAGACCACCAGAAAATTTTCTTTAAATCATGATACATCTTCGTAGCTCCCGGATGAATACTCAAGCTACTTCTATGACTCTCTTCAAGAATCATCTTCTTAATCTCTTCATTGTCTGGGATACAAATTCTTCCTCGGAATCTCAACACACCTTGATCATCGATTTTAAAATCATTGTTTTCAGTCTGATCTCTAGCAACCAACAAGTCCACAAACTTTACATCAACTTTCTGTGCTTCCTTGATACTTTTCAGAAATTCACTATCAATCTTCAGCATACCCAGTTTCACACTCTGAGGTGACCATTCGCAAACCAAACTCATATCTCTAAACTGTTCAAGCAATTCGAACTCTCTGACCATCATGGCGGACATATGCAATGTCTTCCTACTCAAGGCATCTGCAACAACATTAGCTTTACCTGGATGATAATTCAAACCAAAGTCATAATCCTTCAACAATTCAAGCCATCTTCGCTGTCTCATATTCAATTCCTTCTGATCGAACAAATACTTCAAACTCTTGTGATCACTAAACACCTCAAATCTCGAACCATACAAGTAATGTCTCCATATCTTCAATACAAAGACTACAGCCGCCAACTCGAGATCATGCGTAGGATAATTCTTCTCATGAATTCTCAACTGTCTTGAAGCATAAGCTACCACTTTACCTTCTTGCATAAGTACACCTCCTAAACCCAACTTGGACGCATCACAATATACCACAAAAGGTTCATCTGACTTCGGCAAAATTAACACTGGAGCAGTCGTCAAACGCTTCTTCAATTCACCGAAACTTTTCTCACAATGAACGTCCCACACAAAAGTTTTACCTTTACAAGTCAACTGCGTTAGCGGAAGAGCTAACTTAGAAAACCCTTCAATAAACCTTCTATAGTAACCAGCTAAACCCAAGAAACTTCTAATCTCAGTAACTGACTTAGGAGTCTCCCACTGTGATACCGCTTCAACTTTAGACAGATCCACTGCAATTCCATCACCAGAAATAACATGGCCTAGAAAACTCACTTCTTCCAACCAGAATTCACACTTAGACAATTTAGCATAAAGTTTCTTCTCTTTCAACACTTGCAAAACAATCTTCAGATGCTCGGCATGTTCTTCTTCAGTCTTGGAGTAAATCAAAATATCGTCGATGAACACAACTACGAACCGATCCAAAAATGCATGGAAGATGCGATTCATATACTCCATAAACACTCCAGGTGCATTGGTAACTCCAAAAGGCATAACTTTATATTCATAGTGACCATAACGCGTTCTGAAAGCCGTCTTCTGCATATCTTCGTCTTTTACTTTAATCTGGTGATAACCTGATCTCAAATCAATCTTGCTGAAAACTCGTGCACCCACTAGCTGATCCATCAAATCATCAATTCTCGGAAGTGGATACCTATTCTTGATAGTTACCTTGTTCAACTGTCGATAATCAATACACAACCGCATACTACCATCTTTCTTCTTTACTAACAAAACCGGCGCTCCCCAAGGTGAAACACTTGGTCTAACAAACTTCTTCTCAAGCAAGTCTTCCAACTGTTTCTTCAACTCAGATAACTCGGAAGCAGACATACGATAAGGTGCCATCGAGACCGGCTTCGTTCCAGGAACAAGATCAATAGAAAACTCAACTTCTCTCTCTGGAGGCACATCAGGAATCTCATCTGGAAAAACTTCAGGAAATTCACACACCACCGGTAACCTGTCAATCACTGCTTGATTCTCAATAGATATAGTAGCCATTAACGAAAACATCAAGATACCGTCGCGTTCCAGTTGCTTCAGCTGCTTAGTAGATAAAAACTCTGCACCACTTTCCTCTTCGACGGAAGAGAAATGTACTGACTTGCTAAAACAATTAATAAGAACGTGGTTGTACTCTAACCAGTTCATACCCAAAATCACATCCATACCACTCAAAGGTAGACAAACTAAATCCATTTCAAAATCACGACCAAACATAGACAAAGGACATTTCAAACATACGAGAGAAGTAGTCACCGAACCCTTAGCTGGAGTTTCGACAACCATCTCTCCATTCATATCAGACAAATCAAGACCCAAAACAGAAACACAATCGAAAGCAATAAAACAATGCGTAGCACCAGTATCAATAATAGCAACTAAAGGAGTATTATTAATATAGCAAGTACCTCTGATCAAACGATCCTCATTCTCTGTCTGAGTCCCAGTCAAAGCAAAGACCCTACCAGTAGTCGGCGCCCTCTTAAGCTGAGTACACTGAGAACTAATGTGACCTTCTCCATTGCAGTTAAAGCACACAATGTCTGCACGATTACAATCAGCTACGACATGACCCTTCTTACCACACCGGACACACTTCTTGATTTCCTCAGAACAGGCGTTGCTCTTGTGGCCTTTCTCACCACAATTGAAGCACACAATCTCAGCAGCATCCTTCTTCTTAGGCCGCCTAACGTCGACCATCTTCTGTTTACCTTTGTCAGCGGGGGCACTGTACGGCTTAGGACGACTCTGCTGTCCCTTGCCCTTCCTCTCATTCACTACCTTGTAGTGAGCCTTCGTATCCTCTTCGTAGATCCTGCAGCTATTAACCAAATCCTGAAAAACTCTCAGCTGTTGGTATCCAATCGCCCTCTTAATGTCGGGCCTCAAACCGTTCTCGAACTTGATGCATCTCGAGAACTCAGCATTCTCTGCAGTATAGTGCGGATAGAACTTAGACAGCTCCACGAACTTGGCAGCATACTCTGTCACGGACATATTTCCTTGCTTCAGCTCAAGGAATTCGATCTCTTTCTTCCCGCGAACATCTTCCGGAAAGTATCTTCTCAGGAACTCTCTCCTGAAAACAGCCCAAGTCACAACAGCTCCCTCCTGCCCAAGGGTAGGCAGAAGAGCAACCCACCAGTCGTCAGCTTCTTCGGCTAGCTGATGAGTACCAAACCGCACCTTCTGATCTTCAGTGCACTGCATAACTCGGAAAATCCTCTCCATCTCCTTAAGCCACGTCTGGGCTCCATCAGGGTCATAACGTCCTCTGAAAGTCGGAGGGTTCTTCTTCATGAACGTCTCCAACATCCTAGCTTCAGCATTTGCACCAGCATTTGCGTTAGGTTGTTGTCCCACAGCTTGGACAACAGCTTGTAGAGCAGCAGCTAACGCAGCATCGTTCCTTCCAGCCATTTCTGATATTCTACAAAAGTAGCAACAACAACATAAGATAGTAATATAAATATTACTAAGACTCGACACGACTCTCTAATTGACCGGACGGATCGACCTGCTCTGATACCAATTGTAACACCCCGTTTTCCCAATATACAAATTTCTTAAACAATTATCAGAGTAAAAACCATAAATGGGATATCACATAGAAACGTAATCCAAAACAGTTAAATAATGATTTAACCTTCACAAATTATCTTTAACATAGCAGCGGAAAATCATAATCATAATTCATAAAACGATTTTGGCACGCAGGCCCAACAAGTATCTCAAAAGAGTTTATCAAAACATAAGCAGTTCACGTAAAAGAATGAAGCATGTTATAGCATATAACCCCATCCCGTTACGTATCAGAGCGACCTAGACGACACAGTGAAGGCAAGGCCAACTCACGAAGCAACTGCACACTAAGCACGATCACCTGCAAGTTACCCATACGAAGGGCAACATTTCCAAGCAGAAGGGGTGAGATTTCATAATACAATAACATTAATCAATGTAATCGAGAATCATAAATTAACATCATATTCATTCTATTTCTAACTTTGCATAATTGCTAAACAGTTATCACGTAATCATATATCCAATCATTAGGAATAACATAACATAATCAATAAACACATATCACGTAATCACATAATCAATCATCATCAACAAGGCATCTTAATCATGACAATGTGACAATGCTCTTAGACTTCTTATATGCATGTGGTACCAATCGTCATCATAAGTATTAATATACTTTAATCGTGCGGAGGACAAAGCTCCTATAAAACGTGCGGAGGACAAAGCTCCTAATTTTCGTGGTGAGGACTAAGCTCAATGATATGCTATGCATGGACACTTATGAACAAAACACGTAATCATCGTAATCAACATGCATCCAATAATTTGGAGCTAAACCTTATCATATACATATGCACTTAGTTAAATAACGGAAGCAGCATAAACAAATCTCATATCAAGATGATATCATTATATCAATAGCACATAAATTGCATTATTATCAAACCTTCATATCTTGCATGAATATACAATACATTAGTTCTTGCTCAATGAATATCAATATAACTTAAACAACTCTACAACTGCATTAAACGTCATCACTAGGTCTCAATACCAATTAGGGGTTCACTCTTGATCAACACATGCGACACAGATCGCACAAACACTCAAGCAACTACATTCTGGTTGTACTCGCGAGGCGAGAGTACTTACTCGCCATGGCGAGTAACACTAATCTCCCAAACTGATGTTGTTCTGGGTTCAATCCTGTCCTAAAAATCATTCCTAATCGTCTCTAGGTATGTTTAGGCACTCAAAGGCATACAAGGTTCAACTAAAAAGGTCGAAACACGAAATATGACATGCTCTCTGCCTAAGCTCGCGAGGCGAGGAAAGGTTACTCGCCATGGCGAGTTGCACCAGACAACTCGCGAGGCGAAGGGGAAAGGCTCGCGTGGCGAGCGATGAATCTTCATCACTCGCGAGGCGAGGATCATAGCTCGCCGTGGCGAGCGATGAATGTCGCTACAGCCAGGCTTCCTAAAATCACAAAAATCCGACGTTTCACATGGTTCTAAGCTTGGTTTTGATTCCAGAATTCATCCTAAACATATTCTAAGGTTACAGGACAATTCTTACATCAATCTAAACAAGTTTTACCGTTTATTCTCAAATTTTAGGGTTTTGACCTAATTCCAAAACTCCTCTAAATCAATCCTAACTTTGTCAACTAATCATCAGAATTACAGAGGTTAATGCTACTGAGTTATTAGTCCCACCCTTACCTGGTTATGAAGAAAATCGCAGCCCTCTTGGTCTCTTGCTCCTCTCCAAGCTTTTTCTCCCTTTTCCAAAAGTTTTCACGTACAATCAGTTTTTTCCAACAATTAGGTCTTCTCTATTTATATCTCTTCCTAATTACTTATCTTATCTCAATTTCTCCCCCAAAACTATCTAAAATATCAAAACAGCCCTCAACTAAATATTTTATATTATTTTCAAATCTTTATTTTATTTAACAATAAAATAAATTCTCTAATCTTATCAAATCCTCCAAAACTCAAAACTTATCACGTCATCAATCAAATCATCAAAATCACCACAAATCATCAAAACATATCAAAATCATGTATTTATTATATAATTATAATATAATTGCCTAAACTCGATTAAATAAACGATTAAATGAAAGTGGGCGTTACAGAGTACCTGAATTATCAGGATCAGGTACACCACGATGTGACTGATGGTGGATATGACAAGGATCATATACCACAGCAGTAGCATGTAGGAGACGATGATGACATTGCAGCAGCTGCTGCACCGGAGGTGTTACCTGTGGAACTTCCCTCTCCTGGTGGACCGGCAGACTTATCTTTGCTCCACTCTTATGCCAGTCATGTGGCGTTGCCACTTTGGTATAATTCAGATAATGTAAGTGTAATTTTTTTAAATGTTTTTTCTTTATGTTTAATTATTTTCTTTAAATATGTGTTTGTTTAATTATTATATCCACTTTTATATATTTATTTTTTTAATTCTTTTTCTTTATGTTTAATTGTTTTCTTTAAATGTGTGTTTGTTTAATTATTATATCCACTTTAAATGTATGTATCATTCACTTGAGTGGAATTAACGAACGACGAAAACGTGACGAGCATGTTTTGGGAGCACAACATGTTCCAGTTGATCGATATGCGGGTGAAGTTGCTTAGATCAACTGAAGATATCATCAAAAGTTTGATTCCGCCAGAAGATCGTCATTAGTTAGGGTAAGGTGCATTCCAACTACAACAATTGTATTCTTTTGAATGGGGTAATTCAAACTTGTCAAACAACAGGACTCGAGCATTTCGCAAGCACCTCATGTTTCTCCTTTGAAAATATTAAATTCTTGTTATGCTGGTTTAGATGAAGGTATTAAGTGTCAATGATTGAACCTCAATTCGGTGGCACTTGAATACCATCATCTAAAGCAAGCCTAACAAAAATTTATTCTTTTCAAAGGGAAAACATGAAGTGCTTGGCGAAATGCTTGAGTCCTGTTGTTTTGCAGGTTTGAATTTATCCCATTCAAAGGTAAGACAATTGTTGGAGTTGGAATGCACATTCCAACTGCAGCAATTGTCTTACTCTAGATGGGGCAATTCAAACTTGTTAATCGGCAGGACTCCAGCATTCGATAAGCGTCTTGAACACTGGTATTCAAGTGTCAAGGAATGCACCTCATTATTTTGACACTTGAATACCAACATTCAAGATGCTGATCGAATACTGGTGTCCTGCTGCTTAGCAAGTTTGAATTTGCCCCATTCAGTGGTAAAATGATTGTTGCAGTTGGAAGGTAAATTTCGGAATGTAATGTAATGTAATGTGTAATGCAATGTAATGTGATAACATATATTTTGTTTTGAATGGAACAATAATTATTTTATTTATTCACTTTTCAAATTTATTTATTCCAAATGCGATTTTATTCTAAGTACCATAATGTCTACATTAAAAAAAATGGCGATCAAAACCTAACAATTCAATAAAAGTTCTCTAACCATTCTAACCTAAACTATCCTAACATATCATAAAATCAACAAATCAATATAATCGAACCTATATAATCGAAATTTAACAAAAAATAACAAACAATATGACCACAAAGCAACAATGCAATAGGATTCAAAAAACTTACTTGTTTTTGTGATTGAAATTGGCTTGGAATGACTTCAAATGACTCAAAATCGCACCTTGGATAATCAAAAACGCAACAATGGAGTTTTGGAAACTCCTATGTTGTTATGTTCTTATAACATTTTCTTCGGCAGTTAACTACCGAGGTTTTCCTCGACAGTTAGCTACCGCGGTTTTCTTCGGCAGTTAACTGCAGCCGGATTTATAAAACTTCGGCAGTTAACTGCCGAGGGGCATTTGAGTAATTTACTCGTGTGGCACAGCCAAACCAAATGCGGGAACAACAATTCTCAATGATTAAAAGTGGAAGTAAACATGAATGAAATGAATGTTTTTTCAATTTTATTATTAATTTTTGGCTAAAATATGTTTTTGGTCCCTGGCCAAGGAAAATCTGTTCAAAACCAAAAAAGAGGGGGGAATGGGTTTCAAGATTCTAAGGGATTTTAATATGGCAATGTTAGCTAAACAAATATGGAGGCTCCATATCCAACCCAACTCTCTTCTAGCCAAATGCTACAAAGCAAAATACTACCCTCATAACGATGTGCTCAATGCTCCTGTGCACAAAAACCCTAGCTATGCTTGGAGGAGCTTATACCAGGCCAAATGGATTATTAACAAAGGAAGCTGCTGGAAAATAGGCAATGGTCACAAGGTCAGATTTCAGGAAGACAACTGGCTTCCCTTTCAAAATGGTTTCAAGGTCATTACTCCTCACTCAAACCCCAACACCCCTGCTATGGTTCATGACCTACTTGAGACTAATCCTTTTGACTGGAACTATCAGATACTTCAAACAAACTTTCTCCCTATAGACAGTGGCCAAATTGTTCAACTACCTATCATCCATTAACATAAGGATGATGAAATTATGTGGATGTATAGTAATAATGGGAATTACACAGTAAAGAGTGGTTATGAGGCTCTTCAAAGCTGGAAAAACAATAGCAACCCTGGTCCCTCCACCAGTTCTCAGAATAATAACATATGGAAGAAACTATGGGCTCTACACACTATACCTAGACACAAGATGATTGTATGGCGCATTCTCCATAACACCCTTCCTGTCAGAACTGAACTCAACAAAAGAGGAGTTAATTGCCCACCCCTTTGCCCAAGATGTTATTCTAATTTGGAAACTACAAATCACATTTTCATGAGTTGTGAGAGAACCCAGCGAGTTTGGTTTGGTTCTCAATTGTCTATTCGTTTCCCTGATAATTCTACTATTAATTTCTCAGATTGGTTATTTGATGCTATCTCTAATCAGACAGAGGAAATTATAATCAAAATTTCTGCAATTACCTATAGTATTTGGCATGCAAGGAACAAGGCTATCTTCGAAAACCAGTTCGTATCTGAGGATACTATCATTCAATAAGCTCAAAACAGTATCCTGGCTTATGAGCAAGCTACAATCAAACCCCAGAATCCCAATATTGTACTATCCTCGCTATCTGCAACTTCAAATACGAATACAACTCGTCGGCGTAGCAACGTTAGATCGCGGTGGCAAAAACCTCTGAATAACATTCTAAAAGCCAACTGTGATGCTAATCTTCAGGTCCAAGGCAGATGGGGTCTGGGTTGTATTATAAGAAATGCGGATGGGGAAGCTAAGGTCACAGCTACTTGGTGCATAAATGGTTTTGATTGTGCAGCTACAGCGGAAACTTATGCTATTTTGGCAGCGATGTACCTAGCTAAAGATTATGGTTTTAAGAACATGGAGTTTGAAAGTGATTGTGAAGCTGTCATCAAAAAACTGAAGCTCAAAAGCGATGATGATAGAACTTATCTTGGCTCAATTTTGTCTGAAATCTGGATGGCCAGTGGATGGTTTGACACTTGTACATATCATTTTATCCCTAGAATAGGTAATCAAGTGGCACATGGATTAGCCCATCTTGCCCACTCTAAACCCAATAACATTTGGACTATTCAAAAATAAAAAATAAAAAAAAAATGAAATTTTAAAAGATTTAAGAAACTTATTTAAAAAATAAAAAAAAGATAGAATGATTAAAAATACTTGAACACTGCATTTTTTTTTTAAGGCAACACTGCTAATAAATTTTGGATAGATTGTTTGATTAACTTTAAAAAATATTGGCAAAATTACGCAAACAGTCCCTTATCTTAATTTTAGGTAACGTTTTAGTCCTTTATCTTTTTATTTTTCCGTTTTCATCCTTTATCTTTTTAAAACGTTGCACTGTTACCCTTCTGTTAACCATCTGTTAAGAAAAACACTGTTTATATTAAAATATTATTTAACTATTTCTTTTTTGCTAATTTGAGAAAAAGAAACACAGCAACACAACAACCCATAAAACACATTATTCATGTGTTTTTCAACCCAGAAGCATTTGCGCTTTACAACCCATAAAGCATGTGCGATCATTCTTTATGTAGGCGCAAGCAACACCTTGTGAACTTTCATTCATCATCATATATACAGAAATCATGCAAACACAAGGTGAACGATAGACCAACAACTGCTTTAAGAAATTAAAATCAAACATTATTTTCTAATAGTTGGAAGCAAGTGATTTCTTTTGCAATATTTAACATATAAGATATAACTCATTACTTGTAGACTACCTGATGAATCATGATTTTTTGGAAACATTATATGTAGAGATAAAGAATTGCCCAAGAAACGGAAATCCAGAAACAATAAAACAGATACTCACATTGCAAGATCTCAAAAACCAACAAGATTTTCAAATGATTTGATGAGTTAGTGGTGATAATTTTTCATTCATGTATTTCGAATGTTGTTTTGATGTATGAATTTCAATAACCTTATCTATACATGGTTCGATCCATTAATGGGGATGTCATGAATTTCAAGATTTGATTTTTTAGGGTTGCAGCATGCATCTGCTTCACATCTAACATTGGAGAAGAAGAAGATAACGTCCAATTTGTTTTTTAACAGAATGTGTAACGGATTCCACTTAAAGGGTAAAGGTGCAACATTTTAAAAAGATAAAGGACTAAAACGGGAAAATAAAAAGATAAAAGACTAAAATTTTACCTAAAATTAAGTTAAGGGACTATTTATGTAGTTTTGCCAAAATAGTTTTAATGTAGCGTTTGATTAGGATCTAAAGTGGTTGAATTATAAACTTATAGGTGGACCAATGGAGGTTTGTTTTGGTTTAAAATAAAAATTGAATGTTTAATTGGTTTGGATTGAATGTTCAACTTTGTTGTCATGGGACTGGGAGAGCAATTTGGAGGGGCGATTGCACAAAACCCTATTATTTGGGGGCACCAATTCACTTTTTTTTCTCTCACATTCAAATGTGTCGATTCACTTCTTGTTTTACTCAAGTTTGACACAGATAAAATACATATCATATGCTTGTATATAGTTGATGTTTTTTTTATACAAAGTGAAATTGACATTTATATACCTACACTGTTAAACTTTCACACATCTTTCAGTCGATGATATATTAAAATAACCGATGACTAATTTATTACAGACCTTTCACGGAGGCTACATGCATTCATGTCTCTTTCTATTTTGATGACAGTAAAAACATTGCATAAGTCTTTGCGCGTGCGTGCAAGTGCGTGCAATCATAAAAAAAATAGGACACCAAATTCATATTTTATAGAAGGGACTCCAAATTTCATGGACGAACTTGTATTTAATAGTATTAGATGTTTTAAAGTCTGGTTCTCACATAATATCATCAAAGTAACTTTCATAAAAATAATTAATTTAAGACATAAATTAAACTACAAAAAATATATCTCAAGTGACAAGTTTATATAGATAACTAGGATTGTTCGTGGCTCGGTTCAGTTAAAAATATTGAACTCTACTAAGTCAAACCATAACAACTATTCAATTGAGTTACAAAAACATATATATAGAAAAATGATTCTTAAACACTCAAAACCATTGTATCACTGTAGAGAGAAATAAACAAAAACAGCAAAATGATAGACGTGACATGTTGTTGATGTGATATGAAAAGAGATATAAATATTAAATGAGACGTTGAATAAGTGTATGAAAAGTAAGGGATGTACAAGTATAATTGCTCGTATATATAATTAAGGTTGTTCATGTTTCAATTAAGTCTATATTGTGAATTGTATCAAACCGAACCATAACAACTACGTCACGACCCACTCTCAGGCCATGACTGGCGCATAAGCTAATACAATAAATCAACATAAATTTAGCCTCACAAGCGTAATACAATATGGCATATAAACTGTTATAAAATACCTATTACTAGAGTCTTGTAGTGTCATGAATTTTCACGACATTTCAAATTGCTAATTAGTTATAAGAATAATGTATATAAAAACTATCTCATTGTATGTACATCTCAAAGAGAATAATATCGCTTATTGTTATAGTTACAACATATGAAAAACACATATGACGATCACTGTTCAATATAGAAATCTAACACAGAATAAACTTTTGAATACAATTGTACTATTTTATATTTTATTAAGGAGACCACAATAATATTTCAATTTAATTTTCTATATCGGTGTACTCTTTCATCAATGAAGTGCAGACAATAAAAAACGCTATATATTTAATTTACGTAATTGAATTAACTTAAAGATTGCAACAAGTTATAGTATCTTTAAGATGCAGACTCTAAAAATATTGGATCCAGGATTGAAAATTATGTGAAACATAAACATAATTCAGCTCGATGCTAACTGTTATCTAAATGAGCAATGGTATAGAAAGAAATTCCTTTTATCCAAAAGTGTGTACCGGTTATATGTCTTTTCACCACGAGCTTATAGCTTATTTCACGAGCTTATAAGCTATTTTTCAGACGTTATTTCAAGTAGCGTTTGAGCTTATAGCTTATAACTTCTCACTTTTTCTTCTAATTTTATCCTTATTATTTCATTTAAATTCCATTTTTATTCATTACAATTTATTATAATAAGCTACGTAATAAATACTACTATCCTTTTATTCCAATTTTTGTATATATATCAGCTGACTTTTTTTTTGTTTTGAAAAAATATATACCTTCGTTTTTTTTTTACGGAACAAAATACTATTACTCTATTAGTGTTACTTTATTTTTTTATTTTTTTGAGGTAAGTGTTATTTTCTTTATTCTCTGTTAGTGTTACTTTATTAGTATTACTCTATTAGTGTTACCCTTTTTTTTTTTTTTAGGTAAGTGTTATTTTCTTTATAAAGTGGAAACACTTAAATGATAATAAATAAAAGATAAAATTTTAGGGAATAAAATTTAATTTAATTTATAATACATAGGATATATTAAATTAATAAATTTTAAGTATTTTTTTAAAGAAAAATTAGTTTACAAAATTACAAATACTTAAATATTAATTGATATAATTTTTATTATGAATTAAAAATACTCTTTATATCATTTTAGATTTATCAGCTAATTGAACCGCTATTTTTATCAAACATTTCAGTTAGCTTATAAGCTATTTGCTATTTTTACCAAAGAGACCCATAGTCCCAACAATAAAGAGTACCTCAAAGCACGTTCTTGATATCACGATGGAATTTAAGAATTAGACTATCACCACCTCCAAATCCACTACAACATTGTCTTTGATAATTAAATATAGGCTAAAATATGTTTTTAGACCCTGTAAATATGGCGAATTTGGGTTTTGGTCCCGGATAAATTTTATTTTTGAAATTCATCCCTGCAAAATTTTTTGTTTTTTAAAATAGTCCTTAACCCCACTTTATTGATGATTTGGCACATTTATGCCTACGTGGCATTCGCTGACTGTGTAAGTTTGTACATTTGACAGTCACATGGTAATTATCTTAGTTTAATTATTTAATAAACTTTTTTTAAAAATAATAAATATATTTTTGAAATTAAAATAAAACATTTAAAAATAAAAATAAATTGAGGGACCAAAGTGGTAAACGACAGAAGAGTTATGAGACACTTTATAGTTAAGGGACGAAAATGAAAACAAAGAATAAGTTAACAGACCAAACAATGTATTAAACTAAAATTAAAATAAAATGAAATAGGCAACTGGATATTATGCAAACAACTTAATTACGAGTAACGACATACCATCACTTCATTTTAATTTTGTTTTTCTGCATGAAGAGTTCCAAGTTAATGATTATTATCCCTTAAAGCACTAATATCTGACTCTCTAGAATTTGAATAGAAACCTACAATTGAAGGAGGGCGTTCGGACTTTCAGACAAAGCTCTCATGCTCCTCTTACTTCCATCTTGACCTTCTTTTAATATTTCTTGAGCGTTTCCAGGAACTACACACCACTCCTCTATCAACTCACGTACAAAATCGAAAAGGGGAATAATATGTTGCTGGAGAATTTCTTAAATGGAGAATTTCTCAGTAATGCCTTTGGGTGAAGGACCGAAAGTGAAAACCAAAGGGAGAATGATTGTTCTTGTTGTTCGTGTCCCATGAAAGTCTAAATGCTTCATTTAACTCTAAAATTAAGTGAAAAAGGGGAAGGGCTATGCTATATGTAGCGACAAAAAGTCTCGCGAATATCCCACGAATTATGTTTTATAAGCTTTTGCCATTTTCCATTTCACAGTTATTACTCTCTACCTTTTTTTTCCACTCAAAACTTGGTCACCAACTACATATGAAGACACATGAAGGCTGAAGCAAACACTATATGCTCAGAAAAAGACAATAAGCAAAGGCAACTTTGTCACGTCTCTAAACTTTGGTAATTGAAGAGAACCAATAAAATAATACAATGAAGAGAATCTGGAGATGAAGTGGAACAGCAGAAAACAAGGGGAGAGATAAATGGTATGACCAAAAAGAGATAAAACAAGGAAATCACCGCTTTTGAGCTTTTCTCGTGTGATATTCGTGAAACTTTTGTCGCGATGTTAAGCATTTTCCATAATATATACATCAAGAACTTTTAATGCACAAGAAAAATCCATGGATTTCACGACATTGAATCAGGTCTATGATTGAATATATATTTAGAACCAAGTTTATCATTAAATCTTTTTTCCCAATCAAGGTTTTGCAATTTGGGGTCATAGGTTATTGGTGTTGATTAGCTTGGGTGACAATTTTTTTTGCCCATTTGAGTTGCAAAATGTTGTTTAACATTGTGCATCCTGTGCTGAAAAGTAAATTAACAACTCATCTGAACCCTTGTTTTTGTGTGGTGTTGGGAAGAGACCAACGTACGTGTCATTGTGTGAGGTTGTTAGGACTCTGTGATTAGGCAGAGTGAGTGGGTCATTGTAAGCAGATGTATGGGTCGCATCCACCTCCTGGAGCCAAAAACACAACTTAATGTAGCTTAACATAACATTTATAGAATATACCATTGAATTTTTTTATTGAGTTTGTTACCATTTGAAAGTCACAAATGTTTATATCTATATTATATATAAAGAAAACTACCCCTTTCAGCATTTTTGAATTCATTTTTTCCTTTCAAAAAAGACCCTCAATTTTTAATACAAATAACACATATAACAAATAGATAAGAATAAATGTAAATATTAAAAAAAAAATAACAAATACGATATAAATACATATATGTCTGGTTTTTTCATTTATCATTAAAAACATGTGACAAACTAGATGAGTTATACTTGCTTTTTTCATTATCTCAATTATACTCTTAAATAATTTTTTCTATAATAAAGATTGTTGTTGGTGTCGTTAAAAAAAGAATTTAGATTATATTTTTTTGTTCCATTGTTGATGTCATTGAAATAAATAATCATGATTAGTTTGATTTGTTATAACTTGAGAGCAACAAACATTTATATTTTTAGTTTTAATTCAAATCAAATTTCATAAAAAAAATGTCCGACTTTTCGCTAGTTATTATAATTTTAATTAAAACCAAAATTTCATATAAAAATAGTTTATAATTTACACACATTAGTGCAATAAAACTGCTCATAATTTACATGTGTTAGCGCAACAAAAAGAAGAACGAAATGACTAATCTCAAAATTTCTCAATTTTATTAAGAGCAAAAACATATTTAACCATTTAATGTGTCAAAGAAAAATAAATAAATAAAATTAGAAACTATATAAATTGAAATAAATAATAAATTGGTCCATTATTATCTTGGATCAGAAAAAGTCGAAGCCCATTATCATAAACCAATTTTCTTTCTTCTTCAACTTTCTTCTTTTTTCTCAACTCGTCTCCAGCAGTGTTTTAGGGTTTCTCTGCGTCAAATTTTGATCGCAACCATCCCGCAAACGTGACAGCTGCTACTCGATCATGGTAAATTTTAATCTCAACAATCAATTTTTAGCTCTAGATTATTCGCTCTGTTAAATTGATCGGATCTGTGAAATATAATATTCATTGATCTATTGCTTCATGCGTAAATGGACCATGTATAATCGATGAATATGCGAGTTTTATGTCTAAAATTTGATTAGATAGCTATGAAAAACTTACACCAGGCACAACACACGTCGACAGTGATAATAATTGAGAAAATGATATAATTGAATGTAATCAGTTTGTATCGGTGTCAGATATCGACACGTCTTTGTTTAGATCTGGTTAGAAGTGTTGGTGCTACATAGTTAAACAGTGAGGAGCAAAGCGGAATGATGGCCGTGACCTTTAAATCTTCTTCAATTGTGTAAATTTACTTAAGAAAATAGTGTAATTTTTTAATTTTTACTTTTTTTTTTTTATATTTTTTTTAATTTGAATTTTGGACCAAATTCATCTAGGAAAATCATCATGTTGTCTTGATCCATAATGAATCAGTCTTAATGTAGTATTGTTCAT
Organism: Medicago truncatula; assembly: GCF_003473485.1. Lineage (NCBI taxonomy): Eukaryota > Viridiplantae > Streptophyta > Magnoliopsida > Fabales > Fabaceae > Medicago > Medicago truncatula. The sequence goes on from NC_053044.1 coordinate 54,389,473, forward strand.
TAGTTAAGGTGCTAATGAATGTTTTTGAATATTTGATCCTAATTACTATTGTGTTTCCCGATTTTACTAGGTTCTGTTACAGTTAGATCCGTTTCTCAATGAACTCACCAGCATGTTCGAGCGCAGCACTGAGAAGGGCACTGTTTGGGTTACTCTCAAACGATGTACGTTTTGATGCTGTTTTTATTTGGGGTTAAATATGTCTAATTCATATAGATATTTATAGAATCAAAAACATATTTAACCATTTTATTTGCTAGCTTGAGTGAAGGTTTTGGTTTTATATGTTCAGAAACTTATTTTTGTATGTTTGTTGTTGTTGTGTGGTTTTTTTTTTTTCTTTCTTCCAGCATCCTTGAAATCTAAAGTTCAGAAGAATAAATTGGTCACTGCTGGTGAAGCAATTGAGTATAGATGCCTTATACGTGCCACTAATGGGAAAAAGACAATTTCTACTACGGTATGTATCTTTGAGTTTGTTGTATCCACTATGCTTTTCATTAAAACTTTCTTGTTAGATGAACTCTTGCTATATTTTACTAGGTTACTTAGTGAAATACAACCTTCTGGCTATTTAGGCATTAAATTTTTAGGCACATTCTGATTGGCTTCTAGCTTATAGGAGTTTCTCAATCAAAGCTAATGGGTAGACAGAGACTAATGTGCCCATATGTCCGCTTTCTTAATGTGCATATGTATATTTTATCGTGTTTAATCATCAAATAACGTTCTTTTTAAATTAATTCACTTGTTGCATAATATATATTTTATGTGAATGTGGATTTATCTAAATTTCAGTTTTCATGTTGTATTTGTCTCATTCTAAAATGTCATTTTTGCTTTGCTGTTAGTGTTGGTGAAAAGCCCTTGATTAGAGTAGACTGATTTTTCACCACAGAGAAATAAATGAAAGATGAAGAAATAAAGATTCACTGATGGGTTTAGTTGTAGATGTTACCTGTCGTATATAATAAATCTTTAGGGTGCTTTCCAAACTCCAAAAACAGGATACGTAGGTCAATTGGAGGTGGTTTCATGATCTTGTATGTTTATTACTTTCTCACACTTGAAAAACCAGTTCTTATTGGAACATCATTTATGTCAAAACAAGTTTAAATGTAAAGAAAGAAAAGTTTCCATATTTCTCTTCTTCCTATATTTATACTAATTCTGAAGTTCAAAACAGATTCACAAAGATTTACTGAACATTTATACTAATTTTGAAGTTCTAAACAGATTCACAAAGATTTATTGAAAAATATTTGATATTGAACTAGTTCCAACTTCTAAGGCATGTTTTATTACAAACAACGTGAATTCTCTAAAACAACTTTCATAGGGATTTAAAAAACTGGTTATACCATATATTATAGTTTAAAATTTAAATATGCCAAACACCTCTTATCAATCTTTCCTGCATCAGTTCTTTTGGAGATTACCCGATCTTTGCTTTTATTTATTGGATTGGACAATTGAGTTGGAGATATAATTCCAGTAGAAATATTTCTCAACTTTCAAAATTGTTTTGTATATTATGGCATGCTTCTGTGGAATATTATTTCAAGTATATTATGGCATGCTTGTGTGGAATATTATTTCAAAACTAATTGTAGACCAAAACATGAAAATAAAGTGAAACAAAAGGGACAATCTCTCGACTCTATTTCATTTTGCTTGATAACACCTCAATAATCATTAATGGTGTTATATATGTATATTGTATACGGGTTACAACCAACCAGGGCTATACTTTTGTTTGTGCAATTTGGGCTTAGGCAATTAGGCTCGAATCTTAACCAATTCATCAAAGATTGTTGTGAATAACTCTGCAAGTTCTTCCTTGTGACGTTATAAACTAGTTCAAGAATAAGCTTTGTTTTGAGCAGCATGAATGAATTTCTTAAAACTAGTTCAAAGGGATATATGAAACTGCTAATATCATAGATATTATGGTTTAAATATTCCAATTACCTCCTATCAATCTTTCCCGCATCAGTTCTTTTGAAGATAACTTTGATCTTTGTATTTATTTATTGGAATGGACAATTGAGCTGGAGATGTGATTTCAGTGGAAAAGTTTCTTGAATTCGAAACATGTTTTATATATTATGGTACAGCCTGCTTTTGTGGGAAACGTTGCAGTTAGTTTATGCTGTGAAATGTGCTGTCCTAATATCTACCAAATTATTTTACTGGTAGATCTTTTGGTTTGTGCTATACTCTGGTGATCACTTTTCACTTGAATGAATTCCCTGTCCGCCTAAGCTGATTTTCCATGTTATTTTGGCATAAATAGCATGTAATTATTAAGAAGTTGCTTTTTAAAATATCAGTGACCGAGTATTATTTTTCATACACTATCAAGAATATTAGCACATATAGTTTTAGATAAGGCATGAAAATGAAGGGCAACAGAAGGGATAGTCTCTTGACTCTGTTTCATTTTGCTGTTTGCTGTGGTAATGTCTCCTGGCCAATGATCATAGGTGTTATCTTGGTTCTGCTTATGTTAATGCCATTTGGGTTTATGTTATTAGGCTTGATCAATTAATCAAAGATTGTTATCTATCTTGCCACCTTACTTGGTTTCGGGCTCGTATTAACACTTTAGGGTCAAGTTAGTTTATCATTAAAATTTAGGCAGATTTTTCTGAATAATTCTGAAATTTCTTCCCGACGACTTTACTAAATCCAGCATCACCTTAATCGCCTATTCCTTGAGTTGTTAATCCGTGCTTAATCATAAAGGCTCATTCCTTATAGCTCCAATTAGGATCACCCTGTATGTTTTAGTCCATATAAACATGAGAGTTACAGCTGCAAAATACAGCAGAAAAAACTTATAAAAACAGGGTTGAACTTTGCTACGATGTGCTCTTAAGTCAACTAATTATTTATAACTTGTATAAGCTACACTAACCTTGGTTATATCTTTAAGATCCTTTATTTTCTTATCCTCAACATGTCAAATATCACTTAAAAATTTCAATTATGGAGATACTATCACTCATTCAAATCTTTTCGGATTCCTTCCACACTCGAACCATGTACATAAGTGTACAGCTAAAGTTTGTTTTCATAAAAGCTATAAGCTGTTTTTATGAGCAATCCTTGAGTTTATGGAAATACGTTGAAAATAGCTTGTCACTGGATAAGTTCTAATAAATAAATGAATACAAACATGCCCTAAATGAAGAGTTCTTGTTAGTTGCCTACTTTATGTAGATTTTGTTTTTGAATTGGATGAAACATCATGCACGAGTCCCCCCCAGATCTCTTTGGCTATTTCTGCTTTTCTCTCCATGCTTTTCACGTTTTTGCAAGTTTTCTTTTCCACTTCTATTATCTAATTTTACTGGATTGTCATTTGAAAGGTTGGCCCAAAGGATCATCAACGCTTTCAAGCTTCTTATGCAACTATATTAAAGGCCCACATGACTGCTTTGAAGAAGAGAGAAAGGAAGGATAAGAAGAAGTCTGCAGAGATCGACAAAAGAGAAGGAAGTTCAAAGAGGCCGAAGAAGACTTGAAGTGATCTCTGCTTTTTCTCTTTGGTATTCTGCACAAACTTAGTTTCCCGCTTCCTTTATATTCATCTAAAGGATGCTCGGCCACACATACTTTTTGGAGTTGCAGAGTGAGGAGTAATCGAAATGGGGGGAAGAGATAACCAAGATAGTTAGATAACTGTTCATTGAATTGTGAATTTGTGAAAATTTTCTTTCAGTTCCTTCGGAGGTTATAAATTGAATTTTCTTCAGGATATACCTTTTTACCCCTATTGATATTTCATTTTGAGGTAGTTAATCTTTTGGTCCCAAATATCTCATTGAACCATGATTCCGTTTATGATTGTTGCACCACAGGTGTGCAGTTATTGATAGCTTTTTTCACCAAATAAATTACCAGTTCCAAATTGGTTATTAATTCTTTAAAACTGCTGTTTACCATCCAAATAAATATCAACATTAACAGAGGCAGTAGATTTTAGGGTTCTATGGAAGAACAGTAGAAGAAAGGTAGTTTATTCGTGCCGATACTTATTGATTGAGAAGATAAAATTCCAATTAAAACTATAAAATGCTAAAGATCCATCCTGTAGGAAAATATTCTTCCTAAACAACCATTGCTAAAGGGGTCAACAACCCTAACTAACAGATCCCTAACTAACAACCCTAACTAAATTGGTATCAGAATGGATATGGCCAACTTAGATTCAAAACAACCAAGAAAATTGTTTTGTGAGAAAGGAAAGTTCCTATTGACACAAGTAAAATACATAAATACCCCAAACGGTAGTTAACACCGTTAGGAAAGGCGCCGGTAGTTAACAACCGCTGGCCTTCCAGTATAGAAGTTTCAAAAACTCCATTGTTACGTTTTTTGCTTCCATAGGTGCGAATTTCACAAACCATAAGTCATTCGAAGTCAATTTCAAGCACAAAATCAAGTAAATTTTTTGTATCCTACTGCGTTGCTATTTTGTGATTGATTTGATAGTTTTTTTTGGTTAAATTGTGATTATAGAGGTTTATTGAATTTATGATGTTATGATAGTTTAGGTTGTTTGAATTGTTAGGTTTAAGTTAGAATTGTTTAGATTGTTATGAAATTATGGTACAATTTTTAGGATTAGATGAATTGTTGTATAATCGTTGCGATTAGTTTAGGTTTGTTATGAAATTTTTTGTTATGTATTTGTGATAGAATGGTTACGATTAGTTACAATATAATTTTTAGGATTAGTTTAGGTTTTGATGAATTATTGTAGGTTTTGATTGCCAATTTGTTTTTGTAGATATGTCTCAGAATCAGGGAAATGTTGAGTTGAACAAGAAGAAGGAGGGTGACGACAAGAAGAAAGAAAAATCGCCGATGACATGGCACGGAATCACATGTGATGGATCCGTCAAAAAGAAGGATTCGAAGGTGCTGGTGTATAATCATTCGAGGTTGAGGAGGAGCGGGAGGACATGCTATTTTGGTCCTCAGCCAAAAGCAGGTGCCCCAGGAACTGTCAAGGACAACCCAATTGACTTGTGTGATGAGGAATATGATTGAATGTAATGGGTTGTAATATCTAATTGTTTTGGATCTTTTTTTTTATGGTACATTTTGCTTGACATATTGGTACTTTGAATAAATTTGCGTTTTAAATAATTTCAATTAAAATCGCGTTTTGAATAATTTTGATTAAAGTCGCGTTTTGAATAATTGCGTATTCGAATAAAAACTAATTAAATCTAACGTGAATTCAACTAATTAAAATTGCGTAATGAATAAATAAATTCGAAAAGTGAATAAATAAGATAATTATTGTTCCATTCAAAACAAAATATATGTTATTACATTGCATTGCATTACATTACATTCCGAAATGTATCTTCCAACTGCAACAATTATCTTACCACTGAATGGGGAAAATTCAAACTTGCTAAACAGCAGGACTCCAGCATCCGATGAGCATCTTGAATGATGGCATTCAAGTGTCAAAAGAACGAGGTGCATTCCTTGACACTTGAATACCATTGTTCAAGATGCACATCACATGCTGGATTCTTGCCGTTTAACAAATTTGAATTACCCCATTCAGAGGAAGACAATTGTTGCACTTGGACGTTTGTACGTCCCAACTACAACAATTGTGTTACCTTTGAATGAGGTAAATTCAAACTTGCAGGACTCCAATATTCGACCGGCATTCCGAATGTTCCATTCAAAAAATTAAATTCTTGTTAGGCTGAGATTAAATGACGTATTCAAATGTCAAAAGAATGAGGTCCATTCGTTGACACTTCAATACCTTCATTTAAATCAGCCTAACAAAAATTTAATCTTTTGACAAGAACAATAGGAATGCCGGTCGAATATTGGAGACCTGCCGTTTGGCAAGTTTGAATTACCCCATTCAAAGGAAGACAATTGTTGTAGCTGGAAGGTGCATTCATTCCGTACCTAATGACGATCTTCTGGCGGAATCAAACTTTTGATGATATCTTCAGTTGATCTTAGCAACGTCACCCGCATATCGATACACTGGAACATGTTGTGTTCCCAAAACATGCTCGTCACGTTTTCGTCGTTCGTTAATTCCACCCAAGTGAATGATACTCTCCCCTCGTTGAGCGTTGGACGTTTATACCGAACGTGTTCCACCCTCCTTGTGTCTCTGGGGTTGACTCCTTGGTTGAATTCAGTCAGTTCATCATTGAGACCTCTTAACGTTACACCAAGGCACCGAACCTTCAACCTCTGAGGTTCTCCCCCATTGAATTGCGCATGAACGTCGATCCACCTGGCCATTGTTTCAAATCTACACAATTAAAAAATAAAAATAATCAATGAAAAACTCATTCGAACACTTGTAGTGAAAATGTGACATAAACCCTAAAAATCCTAAACAAACCCTAAAATTTTTATAAAATTCTAAAAAAAAAATAGAAATTTAAGAAATATAACTTCATTATAATAGGTATTCATAATAGATGTTAATAGCATTTCAGATCTACAACATAACTATATTAAGAACAAATATTCAAACCCTAAAAAATTTATAAAATTCGAAAAAAAATATATAAAATCAAGCAATATAACTTTATTATAACAGGTATTCATAATATATGTTAATAACATCTGAGATCTACAACATAACTATATTAAAACAAAAATTCAAAATTTAATAATTAAACAACAACTAAAACATATAAACACATATACTAACTATAATATATGACAATAGCATAAGTGATAACTTACTTGTGATTTAGTGGAAGAAATTTTGGATTATTTGGTAGAGTTTTTTTAAGAGAGAGTGGGTGAAAATTTGAGAGAAAGATGGTGAAGATGATGGAGTGAGTGAGTGTCTGGCTACTGATTTGAATATATCACGAACACAACGGCAGTTAACTACCGCTGGAAGGCCAGCGGTTGTTAACTGCCGGCGCATAGCCTAACGGCAGTTAATTGCCGCTGGGGGCATTTAGGTATTTTACTTGTGTCAATTGGAACTTTTCAATGTCAGAAAAGCAATTTTCAACAACCAAAACAAGCCAACTCAGAATGGATATGGCTTTTCTGTTTAATAAAGAGAAGAAAATTGTTTTTCTTAAATAAAATACTTCCTATTGACACAAGTAAATGACGTTTTTATCATCAGCGACAGTTAACAACTGTTAGGCCATGGCCAGCAGTTAACTGTCGCTGGCTTCTCAGCGGTTGTTAACTGCCGTTGTGTTCGTGATATATTCAAGTCAGTAGCCATAATCCAGACACTCACTCCATCATCATCATCACCATCTTTTTCTCAAATTTTCATTCTCTCTCTAAAAAAAACTCTACCAAATCATCCAAAATTTCTTCCACTAAATCACCAGTTATCACTTATGTTATTGTCATACATTTTAGTTAGTATATGTGTTTATATATTTATAATTTTGGTTGTTGTTTAATTATTAAATTTTGAATTTTTGTTTTTAATATAGTTATGTTGTAGATTTGAAATGCTATTAACATATATTATGAATACCTGTTATAATGAATTTATATTGCTTAAATTTATATTTTTTTTTCAAATTTTATAAATTTTTTAGGGTTTGAATTTTTGTTTTTAATATAGTTATGTTGTAGATCTGAAATGCTATTAACATATGTTATGAATACATGTTATAATGAAGTTATATTGCTTACATTTATATTTTTTTTTTCGAATTTTATAAATTTTTTAGGGTTTGTTTAGGATTTTTAGGGTTTATGTCAAATTTTCACTACAAGTGTTTGAATGAGTTTTTCATTGATTATTTTTAATTTCTAATTGTGTAGATTTGAAACAATGGCGGGGTGAATCGACGTTCATGCACAATTCAACGGCGGAGAACCTCAGAGGTTGAAGGTTCGGTGCCTTGGTGTAACGTTAAGAGGTCTCAAGGATGAACTGACTGAATTCAACCAAGGAGTCGACCCCAAAGACACAAGGAGGGTGGAACACGTTCGGTATAAACGTCCAACGCTCGACGAGGGGAGTGTATCATTCACTTGGGTGGAATTAACGAACGACGAAAACGTGACGAACATGTTTTGGGAGCACAACATGTTCCAGTGGATCGATATGCGGGAAACGTTGCTGAGATCAACTGAAGATATCATCAAAAGTTTGATTCCGCCAGAAGATCGTCACTAGGTACCGAATGAATGCACCTTCCAGCTACAACAATTGTCTTTCTTTGAATGGGGTAATTCGAACTTGCCAAACGGCAGGACTCCAATATTCGACCCGCATTCCCATTGTCCCTGTCAAAAGATTAAATTCTTGTTAGTCCGGTTTAAATGAAGGTATTGAAGTGTCAAGGAATGAACCTCATTCTTTTCACACTTAAATACCGTCATTTAAACCAAACCTAACAAGAATTTAATCTTTTGAATGGAACATTGGGAATGCCGGTCGTATATTGGAGTCCTGCTGCTTGGCAAATTTGAATTTACCCCATTCAAAGGTAACACAATTGTTGGAGTTGGGAGGTACAAACGTCCAACTGCAACAATTGTCTTCATTTGAATGGGGTAATTCAAACTTGTTAAACGGCAGGACTCCAACATGCGATGAGCATCTTGAATGATGGTATTCAAGTGTCAAAAGAATTCTTTTGACACTTGAATACCATCATTCAAGATGCTCATCGCATGCTGGAGTCCTGCTGTTTAGCAAGTTTGAATTTACCCCATTCAAGGGTAAGATGATTGTTGCAGTTGTAAGGTACATTCGGGAATGTAATGTGATAACATATATAGTTGAATATGCATAATACAAGTTGTTTTGAATGGAACAATAATTATCTTATTTATTCACTTTTCGAATTTATTTATTCATTACGTAATTTTAATTAGTTGAATTCACGTTAGATTTAATTAGTTTTTATTTGAATACGCAATTATTCAAAACGCGACTTTAATCAAAATTATTCAAAACGTGATTTTAATTGAAATTATTCAAAACACGAATTTATTCAAAGTACCAATATGTCAAGCAAAATGTATCATAAACAAAACATAAAAAAAAGATCCAAAACAATTAGATATTACAACCCATTACATTCAATCATCTTCCTCATCACACAAGTCAATTGGGTTGTCTTCGACAGTCCATGGGGCACCTGCTTTTGGCTGAGGACCAAAATAGCATGTCCTTCTGTTTCTCCTCAACCTCGAATGATTATACACCATCACCTTCGAATCCTTCTTTTTGACGGATCCATCACACGTGATTCCGTGCCGTGTCATCGACGATTTTTCTTTCTTCTTGTTGTCACCCTCCTTTTTGTTCACCTCAACGTTTCCCTGATTCTGAGACATATCTACATAAACAAATCGGCGATCAAAACCTACATCATGTCGTAACAATTCTACAATAATTCATCATATTCTAAACTAATCCTAAAACTTATACCGTAACTAATCGTAACAATTCTATCACAAATTCAACAACAAAATTTCACAACAAACCTAAACTAATCGCAACGATTATACAACAATTCATCTAATCTTAAAAATTCTACCATAATTTCATAACAATTCTACAATTAAAAAATCTAAACAATTCTAACCTAAACCTAACAATTCAAACAACCTAAACTATCATAACATCATAAAATCAATAAACCTCTATAATCGCAATTTAACAAAAAAAAAAAGACTAACAAATCAATCACAAAATATCAATGCAATAGGATTCAAAAAACTTACTTGATTTTGTGCTAGAAATTGGTTTGGAATGACTTATGCTTTGTGAAATTCGCACCTATGGAAGCAAAAAACGTAACAATGGAGTTTTGGAAACTCCTATGTTGTTTTGTTCATATAACAGAAAGCAACGGCAGTTAACAACCGCTGGAAGTCAGCGGCAGTTAACTGGCGGCGCATGGTCTAACGGTTGTTAACTGTCGTTGGGGTAAAAGCGTCATATTCTTGCGTCAATAGGAAGTATTCATTGTCAAAAAAGCAATTTTCTAAAGAGAATTGATGAAATTCGTGTAAAAAAAAAGGTGATGTTTTTCTTGACAGGATATACACATATTGACTTTTGACTTTTAAGCAAATTGGATAACTATCTTAGTACTTACAAGTAAATATATATTTTTTTAAACTAATTAAATAATTAATTTATCTGATTTATAATACGCTACATCTATTATTTGATAAAACTAAAAAAATAATATTTAATTATTATGATAGTGTAGTTGTTAACTACTACTTGCTTTTCGAGTTATGATTTTGTAAAAATAAGTCATCCCTTTACTTTTTTTCAATATTGAATATAAGGAAAAAAATACTTTTTTTTTTGAAAGAAGGAAAAAAAATACTTATATTTAGAATTATTAAATATAAATAATTTTCTAGTGATAAAAAGGTAAAAAAGAAAATTAAAAAATCTAATTTTTTTCAGTGCATTTAACAATATAATTACATTGTAATCTCCATGAGTATAGCTCAGTTGGCAGGGACATGCATTGTTATATGCAGGAGTCGGAGTTCGAACCCGGACACCCCACTTATTCACTTTGAAAAAAGTGAATTCTAGCCACCTTACTACATTTAGAATTACAAAAAAAAAATAATTACATTGCAAAATATATATTTTGTTAGCAATATATACTTTTTACGTAAAAAAAGGGATGTAATTACAATACCCTTAAAACACTTTTTTAAGGGAATACCGAATATTTTAAAACATTGTTAGCACGATCCTAAAAGCAATATATAATCATGAATGTTTATTTATGATCTAAATCAGAAAAGTAGTCTTTGTGTTAAAAATAAAATGAGAAACGTATATATATTGAAACTTAAATAATTTTTTTGGCCGAATAGAAATAGAAGATTCTAAAGAAGAAGAAGATCCCAAAATGTTTTTTTGTTTTTAAGTCAGGTACGGTGGAACTGAACATTCGAAGCTGCATGCCATTATTTGCTTATTAAATAAACTTGGTCGGCATAGCTGGACAAACACGTGGAGTGTTATTATTGGTTGATAAGTAGCATTATTCTTCCACCCTTGCAAATTTTCCTCAACGGAATTCAGTTGAGTTCACCATCTTCTTTGTGTGTGTGTGTGTGTGTTGTGAGAGATAGATATAAAGAGAGGAACCGTTACGTTTTTATCTCTGTTGTATCACTATTTCTTTGATCGTTGCAACGTGGTGAAGTGTTTGATCGATTCTCTTCGTGAAACTGCGATGGTGAATCCTTTGGTTGAACGTGCCACCAGCGACTTCCTCATTGGTCCTGATTGGGCTTTGAATCTCGAGATCTGTGATGTACTCAATCGTGATCCCGGGTACGAAACTACCAATTGCGTTGGCATTTGAATTTTAAATCTTGTTCTTCTTTCTTGCGTATTTTGATCGAATAGTTGTTTTTCTTGCAGAATTAACACACAAAATAAAATAAAATAATGACTGAATTCCTTTGATTTTCTTGTATGGACGATTCGTGACAGTTAAGTTATTGAGTGGAGTTTGTGTCGATCGCTGTGATAAACATTGCAATGGAACAGAGAAAATTAAAAATAGCAAATTTTTGTTGATTTTGAATTTGAGTGCTATTTTTTTGTAGATTGTTTGATCAATCAGGGAATAGGGATAGTATATGGCTATTTTGGATTCTGCAAATTTGAGTGTGATCCACTTGTATAGTATCCGAAAAGTGAGGAATTGCAGGTTCGAACCTATGCTCAAATGTCATGCATGCGTTTACCATCTGAGCTGTAATTACTCAAATGTCATGCATGCGTTTACCATCTGAGCTGTAATTACAAGACACCATGTATTTTGTTTTTGGTTGCTGTAAGCTATGAGTGACTCTCTTCTCATGATAGGCTATTATGATTTTTTTTTTATTTTTTTATTTTTTTATTTTTTATTTTTGTGAAATTTTCACCTTATCTTCGTTAAACATTCATGACTGGTGGCTATTTATCATCGAGGAAGAAATATTTGCACTTGAACATTACATTTTTATGTCGAAAACATAGTTAATTGCACGTGCGTTCACGGCTACATTTCCTAGCTTCAATATAATACCATTATTAGAGTTGCTTTGAGGCACGATAAATGTGATGCAGACGCCGTTCCAAAAGGACCGTTAGAGGATTCGTTCATATCGTGGGTTTACTTTTGTAAGACGTAAGCTTTCAGGAACCAATAGTTTCGGATTTGTGTCTATCAAGTTATGTATCAAAGTTTGGGAATCCCATGTATGAATGTAGTATTTCTTTTGTTTTATGTCTTCTACTATTGGGAGAAACGGGTGGTATGTCCCAATTTTTACATGTTCAGGTTTCTCTACTCTTCTGTATATACAGTTTGGAACTGAATGTTTATTTTCTTTGTTTTTTTTTTTAATTAGCAAGAGCGTTTAAGTGGAAATCTTATATATAATTTTTGAGTTTTGCTTCTTCATAGTTTGAGAACTCATTGTGGTTATGATTTTTCAGGCAAGCAAAGCATATTGTTAGAGGTTTAAAGAAGCGGATTGGACACAGAAATTCTAAAATTCAAATTCTTGCGCTAACTGTGAGCTCATATACTTCACTATAAGTATTTTCAGCCCAGATCTTAACATTGTTCAATCAGCTTTTGTATATATGTATTTTTTGACCTTCTTTTCACACTGCGGTTGTTTGATTTAATGTTTCCTGTTACTTTCTGAAATAAGCATTCCACTTTAAACAACCTCAAGCATATAGAGAGAGCCGACAATATATATATTTTATTTTTTATCTGTGATTGACATTCTGTTAGGAGAGAAAAGGCCTCTCAAATGCCTTTGTGAGATTGTATTCATCTTGTATTCTTTGTGAATGGGTAATACACATATCATTTCTTTTGAATCACCGGTCTAACAGCCTCTATCATCTTTAACAATTAGAATACTTTTTTTATTGGTCTGTTTTTGTTATATTCTAGCTGCTGGAGACAGTCATAAAGAATTGCGGGGACATTGTCCACATGCATGTTGCCGAGAGAGAGGTTCTTCATGAGATGGTGAAAATAGTAAAGAAGAAGGTATTCATATTTCTTTAATGTTTCAGCAGCCTTCTTATCTCGTACCCGCTTTCATCATGCAAAATATGTTTATCATATTTGTCACGCCAATTGTAGCCCGATTATCATGTCCGAGAGAAGATACTGGCTCTTATTGATACTTGGCAAGAAGCTTTTGGAGGTCCAAGGGCAAAATATCCACAGTATTATGCTGCCTACCAGGAACTGCTGGTACGTTATCCTTGCTCTCTACCTGCCATTATGAGTAGGTAGGAAGGGAACTGTTAGCTGATGTTAAAGCTGCAGGGTTTTAGATAAAGAGGAAAGATAAAGAATGAAGACTTAAACTCATGATATGATGTGATACAAAAAGGCTTGGAAATTAATTTTAAGAGATAATTTAGGATACCCCAAGATAGAAATTAATCTTATGAAATGACCGAAGATATTCTAAAAAATATCAAGATGTTATAACATATTTTTGTTGCTTCTAACGATCTCAAGTTAAAGCTTATTACAATTTACTTATTATAGTTGCATCTTTTAAAAGACAAAAATGGCAAAATATAGCTGTCGGGGAGACCAAATTTGGGACAAAATTGCACCTAAGTGCAGTTAAAGACAAAAACCAACACCAAATTGTGACTGGGACAAGATCAATGCCAAAGACCGAGTGTCTTTGAAGAAACACGTCTTATTTTAGGATGGATTGAAGGAATAGGAGTATATCTTGGAAGATCATGTTGAGGGGCCACAACAGCTCAATGAAAACGGTGGAAAAATCAATTTGAATGTGAGACCCACAAGCTAAAAGTGGTCTTACTCTCAACATAACCAGGAAGTACTTTGGACCAAAGGTAACCAGCGATACAATGAGTAGACCACATAAAGGTACTCTGGACCTCACATGCCGACAAGAAAAGCTTTGGAGACATATGTGTGTGACTATCCGTGAGACTCCTCCGGTGGCCGTGTTTGTGGGAACACCCAATTGGTAGGCTCTGTACACAATGACATTTCCTTGGACATATGACAACCAAATTAGAAAGATCAGCCTCCTTGATGGAAGACAGTGATGGTCAAGAAAGGTTTTTGAATACAATTATTATTATAGTAGAGTCCCCCTAGCAATAGGGAGGATTACTCTGAATCTATGTGAAGTTGTAAGATTTTAGATTAACAGGGAAAAGAAAGAATAAAGAGTTTCAATGATAAATATGTTTTTATATGATTGATGAATACGATTGACACATTAAGATTAAACACGGACCTTTATTTATTCAGATACAAGACTCCAAATCCTAATTTAAGAGAGGGAAACAAAATCACGATAATATACTAAATAAATATGGAATCTAATTTAAGCAACAATCTAATCTTGCAAGAACCTCTAAGATGAAATGAAATAACTTGTCCTATGAGATTAGAAAATCTAAGATACTTCAAGACAATACCAAGATACTAAAAGATATTTTCATATCGTATTACAGTTGAGATGCATTTGGCACTTTTTTTGAGGATATAATGCTCTCTAGTCTCATCTGCTTGCTTATATAGGTTTTGGGAATGAATGGTTGCACCCAGAATATTTGCATAAAACTTTTTTAAATTAATATCTTTGCACATCTCTTTAATTCTATAAATGGATTTTTTTATTAGCATGCGGGGGCTCCGTTCCCTTCAAGATCTGAGCAATCTGCACCTGTATTCACACCAGTACAAACACAACCATTGGGATCATACCCTCAAAATATACGTGATTCTGATTCTCAGCAACCGGAAGCTGAGTCCTCAGTGGAGGCTGAGTTTCCAACCCTTAGGTACATCTCTCTCCGTGTTATCATATAAAAGGAAGTTAAATAATTGTTTTCATTTCCTATTTTCTAACCCTCAAGCTATCTTCATATCTTTATTTTATGGAATTTGTTAATTATACTTAATTTTAGTGTAGTACATTATCATAACCATATTCATTATCTGTGTAGATTTTCTTTTAAGCTAAAATGCCACCTTTTAAGACATGTTCTGTTTCATTTTGTATTTGGCATAGCCTTGCATATTATTTTTTCAGTTAAGATGTTTGTTACATCATAGTTTTTCTATACACTATCATATGTTCCTCCCCTTTTCATATTCATTGTTTGTTTGTTTGTTCATTTCTTGATCTATGTAACATAGCTTAGAAGATCAATATGTAATTGGAAAGCTTTCTCTTGTTTCTCGATTTATAGGATCGCTTAAGTAATGCTTGTATATTACATTCAACAGTATGTCGAAATTCGTAAGACCAACCCCTTCCCCCGCCCAAAATCTAATAACTTAACCTTTGGGAATTTAAATGGATTGACATTATGAACTACGATGAGGCTGTTCAAGAGTAGGTTATCAGTAATAACTATTAGAGGAACATCTGAAAATTTTTCCAACACACTATTATTGGTCAATTTCATGTTGGTTCCACTACAGAGAGGACCTAGGTTTTTAAGAGGGAAAACTTACCGAATAATATTGAATGTTTTGAGAAAAGTGTGTTGTTGGTATTCTTAACTATTCTTAGACGATGATAAACATTATTCTCTGTGGTACAAATTACCATATCTGACTCTGCATTGATTTGTTCTAATTGAGCTTTTTGTTGTCAGTTTGACCGAAATTCAGAATGCACGTGGTATTATGGACGTTCTTGCAGAAATGCTCACTGCTTTAGAGCCTAGTAGTAACAAAGAAGTAAGATGTTCAATTTGAGCTTTCAAATTATGATGTATCTAGATAGAAAAATATCATGTGAAACTTGAGGGTTTTATCAATGGGGGAAAAGCACCGATTTTTTTGAATATGTAGCATTAGTGCATTACATGTATGACCGTTACTTCTATGTTTAGGGCCTCCGGCAGGAAGTTATTGTTGATTTGGTGGAGCAATGTCGCACATACAAGCAAAGAGTGGTACACCTTGTTAATTCAACTTCGTAAGGCCTGCTGTTCTTTTTCATGATGACCACATCATCATATTCTTTACATGTTAAATTCATTTTGTGTATTCTTGAGGAAATTTCTTATTTAAATCCAAAGAAAAAACTAGTTATTATTTATGGTTTAATTTTCTCCAGGGATGAGTCACTTCTATGCCAAGGACTAGCTCTTAATGATGATCTGCAGCGTGTACTTTCCAAGCATGAATCCATTTCTTCGGGAGCTGCTGTTCAAAATCACAAGCATGAATCCATTTCTTCAGGAGCTGCTGTTCAAAATCACACTGAGAAACCAAATCCTGAACCTAGTGGAGCACTTATAGATGTTGATGGTCCTTTGATTGATACTGGAGATACTAGTAAACAAACTGATGCGAGGTAGTCCAATGTCTATTTCCGCTCTCCATTTCTACTCTCTGCATTCATTTACATAGGATACTATTGTTCTTAACTCTTACCCAATTATAATTCAAGTAATTCATTTTTCACCCTGTTATAATACACGTGATTCTTTTCTGTTTGCTATTTTCTTCTTGACACAGTGATTTTTCTAATTCAAAATAAATCAAAAATTATATTTGCCCAATGAAACTGGGAAATTTTTTTATATTGTTTCTAGTGGTCTGATCTCTTTGCTTTATGGGGATTTGAAGATGAGTTTTGGCTTAAAAGCTAGGGCTGTGTGAAGTTCTGTGCTAATTTATTTTGGATTGTTAGGGCTTGTTTGATTGTATTTTGGTTTTTAGTTTTTAAAACCAGTATTACCTGTTTTGATTTTCAAGTTTTAAAAACAAGAAAACAAGAATCATTTTTGTAAAACAATTTCACTAAAAAGTTAATCAGACAAGTTTTTCAGTTTTTATTTAAAAACTGAAAAATGGATTTTAGTAAGGGAATCAAACACTTAGTTTTTTTCATTCTTCTTATTTGACCTGGGAGCATTATGTGTCACAGGAAGTCTCCATTTATGTGTTTTACTCTATGTCGGAGCAATGGATCATAGGCTTAGTTTTGGCTGAAGATTTGTGTATATTAAGTATAAACATGCAGAAATAGATTGGTGTCGAAAAGCATTTCAAGTTGACTAAACCTGTCTGGTGCCTTTTGGTTATATTATATGGCTCTCAAGTTAATATGTTTTTTTACAGATCATCTTCTAGTGCTGAAGCAGGGTCTCAAACATTTAATCAATTGTTGCTTCCTGCACCCTCTACATCAAATGGTTCGGCTCCTCCAGTAAAAGTTGATCCCAAATGGGATCTGCTCAGTGGTGAAGAGTATAACTCACCAAAAGCAGATAATTCACTTGCTCTTGTTCCTGTAGAACAACAGCCTGCCAGTCCTGTGTCTCAACAGAATGCCCTTGTTCCTTTTGATTTGTTTTCTAATGGAAACATTGTACCCACTTCTGTTAATACCCAGCTAATAGCCCCCCAATTTCAACAACAAACTATCATATCTCAAGGTGTATTTTACCCGAATGGAAGTATGCCTAATGTGGGATCACCTCGGTACGAGCAATCAATATATACTCAAAACACAGGTCCTGCCTGGAATGGTCAGGTTGTGCAGCAGCAACAGCAACAGCCACCTTCACCCGTTTATGGTGCACTTAATGCTTCCTTTTAGATTTAATTCCTGTCTTGCTCAACTCCTTTCACAATTATGTTCTATTCTTTATAGTAGTTTCTATGATTTCTGATCTTTACTTTTGAGTTGGTTCATGAAATTTTCGTATACAGGTGCACAAAGTGGTGGATCATTTCCCCCTCCTCCTTGGGAAATTCAACCTGCAGACAATGGTAGTCCAGTAGCCGGCAGTCAATACCCGCAGCCACTGCAAGTCACGGTACATGTACAAACTGCTGCCCTTCCTCAGGGACCTCAAGCAACCGGGTATGACCAGGCTGCTGGAATGTATATGCAGCCAAATGCTAGCCATTTCTCTTCAATCAATAACCAGGTTCAAAGTAACCAATTTGGTTTGCAGCCTCCGTATATTCAGGGTGTTGCAGGTCCTTATATGGGCATGGTTCCGCATCAAATGCAAAATGGTCCCGTGGCTTCCATGTATCCTCAACAGATGTATGGTAACCAATTTATGGGATATGGCTATGGTCAGCAACAGCAACAAGGGCCTCAATATATCGAGCAGCAAATGTATGGTTTATCTGTGAGAGATGATAATGCTTCAAGAAATCCTTACCAGGTTTCTGCTGCATCTTATGCGCCATCCGGAAAGCCTTCCAAGCCTGAGGATAAGTTATTTGGAGATCTTATTGACTTTTCAAAAGTGAAACCAAAATCCACTCCAGGCCCCAGCTGATAGCCCTTAAAAAACTAAGATTTGTTTTTTTGCCTTTTTCACTTGTTTGCCTACTCTTGCCATTTTTTTTCATTATTCTTTACATTTTACTTTCTTTATAGTAATATAATATATATGTATATTTTTGTTTTGTTACTGTTCCATATTGTTTTGCTTCTCTGCCAACCGGCGATAGATTTAGGCTATAATAATATTTCTTTTTTTATCCCTGTAATATATATATATATACCTACATTTTCACTTTGGTCCCTGATTTTTTATTTTTTTTGGAGTGATCTCCATTAAATGTATTCGTTTCATTACGGTCCTTGTTATACTATGGGGTTCCTTTTAGTTTTGTTCCCCATCATTTTTTTTTTCCTGTCCGCACTCCTTGTTTTCTCACTCTATGAACACCAATATTGTCTCCATTTTTTATTTTTTTGAGTGATCTCAAAAACGGGCAAACGGATCACTCCTGCTGTTTTGGTACTGCCATCTTCCCTGTGCACTTTTCAAGCGTTGGATTTAATCCAACAGTGTTGACAAAAGAGGAAAATGAGTGGTAAAGACAAAATCGAAGGCTGAGATTAATGTAGAATGTAAGGCTGGAGAGAACTAGCAGGAGAGGATCCAAAATTCAAAAGCGGAGTTTTTTTCCTTCTCAAAAACGGTGATTGGTTGGTGACCGACCACATCAAGTGATTTGTTTAGGTTCACCGATGGTTCTTCTAATTTAAAGTCACCCTTGGTTTATGCTTAATTAGTTCCATATATGATAGGGTCTCGACCCGAAAAAATGGGTTTGAAATGGAAAATATATATTACAGAGACTTAAATAATATTATATGGATTAAAGAAATAACGAGGATCAAAATGATAATATAAGATTGAATTCATAAAAAAGTTAACATTGAAAATGGACACCAATTATACTTGATTTGTGTACCCTAATTATCATATGAGAAAATGGGACATGCACTATAATTATAAAACTAGCCTTGACAATATAAATAGTTCTTATCAAACGACAATGTAAAACTAATTTACACTATTAGTGCATATTCCCTAAACTATTATTATTTATCAAATTAGATTAAAGAAAGATAGTATGTATTATTAGAGTAAACAAGTTTTATATTTATTTTTGAATGAGAAATTATAGTTGTTATGTTAGTAATTTTTCCTTACTAAGACTTAAACTAAAAGAATAAAAAAATGCAATTGTTAGTTTTAAAAGATGGTTACAAGATATATTCGTATGATGATGGAAAATTATTTTACACCATCATCATCACTAATCTCGTAAAATTATAGTGCACACTAAATTATTCAATAAAATTAAAAGTTAAAAAAATTATAAAAAAGAAAGTCAGCTGGAATCCAATCCCCATAATTGAGAAAAAGATAGAGAAAAAGAAAAATTAAATAATACTTTTTCTCAAAAATAAATAAATAAAATTAAATAATGACTATTTTTTAAATAATTAAATAAAATGTATTTTATGTGTGAGTGTCTAAATGACAAAAGGTTGCGTCTAAGGAAGACTTTCAACCAATCCCCTAGTGCCGTTTTGTCTATCTGTACGGTCTCTCCCGTGCAATTCTCCGCCGTTGTATTAATCCAACGGTTGATTCACAAAAGGGAAAAGTATCAATTAGAGGAGAGAGAAACGAATGTAGTGATAATTTTCTTCGACATTTTTTGAGATTTCTTCACCTCTTTTTCTTGTTGTGAATATCAATCATGCAGGTTCGTTCGTTAATGGATGCAATTCTTAGTGACTTCAATTATCTTGTATTGAATTGATTAGTAGGTCTTGTTTGTTGGTGGTTATTGGTTAGTTAGGGTTATGCAAAATTGGATTTGTGTTCTTGTAATTGCAGAAAGCTTAGCATATTGAAATTGGATTTGTTTGTGTTTTTAACGCAGGCATCAAGGGCGAGGCTGTTCAAGGAGTACAAAGAAGTGCAACGAGAGAAGACAGCTGATCCTGATATTCAACTCGTTTGTGATGATTCCAACATTTTTAAATGGACAGCTCTAATCAAGGTATGCTAGCGAATGCTCTCGACGATTAGAATATGGTTTATGATAGAACATTATGACGTAATTTGATCTGACCCCACATAGTGGGATAAGACTTAGTTGTTATTGTTGTTGGGATGATCTGAGATTTGCTCTGGTTTATTTTGTTTACCACCAGGGACCTTCAGAGACTCCGTTTGATGGGGGTGTTTTCCAGCTTGCATTTTCTGTTCCAGAGCATTATCCTTTACAACCTCCTCAAGTTCGGTTTTTGACTAAAATATTTCACCCCAACGTGCATTTTAAGGTACAATGGATTGCTCTGTAAGATACTATCAGATTGTTGTTTGCTGATGCTTTTCACTTTTAGAACACAATTGTATGATATCTGAAGAGAATTATATCATCCTAATTTGTTTTGCTGATGAATGATTTATCAAGCATTCCATATAAGTGATGATAATAGTTTAAAAATAGGGTAAATTGCATTGCATTGCCCTGAGATATGTTAAAATATCACACATACACCCTCTAGTTTGCCAAAGACACTAACCTCCCCCAACTTTAACACTGTTACCCGACAAAAAGAGAAAAAGTTTTTGTCTGCCGTCTTCTTCATTTGGTGTCTCATCTGTGAAACTGGCTTTCTGAGCCTAAAGCTCCGCTGCTGGAGGGTAATAATTGTATTTTTCTAAAGTCTGGTGTGAATGATGGATACACCCCGTGCCTTTGCTTTTTTCAGTTTGGTGTTTGACTTCATATATTGTCTACAAAATCAAGAACACGATGACAATAGCTAATAATATATCAAATTGGTTGGTCTATTTTCATCTTGGTTTGGCTGGTAAAACTTAATTATCTCCATGCCAAATTGAGCAACTAATATACCAAATTGGTTGGAACATGGCAGCACTAATATGCCTCACATGATTGGGGTATTGAGCCATTATCTAGATGTCTGCACCCTGTATGCCACTTGTTGTCGGGTTAACAATAAGCCGACCAATTTGGGTGAACTTTACGCTCATTGAACTTGTTGAAGTATGGATTTTAATTGGCAAAATAAAATGTACCAGTAAGTTAATGTTAATTCGGCAACACATGGTAATTCAGGTGCTGTATTTTAATTGTGATGGAAAAGGTAGATTTAGTAAGAGAGTAGCTTTACCAATGTCGTCATGCTTTCTTTGCATATTCCCTTCTTTGAAGATTATTTGCTGAGTGAGGGAAAGTAGTCTGACGCAATGTTTTAAAACCCTAACCGCAGCCGGGATCAACCCAGTCAAGGCCCTGTGTTAGTAGTCTAGTTGAACCGCATGACTGTTGACCCAGTTTATATTAAAATATAAATCGTTACAAATTTATTACTTATAAATACATATACTAAATTTATTTTTAATTTGATAAGTCTTGAAAGTTAACGTTATAACAATATAGTTTATAAAAGTTAAATGTTAATATATACTTTTTTTCGAAAAAAGTAGTAACATACATATTAAAGCAAGTAATCTAACACAGAAAACTAGTAACATCAGTTATATATATATATTTAAACAAGTAGAAGTGATAATTTTGCAAGATTCCACGTTTTCCCAGCAGTTAAGGATGTAAAGTAGCACATCAATTGTCTCATGTTCTACTCCTTAGAGATCCAGTGCCATTTATTTAATTTTTGATGTAACTACAAACCAGTTTAACTGTTGAATAGAACCGGTTCGACCAGTTCAACTGGAAATCAACCGGTTCATATGCTTATCTGGTCCAACACAGTGACTGGACCAGCCATGGCTCTGGTTTCCGGTTCGGCCTGTCCGGTTTTTAAAACTATGTTCTGAGGAATTTTTGTTTTAATGGATGGAAAACGATGTTAATTTATAAGGGAGGCAGCTGTCACCTTCAAAATTAAACGAGGATAGAGCTTGATTTAAAAATAGAGGGGATGTCTGTGTTATTTGAAGATATCCCAGGGAAGTCATTGTAATTTGTACTTAAAAATATCTAGTAGTTGTTCACATGAAGAGTGAATGGGATCTGATACCCTAGTAGTCTCTTTCATAGTTCTATGAACCATCAGTGTGAAATTAGGGGTATTCACAAGTTGGCTTGTTTCGAGTTTGTGGTATAAGAGGATCCAAACATGTTGCATGTGATTAGATTGGTTTTAATTTTTTTCTCTCCAGCCAATCCGAATCAAACAGCTGAATTAAGATTTAGACTGGTGTGGTTGTCTTGACTGCCTTCTCTATAATGGGAAGACCAATGATGTTGATAAGTTAGAGACTGGTAATTTCCACTATTACACCCCCTCCCCTTTGAGTTTCATAAGAACTTGTTGGAAACTGACAACAATATTGATTTGAAGTTGAATTCCTAGTCAATTATTTTTGCTTTCCTTTTGTTCTTTATAAATTTGATAGATAACTTCATTTTATTCAATTGGATTTGTTTTTCTTGACATTTTTTCATGAATACTTTTTAAACTTCTAATAATTTTCCAGACCGGAGAGATTTGCCTAGATATCTTGAAAACTGCTTGGAGCCCCGCATGGACTCTGCAATCTGTTTGTAGAGCTATAATTGCATTGATGGCTCATCCAGAACCTGACAGCCCACTGAATTGTGATTCAGGTTGTTAAACATATCTGCTCCATATAATATTTTTTTCTCTAATGCCGTGGAATGGAAAGAAGTTATATCCTCCTCCCTCCAAATGAATAATAAAACTGCTAGAAAAAGAAACTTGTATTCAGATATGGATCCAATGTAGCATAGCTTTATTGATTATAGGTGATCAGATTGAAGCTGGACTTGAGGATTGAGAAACTGCAAAAGATATGCGATTAACTATTTTTAAACATCATGCTTATCAATTATGCTCGATGGAATGGGTGTGGTGGTCCACTAGGCTTTGACATTTCACTTAATGATGGCCCTTTTGTTCTTTAACTGTGTGCTATTTGAATTTATATGCATGCTTCCAGATTTTCGTTGTTCATTATAAATTTCCCAGCAGCTCTTAGCATAATCGGTATTTTTTGGAAGATAAAGAACTTCAAATCCTTAAGCCTGCAACTCATTCCAAAATATATAGACCTTATTTTCTTTGTACTGAAACAAAAAGAATGTGAACTGAAAACTTGTAATCTAGTTGGAAAGAATGTCATTTCTCACTTATTTTCTGCTGGGGGTGCAGGTAATCTTCTACGTTCAGGTGATGTTAGAGGCTATCAGTCCATGGCAAGAATGTACACTAGGCTTGCAGCAATGCCAAAAAAAGGCTGATTGATTTCTGATCATTTCTGTTCTATGTTTGTCTAGGTAACAAGTTAGCAATTGATATAGCAGTTCATTGTTCAAATCTTAATTTGTTTAAAATGTATACATTTTCTATAAGAATGATTTTTGTTGTTTTAAGATGTGTATTGAAGTGGTGACTTGTACAGAGTTTCGATGTGATTTTATGTATCTGTACTTGGGCTAGAATTGAGCTCAATAATCAACGTGCTTGTATAACATTTGATTGCTTCCATTTCTATTAAAGTTGTATTTCGAGGTTGACATTTAGCTTTCTCTTGTGCTGATAATTTCAAGTACGGTGGAATGTAGTGTGCCAGCCCAATTACTTCCATGGTTTGTTTAATGGTGTGATAATTCTTGATTCCTTTTGGAGGAAGCATTGGATTATTAACTAAACCATTTATTATCTATTAATGGTTTCACTTATCTATCTGATGGTCTTTGATCTCCAAGGAAGAAAGACGGATTTCATGGAGGTAATAGTGTATAGTACACATTAACATTTGGTTTGAAATTTTTTCCAATCTGGGATAGAGGATAGGAGAAACCACAGACCATGGACTACGTCCACATAATTAGTATCAGAACCAAACTTGGACCTTCTAAAAAACCTCCTACGATTCTAGATGTACATTTTTGGACAGCATAGAATGTCTAGTCGCGTTCATTCTATAACAGAATTAATCATTTATGTCTGAATCCGAACTCGTGTTTGGCGTTGGAGAATCTTTTTCCTATTTTCAATCTAGTTTTTTCACTCGTAAACAATTCAACGACCCTCCATAAAAATTTAACAATTGCGGTCCAAATAATTTACCTTTGAAAAACAACCTAGGTAGCCTTAGAAAGAGCTTGAATTTTAGGAGTGTCATTTGCATTGACGTACTTTGCACAAGAAGGGTTGAAAGCAAAAACCTAACTCCGATTCAGTTTTATTCTTAATGAAAAAAGCTAGATTTATAGGAGACATACCTCATGCAAGTTAACTATCCATCTCATTAAAGATTAAAAATTTACAGTATCAATTTAGCTTCTACGTCTTCCCACACCTTCCCGTGAAATAATTATTGGTTTTATATTTTGTTTTTTCACAGGTTTATTCCATTCGAGTTAATTATATGAATCATGTCAGTATGTCACACTAAATGTGGACACCACTTTGATTCAATCTTTAGTTTATAGAGTTATGGGGGTCTACCCTTAAAAAAAAAAGAAGTTACGGGGTCTAGCTTTTTTTAATAGGACAAAACTTAGGTACAGTACCACAAGTGTTGTTGATACTGTTCCCCAATAAAATTATGACACATGTACAATTTATGCCACGTCACTTCCCTCATCGTTCAATTTTAGAGCTATCAAAATAGATGCAGCGCCGATAAGGAAGACCGTCCATGGAAACCACACGAACAGAGCCGATAGTGTTGGTGTGTTTCCATATTGATCACCATTCAAATCAAATACAATCTGTTGGTGCAAAATTTTTGTTTCAATTAACGAGATAGTGGATATAGAAAAGAGTAGTGATATATGTACAACTTTTTTATACAACTTTCATGACAACTTTAATTTTCTATCTTTTGATTGGTCAAAAATAATAGAGAGAAAAAGGAAGAGAGAGAATAAGAAGATAATGTGAGTATGAGAGAGAAAATTGTCAAAAAGTTGTTAGAAAATGGTTGTACAAATATCATTTCTCTATAGAAAAAACAGGCTTTGTCGGTGCATTTGGATTTCAAGGCAAGGTATGAAGGTTTCATGGTAATGGTAACATCTAGATCTAGGAATGATAGGTTATAATTAAAAGTTAATAGAATGATGGTGTGAAGCAATTGTTTTTGTACAATTTGATGATGAATGTGTTGTTATGGAAGATGGTGATGATTCACGATTGTTCTCCCAAACTTGTTTTCCCGTGAATTGAACGGCGAGGAATTGATGTGGCATAAATTGTACATGTGTCATGATTTTATTGGGGAACAGTACCAACAGCACTTGTGGTACTGTACCTAAGTTTTGTCCTTTTTAATAAATCTAATTCTAAATAAGTATTGATTTATTCGGAAAAAAAAAAAGAAGAAATAAGTATAAGTTATTTATGAAAATACAAGAATGCCCCTATTTAGTATCAATCACAATTAATTTATTTGAACTCAATTAATTTAATTATTAGTTTGATTTAAATGAAATTAAACTCAACATTATATATGAATATATTTCTTTAGTCAACATTATATATGAATGTTTTAAGTAGACATTGTTACCAATGCAAAGAGCGAAAGACATGCGAAAAAAAAGGTTAGAGTCCTCCCTGCCACTTTTCTTCTCATCACTAAGAAGAAAAATTGCAGGTCACACACTCTCCCCCGCTCCCCCACCCCATTGGTTTACCTTGCCAATCAAGAGAAAATGCTCGTTTCTCTTGCTACACTTCACCGGTATTTCCCTTAACCAATCACACTCTAAAGGCGTGTGCATCCTAAGTAGAAAAGAATTATGTCCCCCGGCATAAGTCAGACTGTCAGACACACATAGAACTATGGTTCTACATTTTATTGTGATAATAGCATGGACTAGAGGATACATTAAATAGAAAATCACAACACGGCATACATACAATCATACAAAGGCAACCGGAATGAGCCAGAGCGAGTTGGTTGTTAATTTTACAATCCAGGCATAAGCTGAGGCTTTAGAAACTTGTCAAACCAATCAGATGACTCTTTCACCATGAATTTTGTTATTTGGTGCTCAATTCCAGGTTCTGCAATAAACTACATGTAAATGCAATCAATTTACAAAGCTTTAGTTCAAGCGACTTCATTACCATTTCTATTATTAGGAGTAGTTTAAAATTAAATGGTGCAACATTGGAAATGAAATTTGCAGGTTGCGGTCAATATTAACTCTAAGCTTTTTTTTCAACATTCGGCAGGCGTGAGATTTCTCAACAAAGTGATATTGACCATACAACATACATACCTGGAAATCATCTGTGCGGTGAAAAGCTTCGTATGCCTTGCTTGCTTTTGCCCTCGGAATTTCCAAGCCGGCTAGGGGACACCTAGGATCTTCCGCACCTAGATTTAGGAACACCCAAGTGAATGCTTCAATTTCCAAGTTAAAATCAAAACCCCCAAAAGTATCTAAATTGACTAATACGGATGGATAGGTCTAATAAGTAATTGATATATCATCAAGAAGTGCAAAACTTGTATTGCAGTGCTTTCAACACATCAATTTGAATATGAATATTGTTTTTAACTACAATTTGGAAATGTTGAATAAACAATAAATACAAGGATCTTACCATTGAGAATAAGCAGACGACGCGGTGCAATTGATGGAATTGAGCAAGGGGAATCAAATTGGGAAGCTCATGAGTCTATAATTAGTTCCTTTAATATAATATTTGGTTTCGTTTTATTTATATTAAGTTTATTTTATTTAAATATTATTTCCTTTTAGAGCTATTTTACTTCAATCGCATATTATTATATTTCATGAACGAATGTTTGATAGATTGAGTCTTGTAGCAAAATGAAGAGGATTAGGAGCTGATTCGGGTGAAAAATACAAAGATTGAAGACGAAAATATATTCTCACCAAGTCAGAAGCTTGGCACGGCCGTGCCACCTCCCAGGGCCTCTTTTGCTGCTTTTGCTTCATGATCTAGCTGCCTATTTTGATCGAAAAGCCCGTGGTTTCTTGTGGAACATTCTAGTGAATAATTGCTTAAGTTTTAATTCATCATCTCAAATATCAATTCATAAAACGATAGTGGAGTTTTGATATTCGAACAAGTGAATTTAGACAAGGATTGCAAAGGCAGCGAAATAGTCTTTGCAATCCTTGAGTTGCTAGAGGAACCAAAATCTAATAGTAATCAAGTCAGCGAAATAGGCTTGATTGCTAGAGGAACATAAGAGAAACTTGTCTTTAGAAGTTTGGTCTAACATAAGGTTCTATGTTTAATAATTTAGTTTGTGATGGGTTTGTCACCATAACGGACCAATGATTCCAAGACTCTCTTTTATTGTTATTTTCAACCGTTAAAAAATCAAATATTTTCCCATTCAAACCTTTTCTAACCATCAATTAAAGATGATTAAATTGAACAACTTCTTGTCGCAATCCTGTCCCACACCTGATTCAGAAATATTAACTCCTGAGGTTAGTATCTACTGCAAAACACTTAAATTCATATGGAGTCTCGAGACAATTATAGTCGGAATTGTAAAAACTTAGCGCACCTTCTCCACCACTTCTTTGTCAATAGCATCTTTGCCCAAATCATCACGAGCCACTGCAAGCATGAACTCAAGAGCATTAGGATGTAATTTCCAAGGCACGTTTAGAATATTTGTTCAGTCATTCATTGCTGGTAATGCTTGCGTAAGTACCCAATAGGACCGAGATTCATATCATAACATAACCCCCTTCTATACACTTTTCCAACTTCATCATATGATTCCATAGGCAGTCTATCATAATTATAAATAACTGATCGTAAATGAGAACATTAATCTTTTAAGACATTGTTTGAACATTACATATGAAATCCTAACTTTGATTTATGAAATCATAATACACTAAAACTGGTATGATTACTGGGTTATATGACCAGAACAGTGATTCCATTATATATAAATCTGAATGAAGTGGTAGGAGCAATAACTAAAGCAAAGCAATTAACACGTGAAAGGAAAAAGGAATTTCTCAAACAATACATTATAATACCTTCAAAAACAGGCTTTATACTGTCAACTCGAGCCTGCCACTTATCATTGTCTATGGCCCATCGCAATCACAGCATAGCGAGTATCAGCAGTTGCAGCAAACCATGCATGCATTCCTGAATCAAAGAATCATGTAAGTGATGAGTCACAACAAATCTTGTAACTGACATATTCCTCTCAAGTGTCAACTTCTCTTAACCAACCTCCAAGGGATATTCCAGTAATTCCTATCCTAGAGTAGAGGGGTCTGCATCTTCTCTCTGTGTTAGATAATCTGCCAATTTAATCAAGTCCCATACCTGCCAGGTCAAGGAATAATACACAGTTTCTGAGTCAAAGTTAATCGTGAGTTCAAACTGCGCTAATGCCACGAACTACAAAACTACATGTCAACCAAATAATTTGAAGCACAAAGTGGTCTCAGTTAAACAACAAAGCAGCATAATACATAAGGAGGGACTATACCGTGTCATATATGAATGGCATTGTGTCTCCAGTTTTCCGCAGAAATAATAGCCTGTATTTTTTACCGCGAGGGGTAACCAAGACAAAAGTGAAAAATAAATTATCAGTTTTGAATTTTATGCGGATTATTTG
The DNA here is from genome assembly GCF_003473485.1 of Medicago truncatula. Taxonomy (NCBI): domain Eukaryota; kingdom Viridiplantae; phylum Streptophyta; class Magnoliopsida; order Fabales; family Fabaceae; genus Medicago; species Medicago truncatula. Next base: position 54,418,442 of record NC_053044.1, read on the forward strand.
TGTCTGAAGTAGTAGTAATATTTTAGGAAAAGAGTTATTTTCTATAGGGCAACTTTCCTTCAGTTTTTATTCCGAATCACTACGATGTCAATACAATATAATTTATATACAAAATTCCTATGTTTGGAATTCATTACAACAATAAATGAGTTAGTTTGTAAATCAAAATCTATTTTGGAACTAAAAATTTACTGAGTAACTTATTTTATTACCATTATTTTGAATATGCCCACTAAAGTCCCCCAAAACTAAATCCAATGGTTTCAATCAAATCAATTTCTAAATTTTGTTGCTGCGAATAGATTGAAGTTTGAACAGAAGCTAAATCTTTTCCATAAATAACATAGTGCAATCCATAGGACATAATCTATGCATCACACACATTTTAGATTGAACACCAGTTAGCTGTCGTACATGGTGTCTGACATATGTTAGTATTCTACACTAATTAACACGATACTAACCAATACACGTAGTTACATTTAGCTACTTTTAATTTCTATAATTTTATCTTTGTTTATGTGTCGTATCTGGTGTTTGTGCCAGTACTTCATAGATTAGAACTAAAAGAAAGTTAAGTGAAGTAAAAAAAGCAAATCAATACATACATCACAATAGGTGTTTATGTCCTTCGCACGTTCACCATGGTAACGAGAATCAACTGAAATTGCTATATATCCCCGCGAAGCATATGCCTGAAACAAGAAGCACAAAAATAGAAACCAAAGACAAATTAAATCCACAATATAATAATTAAACAATCACAAATCTTATTTCATAGGAGTTGAACAAAATGAGCAATGAGTGAAGCAGTGAAAATGCGGTATAATAACCTCAAGCAATGGACGCAGAGATTCTTTATGCGAATTTGTACTGTGAAGGAAAACAACTGCAGGTCTTCTTGTCTGCTTATCGCTTTCCTTCAAGCTCAAAATCAATACAGGCAGCCATCCTTGATCACCTTCGCTCAAAATCAATAAATATAATTATTCTCTAGATATTAGATACAATACTAATCATACTAGTTAGTTAGACTAATTACTAATTAGTTAGTTAGTTAGTTAAACTAGTTAATTGTTCTGATTGAAAAATAGGCTTTATTGTATGTAATGGCAATTATCTCTCAATTAATCGATATACTTTTGGCTAAAGTGCACTTTTCTCCCTTAACTTTCAAAAAGTTGCAATTTTGACCCTCTATGAACAAAAACTACAATTTTAGCCCCCTAAGAATTAGCCCCTTTGCAGTAGTGGTCCTTTTTAACAATTTTGACCGAGTCAACACTGATTTGGCATGCCACGTGTGTAATTAACCATTAAAAAAAAACAAAAATGCTACATTTTAAATTGTTGAATTAAAAAAATGAAGAAAAAAAAAAGAAAAAGGAAAGGAAGAAAGAGAGGCACGTGAATCTTAATCTCCTTCATTTTCTTAACAGCTTCATTTTCTTCTCAACCAAAACCCAGAAAATATAACATGAATCTTTTCAACAACAACAACAATCTTCATAAAAAAATTCAGAAAATCATCTCAAAAATCCAAATTAAGGATTTAACCCAAAAACCCAAATTGTTTCTGTTCGATTTTCAATAGCTATTCCGACTTGTATCATCAATTCGATTTGGCGTTTCTACTGTCATTGTTTGTCTATTTCGATTTCTCGTTTTGATTTGATTCTTTCTGATTTTTGTTTCACATATCTTTGTTTCTGCAAAATCGATTTTCTTCATCTCCTACACTTCATATTCACTTCCTTCTGCAAAATTGTTTCACGTATCTTCAATCACAGTTGTGTTTCTGAGAAAACGAAGATTATGATAAGAAATTAAGGAAATTCATTATGTTCTTCATCCCCCTTCACTATCATATTCATCCCTTCAACATAATATATCTTCATCTCAAAACCCTAAAAAATTAAATTAAAAATTAAATAAAATTGAAATTGAAACAGAGATGTTATTATGAGATAGTAAAGGATTGCTGAAAATTAGAAGAGAATGAAAGAAAGTTGAAGAATTGAAAGAGTGTGTGTAAATGTTTGTGTTATCTAAGAAAAAATTGAATCCAAGGACTGATGTTTGTGATGGAATATTTGGTGGATTTATGATGATGAATTCTTCTTCATCTTTTACTTATTGGATTTCTTCTTGGAGTGATGATTGAAGAACTTGGAGTAGTTTGGGTCTGCTGTTAAGAAGCTGCAGAAGGAGGTTGAGATCTTGAGAACCTCTCACGTGCCTCTCTCATTCTTCTTTTCCTTTTTTATTTTTTTTTTTCATTTTTTTAATTCAAAAATTTTAAATGTAGCATTTTTATTTTTTTTAAATGGTTAATTACACACGTGGCATGCCAAATCAGCGTTGACTCGGTCAAAATTGCTAAAAAGGACCACTATTGCAAAGGGGACAATTCTTAAGGGACCAAAATTGTAGTTTTTGTTCATAGGGGGTCAAAATTGCAACTTTTTAAAAGTTAAGGGTGGAAAAGTGCACTTTAGCCTATATTTTTCTATGCTTTTCTCTCATCTATGAGTTCCATCAAGAATTGTAAATACTAGACCCAAAAATCAAATCCAAATAACAAAAATGTCGATCCAAAAATTCAACTCGAGAGAAATAAAATTAATTATAATTACCTCTATTGTTAGATAGAGGTTCTCCTCCTTGAGCAAATCTGTGAAGTTCACAATGACTTTCTTTGGACAAGACTTCAAAATCACCTGCTATAAAATTGTTAATGATTAAACAAGCAAATGAAGAAGAAAATCGAAAATGAGTGTTGAAACTTGAAAACCTCGTCAACTGATGGAGGAGAGTTATGTACAACTGGTTTTGCAACTTGGACGGTCAACGGAACTGAAACAAACAAATTTCATTTCTAGAAGAAGAAAAAAATAAGATTTAGGTTTTCTGCTACGGAGGATTTGAAGAAACTCTGATTGGAACTTGATCTGAGCTTCAATGGCTTCCTTTTCTTCCATTTTGGAATTAACTTTTGTGACACTTATTTTCTCTTTGTTTATCAATCACTCGGTCCCTTTTTATAAACACTAGTTGCATGTTTTAAATATATTAAGAAAAAATAATTAATAGTATAATTATTAAAACGACACAGAGAAACTGGACAAATATTAGTTTTGTGTTTCCCGCCATTACTTTGACTCTAGTATTTTTATTGGTCCCAAACACATCCGTGTGCTCTTAAACAAAATATTGTCGTGCCAAATAACACCTTTACGTATTTAAGTAATGTACTTCTTCTTTCCCACTTAAAGACTCTTTTCAAAATTCTACATCCATTAGCTCTCCTCAAATTGCCCCTATATAAGGTTAAAATATAAAGAGTTTTGCTTCAGAACACATTTTAAATATTTTAAATTAAAAAATTATTCTATAAAAAAGTCAAATAGTTCAATTTTCAATGAATTGAATACATAAATTTTCATAAAAATTTACGCTTTAAGAGACACTCGTTAGCTTTACTCAAATATGAATAATCCAAAATTTGAAGTTCATGAAATTAATAACTATTTATCGATTTTTATATTTTAATAAATATCATTTCATAAGAAAAAAATGTCATTTAACTATTTATGATAAAATCATACTAATTTTTTTACATTTAATCATAAAAAATAATCAATATTAACTATTATGAGTAATAAAATTTCAGAAAAATTAAATTCTATTTAGCCGACATTTTTGGTAAATAAGATTTAGTTATTATAATTATAAAGGTTAAAAAATATTTATTTTTCAAAAAAAAATTCATTTAGCTATTAATTAAAGACCTATGTACCGGTACACTCGATTTTTGAGTATTGCATAGAAATTGTTGATGTTTTTTATCATTGATTTTTTTTTTTTAAGGAATTATCATTGAATTTAGATTTTTTCAGGAAGCTAAATAATATGTCTAGGGAAAATAACATTCACCTCCCATGAGATAGGTTGAAATATCAATAACACCTCACTGGTTTGCCAATAAAGAGAAGTGCTCATATTAATTCACCTAAAAAAAGAAAAGACAGAAGTGCTAATATCTCTTGCTACTTTGCTTCTGCGCATATCTCTTGTTACAGTCTCAGTAGTTCCTTTAACCAATCACACTCTAAAGGCGTGCGTGCATACATAACAGATAGGAATCATGTCCCTTGACCATAATTTAGACACACATAGAACTATGGTTCTACATTTTATTGCGATAATAACATGGACTAGAGGATACATTAAACAGAAAATCATAAAACGACACACATACAATGATACAAAGACAACTGGAATGATCCAGAGTGAGTTCGTTTATAAGTTTACAATCCGGGCATAAGTTGAGGCTTTAGAAACTTGTCAAACCAATCAGATGACTCTTTCACCATGAATTTCGTTATTTGGTGCTCAATTCCAGGTTCTGCAATAAACTGCATATCAAAGCAATCAATTGCAAAGCTTTAGTTCAACTGTTCAAGTGACTTCATTATCATTTCTACTATTATGAGTAGTTTGAAATTAAATGGTTGCAGCCGATATTAAATCTAGGCGTTTTTTTCGAATTTATGATGGAGTCCACATTTGGCAGGTGTGAGATTTCTCAACAAAGTGAGTGACCATACAAAGAGTGCATACCTGGAAATTATCTACACGGTCAAAGTTTTTGTGTGCCTGGCTTGCTTTTGCCCTTGGAATCTCCAATCCGGCAAGAGGACACCTAGGATCTTCCGCACCTAGAGTTAGGAACCCCAAAAGTTAAAAATTGATTAATACGTATGCATAGGTCTAATAAGTAATTGATATATAATTAAGAAGTGCAAAACTTGTATTGTAGTGCATTCCACACATCAATTTGCATATGAATATTATTTCCAACTACAATTTGAAAGTGTTGAGTAAACAACAAAATACAAGGATCTTACCATTGAGAATAAGCAGAGGACGTGGTGCAATTGATGGAATTGAGTACGGGGAATCAAATTGGGAAGCTAAACCAGGAGCAATCCTGTCCCACACCTGATTCAGAAATATAAAATCTTAATGTCTCTCGAAGGTGGGGAGGCGGTTAATTGGTTCACGGATAGGGTGGCCCGTAAGGTAGGAAATGGAAGTAATACTAGCTTTTGGTATGAAAAGTGGATTGGTGCTCAAACTCTAGCCTTATCCTACCCCAGGATTTTTTCAATTTCGTCCCAACAAGAGGCGAAGGTGGGAGATTTATGGGAAAACCGCAACGGAGAGGTGTTTTGGAATCTTACTTGGAGGAGACAACCTTTTCTTTGGGAAGGCAATTTAATTCATAACTTGTTGGTGCTCATAGAGGGTGTTACCTTGACGGAGGAGGTTGATAGGTGGATATGGTTGCCGGAAGAGGGAGGTGCTTTCTCGGTGCGCTCGTCTTATAGGGTGTTGGAAGGAATCCTATTGTTGGATGATGGCTTGAATACTCTAGAGGAAGAAGTGTTTGCCAAGCTATGGAAGAGTCCGGCTCCATCTAAAGTTGTTGCTTTTTCTTGGATGGTGCTTTTAGACCGCATCCCGACTCGTTCTAATCTTGCTTTTCGTCGCATTTTAGGCACCGGTGAAGACCATAGTTGCGTGTTTTGTGGACAAGGGGAGGAGACTACAACCCACCTCTTCTTGCATTGTGATCTTGTTGTGTTGATTTGGCGTAAAGGTGATGAGTTGGTTGGGCTTTAATTTTATTACACCTCAAAACATGCTTGTGCACTTTGAGTGTTGGAGTGGGGAGGACTTTTCCAAACAGTTTAGGAAAGGGTTGTGGTTGATTTGGCACGCATCAATTTGGATGATTTGGAAGGAAAGAAATGCAAGGATCTTTAATAATCACTACAAGGATTATGGTGTGGTGGTGGATGAGATTAAGGGGTTGTCGTGGTGTTGGTCGTTGAGTAGATTACGGATTGCCTCTTGCCTTTACTATGAGTGGTGTTGGAATCCGAAAGAATGTCTAAAAAGAAAACAAGGGCTGTTGTAGCGCTAGAGCAGGCTGTCATTTTGGAAGATCTTTGCTTTCCTGTTTGCCTGGGCACTTTTTGGTGCGGCGCTGGTTTTGTTTCTGCTGTTTTCAGTGCTGGTGAGTTTGGGGATGGGCCTTGCGCTTGTTTGCTTTCCCGGTTTCATCAGGTTTTGGTGGCGGCCTGTGCTGGTCTTTTGGAGCCTCTGCTGGGTGGACAGTATGGTGTGTTTGTAGGTGTGCTGCTGTTGTGTTTGGTATGTTGGAGCAGTTTGGTTTTTTGGCTTGGGGGCTTTGTATCTTTGCATGGTAACCCTTGGTGTTTTAGCTAGCGCTACTGTCTTGTTGTTTTCTCTAGTTCCTATCAGTTTTGGAATTAGTTTTTAGGGTTTTTTTTATTGAGTTGGTGTATTGGTGTTGTAAGGTCCTTTGTTTATAGGCCTTGCTTGTACTCTTTTTCCTCCTATTGTGGGCTTAGTGTGTCTTGCGCTTGCCTTGCTTAATAAAATTATGCTGTTTCAAAAAAAAGTATCTAGTATCTACTGCAATTTGACTTACAAAGACAAAGCTCTATATGGAAATTCTGCCCAGTGGATGAATAACTAGCAATTACAGTGGATTAATGTACCATAGCACCAACAATTGTCAAACATGTTTTCTTAAAGTAGTAAACATATCAAAGCATATGGAAATTCATTTGAAGTCTCGAGACAATTATAGCTGGAATTATAAAAACTTAGCTGACCTTCTCCACCACCTCTTTGTCAATAGCACTTTTGCCCAAATCATCACGAGCCACTGCATACATGAACCCAAGAGGACAAGAGCGTTAGGATATACAAATTACCAAGGCACGTTTAGAATATTTGTTTAGTCATTCATAGCTGGCAAACTTGAATAAGTACCCAATAGCACCCATGTTCATATCATATTTTCCTTCTAGGTCTTACTCTTAAACACGATTCCAACTTCGCCATGTACTCTAATCCATATGTAGTATATTATAATTTATAAACAATGAATCATAAACGAGACCATTGCTCTTTTAAGAAATTGATTGACATTACATATGAAATCCTAACTATAATTTATGAAAGCACTACACATAACAAACCAGTACATGGTTACTAGGGTTATATGAACAGTGACTTCCATTTTATATAAATCTAAATGAAATAGTAGGAGCAATAACTAAAGCAAAGCAAAAAACACGTGAAATACAAGAAATTTCAGAAACAATACATCATCGTACCTTCAAAAACTGGCTTAATACTGTCAACTCGAGCCTGCCACTTATCGTTGTCTATGGCCCATCGAAATCCCTGCAAATATATGATGTGAAAGTGTTGAAATTGTTGTTTCAGAAGCACATCTTGTTAAATATAATCCTCATTCAATAATTCAATGTCACCTGAACACCAATCAGAGGAGCAACCACAGCATAGCGAGTATCAACAGCTGCAGCAAACCATGCATGCATTCCTGAATCAAGGAATAATGTAAGTGATGTATCACAACAAACTTGGTATCCAACATATTCCTCTCAACTTCTCTCAACCAACCTCCAAGTGATATTCCAGTAATTCCTATCCTAGAGGGGTCTATATCTTCTCTCTCTGTTAGATAATCTGCCAATTTAATCAAGTCCCATACCTGCCAGATCAAGGAACAATAGTATAATACATCATTTCTAAACCAAAGTAATCATGGTTCAAATTGCGCTAATGCTTTCATCGATGGAGCTACAGGTCAACCAAATCATTTGGGGCACAAAGTGGCTAAGTTAAACAACAAAGTAGCATGATAAACAAGGAAGGAATTTACCGTGTCATATATGAATGGCATTGTGTCTCCGGTTTTCCATGCGGATATAAGAGCCTATTATTTTTACCCCAAGAGTGAACCAACAAAAGTGAAAAACAAATTATCAGTTTTGAATATATATAGGGACTACTTATGTTTCTCTCTGTGAAGGATCTCAAGTAGTAATATTGCAGAAAAATAGTTTTCAGTCAAAAAACAATAGTTAATTTCTTTTATATATAAAGATGTGATGAACAGAAAAACATCAATATAACTGACAAATTACTTATTCTAAAGCTTAGATTCTATAATGAAACTTTCACAGCTTATTCAAAATCACTAAAATGTCATTTTGTTTTAATTTAAAAATCAAATTGCTATTCTGGAATTCATTTGCAGATCAAAATCTATTTCTGAACTAGATCAAATTATATTACTTTATGTGCAATATAATTTATTTCAGCTACTTTGAATAAGTTGCACTTCATTTTCCTGTGTCCGTGTAAGCGCTTCGTAGATTTTTTTTTTTCTCTGAGTAGATTGAAGTTTGAGCATCAGCCAGATCTTTTTCCTAAATAACATAGTTCAATTCATTGATTGAAAAATATATACCACCAGCATTCGCGATCTGACACAACACTTACGTTATTATCAATATCTATGTGTCAGTCTCGCGTGTCCGTGTAAGTGCTTCACAGACTATAACTAAACGTAAGCAGAGGAAAGCAAATACATACATCGCGATAGGTGGTTGCGTTCTTTGCACGTTCACCATGGTAACGAGAATCAACCGAAATTGTTATATATCCTCGCGAAGCATATGCCTGAAACACGAAGACCAAAAATGGAAACCAAAGCCAAAAAAATTGACGATTATTATAAGCTAATGAATCATGATAAATCATATTTCATAGGAGTAGAACAAAATGAGTGATGATTGAAGCTGAGAAAATGTAGTAAGCAACCTCAAGCAACGGACGCAGATATTCTTTATACTTGTTTGTACTGTGAAGGAAAACAACTGCAGGTCTTCTTGTCTGCTTATCGCTTTCCTTCAAGCTCAAAATCAACACAGGCAACCGTCCTTGATCTCCTTCCTACAAAATCAACGAATATTTCAATGTCCGTATGAAATCAAATTAATTAGTTAAGTATAATAACTACCTCTATTGTTAAGTAGAGATTCTCCTGCTTTAGCAAATCATTGAAGTTCGGAATATCTTTCTTTGGACATGATTTCATAATCTCCTCATCGGTTGATGGAGGAGAGTTATGCACCACTGGTTTTGCGACTTGGACGGTTAAAGGAACTGAAACAAACACATATAACAAACGAATTTCATAATCAAAGAATTGTTAAATAATCAATACATAGCGATCGAGATCGTGGAATTGTTCCACCTTGAGGAGGTCGTCTGCTACGGAGGATTTGAAGAAACTCTGATCGGAATTTGCTCTGTTCATCAATGGCGCCATTTTCTTCCATTTTCGTTTCGATTTCGCGATAATGCGAGAGTGCAGCTCTGGTCACTCGTGTTGCATGCGTTTTGAATTTATAATTAAACAATTTGGGTGGGATAGTTGTAGTAGTTGTTAGAGGGCGAAGGAGGCACGTGTGGCTAAATAGAGTCAGCACGTGCAGTTTTCGGAGTGGGTTAGCATTAGCAGGTGTGACTTTCATCGTTTAGCTGAATGAACGAACAGTCTTGCAAGTTGCAACCCAGTAGATACGGTGGGTTGTACTAATTATGGGTAGCTTCCTCCGATTGTCTCCTTCCTTTATCTGCAACAAGACAAAATCATTTACCTTTCTCACCACTTATTTTCTCTCTCGTTATTTATTACCATACTCCCTCTACTCTGGTACCACCATACCATAGTTATAAATCAAGAGTGTAGTCACGGGTAGCATTTGGATGACATAGAGTTGGATGATATTGGTGACATTGATCAATCATAATGTCACAATGTTTGTGAAAGAGAGAGAAACACAAGCATTATGGCATTGTGATTGGCCAATGTCACCAATGTCATCCAACTCTATGTCACCCAAGTATTTTCCGTGTAGTTACATTATGATTTTATCTTTTTTTTCTTTCTTTCTATTATTTTTTATCAATGAAAAGAGAAAAAAAGAAAATTATCATATAAATTATTACATATTTGTTGCCGTAGTTGTTAAGGAATACTTTATAATCAAATATATGTATTATTTTTAAGGAATTCTTTAGATTTGTTGAAAAACCAACAAATCTGATTTATTATAATCATTATATTTAAATGGTTTTTTTTAGGGAATATTTAAATGGTTAATGATCATATTTGTAGAAAGAATCGACCAGATTTTATTTATATTTCGGTCGAATTTTGGATTATCAAAAATTTTGAAAAATGAAAAGTCAAAATCAGAAGAAAAAAAAAATTATATGTCAATTATTAAATAAATCTGAAAAAATAAATTTTTTGTTTATAATAATGTCTAAAACTCTAAATAGAGTATATATTGTTGCGAGTTCTACTATGGTCCACCTTCATAAGTGCTTCACCATGGATCGCTATTTAAAATTATTAGAAATAAAAACTCACGATCTTTCTCATATCTACATTTAAGATAATGATTTGATTGATGTCGGTTTAATGCCTACTACGTATTTAGTTTTTGTTGTTTTAATCAAATTGATAACAATTAAATCATTATTTCAATCGTAAAAATAAGAAGGATCATTAATATATTTTTTTAGTCAAGAAGGATCGTTAATATCTATTATCAAGAGACAATGTATGTCGTCATTAAAGTTTTAAATATTTTTTTTTAGTATTAGTGCATAGTAGACCATTTACAAACGTTATTCATATTAGAATTTCTCTATAATACTATATGTAAATGGGATACACAATTTTAGCTAATTTTATTCTTCTATTTTCACCATTTGTTTAAAAAAAAATACAAAAATATCTCAACTATTTTGACATGCATTGGCCGCGACATCTTTTATTTTGTGGTGGTCGGGGTTTGAACCCCGGACCTTACATATTATTATACATTGTCCATACCAACTAAGGTAAGCTCACGGGGACATTAGCCTCGACATCTATTGCAAGTTTACAACACTCCAAAAATATTACTATTAAATAAAATTAAAAAGAAAGATACCAAAATACTTGGAGGGAGTAGACAAGGATAACCATTGGAACTCAACATCTACCTCATTAAAATTGTCAAGAAAATCTATAAAAGTAAAACTTTGGCAAAGAAAAAAGAGTATAAATATATTTAAAAAAAAAAAAGGAAAAAAGAACACTTACAAATACTTTCTCTTGTTATTATTTTTTACTTCAAATATAAATGTCACCTTATTCTCTATTTTATTTTATTTTTACTCTTAAAATATATTCCATCAATTCATTTTTAATTGTTGATTTAGAGCATTCTATTAACATACAACCAATAAACTTTATTATTCAACATACAACCAATAAACTTTATTATATTTTACATAACTATAATTTTTTCTTTTTATAACGCCCTTAATTATTTATTATCTTATTCTATCTACATATTAAGTTACAACGGTTTATATGTTCTATCAATAAAACTTATGTGGCATTGTAAGGATTACACCTTAAGGATTCTCTAAATCTCTATTTAGTATATCTTTAATGTTTTTTATTTAAACAAAGTATCTTTCGTGTGCAACTGTGAATAATAATCTCTCCAGTCTTGCAAGACGCAAGACTTAAATGGATGGCAAATATTTCCTGAAAGTTTTAACCATTGTTGTATATCTGAGTTTAGATTCGAACTCATGACTTTGATTAAACTAATAGACATTCATGTCATTTCATTGAAGCATTTTTGGATCACTATATCTTTACTATATTTCATGATAAACCAACATTTTAAAAATAACCCTCTAAAGAAAAATTAAATGACTAATTACTAAATTTGTTATTAAAAAATAATCATCTCGTCGTTGAGTCTTTTATCATCTAAATTAATATTATATATAAATAAAATTAATTTTGACCTCCAAAGATAGATAATTCATTAATATATCTTTTTCCGAGATCAAATTTATCATGCTTACGAAACAAAATAATCATGTCTTCTATTGAGAATACATGACAGAATATAGGGACATCGGTAGTTAATATCAACGAAGCTTCAGCTCATGGCTTTATCATGATCAAATACTATTACTGTGTTCTTTGTTACAGTACTACTTTGTTTTATTGAAGGATTGTTACGGTAGTACTTATTTGTCACAATGTTAACAAGATGATAACACAAAACTGAGGAAGCGTTATTACACTCCAGAGAGAGTCTATACCAAATATGTATCAATACTCAATATGATCCAAATTCTAAAGGAAGATGTCTCGAAAAATATTAAGCAAGTGGTGCCAAGATATAGTGAAAACTTGTGAGACCCCACCAATCACCATTTAATATTTTAACTCGTATAGATTCCCTCAACTTGAAAATACACAAGTGAGTTTTATTAGTGAGATCTGTCACCCTGATGTTGAATTCCGACATGAAATGATATGAATGAGTACTTGTGCCTTATAGCGGCTATATTTCGGAGATAAGTTTCTGAGATCAAAAATGGTTTTTTCCGTGGACATTACATAGTGTTATCAATATCCTTGAAAAGTTGAAAGTAAACACAAAAGTTATCTGTGTCCATGCCAAGACTTGGTTATCAACGTCACTAAAGAGGTTCCAGTTACATGCGGTTGAGTCAAGTTGATAGTTATTCCAGACAAAATATTTGAAAGAGATTGGGACCAATCTAACTATATGCACATGAGCAGCATCACTTACGGGCTGCACAACAAAACTGGTAACCTTTTCTTAACTCCAATATACACGTAAGGTCACTAGGAAGTCCTTCACAATTCAAATTCAGTCCTGTTAAAAGAAAAAGGAAGTCTTTCACGATACATCAGATTACCACTTCCGGTTGTTCAATCGGCAGGCAACCTCAATGAAAGATCAGTAGTATCATGTCCATTAGTTCTTGCATAGGTAGCCACTGGGATTGAGCAATTGGCAGTGCAGTTGTTGAGAAGAATCCCCTTAGTTTCAGCACCACTATCACCATTGTTTTTAGGTGTTTTCTCGATACTAACATCTTTCTTCACTGATGAAGAGTGCATTGTTTCTACAAATTTAAAGATAGCTAATGTTAGTAAATGAAAATTAGTGAAGTATATTTCTTAATATAAAAGTTTGAGGGATTAAAGGAACAAAATAGATTATTATTCTTGCAGTTGCCCAGGTTACTGATATTAAATAAAAAATTAAAGCTACTTTTAGGGTCACATTAATCATTTCAAAGTATTATAGTATCCAATCAAACATATGGCTAAAGGTGAACTGAGGAAATAAAATTTCAGGAACCACCCGCCATTTTGGGAAAAAAATAAAAGAAAGTGAAGTGCTTCTCAACAATTGATCAGAAAAGACTAGAATAAAGGCATCTTTTGTTTCTATGCCATTTTTATTAATTTAATCGTTATTACGGAGAGAGATTGTTCATTACCTCAATCACATCACATATTTAACCAAATAACAATGAGCTTCCTTGATTTTTCAGTTGTGGAAAATTTATAAAAAAAACTTGACATCCTAAAAAGAGGTCTCAAAAACAAAGCAAAAAAATGGCATGCTGTTTATAGCAATGATACAATGTATTGAGTGTGTTGGGCAATTTCACTTGAGAATATTGTAAGCCGAAATGCAATATTCTGTATCGAAAAAAGTAGCAGAAGAGCCTAAGCTCTTTTTGTCTAATATAGAAAGATGTTCCTGGATAACTATCCTAAAGGTTTTGATATCGATAATTTTGAGGATGATCTTTTTTATGATAGAGAGGATACCATTTACAGTCTTTTACCTAGGAACGAGGATAGTTGCTATAGTTTGGATACATGCATACAAATGATGAAACCATACTTATCACCATTTTCTTCCTTGGTGACCAGAATTGCTTCTTGATTCAGATATAAGCCGATGCATGACAACAAGGTGACACTGCTATGGGTGAATATATGGCTTCATAATTTTTATGTTCCAGCTTGACGTTCTTAATTTCATGAATATGATGATGATGCTAAAAAGTAAGTTGGGTAAGACAAATGCTAGAAAGTGTAATGTATCATAAAGAGGCCAGGTATGGGTGTACTACGTGGTCACCTCAGCTGAATCAGTATGCCCATCTCACCATGCAAAAATATTATTGGCTCATGAGGATAATGTGAGTGAGACAAAAAGATGGTCTCTTCTGATATAAAGCAAGAAATATATAGATGGGTCACGGTTTAATTATCCTCTTTAATATAAACCCATTTGAATCAAGTATTTTTCAGCTATGTCAAATGAGGCTTTTCACAATGACTTCATAGACATGTATATTTAAGACAGGAAAACCCGAGTTAATTGTGCCCCAACAATGTCAAAATTGTAAAGGCTTCAGCATCATAGTATGAAAACCTAACCTTTAATGCTACCAAGAATAATCAGTTCTCCAAGAACATCCCTGAACTTGGTCAGGATAAGCCTTTCCTGCTCTGCATAAACAGCAGTGTATCCATCAGAGTTGGAAGACTTTTGAATCATGTTCTGATAAGCATTGTCAATTGCAACTCCATTTGCAGAACCATTACCGAAAAACATCTCATCCAGTTCATCACACATCAATTTAAGTGTTTCTGGTGACAGTGGCCTATTATGAATGTCAATATCTACTGCATCTGCTACATCTTTATTTGCATGATTCTCCGAAGCCCTGACAACATTTCTACTGTCTTGCAGCAATTGAGATGATGAAGCAATAGAAGCTTCATATTTCTCGGTCTTTATTTTCCTAGCAGCTTTCCCTCTCATTTCTGGAAATTTGAAAAACAATTACAATGTCAGTCGGTCTCACAGATCAAATGTGTGAAAAAGTAGGGGACGGGTGAAAAGATACAGAATAGAAAATAAATACAAATATTGAAGTTCAAAAGAACACTTATGCTTACTTAAATAAATGTCCTAGCAGCATAAAATTTGGAAAGTTTGCAAATGAAAACATAAACATTCTCAATCGTCCACCACAAAGTAGATACATCAAATTACTATAAGATGAATATAGAGTGTTCATCCACGTGTTAGTCAAAACCTGCATTTGTCTTTGCAGCTTCTTTGGAGAGAACAACTAAAAGTGAACAAAGATTTTTCACATTCTGTGTCTGGAGGACATCAGCCAGCACAGACCTTCAACATGAAATATTGTTAATTCCGATTTTTTTTTATATTCATATTTCAAGCATAATATTAATCGCTCACCTAATGATTGAAAAAAAATCACATACCTGAATTTAGGTCTTGAAATTCTTTTATAGGCAGTGTCGGAAACAAAGGAAGCTGACAGGGATAAGGGAGATGAAGCTATAGGATCAAGTTCCTGATTAAAATTCAAGATAGCGTAAAAGATATATTAATTACAATCGGATGTCAGAACATGGATAAAACTGATATTGATAGCTAAATTAATAGGGAACTAGCAAGGAAATTGATGGTTCCAAGGGATTAAAACAGAACTAAGAAGTTGATAAATGCGGGGTGCAATGATTATTTATATGACAATGTTATAGCCTTATTAGTTTCACATTGATTTTAAATCCAAACATAGTGAATTTGAATGGTGACCCTACAACAGAAAGGGTAACTAAATGATTATTAAATAGATCCAAGGAAACCGTATCAATAATGCAAAGAAGCACCCGTTGGTGTTGAGCAGTCATGCTAACAGGTTGATCTGTGAGTGATTTGCCAGAAAAACTTTCCTGGATTTTTCTCTTCTTGGGTGTTATATGGGTTCCAGAGATGGAGGGTCCAAATCCAACTGCTCCGTTAATGGCAGCATTAGTTGCTTGTCTGATTTGAACTAGACTACACTCTTCTTGTAAAACTATTCTCCATACGTCACTTCCTTCAAAATTCTTGCAGTCAATGCATTTACAATTTTCAGAGCAGAGGACGTTGGCATGGAAACACTCACAATACTTCTTTAGGCAACCTTTCTTGCAGTGACATCCTTTATTGTGCCTTCCTATCAATTGAATTTCAGACACTTCCTCCTGAGTTTGTTCAAGACATTTAAATGGCACCACAAGTAAGCTAAAATATGAGCTAGCTCCATAATAGTTATTAACAGCACCAAATTTTAGCTCAAAAGACTGATGCAAAACGCCAACTATAAATACATGAGGGAGTTGAATTGAACTACTAACCATAGAAACTTCTGGTTTTTGCGGACTGCTTGCAATTTTTGGTCTGAAAGCATTTGGATTTTTTTCCAGTGTCATTCCAATTGCCTCCTTTCGGGCAGCCTCATTGTTCAGATTATTATGACAATTTTGACAGTTGCAACCATCACAATAGATCCCAGCTGCATAGCACTCACAGTACCTTGCAGTTGCAAAATCAGCTATTGTTATAAAGAAAGTGCATGGTCATGTGATGAAATACCCTTGATGAAAGTTTTTCATACAGAGAAGCTAAAGTACTTACAGTTTAAGGCATTTGGAATTTTTGCAGTTACATCGTTTTTGCTTCTTTAGAGTGTTGTCCTTTAACCCTGCTTTATTTTGAGACTGTGATCTAGGGCTAGGAGACTCGTTTCTGAAGGAAAACAAATGCATTCAAACACAACAAATGCAAATTAGTAGAGTAAGAGTTCTTACTGTGAAGCAAAATTCAATCATAGAGTAAGAGATAAAACAGTCTTTTTGAAGAGGGCCGTATAAATGGACAGATGAAGTGATCAATATATTTTTATTGGCAAGTTTAGATCGCTTTCCTTTCCTTTTATAAAAACTAATAAGATTTGGTGATTGCCTAGTTTAGTGGCAAATTTATAATACTTTTTTTCCCAAAAATGCAATCATTAACCAATCTCAGAATGATGCTCAGATTGCATTCAGATGCAAGCAAACCAAGTTCTATTTTTAAACATGGAAGAAAAATGTAAAAAACATATATGATTAGTGAAATGAATTATTGACTTAAATTGGTAGGAAATCCAGACTTTCATCCCTGATGCTCTTCACATTAGTACTTATGTGGCCATCCATATCTTTAAAAGTTCTCCAAGAATCATGCTTTTCGCACATCTAATCAAATTATAGACAAGATCCCTTGTCTTCAAATAGAAGCTAACTTCCAGCATAAGCCTTATATTTCTTATACTAAAATTCCAAACATACATCCCTAATACATCCAATTCTACGTTCTAAATTATGTAGCATTAAAACTTCATACGATTTGTCAAAAATAAAAATAACACTTCATATGAAGAGTGTGTCCAGTGTTCGATATGCATCAACACCAACACAAAGTGTAGTTAATTAAATTTCTTCATTTAAAAAAAATATATCGCTGTCAACATGCTTTTCATTTAAATTAAGTGCAACACAATCCACAAGTCGCAAAATGCCGAAATTGTTAGGTCGAACGTCATGATCGGGGTTCGAACCCCGACAACTTCACTTGTGTGCGTAGGTTTATAATGACTTTGTCATTTCGTCTATCTACCAAAAATAAATAAAATGCAACACATTTAGAAAGAAAAAAAAAAATCAAAACGTTATTTTTCACTTTTCTATTATATTATCATTTATTTTTTAAATTCAATTCTTAAGAATACTTACAGCGCTTGAAACCTCTTCACCGGAAGCTTTGGTGTGGAGTATGGTAATCGATGAACCGGCGAAACTAACTGCGGCCGCGGTGATTGAAAATGCGGCATCACCGGCGGAGACTGTGACGTTCTCTGCTGCTGCCACTGTGGTGGTGATTGTTTCCACGGCCGTCTCACTGGTGACTGAAAATCCAAATGCATTTGCGCCGGAGGTGGCAAATACGACGGTGTCGGAGGTCGTGGAATGGTTTTTGACAGTGACTGCGGCGTCGGTGGCGACAATGTCAGGTACGACGGACCTCCACATGCGGCGGCGAAATCCAATTGCCGCGCAAATTTCCGATTAGCTAAATCCAGCGTCGTTTCGCTCTTCTCCATGAACGTATCAACGTTTCTTCTTAAACCTGCAAAAAAGCAACTCAACAATGAACCAAAAACGATATCGTTAAGCTTCGATTTCAAATCACAATGTGTGAATCTTAACGAATTACCGTTTCGAATTGAGTTTTCAAAACATGTGAAGAAAAAAGAAACTTTACCTATGCGATTCTGAGAGAAATTTATCGTAATCGATGAGACGAAAACATGCAGAGAATGAAATTTCCGGTGTGGCAAGGAAGATTGACGGTGGAGAACGATCGCCGGAGAGTTTGTTGCGGTGAAGATTCCGCCGTGGGAGTGGAAGTGGTTAGTGTCACTTGTTTTTTCTCGAGATTTTGAAAATCTACTCTATATATATGAAAATAAATGACTACCAAAAGTATTAAACTACCCCTAAACCAATTATTTTTTACTTTAAACCAATTATTTTTTACTTTTACTTTTACTTTTTACGGGGTAAAAAAAAGTTCTAGAAGTCCTAACTCAACTGACAAATGTCGAAATTACAAGGTCGAACGTTATGATTCGGGTTCGAACTCAAAACCTCATAATTGTTTGTAAGTTTAATTTAAGTGGATTACCACTTCATCTAAGACAAAAGAAAAAAAAAATATGTGACGGTTGAGATTATCTCGAGGAGATGTAAATGTTTTGTCTCCGTTGAATTTGATGACATGGTAACAGTACTTTTCCTGCGAAGTAATGAAGAGGAGACAAGTTTTGGCGCTAATTTAATACAAAGGATATGAATGGGGCTTAAGCCATCTAAATCATGCAACAACAATGATTTTAACCATGTAGGCAACAAAATTGAGAAAGAGACCAGGGGTTCAACAATGCAAGTAACTTCTCCAAACAGAGAATCATAGTCATGCTAACTAATGAATGTTATAACACATTAGTTAAGAAAAAATAATAATAACTTTTACATCAAAAATGTTTTTTACACCAAGGTTTCACAGCGCAAATTCTAATATATTATTATTATATTTGTTTTCTTAATTAATGTCCTTAGGCCATTAGTTAACATTTTTTTTTTAAAAAGTACTACATATTTACATAGACTAAAAACAAATCATAATAAAAATAAAAATATAAAATAGGATTCTAATTTAGGGATGTTAATGAGTACCCTATAGATAGGGTACTACAATGCCCTTCTCCATGCCTGCATTTGTAAAAAATACATGTACCCGAGCTCGTATCCTTGTGGGCAACAACTTTAGTGGCATTCCTCATACCCTATGAGCACCTAAGTGCACATACCTGCATCCATTATCCGCACTTTAACTATAAAAGGACAATAAAAACATCATAAAAATATGGTCAAAATGTTTTAAATCAACTCATTAAATAGTATGAATCATTGTATTTAACCAAATAAAAACATCCAAAATATTCCTCAAAAGTTGTACACCAGTAGGGAGCGGTTATTGTGTTAAGTAGTTTTTAAGTTTGAGTTTAGGTTTAAATAGATAAATTAATTATACAGTTATTTGTCATATTATATAAATATGTATATACGGGTTGCGGGGTAAGGTAGCATAATACTCTTACACGCGCTCATGCCCATTTAAATCTATGGATAATTACCCGGACCTAAGCTCAGACCCACAAAAGCAGAGTTTTATCCTATCCATTGTGAGTATTTTTGTAGGTATCCATCGGGCCTGAGTCTCCCTAACTTTAAAATAATACGAATATATTTTCTAATATCCCAACGAAGTGAATCTCCCTCTTCTACAAAAAAAAATAGTATCTTTCGTTTGATGTAGTTTAATCAACAAAAAATTACTTTATGTTTTTAAGATAAAAAAAATTTGGCGTCATCATGTAGACATCAGTTGGTGGTGGTGCGACGGTCGGCTTTAGCCATCCACACCACCCTTTCCAGATCTTCCGGAGGTTGCCGTGCCGGTGGATTGTGGTTCCTGTTGTTCGCGGTTTTTGTTCGTACTTCGTTTTTGTTTGCTTGGTTTGGGAGGCGGTGGTTTGGTGGTGGATTTGAGTTTCGCAACACCCTTTCTTGGTGGTAATGGCCTTGGATTCGCGGCTTGGTGTCCGAGGTTGTGTTGTGGTCATTCTGTCGTAGTTGTTCTCGCCGGTGGTTTTATTCCTCTTCTGCGTGATCCATATTACGGTGGTGTGATGAGGCGCGGCCTATGCATCACCTCACCTCCGGCTATATGGCGACCTTTGGGTGGGTGGCTTTAGGAGTTGGTAGTAGTAGCCCGCGGTGGTGGTTGGTGGCGGGGTTGATGGTGGTAGTTTTGGGTGGTTTTTGTATTTGTTGGCGTTGATTTCATGTCGGGTGTTTCGTGTTTGTTTCTATCTGTCCCAGATCTGTCTGTAAGAAGTGATGGTGGTGTTACGTGGTGACGGTGGTGAGGTAAGTCTCAGTTTTGGTGGTAAGAGGAGGTGATGGTGGTCGTTTTGGTATTGTAGCTGCGACAGTGTTGTTTTCTTCCTTACAGGTGCTGAGTTTGCGGTTGTTAGAACAACACAGGTTGTCTGGTGTTTTTGTATGGTGGTTGTTTCCTTCTGATCCAGATCTATGTGGAGGAGGTGATGGTGGTGTGAGGTGGCGATGTAGGCCACATTTTTGGTGGTGTGAGGAGGTGTTGGTGGTCTTCAACGGTTGAGTTCGATCATAACCTTCTCACCCGATTTGATTACTATGTTATCTGGTGGTTTGTCGATGTGGATCGACGATGTTACTGCAGTGAAGGTGGATTTTGTTGTTGCGCTGGTTGTTGTTGTTGTTGTTGCAGAGGTGGATTCGTTAAGGTGACATCGATTGTTGTTGTGGCGAAGGTGGTTGTTGTTGTTTCAATCGTTATTGTTACCGGTTGTTTTTCAAAGGTTGTTGGTTGTTGTGTTGGTTCTTGACGTTGTTGTTTGGGGGTTGCGTGCGAGCAGCAGATTGCAGGTGGTGGAAATTGTTTTTTGTGGTAGCTTGTGATGTTGGTTGATGGTTTTTTTTATGTATGTTGGGTGAGGGTTTTGGGCACGTACAACTTTTGTTTTTCTTTGTATGTTGCTACCTTTCGAATCCTAGTCTAACATTCCTTGTGCTGGTTATGACTCATTGTCGTTCAATAAATTCCATTTTGGCTTCTTCAACAAAAAAAAAATTACTTTATATGGCAAGGTGGCAAGGGAATTTGACAATGACAAATGAATTTAAATAGTATATTTATTAAAAAAAATGCGTAGTAAAAAAGATATTATTAATAATAATAATTTTTCTTAAAAATGTACTCATCACTGTGAAAAATGTATTCGGGAACTTTTAATTTGATGATGTAATTGGGAACAAGTGATTAATATTAAATTGACAATTTACATTGAAATTGAGAGTGAATAATGCATATAGTTTTCGGGAAGACAAGGTTGAGATTGTATATCTTCGATGATTTTGTCTCATCTATTTTATACTTCATCCGTTTTAAAATGAGTGTCGTTTTAGATTGTTACACGCATATTAAGAAATGCAATAATATTGACTGTAGACATGATACTTTTACTAAAATAATCTTGTTAACTATTGGTGCATTTCCCATCATTATAAATTAAAGTATAATGTGGTACTTTTGAAGTACTCCATCCGATCTCAAATGTAGGGAGAAAAAAAAAGCACACCAATTAAGAAAATGAATTGATTACATTGAAGTCATGTTAAAAAATATACAACTTTCCAATTTTGCCCTTGTCATGTTTTAGTAATAATTAATGATGGAGTGGGTTTAAGTAATAATTACTGCGCACGTGTATCAAAAGAAAGTGACTTTTGAACTCATGGAGATAGGGTAACGTGAAACAGTATGGGAGCATGCAGCTTTGAATTATGAGAATGTGATTTTTAACAAGGGTAAAATTGGAATAGTAGCATTTATTAGGTTGCTTTTACTATACTTTTTCTTACATTTGAGACCACAATTTTTTTTTGTTTTTTTTTCCTACATTTGAGACCGGAGGGAGTAGTGTGCATAGTAATAATTAAGGGGAACTATTGGAAAAAAGTAATTAAAAGTGCATTGAAAACTTAAAGTGACATTCATTTTAAAACAAATTTTTTTGGCTAAAACGACACTCACTTTAAAACGAAGATTTTTTTATGCATCTAAATAATTTATTTTAATCATTAATTTATCTATAAAATACATTAAAATGAGACACAAAATAACAAAAGAGGAATGATATGCAAACATTCCATTTTTACAACCAACAACTTCTCGTTATTTTTTAATATTTTTGACTCATTTTAATTTGCATGCTCCTCACAAATATTATAAGGTGTATTACATTAGTTGTTCAATTTTGGTTGTCCTAACACAACTCATAATATAAAAAAAAAATTAAAATATGGTTTTAGTCTCTGCTAATATGCATCGTTTTGACTTTAGTCCCTGTAAAAAAAAATTGTAGAAAAAAGTCTTGCAAAATATTTTGTTTTTTAAAATAATCATTGACTCCACTTTTGTGATGATTTGCATATGTGACACATGATGACTGAACTCATTTTATAAAAAAAATCTCTGCAAAATATTTTATTTTTTAAAAAGTTCCTGCAAAATATTTGTTTTTTAAAATAGGACTTTTTTAAAAAACAAAATATTATGGTCCACCCGAATATTTTAAAACTGTGTTTAATGATTATTAAAGCATGAATTTAATAATATATATTATAGATTATTTTATGGTCCAGCTGAACCTTATTTTCTGGCTCCACTGCTAAATATCTACCTTTCGCATGGGTAAATTGCAACTTGATAACGTAATGAGAGAGGTCGCACTTCAACAAAACAAATTAGCCGTTACCTTCAACAAATTAAATCTTATAAAAATGACACATAAAGATGCAAAACACTATGTTCATCCTTTGGGATCAAACCAAAACAAACAACATTTGATCTTAGTTCGAGTTGATCAATGTCCTCCTTCATTAAAATTAAGTAAATTATGATCCTGGTACCATTTTCTCCTTCCTAAAACCTTTAAAGTCCAATTTTTTATTTTATTTTATAATTTTGACAAGTAGATAGGAGATATTTTAAAATTAAAATAATGGAATTTAGTGAAATGATAACTAGTTTTGGTGTCAACCCATTCTTAGGAAACGCGTCTCGATAATTCAAAGTTCGCCTGAAGATAAATAAAATATAGTCAAGAATTGTTTCACATATGAATCGAAGTGGTTAATGAACTTCATCAATAATAAATTGTTTAAAAGAATCCAAGTTCGATTACCAATGGAATAATTTTTTGGCAGATTTTACTTATCTTGGAACGAACTTCATATTACCATCCCATTTTCTATGAAAAACGAAAAGAAATTTATTTTTTGAAAGATTTATACATAGAATAAGATATATGTGATTTAAATGTTTTTATAAATCAGTCTCGCAAACAACACAAATGCAACATACCAAAATTGATTTTAGTCATAGAAATTGTTAGACATCTCAAAAACTTATCTCACTATAATTTCAAGATAGTTTTTAGTGCAACTATAACATGTGCTTTTTATCATTTTCATCTACCCTTATTCCAACATATCTAAGATCTAATGGCCGTCTTTTATTCGTGAAATAATTGCGATTTTGATGTATTTTTTTGAGTAAGTGTAGATCTAATCAATAACTTTTGCGTTGTCAACGTTATAGATCCGGAGATATGAGTATTTCGGATATTTGAATATAGTCATATATGTTGACATATGTATTATGTCGTTTTGTGTTTTTTTTTTTTAGGGAATGTCGTTTTGTGTTATTAATGTGGATGTTGTAAGTTTGTTCACATATTCATCCTTTTTGTTTTTAAGGACTTTAAATCTGTATTCTATCGATTTACTCTATCGATTTAAATGAATAAACATCGTTTATTTTTATTAATAAAAGAAAATAGCGTCGCTCTTGATCATATCATAAAGTACGTCTGATCTTTGAATCGTTAATGTTATTTATTGCCGTTCCATTCGTCAACTAAATATACTCAAAATCACCATATGCCAAAGCATGTGCTGAATCGTTTTCTTTTTTTTTTGGCTTTCGCACCGGTTTCCGACCCACCAATGGTGGACGACTAATCCAGTTCATGCGTAGAGGCATGCGCACTGACCAAGTGTTGTTCCCCCTGAGAATCGAACCCGATATTCCCCGGATAGATCCTTGGAAGGAGCTATTTGCCACTGGAGTCCAAACAACTTGGTTACTGAATCGTTTTCAACTTACACTCTATGCAGCGGATAATGTTCATAACAAGATGTTGGAACAACCATATATATTTTGAAGCAATTTTTATTCAGAAACGACAATATTTAACAAGGAAACTAAATAAGACCTCCAAAAACACTATAAGGCTTTTGGTAAATAAAAAACTCATAAAAAGAAACTTCGGGTTAAGTTCAAAAGAAAAAAAAAACTACATTATATGTTCATTATTATAAGCAAAAATTTACATTTTAGATTAATTCAATTAATAATGTATATGATCTTTATTATATATCACGTACATCATTTAATAAATTAATCTAAAATATTGATTTTTGTTTATAATACGACGAGATGGTGTTATAAGACTTTAATCGGATGGAACAAATATTTATTTACTTTGTGGCCGAATTTTGAGTTAATAAATCATTTTCCTCATTTCTTTCAAAAAAAAAAAAACATTTTCCTCATTTCTTTCAAAAGAAAAAAAATCATTTTCCTCTTTAAATTGGAAGGTTAGAAAAAAGATAGAATACAAGTGATATTAGATCCAATATCAAATATATTTAACTTTTTGTGTACATTTAAGATATTTAATTTATTTATTCTTGTAAGCTTAACTCAATTGGTATGGACAATGCATATTATATGCAAGGTTCGAGGTTCAAACCTGATTACCACCAAAAAAATATATAATTTGTATGCACTATCGATGTACAATTGTTTTACACATACATTTAATGAATATTGCAGCCAATCAATTAATAAATAATGAATTTGAAAATACATGACAATACCTTATTAAATACATGTGTAAGACAATTGTACACACTAATTAAACTCTTAAGATAGGAGGAGGGGTGTCTTTATACTTAAGCATCATTTTAATTGGAATATTATGTATCTTCCTTGACAAAAAAGTTAGTTTTCCAACTTACAAAAGTTGCGATGTCCCAAATTATAAAAAAAAAACAAGGGTCCTTATTTTCTGGTACAAACTGGAAATTCATCTGATAAGAGGCTTGTGAATTATTAGCGACATGAAAATGACGTGACAGATAATGAAAATTCGTAAAATCAGATTTCTTTGCTATATCCATGGGTTATTTGATCATCCTTTCTTTGTTTCCCTTTCTCCGGTCAAACTAAACTAAATGATAAAATCATTAAATTTATTGATTTCATCCTTAAAACAATGTAATTAGAGAAGTTAGAATTTGCTCCATAAAAAAATAAAAAGATTTAAAAAAATGATATTTATATTGTTATATTTTGTTATAATTTTTGGGACAACTTTTTCATACTTTTATAATCTCTTAATTACTTTAATTTTTTTTTTTTTTTTTTATCAATACCTACATTTCAAATAACATAACATACCTCAAAAATTTAATCAGGATTAGAAATAATCGGAAAGAACCTTTTGCATACATTTCTTTTTAGGGTATAACTTGCCCGGTTATTAATTTCTTCTAAGTGAATGTATGGATTTATAATAATCTTCTGGTTAGCAAGTAATACCATGAGTATAAAAAGACTGCAGAGATATCATGGGTGGTGTGGGTTTAGAACCTGTAGTATCCAAGAGTTTTCCATTGACACTTTAGAAATGAAATAATAGTTATAAAGTTGGATCTGGGTAAGAGAACTAGTTTTCAATTGGTGTACCACAAAATGAATTACCAAGGTGAGAAGTGCTTCATATCTTTATCTAATGATTCATCGATCAGGATCAATAGTAGATGTTTCGTTCACAAAAAATAATAATATAGTAGTTAGGATAATTAAGTATAGAGACCCAAGCCTCTAATTAATTCTCAAATATGTGGTGTAAATCAAATAAATCATTAGATCATGAAGCAACCGCAGCGAAGTAATCGATTCCTAAACTGAAGTGTTTCAACTCAATAAAAGAGTTTTAATGAATGAGTACCAAGAAAATAATATACTCTCGTCCCTAAATAAGTGACCTAGTTGACTCTGACACACATACCAATGCATATGTTTTATCTTTGATATCTTCAATTCTCTACTAAAAAAAAATATAAAAATTTAATATTTTAAAAATACTCATTGAGACGAATCCAACAACATCTTACATGATATTATTTATCTTTGTGAATTAGTAGAAAAATATGGTCAAAGTATGTCAAGTCAATAATGTATATTATCAACTGAGTCATTTATTAAGGGACGGAGGGAGTAATACAAATGAGTCTTTTTTTTCTTGGTTACAATACAAATGAGTTGTTTGGACATGAATGTTGTAAGGGAATCTTCGATGGTTATTTTGTAAATAATTCATTTTAGATTTTATAGACTACTGATTGGTGGCCCATAATGCTAGGTCATACTTATGTGTAATTCATATAAATCTTAGTTCAATGGTAAACAATTGTGCAACTCCTAAACAACTCAAATTTTTTATTTCTGCCAAATGGTGTTTCAAATTTCAACATTGCCTGTGTTTGTTAACACAAAAAAGCTAGCTTATAGCTTGTTGAATTATCTTATAAGTTCGTTAGATGAAAACGTGACGTGTTTGATAACAAGCTTTTTTCATGAGCTTATAGCGTTTTCTGAAAAGCTATTTCAAATAGCTTTTTAGTTTATAGCTGGTAGCTTTTTATATTTTCTTCCAACTTTAACCCTACTAATTTAAATTAATTATTTTTTTAATTAAACAACTACCCATATTCATCTTTATAACCGCCCCATTTTTTCCCTTAAAAAAAATGTCACGTGTGTGTATTTTTTTTTAAGGAAATGCTTTATATTTTGCTATAACTAACCTGCCGTACACCACACAAAAAATAACTAGCCTATTTTTTTTAAAGGAAAAAATAACTAGTCTTTTGTACGTTGTAAAATTTTATATATTCTAGCTCACATTTTGTTTCCACCTTTCTCTTATTTTTGGGATTCATAAAGCAGATATCAAAATTGTCGATGAATTTTTTTTTAGGATTAAAGGTCGAAGATTTTTTTTATGGAGACTAAGATCAAAAGTTTGAATATTTATAAGGACCAAAAACATATTTAACTATAATTAAAAATATTAAAAAATAAATACATTACAAAAAATGTGTGTGTCCATATGTATATTAAAAAAAAAATGTCCTTTTATGTCATTTTATACTTATCAGCCACTTCAACAACTAATTTTACCAAACACATTATTTTTAATAAGCAAGCTTTTCAGTTATAAGCTATCAGCTAGCTTTTCAGCTATCAGCTAACTTATCAGCTATCAGCTAACTTATAGCTTATTTTTACCAAACAAAGCCATTGATTGATCTAGTTTACTGTCTCAGATCATATATATCAATCTACAATTTTGACTGACTTAGTTTATTGTCTCATATCACATATATCAATCTATAATTTTTATTTTTAATTATATTTTTTTTGAAAATAATATCTTTAATTATATATTAACAAAAAAATTTAAACGTTTATTTTAAAATATTTATCGAGACGAATCAACAAAATCTTATATGCTACAAGTTGTCTTGTTATATTATTAAAAAAATATAGGTAAAATATGTTATATAATAGTGAACATAGTCAAGTAAAATCAGTCATTTTAAAACCAATGGAGTAAGTTTTGTGGTCTTGTTTAAGACACTTCAACAACTAATTGACACATGTAAATAGGATTATTATTAATAAGGTCAAAACCCTACATCATTATAAGAACATTTTCCCCAACTTCTACGAAGAATTACAAAGATGGCTCACAATCACTTGTTCAAAAGTTAGACTAAATTAAGATTAAAAGGTTGTTCTATAATATTAATAAAGTATTAATTTTTTTTTTTATACTTACACGGTACTAATTGCAGGTCCGAACTTGAGGGTGTGCAAGGTGTTCAATCAGGCCGGGCTTCCAAATACTACGGACCTCTAACGAAAAATTAAATCTAATACCCATTCCACTTAAATAAAAAATATATATGTTATATCTTTTTCTTTCTTTAAATAAAACAAATTTAAAATGTTCATATTTATTATAACAATAATTACTAAATCCGTTTTATATAACCAATATAGAAAATTATTTTTAACAACTTTGAAAAAGTATTTTCTGCAACAGTACTATCTCCTAATTGAGATAATTTTTTTTTTTTTTTTACAAAATCTCCTAATTGAGATAATTGAATTTTGCGTCTTTAAAGTTTTTTTATACCGATGGAAATACACGTTTTATTTCTTTTAGTTTTAATTTATATTTGCTTAAAAAAAAATCTATTATCATTTGAATGATAGTAGAAAAATCAAAAAAATTCTCTTCACTCGTCACTAAATTTTTGGTGACGGATGTTACTTCCTCCGTCTCATAATATTAGTCGTTTAAAGTTTATGCACGAATATTAAAAAAATGATTAATTGTGTTGCTTTCAATGGTAAAATTAGTACTCCCTCCGTTCCTTTTTAATTGTCATTTTTGGAGAATTTTTTTGTTCCTGATTAACTGTCACTTTCAAAGTTCAATACAATATTAAATGTTATTATACCAATATTATCCTTAGATATTTATTGCGGAGAGAGAAACATATGAAATGAAATATTAAATTAATAAGATCATTATAGTGAAAGTAAAAACAATTGTATCAAAAGTAGTAACATTTATTGATTGTCTTGGTTTGTGTAAAATGTTAAAAAGTGATAATTAAAAAGGAGTTGAAATAATAGTGAAAAAAATAATAAATGCTGCATTGGTATTGTAAAATGACAATTATTTAGAGAAAAAGAAAAAAAAAATACTAAAGAGACAATAATTATGAGACGGAGGGAGTACAAGTTTTTTTTCGCTAATTTGATTTTTTAAATAGTGAATTTATAGATGATCTTTATTTTTCCCTCTCTCTACGTTCGTTACAATATTTAAATCAATATAACACGGTACTTAAATTATTTTTGATATTTTGTTTAATATTATTTTTAACAACAAATTCTATTAATAATCAATTCTCTGCGCAAGACAAATTGAGATTGGCAAGACAAAAACTACATAGCAACGTGGGTCGTATATAGGCGGAACATCCAAAAGAAAATTCAAACACCATGCAATATAAACACTGATAAAACACGACTCAGTTGAAGGATACCACTAACATGAAAAGTAAAAAAAACCTCTAAACCCAAAGTCAACACTAAAATCAAGCTAAACCCCCACATACAAAAATAAACCAAAAATTTCAACCATAACCTCCAATTCCATCGCAGTTGACCATAGAGGCATATCGTCTGCTACTCACACCAAACCCCTCCAAACAACCATCACATCTGCCAAAACCCTTAACAACAACATATCACTTTCTCATCGCCACAACTTGCCGAAATAATCACCTGTAAATGACTCATCCCACCACTCATTCAGATTCCACCACCAATAAACCCTCGGTTTGTCGAAGAACAAACCGACCCCCAATCTTTAATCAAAAGCGATCGGTCCACCAGACTCCCAAAACAAATCACTAAGAAGCCCCTCAACTCTTGGACCACAAACGGAAACACCTTAACCATCGCAAAAACTTGAAATTAGACACTGACTTCCGATCTTGAAGCAAAAGTGATTGGCCAACCAGAGTCCAAATGACAAACCCCTAAGACAATTAACAAGTGGAACAGTAGCGAACGAAGAACCAACTCGAAAACAATCCAAAATTAATTCACCAAAACCAAGCCACATACCAACACGATAACAATCCAAAACTAACATGAGTAATTGACAACATAGGTGGACCCAGATCTAAGGTCACCACAAACATCTGCAAAAACAAAACACAAACCATCAAAAAAGAAAAAGAAAAAGAAAAAACCACCCACAAACTCCATGTCACACCAGAACAAAAACCTTACCATAATCAACACCCAACCAATCAAAACTATCCACAAACCCCCACAATCTTGTTGAATCCTAACATCACCTTCACCACTATCATAATAAACCCTAATGAAGGTTTTGTTAGCTATAGGTACGTGACATGTCACATACGAGTAATTTTCTTCTAAGAATTCCATGTCAAATTCGTTAAAATTTGAATAATCCATTTAAAACCAATTTGGGATTTTAACATACTGAACTTGGATTGGTCTTGATCGGTCAAATTCGACTATATCAACATAAACACACAAAACAACACAAACGTCACCGATCCACACACGAAATACCGCATCACAACACTACCGCATCACTAAAAGCACTGGACAAAAACAAACCCACAAGCAAAGAACCTTCAATAACAACCACTGAACGTGAAAGGACGAGCCAATCAGAGACCAACTAGATGAGTTTCCAACACCTCATCGTCAGGTAGGATCTACATGATGAATTGGGAGGTAGGAAAGAGTGGTGGTTGTGACTCACCCCCCAAATTAATCTAATTAAAATGTTTATAAAGTTACAAGATTAATTAGCAACTAATATCATTAGTTTTATACTCCATATTTTTTTAAATTATTTAATATTTTGTAAATATATCGTCTTCTCCACAACACATTTTAAATGGAATGAACCTTAATGTAGCTTTGCAAAATAAAAGGCTCTTTTAAAGCAAAAAAAAAAGAAGAGAAAATTAAAACCTAAAACGAAAGTAGGAGATAAAAATAGAATTTAGTACTTAATGTATTATATTCCTTTTGTGTTAACCCTTCAATTTTCGATGTAAAGGGGGTATGGTGACCTGGAGTTCGGTCGAGAGGCAAATAAAATCTGACAAAAAATTGTTTCACTTAAAAATTAAACTCAAATTCTGCTGAACAATTCTTCGTTTGCTAAAAAAATTTAACTTATACACTGCTATTTTTCTATTTTTTTTACAAGGATTTTTTGTTTTTTCTTTCTGATTTTTATTACCTTTTCTACTAAAAAGTCAACACTTGCATGTTAACTATACTTATTGATTAATGTCTCTCATACTAAATATAGTTA
Source organism: Medicago truncatula (assembly GCF_003473485.1). Lineage (NCBI taxonomy): Eukaryota > Viridiplantae > Streptophyta > Magnoliopsida > Fabales > Fabaceae > Medicago > Medicago truncatula. The sequence continues at coordinate 54,449,432 of NC_053044.1, forward strand.
TAATTTTCTCTAACAAACAAGAAAAATACTAGCTTAAAGTTTCTTATATACCTTTTGTATTTAAAAAATTAATATTCAAATTACGTTCCATGTTCGCTAAAAAAGAGTACATTACATTATACTCAGTTCCCCTGGCTTTAAATTTATGTCTCCACCCCTGCCACTGGTTATCATATACCGAGTTTGTTTGTTTAATATTGATCTCCCAAAAATTTCAAAAGATCAAAGAAGAACCTTTACTTTAGTAAAAAAAAAAAAACAGTGAATTTATAAAAAGGGTGAGTTCATATTAGATGCATCATGTATACTAAGGCGGAAAATGAGTCGAGTCAAATCGAACTTGTCTAAGCTCAATTCTAATCGATAAGAATTAGTTCGGCTCGAAACTCAACTCGACTTCGATACAAATCATTTTTTTGGCTCGAGTTCGACTCATTTAAAATTAACGAACAACTCGATTCAACTCGTTAGGATCATGAACCACAAAAAGTTTGCCTAAAAAATCAAGCATATAGAAAATTTGCTTAAAAACGTGTTATCTACCTTAAAAAAAGATACAATAGTCTTGTTTATAGCCTTATTCACCTCTCAATGTTACATAAACAACCGATGTGGGACTTGTTTTCTCTCTTGTTAGACAAAACACATGTTATCTACCTATTTCTATGTTATATATTACAAGTTGTAACACCTCCCTCTAGATAGAATTTGGATATCCAACATGCCAAGCTTGTAATGCATATTAGAGAGCCTTGCTATCTTATTTAATACATTCCTTTTTTATTCAGCAGTATTAGTGAGCTCAAGATTATTTAACAAATAGAGATATAAACCAGTATGCCTCACAGAGCAAGTTATGCACTCTGCTTATATATTAGAGACGATATGGTTGCTTGCTTCCTAGAACCGAATTCATGTGCTTGCATATACAAACAACCGAAAATAAAAATACAAAAACACAAGAAAACTAGTGTAGATAACATAAACAAAAACAACAAAAATCCACAATTAGAACTAAGAATATCCTTAAAATACTCTTCATATATATATATATATATATATATATATATATATATATATATATATATATATATATATATATATTATGGAGCTAACTCATGAGCCAATCGAGTCGAACCATATATAGCTCAAGTTCAGCTCATTTATTTAACGAACTTAATTTTTCAGCTCAAATTCAGCTCATTAGGTTCATGAACCAAATTTAACGAACTAATTATTGAGAGTTCCGAACTTTAGTCGAGTTAATTCAGTTCATTGCGAGCCTTAATGTATACATTAATATTGAGAGCTCCATAATTTTTCGTCTTTAGACCATTCTCAGAGTTCCATAATTTTTTTGCGTACAAGACAGAGAACTCCATATTTGATTTATCCATTAAAAAAGGGAACCGAAGTGTCCATTTTTATAATTTTTTATTTTATTTTTTGAAACAGGTTCATATTAGATGTATGCATCAATATTGAATCTGTCAAATACGAACCTCCGGTGTAAATATAGTCCTTTTTTTTTTTTTTTAATATTCTTTAGTAAAATTGTAGTCTTCTTAGGTTAATTTATAACATTGATATATAAATGATTTAACTAGCTTGTATTAGGTTAGGTCATACATACATATATGTCTGTGTGGTTTAAATGAGAATCATCAGAAGCAAAGTTGTACAAATTAAAGTTGACAGGGAAAAAGCATAAGATTCCACTATAGGATAAATATAAATTAAATTAAATCAAGGACAAAATAAATGAAACTTTTGGGTTATATGGATGGGTCGTTTTATTTGGGTATAATATGATGGTACGTGGGGTAGGTGTGGAGGTTTTGGACAAGTGTGAAAATTTTGTACAGCTTTCTTTAAGAGCTCTTATACATGAACATCTTAGGTGGCATACACCCTTTTACATCTATTCACATTTGTGACACGTGACAAAAATATTGAAAGAAGAGATGAAAAAGGATGATATAATGTAAAATTACTAAAATATTTGGGGATGTACATAAGAGGTGTATGAAAAAGAATGTCTACCTATCTTTTTCCTTCTTTAATTACATTGGTTTCATTTCATATACGGGCCACATGGGTCAGGGTCATGCTGCCACTTCCTTGTACCTATGTGTGTGCACATATATCATTTTAAACATAAAAACGAAATTCTACTCACATTCTCCATTTTATACACTAAACCACATATAAACGGACATGGAAGATAGATTCCAGTTTTGACATTCATATAATAGAAGAGAGAAGCTATTCAGTTCTCCATCGTAAACTATTATACCCTTTCGGTCTCCTCGTAAACTCTTCTACCACTACGAAATTTGATTTCTTTTAACAAAACGAATTAAATACAAAATATAACGGGTACTCAATCGGGTTAGGCTACATTTTAATCCTTAAAAGAATTTCAGAAGTGGGTATATAAACCATTTATTCATAATACCAACAATAAAAATTAAAAGTGATACCATATTGAATATTATTTGACGTGTTTGGATGTCCTTTTAAAAAATCAAACAAAACTGGATACATATATTTTAATAGTTATTTTTGTATTAGTAATGATATATTGCATTATTTTATTATTTGTTAGTTTTTAATTTTCTAATACTATTTATTAGTTTAATTTAATCTATATTTTCCATTATTTCTTTTTGATTTAAATATAATCAATCATTGTCATTCCCTAATACTAATTTTTAATTTATTAAATGTTATATTTGTCAATTTTTTTATATTAAATGTTATATTTTGCATCAAACAATTCTTTTATCATATCTATATATTATTAAACATTAATTAAAAACTTAAAATTTGTAATTTAGATATCCAAAAATTGATCAAAATTACTTTGCTTTAAACTGAGTCAGATCAAATCTTTTAAATTAATCATCCAAAATAAAACTAAACGTAAATTTATATATAGATCAAATGACTTTTTCTTCATAATCGATCCAAATCATCCATTGTTACTATACCCTTTCCAAAAATTATTTCCATGATGTCGTCATGAGTCATGACGAGTCTATCAAACATCTTGACTGCACTTAATTTATCAAATGTTGGGTGAGTTATTTTCCTGTAGAGAAAATTAGAGTCCTTTAACAAAAATGTAGAGAAAATTAAGGTGATATGTTAGCGATTTAATGTGAATAGTCCTAAAAAAGAAATATACCTGTTTTTTTATTTTATTTTATCTAATTCGTTTAATTTTTTAAGGGATTTTTTTTTAAAGCCACACAATTTACTGATTATTACATATTTGAGTGTCAATGTCACGCGCAGACGAAGCTTCCGCTGGAAATTAATAGAAATCTATTCCTTTTTCTACTTTTTAATTAGCATATCAATGCTTATATAGTAAGAAACTTTTGGGTGATGTAAACTCTCTATATACAGAGGTAGCACATACTTTTTTTATTACATACAACAAACTCATCAAGAGCTTACATGATTATGCATGGTAATCCAAGTTATATCCAGCTCGGATAAATAATACCCCAAAAGAACAATTAGACCTATGTCGATGACATACCCGAAATTTGGAAAAATGTTATTTTAATTTGGATTATACAATAAATGTTATTTAATTTGTCTACATGCTATTAACTTCAAGAATCAAAACAAATCCATTAGTTGTAGGGTAATTTCATTAATTATTTTTATCGAGGTAAGATAATCTATGAATTAGGTTATAGGTGTATCTTAACCGATTGATTAGTTTGTTGTAAAGACAAATATTCACCTATATTTGTGTCATCTTCTTCCCCTCTTTCTTACCATGTATATCTTCTTTTGGATTTGAATTAGACGTGGTGATGCATTATACAATTACTTGTTTTAGCTGTAAATATGATATTTACGGCAAATATTTTTTACAATTAATTTTATTGATGTATAATCTGAATTGTTCGATCTTGTTTAATGTTTTTACAATATGTATGCGTGCCGTTTAACAATAGCAATCTGGGTCCATATCTTAGCACAATAATAATTTTCAAAATTTTGAACATGTTGCCTATGTAATAATGATTCAAGTACAATATATATAGTAATTATGATTTAAGTACAATATATATTTTCTTAATTAAAAAGCTTACTCGAGAATATCATATCATATTATATTTTTATTAATCGAAAAAAGCAATAACGTTTTTTCTATTACGACCACTACTAGTTTAGGACAGAATGGAGATGTTGTGTGCTGCAACATGTTTAGGGTTAAACGTGCCTTAGCCTCCGTTACCCTCCAAATAATAATAACACCAAATTCTTAGGGTTTCAAATAACGCTCCTCACTCTACCTAAATCTACTCTCCCAAACAAAACGTGCAAAACACGCACCAATCAAAAACATTTAATGTGCAAATGGCATGATCAGTACCTTTAACCTTAGATGACACGACAGGTACAAAATTAATAAATGAAGCGCTGAATAAAGAAACGCGTGAGATGAACGCGCGAGTACTGTATACCCTTTTTTTTCACCCCTCTATCTAGGGTTTTCTCGCCGTCCACAGCACAAACCCCATTATAAATGGTTAGTGATAAGAGCCGCACATTATCGACACGTGGATGTTTCTCATTGGATCTAATTTTCTCTCTCCTAACATTCTCTTTCGGTATATTTTTTTCTTTTCTTTTTTTATTTAAATTTTTTAATTTATTACAAAAATACAAAGACATCTTCTTCCAAGGACAAGAAGATAAAAATTCTCTCTCATCTATATCTAATATCTTCACTCACTCTCTCTCTAACTCCGAAACAATCGAAACCCCTTTCTCTCTCTCTCTCTAGGGTTTGTGCATGTTTCGCGCTTAATTTATACCGACGCAGTAGCGAATCAAATCTCCAAGCTAAGCTTTTTATCTTCTCCGTCGAAAGCTCTATCAAAAGGCGTTGTTTCTGTCCAAAGCCGTTGAGAATCGGTTAAGCTTCTGGGAGAGATCGTGTGCGGTGATCCACAGGTGAGTTCGCGTGCACCTTCTCCTTTTAGATCAAGCGTTTTCTCTTCTTATACATAATTCGATGAACGTTTCCGTGTTGATCGGAAATTTGTTCTCAGATAAATCTCGAGATTTTTTTGATAAATATTATTAAGCTCTCACTGTACTGTTTATGGTGTGTCCACTTCAGCTTTTACTTTGCATTTTCCTTTTTTTTTTTTTTTACTTGCTTTATTGCTACCGTTTCACGCTCTTTTTTTAATCATTTTTCTTTTCTTCTCGAGTTTTCTTAGCTGGTTAATTCGCACCGAGTTAATTCATGTTTATCTATTGATGTGAGAGATAAATTAATTTTAAACGGCGAGCCCTAAGATAATTTAATTGTGTTGATATTTGTGCATCGATTCATCATCATCTTGTAAGGTGAGTTTCTTGCCACGCATTAAATCATATAATTCGATGATATTTTTGCTGTAAGATGACAATTTTCTCCTCCATTTTTTATTTTATTTTATAAAAAAAACCCTAATGTTTTGCTGGGTTTTGTTAACTGTCTCTATCATTGAACTAATTGTATGGATGACATGGTTACTGGTTATTGCAGTTGCGTTTAAAATCATCTATTATAAAGTTTGAGAGTATTTTTAGTTGGTTTTATTGAATTAGACCTAGGGTTTAGCATCTTTCATAATTTTGGATGTTATGATTTTATGTAATTAATCACCGTGTTTTGAGTTTTTATTGCTTCTATATTGCTTTATATTGTGCTTTGACTTTGTCTACCTTGTCTTTCCTTTTTATTTGTTACTAGATTTGCATGAACCCTAATTGTTTTCTTCAAAGCGTGATTAACATGTTGTCATATGATAGCAGTGCTTTCCTTACTTTGTAAATGTTTGCAACTATTTGTTTGATTAATAATAATAAATTGACTTAAGTGTTGGACATTTTGACCCAATATTTCCATTTTGAAATTTAATCTAAGTTTAATATATTTGTGAATAGGAGATATTATTTATTGGTGCTTCTAGCTGCAGTTACTTGTACTGTGATGCGCTTGCACAGCAGTGGATAATTATTTGCAAGGTGATTCTAATATATTGACTGAGTTCATGGGATCGTCGTATGTTGAGATTGACTCGATCTCTATTGATCTTAATACCACTATTGACCAGTGGGATGCAGGCAAATGTGAACATTTTTCAATACGGTAAGCGTTGACGCCTCATACATATTCTTAAAAACCTACTATACTTCAGTTTGGATGAGGAGGAGGGGAGCATATTAAGTTATATAGTTTACGCCTTCCTTAGTGCACACCCCCTCTGGTCACATTTGTGAGCAAATATTCCTTTTTCAGATTCATTGAATAATTGATCTACCCTAACTATAATAAAGTTTAGATACATCAATTATTTAATGAATCTGAAAAAGTAAAAGTTGCTTATAAACGTGACCAGATGAGTATTTTTAACAGCTAAATGTTAGTGGTTAGTTTATTCGGGTGGGAGGTAATATTAGTAGAAGGGATCGAACACCGAACCTCCTAGATGTAACTCTTTTGGTGTCCCAACTCATACCATTGTGCCACACCTTTAGAGACTATTCCTAAACTAATATCTTGTAATATATCTGCAGTTGATTACACCGTCTTAATTAGAGGAGTTTCTGTTATTTTTATTGACTATAGGACACATACTGCAATTAATGTGTATGTTTACAATAATATTTGAAGTTGGAAGTTGGAACCCTTTCAATTTTTAATGCATGGGAATAAGGACTTTATCGAGAGGCATATGATTGGTGTTGCCTAAATATAGAAAGTTTTGAATATTGTAGAATTATTTTGAGAAGTGTTCGGTTTTGTAATTAATTTGGGAGGGGCTGATATCAAACTTTCTCTTCAGAATTAAAAAAAAAAAAACTCTAAATTATATTTTCTTATGTGTAATCAAACTGTCTTTTGATACCCCTTCAGATTCTTTAACACCATCTTAATTATTGTTAGTGCAGTGAATATGTCTCAGAAATTCGGAAAAAAGATTGGAAACTTTGTTGGCCATTTCCAATAGATGAGTCTGACAAGCAACCGTCATTTCTACCGCTAGATGTGCCAAAACACAGATGTTGCCGTTCTCCAAACTATGAACAAGAAAATGCGGCCAAAGACATTCCTAAAGATATCCAAACAGACTTTAATCGTGTTAGTACTGGATGCAGATCTGATACCAACTGCAGTAATGCAGCTCTCAAACCTTGTATTCAGAAAGATCCAATATCTGACATTATTGTGAGAAGAGACATTGATCTTAATGCTAACCTGAATAGTGTCGATTGTTTCTTACCAATTACTATTGAGAAAGAAAAGAAAGCCGGAGTTGGACTCGGCAGCAGAATTGGTAACTTTCAATCAGTTATAAATTATATATGAGTATCTTTTTTGTTGTTTTAAATTTTAATTAGGTGTTAATTTTGTTGAATTGCTTCCTCCAGACCTTGAGATTGGATTGGAGGATAATCTCAATCACCAAGTAACAAGTGCTCCATCGCCTAAAATTTATCCAGACTTTGCACAAGAAGTGAGCACAACTAAAAGAGGTAGTTTCATCTGAATAAGACATTTTAATGTCAAACAGCAGCACTCTTATTTATTTTTTTGTATTATTGAAGTGACAAGTTTGTGTATATTATAGCGAAATATTCTTAATTTCAAAATGTACAATTCAAGTAAAAGGTTCTTTTTTATTGGGACAGGTGGTGAAAGTAATGGAGTGTCTTATGTTCAGCTTGCTAAAAATCTTAGACTTAAATGCACAGGTAAGAATTCTGCTGAGATTTGTAATGGGGGAACACCTGCAGATAACCAATGCCGGAAAGATTTAGTAACAACAGCCACGGAGGCATATAATAAATATGATCACACAACTGGACCACCTATTGAATCCTTTGCTTGTAATAATAGTGTGCCTGCAGTAAGTACAGACAACATGGTTGACGATGATTTTCAGGATCATCATTCAGAAAAGTCCACTGGTTTGTCTCGTAGGAAACCTCGAAAGGTGCGTTTGATGACTGACTTGTTGCGTGAAAATGGCGAATCAAAGACTGAAAAAATTGCAGTACAAGAATCCCAATTCCGTGGCACTTCCAATACTTCTGCAGCTTCACAGGCACGCTCAAATTTCCCAGGAAAGGTGGATGTTCAAGGAGATCTGACTTTAACAAACAAGGGTCAGAGTAGGAAAAGGAAAATTCTCCCGGATGAAGTACGGAGTATGGAAAGTATGCCTTTTCATAGAGCTGGAGTTGAAGCTCAAAACTTAGAGGGGAATGCAAAAACAACTAGTACGGTTTTCAATAATAGATCCAATTCCAAAAATGTACTAGCAGGAACATGTTTACAATTTACTGAGAAAGGCAACTGCAGTAAACCTGGACCTGAAAGAAACCAAATCATGGGTAAGAAGAAGAAGAACAAAAAGAATCAAGTTGGAGACAATTATTACTTGATTCCTGAGCCACAACAAGGACAGAGAAGAGAAAATGAGGACACCGTGTATACTACAGATAAGGCATATGCATCTAAAACTGTTTCTTCTAGATTATCTCCTTCTGTGTTCACAGGGAAAGGGGTGGATGATTTTTCTTTCCACAACCTAAGAATAGAAAATGAGTTCAATCTATCCAAAGAAAAGGGGAAAATGCTGCAAACCGATGGAGAACTTAATTCTTTATCCTACCACAGAAATGACATGTTTGACAGAGATTCTTTTGCATATTCAGGGGTAAAAATCAGATCTAGTGTTGCTGCAGATGTTCCAGTTCCTTCAGACCAAGGGGTGATGAGTGGAAAAGGAAAGGAGGAGAGTTTGCATCTTTCTTTGAACAGTTATATGTCAGAACATGGTTACAGCAAAAAATGTATCCATCAAATAGAAAACCGCCTTCCCTTCTCATTACCTTTTCAAGAGAGCACCTCAAGAGTTCCTCAGTTTAATAGAAACGACAGTGAAACCAATGTTTTTGGAGCACCAAGCATTCCTTGCAGGCACACAACAAATAATGTTTATGGAAAAGGAGTTCACTGTAAAGTAAGTTGCCACAAAAATCTTCAGAGAATACTTTTCATGATTTGTTGAATAAGTATGCCTATCAGATAAAGATGAATTAATTCCTATGACCAGTTAATGGTATCATGTAATTTTCCCCTCGTTTGTGTGAGCATTGAGCAGAGTTTAGTATTGTTAATCAATATTGCATTTCTATTTGAACATTTTTTACTTCTTTAAATAAGTTTCTAGAGTGATCATGATTTCCTTTTTGCAGGAAAATACTGGTGCTAGAAACACAGGAAAAACTGTTGAAGATGTGGAACAACTGGGTATTAAAAAAAGATACAATGAACAAGCAGCTGAGGTGTCTGAGCAGGGAACATTAGATGGTATACCCATGGAAATTGTGGAACTCATGGCAAAGAATCAGTACGAGAGGTGTCTCCCTGACGTAGAAAATAGAGGCTCAATGTTTGAAAAATCTTCTACCAGTAGGAACACACAAATGACAGCTGGTACTGCTGTTTATGGCAAAGGGAAGATGAGCTTGTTAAAAGAAGGGCAGAAGGAGAAATCAAGGGGAAGACCTAAGAAAATTAACACGGTCACAAGAGGAGAGAATGTGAAGCCTAACAAAAGAAAGCCAAATCATTACTTTTCTCCATTCAATGGAAGTAATTTGGGAGTGAACAATCCGTATCCACCTCAACCCTCCTTTGGATTTGAAATTCCCCAGTCCCAAAAGTTGTCAAATGGATTCCAGTTTTCACCTATGATTTCTAACCAGCTTGGTAGTGCGCGAAATATCAAGTTTAATGGGAGTCTCGAAGAGCGCGCCCCCTCTAATGCTACTTTGCAATCCCTGGGAGGATGTAGCTTACACAAGAATATATTACAGCAGGATGATGAAGCTTCTCACATTTGGGCATCCTTGGCCCCAAATCACGCTTCCATAGGGTATAATGGATTGCAAAAGGTTGTTTCTCAGCCTAGTAGTAGCAACATAGACAGAACTTCACTCCAATCTGGTGCATCACATAAGCAGAACATGAGAAGGGATATTGATCTTAACTATACAAATATCAATGCTACAGGCCAAGAAAAGCATAATAGAAATACAGGTCCTGGAGTCTTCAGCAGGGTGAATGGAGAATACTCAGTTCCATGCAAACATAATGGAATAGAGGCTCATCAAAATTTGAGGGGCTCTTTGGATTTGTATTCTAATGAGACAATACCTGCCATGCATTTACTTAGCCTTATGGATGCAGGCATGCAGTCACGTACACCCTTCAATGTCGGTGTTAATTCTCAAATGCTCAAAAGACCCTCCTATGCTGGTGATTGCAATACCAAGTTGGAAATTGGTGCATCCAAGGCCAATGGTACCCTGAAAAGGCAGCCGTCTGATTATTACAACAGAAGTTACTTATCGGATAGACCACATGGCTGTTTCATTGGCTCTCCAACCTTCGGTGCATCTTCATCAGCCCAGCATGGTAATAAGTTTACAAAAGATGATGGTTCCAATGCTCAAAATTCAACTAAGTTTGGAAAGAAAGAAAAGATGAAGAGCTCCAACTCACTCCTGCAGAATAGATTTGTTAAGCAGTGTAGCTTGTCTTGTAACGAAACAGAAACTTCACTGCAACGCAGATTGGAAATTCATGGTACTCACACCTCTGTGCCGTTAAAGACCACATCTGGCATCTCATGTACGGTGAATAGAAACCCTGCTGAATTCACCGTTCCGGAAGCAGGGAATGTCTATATGATCAGAGGAGAGGATCTGAAATTTGAGGGGAGCATTCCCCAAAACAAGCATCTTTTCCCTATTCCTTGTGGACACAAGCAGCAGAGGAATTTGAAGGGAACTAAAATGAAAGAACACTCAAAACATTGAAATCCTCCATTATTCTGTGATCTGGTAGCTCTTTAGGATCTCCTTGATTTTATTTTTTGGCTACGAACTTTATAATTAAGCATTCCTTTGATAAACCTTATTTTTCCTGTCTTTCTCAAATATTTCAGCAGATGAGTCGTTCATGCAATGTGAGAATAGCAAATGACTTTCATCTCAGTGTAGAAGGTGATCTTTGACTTGGAACCTCACATCGATCGACTTGGGAAGACAATTATGCATCTATTATGCAATTGTTGTAACTAGTAAACTTACGTACTTCATATATTATGTTGGTGTCATAAAATTTACGGGGAGCCTACATGTAGCCCCTTAGAATTTAAGTATCAGTATGATGTCATAAAGTTTATGGGGAAAACTCAAAATAGCCCCGTATAGACTTAATATACTATGGTCACAGTTCATACAACTGCCAAAACCAATGTAAAAGATCCAGTTTGCTGCTGAGCTGTTTGATTTTTCTACAAAACCTACAAGGAAAATACTATTTGTCTGTGACCAAAAATTTCACTTGTAGTACGTGATTGGTCTCTTTGATGAAGTTTATTAATCATTTGAGCTCAATTGATTTGTTCGTGATTGATCTCTTTGATGAAGCTTATTAATCACTTGAGCTCAATTAATTTGTTCGCGATTGGCCTCTTTTAACTCGTACCTTAGAAGATTTTTCATAAGATTGAATTCAATGTTGATTCTCTAATTTCGTGCATTTGATGATAAAATTAAAGAGCAAGATTGAATCTCTAATTTAGAGCAAGATTGAATCTACAATAGTAAAAAAAAAACTTAAGAAAATCAATGCATTTCGTGCGAGAGAGCAACTGCTTCGGTTCACGGAAAATTAACATTATTCTGGTGCATGTACTTTTGCGTGTGCAAGTAATATTCCGCTGCGCTTGCGAAGGGACATTAATAGACTCTCTTGAAAAATGATTCCTTCGAATGTGTTTCTTTCCACATCTAAAGTTTGAATCCTTTAGATGCCAACAATTCTTACATTGAGCTGGTCTATATATAACTTTATTCAATTTTCCCCACCCCCGGCTAGTGAGCAATGGAATTGTATTCTAAAATTTCATTTTTTTTCTTTCAATTTTTAGAAAAAAAATCATATAATTGCTTTATTTTCATCTTTTGTTCTTTTTTTTCTCCTTCCTTCAAGGCTTAATTTGACAATGGCTACGGATTTGTGAATAGAGACTTTTTTTTTGAAAAGGCTAAAAAGATATAAATAAAACAATCAAAGTATAAGGAATGCTAAGATCAAAAGGTTACACATTTTACAATTACAAAAACAACGGTGTCTCCAAAGAAGAAAAGCTTAAAATCGTATTAGAGATAAAACCACTTCTAAACATCTGTAAGGTTGAGTGCTTAATTGATAGAAATCATAAGAAAAATCTTTAACTCTGAACTTGATCCACGACCAAACCAAAAGTTGTACAATGTCCAAAGGTGTTACGAGCTAAGCAATCATGGTTGCCAAACATGACAAAGTTACGGTGCTTCTAAATTGACCAAATGCATGAAAGTATTCCTTCAATTTCTTTCATTGAGAAATCAAACTTATGAATTGAACCGCATGACAAAAATAATTATTTGACATTACACAACTAATTCTTATCCAAGATAAAACATACATCTATACTAGAAACTAAACAATCAAACAAATGTTCAGTTGTTTCATTCAAATTACAACTACTCAGACATGAAAACGATGTTATATTTTGCACCCCTTTTTAAATAAATTATCTTTGCTGGGAAGACAATATTTATGTAGTAATCTTCAAGCAAACATAGATACCTTCAACATAACCTGTCCAAATGACTTTATATAAAGGGGAGTTTGCTATATCTTCAAAGTTAGTTATCAATTCATAAGCATCTTTAACTGAATACATACATCCGGATTAAGACCCCAAATCCTAATCCACGATTACATATATTATAAGCAGGATTCGAATTGTATATTTCGAGGGAGTCAAAGGTCATGTCATCGAAAGGTTTAAGATTTGAAATCTTTTGTTCGAATAAAAGATCAATCTATGAAACATCCAAAATTACACAATGAAATTCAAACCACACAACCATAAAAAAATAACATGGTGTTACAACATAGGAGTTAGTTTATTTTTATCTATAAATTGTAAGATCAAACTCTATGCAAATGAGTTTATTTCTGTTCAAAACAACAAAGTCGGCTAGAAACACATTCGTCCTCACAAAATACTATCATTACTGACAACACTGAAAGATCGATTGAATATATTTTCCGTTTTCTCACATTTGTGCATTTGTTTTTCTTTATTTATTTTTCTTTTATGTCTTACTCAAAATCCATATGTTTCTACTATTCATAACTTTTACACTTACAACTTCAAAATAATCTACTAAGAACTTTGTTAAGGATGATACTCGCATCCTAAATTGATCTATCAAGTCATTTGTTATGTTGAAATGTTTTCGAATCAACAAACTGTCACGTCAGGAGGGACTCTAGTTTGATATAATTTGTGGGTCAAATGCATCTAAAGGTCTTTAAGTTTTTCGTTTTTTCTAAAGTGGTCCTTTAAGTTTCAAAAGTCTCAAACAAGTCCTTTTAGTTTTTGAATCATTTCAAACAAGTCCTTTTACAGGATGATGGTGATGATTCAGATGATAGCAACAAAAAGCATTATCCACCATTTGTCATGCCTAAAAACATGACTGATTTTAAGTGGGCGTTAGGAGCCAGATTTGGTACCAAAGATGAGTTCAAGGAAGCAACTACCAACTATGCTATCTACAATGCGAGACTAAAATGACTTGTTTGAGACTTTTGAAACTTAAAGGATCACTTTGAGAAAAACAAAAAACTTAAAGTACCTTTAGATGCATTTGACCTAATTTGTGTCTAAATTTTTAGTTATCAGATACGTATACAAAATATATAAAGCATGACTCCTTCCAAAAGAAGAAATGGTAACAAAAATAACAATTCAAATACAAAATATATAATTTCATTTTATAAAATGTGAATTCAATATGTCCAATTTTGTTCGCGCTTGTTACTCTCTTGCCCAACCCCAAGCTCCTCTCTTGTGGCCTCACATTACATTTTTCCTTCCTACATCTCAGAATATTCTTCCGTTATTGATAAGATTGGGTATTTTGTGGATAAGTTAGTGAATAATATTTTTTTTTTTTTGTATTGAAAAAGTCATTTTTTTAAATATTATTTACTTTTTGACAATTTTTTTTAAAAATAAATTTGTAGCTTTCAAAAGGTCACATCTAACCTAAGAATTAATATATTTGTTTTAGAATTAAACAATTGTTAATTTCGAGTGAAAATGGAAAAGAATATAGAAAAAAAAGGTATATATGGAGAAGAGAACTCTAACAAATGGAAAAGAATAGATAAAACAAAGGAAGAAAAAAGTGAATAAAAAAAAAGAAAGAAATTAGAGTGCAAAATACAGTAACTTATATTATTTTATCTAAAATATGAGTAGAAATACAATAATTGTTATAACTTAAAAAATGCAAGTTTTATATAAAATATTTGCTATAGAAGTGTTGGGTCATGATGAAAGTTCAAATGATCACTTACAATAAATAAAAAATAAACATACAAATGAATTGAACATCACATTTTAATTAAAAATCTTAAGACATATGACCCATCTCATTTACAAGTCATCCATTTCAAGCTCCTTCTTTCAAATAATATGAAAGTTTTAACTCACCCGTATTTGCCACAATAGAATGAATATGCATAGAATAAAAAAATATAAAATACATAATATATAATATATTTCTCAACAAAGAAAATAATATAGGATATATTTTAATCGAGTAAAGAAAGCTTAATTGAGAATTAAATAGAAAACGTCAAAATTTTGTTGGCCAGCATTCAATTATTTCATGACATCAATTATCAACAACTTAAAGCACCAAAACAAAAAACTAGTTGCAGGTTTTGGGAAACAAACGTAAGAGAGCAAGAATGATTATGTGATTGGAAAACTAGAGATAGATCTATGAGTTGAAAAAGAGGGACAAGATTAGTGGGTGAGGTTTTTTATGCTTGCTTGTGTTTGGCCCTTTTTTCCTTTTTATATCAGCTTTAAATTAAACTGAAGGAAAATAATAAGTAGGTCAGATCTGAACCCAGAAATAATAACAATAATAATGAAACTTTTCTATTAAGATTTAGGATTAAATGATAGATTAGTTTTGATAGAAGGAGTAACGTAAGATCCCGCAGACACAGCACAAAGGCGCGCTTATGAACATTCATTCCATTTCGCATGCAACAGTTTACTCGCTTCTTCGATCTTCAACATTCGGTGGGACCCATTTGTTTTGATGTTCCTCCTGGTTCGTCTTTTCTTTCTGCATATTCAACAAGTTTTTTTTTTTGTCACACATGAAAAAGGTAAATTTTGAGCGTTATTTAAGTAGCTGTCTTGATGTATTTTATCAAATTTATTAAAAAATTTAGTATTTATCTTGTGTCTGACTTTCGAAATATTCCTCTTACTATAATGCGGAGTTCAAACTGTGTTTGTGTTTGTGTTTGAGTTCGTGTCGTAAGGACTGACTACCCCATTACTCCTTTTAATATTATACTTTATTTTTTAGAAGAATAAAATCTTTTGTTTATAATTTTTTTTTTTGTAAAAAATCCGAGTTCAATTCGGAATACCTTATAGATGATTTGAAGGACCATCAAAATTTGTTTATGTAGAGAAACCACGCAGTTTCACACAACTTTCTATTGAAGTCCTTGTGTCGTTATTTGGTGGCACATATTATTACTTTAGAATTATGTTATTTTTTACGACACTAAATACGTTTTTTTAGTGGTGACTGAGATTTGAATCCCAGACCTTATATATATTATGCATTATCCATACTAACTGAGCTAAGCTCAAGAGCTTAAATAGTTCATCACTTCATCACTTCATCACGAGAGCAAGACAACCATGGTCCATGATGGTTGTCTTCAGGAATATTCCTACCTAGGAGGATATATATACATCTCCTTTCTTTGGAGGATAACGTCCTTGCCCCTATATTTCTTCTCAAGCTATCTAAAGAGCCTGACATGAATTTTGCGGAAACCCTTTCTCAATCTGTAGAGGGGACATGAATATTTCAGCTCATGGTTGGTACTGTATTTTCTAGATTAAACAATCCTCAAATTCAGTGGGCCCAAGTGCCCTTGGTCTTTGCTGATTTTCTTCCTTGGTCTTAGCAGAACCGAAATTAAAGGTTGTTACTCTTTTCGGCCGCAGAGACTGAGAGATAAAACAACAGTGAGATATAAGTATATATAGCATACGAGTTACGTACATACATATGCATAGTCTCTATCTCATGTTGGCAAGTCTATTGTTTCAATATAACTCTTTTTTTTTTTTTTTTTTTCATATATAAAAAAAATTCTAATTCTTCAATATTCTTTTGGCAAGTCTAATGTTCAAATATTGAGCAAGGCTTGAATGGTCACAAACACAAATGATTTGGATTTAGGGATATATACAATTGGTAACAAGTAAAAGAATAAATCTATTTTTATCAATTGTGTATGTGTCTAGATTTAAATTATATTTTTCTTGTGAAGATAAAAATACTTTCATAAGATGAAATGCAAAAATATAAATAGATGACATCTTCATATGATTTTTTACGAAAGGTTTTTACTTTTTATCACACCAAAAAAGATGCAGTGCTTTTTAATTTCTTTAACATGAGAAAATTTTAGTAACACAAATAATAAGTTAACCGATAGCAAATAATTATAATATTATTAAATTTTATTATTTGATAAAATTAATATGGATCTTTTTTTATTGATAAAATGAAAATTATCATCATCATCATCATCATCATCATCATCATCATCAAAGTAGCATTTATGACAATTTTACAATTATTTTTTTGACAAAAAATAAACGATATTCATTCATTCAAATTGATAGAGTACATCAATATAGTACAAATTTAAAGTCGCTAAAAACAAAAATGATGAATATGCGAATAAACTCACAACTTCCATATTAAAAGCATAAAACGACATAGTACCGTATTATGATAGATATGATATGAATTTAGATACCCTTTCATTTTTTTTACATTCAACAACTTATTTTCTCTCTCTTTATCTCAATTCATATCATATCTATTACAATATTTTCTTTATTTTTTCTCTCACTCAAAGATATGCACAAGATGTATAGATGTTCGTAGATAATTATTGTATACACTAATTAAACTCTTAATAAAGTACGTGTCATGGACCGTGTAAAAATACTCATAGGAAGGTGAAAAAAAAGGTTGTAAAAATAGTTACAAGTGTAACTACACTATTCTGCTTTAGTTGTTTATTCGCATATATGCTGCTTCTTTAAGGTAGAATCGTAGGCCAAAGCCAGAAAGGAAAAGAGATGTGCCAATATATATAAAGGAGATGGGTATTTTTCCTTGATATATTACTTTCCTTTTCATAAATAGAAAATTTTATGGGTATTTTTCTTTTATGAAAATAAGTGAAATTAAAGGAGATGGGTGCATACAATTTGTGAAAACGCGAGATGATTTTCCTTATAAATTAACTAATTGATCATGCGAACCCTAGGAAAACCTACGTCCTCCAAAAATGACGATAATTATAGTGTTATTGGTAAGAATTTTAAGAGTAATAAGTTTTTGAATGCAGCAAATTAAAGAGGAAATTGTAGTTGAATGCAATCATCAAGCAGCTTTAATTTATATTCTTTCCTTAAACAGTAGTATCAGTAAGTAAAATCGGAAATACACAGATGCAAGCACTAGTAAACCTTTGCATGATCCGGTTTTAGACATTAATTGTTGGTCAAACGACATATATGGGGATAAGATTATATTATGTGTTTTGTGAGTAACCAGAAAATAATTAAAAAGCTGTGTAGGACTAGGAGTACCATATAAGAGCATCATGTTATTGAAGAAAGTAACTACCTAGCTATAAACTTTACGACTACCTTTGTTGTTGACAAGACCTTGGATTGGAAGCAAAAATGAAAAATATAACCACCCATTTATGGGGAGAACAGAACACCAATGTCTGTCTTTTTGTTTAGTCTTTTTTCTAGAGTCTCTACTACAGCAAATAAACCCTTCAGTTTTGCCTGACAAATTACTTAATTAATTGATTAGTCAACACATTTTGATGATCCCTATTTAATTTGTTTTGTTTAGAATGTAACCTTGTCAGGTTAAACTGCAATTGCAGCACGTACATAAGAGCCAAAGAGTGCCAAAATTATTATTATATTGTGAAAAAATAACTGAACATATACTGTATAATGATCAGTTACCTGTTGGATAATATGTTATGGGGTACCCACTAGCTAACTACTACCCTTGGATCATATATAGGTCATAATATTCAACCCACAATGCGATAGCCAGAATGCCCCAATCTGTTGTGCTTATTATTATTATTATTAATTTTTTTTTTGAAAGGAAAGTGGTTTGCTTTATTTATGGATCCACATTCGCATTTCAGACAATAAACATCAATTTTACAATTACATTTCTTTTCAGTTGGGATATTATATACAATATTGTTAAAATAAGAACAATCAATGGCAAATCATAGATTAATTGGAACAAACAATACATGCCAAGTTATAGATCATAAACGATAGGCTTTACGGGTCCATTTTTTAAAAATGCTTTGAATATGAACTCTTAATCATTCCGTTTCAAATTATATGTTATTTTAACTATTTCATAATTGAAAAATAAACATTAATGATTCCTTGATGTTGTAATGTAATATATAATTTAATTTTTTATTTATTAGAATGATATTTAATTTAGAACGAAAGGAGTATTTTTTTACTAAATAGTTTGGCCAAAATGTGACTTTTTGACTTTTAGACTATTTTTAAAGGATCTGTATTAAGACACATCTTTTGAATTTAGTAGGGATTGAAATCTGTATACGAGATGACCAAGGGGCGTTTGTGTTGGCTCGAACGGAGTGATGTAGACATGGGTGAGGCACTAGGACTTCTACATGCTATGAAATGGGTTAAGGACCTTCAGCTATGGAATATGGACTTCGAGGTGGATTCAAAGACGGTGATAGATAATATCTACGGTAAACAGTTAGGCGTATCAGACTTCAACTCTATTATTCAGGAATGCTCGCACACCCTGTTGTGTACGGATCTTGCGAACTCTAATGTAAACTTCATTAAAAGACAAGTAAATGAAGCCGCTCATAGTTTAACTAGGGAGGCTCCAATATCTTTAGCTAGTTTTCATATTTTCTATAAAATTTTTACATGTATTGAAACGATTCTTATAAATGAAATGCATTAAGCTTGTTCCCGTAAAAAAAAATTACATGTAAATATCAATATATATATACACACACATACATGTACAATAATAAATAAAGGAAATATTTGTCAAAAAAAAATAGGTAGACATAATATTAAGGCGAGAATACAATCAGTTATAATTATATTTTGTCAAAAAAATAAATAGTTTTAATCATATATCAATAGTAACAATTTGATGGGATTCGGGTAATTCACCTTTTTAGTTAAAAGTTAAATAGTTTGAGGTCTTGGGTTCAAATATATATATGACTAAATATTAATTTAACAACTAATTATTAATATTTGTCATTAAAAAAAATAAAGTAGTAACCATTTAACACTTTTATTTGCTACAGAAATGAATATCTGCAAGTGATTTTGTTTTGTGTCATGTTTGACTTCGTTTTCCCTGTATATTTTGTTCTTGATTGTGTGCTTTATTTATTCCATTTTGCCTTTTAATAAAGAAATGAAAGCATAAAAAATATAAGGGTAAGGGGGAAATGTTCCGTTTTGTTCCATTCCCTTTAGATTCAAAGGTACATGACATGATATGATATGGTATCTTCCAGTATTTATAGATATTTTTTGAATGTACAGAAGACATTACAAATGATGAGCTTGTACATAATTGGTATTCGAGGGCTCCTACATCCATATATATACTACCTGACAAAAGCAAATTGTCTAACTCCCCATTTATATCAGATTTTAATGGCTGCTGCTGCTAGTATCAACACCTACCAATCTAAAACATTGAGAGGAAGTTGGTCACAAAGAAAGTTTCTGTATTTCCAGCTACCCTCTTAGCTAGCATTTGTTGTACTATTACTATATATATTATGCGGTGATTATGATTATAAGATAACTAAACACATTTTATTCTGATTATGATTATAGTACACACAGCCAAGCCAATTGTGAAGCCGGCCTCTTCTAAGTTGATACTAGACAAGAAGCTGTAGGGGTGCATTTTTCGGGTCTTTTTGTAAGGCTTAAGTAGAGTTTGACCTTGGGTTGTCCGTTGGAAAATACTATTGAAGTAAAATTGTGATTGTAGTTGAGCAATGGTTGATAAAATAAAGTTCTCGATCATCTTACAAGTTATTATTAATTTAGGGATGAAGACCTCTTATACTTCTTTTTAATTAGAGGAGGTAGGGTCTGGTGATTATGTGTCTTTCTGTTGGCCGTTTCATTTTGTTTGTTTTTGGTGGTTCTTCTCTGGTAAGGGTTGTCCATCTTGTACTCTCTTATTTACTGTTTTTTAACATAAAAAATATATATTGTGAAGAGTGACACAATATAATGGATTCAAGAAGGAAATGATATGAGGTATATTTGGATTTGTTGTACTTGTACTAAACAGTTAGTTGTTAGATCGAGATTATATAGTCAAGATTTAATTTTAAAATTTTAAAAATGTAATATCAATAGATCATATATACAAGATAGGTTGGTAGATCGAGATCATAGAGTTAATTTATAATGTTTTTTGAGTTGTTGGATTGAAGCGATCAAATATTTATAATATAATAAGATTAAAAATAATAAAATAGGTGATACATACTTACATGCAAGATCCACTTAAACACTTAAAATAAAAAGATTTGTAGCTGATTTTAGTGAGTAATGTAAATTTCAAATATTGTAAAGTTCAACTACTATTCCTTTTACTTTGAGTTTGTAATATATCGGTCATTAAAAAAACCATAAAAACATGTTATTCTATTCTTATTTTTTTTATTAATCTGCTAAATATTTTTTTGGGGGTAAATCAATTTTTGATTTCTGTAAATATTTTAATTTTATTTTTGATCTTTAAAAAAAAAATTCAACATGACCTTTGGTCCATAAAAAAAAAATGCTAACTGATCTCTCTGAAACAATGGTTAAGCAATCAAGTAGCAGTATTTTATTGAAAGTTATAGAGTCAATTTATCAAAAGTTAAAATTAACATTTTAAACTCAAACTTTTTTTAGTTTACTTAATCATTAACGACACCGTTAGTATGACCTATTACCTGTTTTCTTGGAGAGGAAAAGAGAGACCAAATAGGAAGAAAATATTAACGTAAACTATAGTATGATTAACCAGTCCCACTTATTATGTTAGCATGTGGTATTCGGAAATGGAGCCATCACTCTCTCGCACCATATATTATTCTCTCCAAAATCTGACATATTTTCTGCAGAAACAAACTCCTTCCAACTCATATTTTCAGCAATTCCAGAAACTTAACCCCACTCCACGTGAATCTGACACGCTCAATTTCAGGAAATAAACCTAAATTAATTACATTACATTACCTAAAATTTAATTTCGAATTTTGAAATTATTTTACGTATGTTGCCCCCGTCGAGCCGCGTAAATAATATTTCTTTAAATCTCTTCATAGTTTATATAAAGAGGTAGACATGTAGTAGTAGCAGTTCATATAAAAGTATCACTTGAATGAGCTTCGAATTCAGTTTAGAAGACTGCCCACCTTAACACTATGTTTCCATCTTCAAATAAATAGGACGGATCCAGCTCAATCGGACGGCTTCTTGGAATTTTTTTTTTCTACATAAAATGAAAAAAGTGTAGTTATTTTTTGATTTTTTTTTCACTGATACTCCATCTATCCTATGCCATCTTGATTTTTGTAGGTGAAGTTATCCTAATTAGTCATTGATTTATAGTGGAGAAGATTAATTTAGGTTATATATATATATATATAATATTCTTTCCGTCCCAAATTACATGAAGTCTAGTTATAGCTAAATTATGCATGATATTTTTAAGGTCGAAAAGTTTCATGTCCCCGAAGATTGGAAGAGTTTGTGGCGTATTTGTACTCCTCCAAAAAACTGGGGGAACCACGGCCTCCCTTGACCACCCTAGTACCTTTGCCCCTCGTGTTGGATTAGCTCTAGTTTGAGTCATATTATGCAGCAGAAAGTTGGTCGAGTAACTATGTTAATGTGTGGAGTTTGGCATAATCGCAATGTATGGCAAAGTATAAACGGGCAGAGTTTGATTCAACACCTGGTGATCCTCTACTACAATGGGTTAAACCAAGTTTTTGTTGAATTAATGCAATTGGAAGCAGTTGCGTTCTAAACACTATCATTTGAATATTATTCAATTGACAAAAACACCAAGCGATTTTTTAGAGTGATTCACATGTCCTCGGTAGATGAATTCAGTTTTTTAGTTCCACAGATTAAAAGTTTGATTGCAAGTTAATTAAGTGGCAAACTATATATGATGGGGATTAAATATGCAATTTAGCCTCGCAAGAACAAGGAAAAGATGGTTGCATTACCATTTGAGGCTTCAATTTCAGTTCAGGGATCAATGAATGAATGAAGTAACTTTGAATCCAGGAAGATGGTCTGACTCAAAATGGAAATGGTGCTGCAACGGCATAAAACGCTCTTACCCGAATTTAATTCAATGTCTATTCATTCATTATAGGTTTGTACTTTCTATGTTTCTTTTATTTAAAATTTATAATTCATTATTACTCGTACATACTCCTTTTTATTTAATTTTTAATGAAAAAAATATCAAATCATAATCGCCATAAACAGCATGTACTACTAGTATTTCAAAATACAAAGGCATGGTGATACAATTACAAACATGATGCAGATGCAGCAAGCAATAATGACAGTAAAGTTGAAATGGTAAAAGTTGACAGTAGTAGATACATTTATTATCTATTTTTTAATCGCAAGTGAACACCACGCACCAACTCTAACTTGTGTCATGCGAGTGGGGGTGAGAAAGATGTTGCAGTGTCTTCAAAAGCTGGGCCCCTTTTCTCTTTCCCCTAGCACTACAATCACCTTGAAGCGCCAACTCCACCGCACGCGCCACCTCTTCTGGCGGAGCCGTCTGCATATCCCCCATATCACCGCCGTAAATCACAGCCAACACACCAATAGCATACTCTTTCCCACGCGCCCCCGTTTTTCCCATCACAGTAACCATCACTGGAACCGCTAGCGCGTGAGCTCTCACTTCCTCCGCACCCTCCGGCACAGTACACATAAGCTCTAAAGCAGCGAGAGCTCTCTCAGCTGGTGCACCTTCGAGTTCAGGAGCAGATTCCACGACGGCTCCAACGGCGCCAGCTTCAACGGCGACACGACGGTTGGCTTCTGAGAGACAAAGCGCGAATAGAATCTTGGTGGCGGGTTTTGATTCACGTAAATTTCGTATGAGTGCACGCATGAGGTTAGGTGGACATGGTGGTTGGTCTTGTGGAGGGTTGGGAACGAGGGAACGTTCTAGAAGGTTAAGAGCAGCGTTAAGGTCTGTAGTTGATTGTAGTTCTGACACGTGGAAGAGTTCTTGAAGGTTGGGGATAGTGGAAAGAAAAGGAGGAAGAGGTGGTGGAGGAGGAAGTGGGGGTGTGTTTGGAGTGGAAGTGGGGGTGGGAATAGAGAAACGCCACTGTGTGAAGCTTTGAGAAGTGGTGGCTGAGTTAGAAGAGGATGAAGTGGAAGATTCGCATGTTGTTGAAGTGTGAGTTTGAGTTAGAGGGAGTGGTGGTGGTGTGGGACCGGTGGCTGTGGGACTAAGGACTGTTTGGCCGCAGTGTCGAAAAAAGCCACATGAGAATAGTTGAGTTTTAAGCTGCTTTGGTTGATGGCTTTTCATGGTTGTGAATAGATTAAGCTACTTCTTATTGCATGAGTGAGAGTGAGAGTGAGAGTGAGAGTGAGAGTGAGACTGTGAGGTGAAGTGATTCTTGTTGTGTTTTGAAAATTGTAACAATGATAGTACACACTACACATACACATGTTGTGACTTGTGAGTACTGTGCAGTACGGTGTGGTTCTTGCTTTCTGTCAACTTTCGTCAAAGACAATATAGTGCATGGTTCACTTCACTTTTCAGAGTTAAATAGTGAAAACTCAATTCAATTTGGTATTTTCGGAATGGAAAATGATTACTGTTTGAGAAATTATATTTCAACGTCCATTTTTTATAACAAACTTTCTCGTACTCACATTATATAAGTTACTATTTTCTTTCTTTCTATTATTTTGATTTTTATGTAATACCTCATTTACTTCGTAAAATTTTAGTTGTTTTAAAAAGTTATCATATATATAAATGTTTAAATAACACAATTCAAAATGTTTTTTAAATATCCCAAAACCTTTATAGAAATAGAGATAAGAGAGAATGAAGTAATATATGTGATACATTGATGATGTGATATGAAAAGAAAGATAGAGAGAAAATAAGGTGTTGAATAGACATATGATTTTTTTTTTAAAGGTATGAAAATTTAAAATGTTTAAATATCCTTGTTGTACAATATATTAATGATGTGATATAAAAAAAAAGAGTATTGATATTTGAACATAAAAAAACGACAACATGTATAGACAACGTACACCATTTCATGTGGATCATGTACACCCTTTCTCTCAAAACATGTATTCCAAGGTGCACAAAAAGTCAAAGAAATCACTATCTGTATATATGAAAAATAATGTTTGTCCATTTTTGTATAACTTTCTCTATCATACATTCATTACATTCTTACTTTTTCTTCTTTTTTCTCACTGATTCTATATCTCTATTATTTTTATATCCTGCCACCAATTCCGAAAATTATATCCTGCCACTATTTAACAAGAGTAGTGATACATAGACCACCTTAGGTGGCATGTACCACTTGTACACCCACACACAATTTTGACAAGTGTCCTTGTGGTCCCCCTAAACGCAAAAAAACTCACATGTATTGTCTCTCACACACTCTCACATGAAGTGGTATAATGTGTGTATAAAAAAAAATGTGTACATGAAACATTATCCATCTAACAATATTCGCTATTCATTACCCTATATTTTGGCTTTTAAAAAAATTGGTACAATCCCAAAAAAAAATAAAAATGGTGCAACTTAAATTAAAGAATTGTTAGATAAGAGATATCTTGGTCAAGAAAAGTTAATATATTTAGTTCAAATTCTTAACCAAAATACATCATCTTTTATTGACATAAAAATTTCTTATAAATAATACTAGATGAAGTATAATGTGTACATTTTATACAATAAAAGAGTGATTAGTTTGTTTTGAGAGAGAAAAAAGTCATCATTGTTCAATTTGATTTTTTTTAAGTAATACAATTGTATAATTAAAAAATATTATAAAAAAAAAAATAATCTTTTAAGATTTGTACACATGTTAAAAAATAATAGATGTAGACACATACTTCCTCTAAAATGAAATACAAGCAAAAATATTCCAAAAAATTAAAGTCTCACGCTAATTTTCTGTTCTCTCTTCGTCTTCTTCCTTTTGCTTGTTCTGTTAATTCCTCCTCTCATTCTCTTCTACGTTCTTTTCCTCTCCCTCTCTCTCTCTAACTCTCTTCCTTTTCTTTTCTAGTGAGATGATGAAAATGAATGGAGTGAGTTTAGTTTTTTGACTTTTGTTTAAAAGTGTGAGTTTATTTGTGTAGGCTTGAGTATAATAGGCTTAATTACTAGGTGTACTCTCTAGTCCCTCATACACCCCCTCATTATTTCTAATTCAACTTAAAACACCAAGTCTAGTAAGTAATCTATATGCATTATTCAATAATAATAATAACAATAATAAAAATAATAATAATAGTTAATCTTATCAAAAGAGGGCTGAGAGGGTGAGAAGTGAAAGTGAGAAAGAGGGATGAGAAAGAGAATCGAAAGAGATACAGAAATATGGGAGGGAGATGCCGAGAAAGAGGAAGAGGGTTTGGTGCTGAGAGAAGAAGAATACGGGAAGCTTTGGAGATTGGAGAAGTTAAAATCACCATGGAAGTTCCAAGATTTAACGTAATTGAACCAAATAGGCAAATACATTTAACTTTTTGATTAATTTTCGCTTATATTTCATTCTCAAAAGAAGGAGTACCTTTTTTCCCTTAATTCAATTAGTAAAAGGTAAATTCTTCGATACATGTATTATGGTAAGGGTATAACAATTATTTTTTTAGTTATTGTTAGTTTTTGCAAGTAAAGTTTAATAAAAAAATTGTTCCATCCAAAAATTGGACTTAAATTCTCCCAAATGATTTATCTGAGTAATTATATCTTAGTCTCCTAAAGACTAAAACAACCAAAGTTTTAAAACAAAAATATGGAACAAAGATTAAGGCCAGAGAGAGTAATGTAAAAGATATATTATTAAATGATTCACGATATCAATTTTGTTATTTTTATCAATATTTATAAATGAGATGCAATTATCAATGACTCATTGGATTAGGAAAAGATTGGTCCTTCGTTTATAGTCACATAATTCGTGAAGAAAATCAGTGTGGTGTTGACATGTTAACTAAGATGAAAGCAAATATTTGGAAGTCGTGTTCTCCCCGTCGACGGGGCCTGGCTCTATTAGCTTGATGCAAGTGGAGTTTATTTTTTGAGACTTTGTTTTCCTTCTTTGATAGAGATTATTATGTTAAATTTGTCAACTATATTACATGCATGACAAAATTGTAAAATATCAAAGCATCTAAAAAGAGGAACTAAAGTCATACATAAATTTAACTGAAGAAAATGATTGGAAACAAGAATCTATTTTCCGTACACGCGTGGTTGTAAACGTGTAACTGCAATTAGAATAAGGAGCAAAATATTTCATCAAATGCAGCCTACCCTATTTGTTTCACAAAGCAACTGCCTTCTGAAGTACGTGTTTCTCCTATCTAAATCCTCAATTTACAACATTAATATCCTCCATTCAGCCTCAAACAAAGGAATGTTATGGAATTTTACAGTTTTGTAATTCAAGCTACGAGATCTCAACGAAGCTCTGAAATGAACTAATAAATAAAAAAAGAAACTAAGACCTACTTAATAGTTCAAAACTTAAGAAATTACACGTCGGATATGGAAGACAGATCATCTCCATTTCTCTTCTAGATCTTTCCTCTCCGATAATACATAAGTAACAAATAATGCTGCTACAAGTGCAACAATTGTAAGCAGAAGTAGAGCATAGCTGAAATCTTCAGTCAGTGAATCGTAAGTCCTGGAAGGAGCAATCTGAGTAAAAAATAGATCTACTCCATAGGCAAAGACGAGGGATGTAGACTCCAATTTGGCAGGCACTGTTACTATACCTCGCAGACCTTCTACTTTTAGGGAATGTGTGATATAGGACTGCATAGATTCAAACAGAATGTGTGAATTTCATATTAAGTATAGTAAGCTTAAAGAGAAGCATGAGCACCGAGTTGGTTTCTAATGTTTATCTAACTAGTATGCATTTGCTCAAGCAGATCTAACTCTAAACTGAGGAAGGACGATATGCAAGTGCAGGCCATAGCAAATAAAAACAGGGCTCAAAGACATTTCTCCATCCTCCTTATCATTTTCCAATTACTAGTTCTCATAATGGATAGGAACAAGTTATTAAAGTAGTAATTCCTTACTGTCTAACATATGGCTAATCCCTCTGGTACAGAGAAATTCCCCCGAGAAAAAGGAATGGGGTGTGTTATATATATAGTTAAATCAGAAATTTATCGCACACAACATGCATGGATATATATTGCTGGCTATAACTTGGCATGTTATGTACTTTGCCACTAAATATCTAAAGAATTAAGGTCACAGCCCTTCATCAGTAGACAATTCTTTGTCATCCAAAATATGTCCCCCAACCCATCCCCCCTCTTCTCAACGCACTGTCTCCCCTGACCAGAAGCAATTTCATATTTATTGTGATAAAAGAAATTTGTAAACTTACTGATGTTTTTAATCCTTTTAAGACTCAACAAATTTCTATTGAGATAATGAAGGATTTTTTTTTGCTTATATTTAAATTAAGGAAACTTCAGAAGAAAATATACCTGAGAAATGATCGGTAGTGAATCGGTAAGAGGAATAATTCCTTCTTCTTTCTCAGCTTGTGAGGGATTGAGAGTCCGACGGGGATCCAAAAATCGTTTATCAAGTGCCAAAACCTGCAGCAAACAAAAAAAAAAAACAGTAAGAATGTCAATAGATTGAAGAATCCAATTAAATGAGAAAACAGCAGAGTGTTGCATTTGATCTCAAGTTTTCATGTGGGAAAACAGTCATAATAATTCCTACCTGATCACCAATTGTTCCGATAAGAAGCTGCTTAGAGGTTATACCCTTAGCAGTTGAAGTCACTTCAATGGCTTTCACAGAGTGAGTAAAGAAGTATGATTGTGATTTTGCTGAGATTTCTGGTCGGTAATAAGAAGAGATGGGTGATGTAAGATTATGCTTCCCAAGAACAAACTTCCAAATATCTTTGTTATCCTGTGAAATATATTCCAGCCATATATCACATTAGAATGAACAAAGACAACACAAGAAATAATGACTGGATGAACACAATAACCATGTAAAAAAAGAAGATTAGCGGCAAAAAATTAGATAGAGAGAAGAATAATAATCAAATAACAATACACAAGTTGGCTGACATACCGCCCGAGACTGGTCATAGACCTCGATAACTGACATCTCATGTCTGTGAGCCCTGAGATTAAAATAGTGGTAGACAACCCAGTTTTCACTAAATACCTACAGAAATAATAGTCATGCGATGTGAGAGCCAGTTTCTTATAATACATCTTAAGAATGAGAAGGTAGCTCAAAGGCTTACAGCATGAACAGGACCCTGGCAACCATGGTGGGTCATGCGATGCAATATGCGACCAGTCACAGTATCAATGATATAGATAACCAAAGTTGCCTCCTCTGGGGTTGCTGTTCCGATTTCCCCACTGGCTTTTGGTGCTGCATTTGCGACAAAAAGTATATTCTTCGAAATATACTTGTACATGACATCGTGGTCAGTCATAACTTTTGCTTGAGTATGAACAACCTAGATGAAACAAAAAAGAGTAATAATTTAGAAAGGAAGGAAGCAAAGAAATGACCAAAGACTCAATGAAAGAGAGAGTCATTATAATATTTAAAGTTTAAGTGCGTTGAAAATCTTTAATTGTCGTATTATTTATGATCATTTGTTATATTGTAATATAACTACATATACAATTCAAACGACTTCGGAAAAAGTAAAGGCACGCTGATTTGGGAGCATAACAAAACTTGGATATTAAGATTAGTAAATATTACACTGCCAATCAAATCACCTCTTACTCGAAGAAAAAAAATCACCTCAAGACTAAAAACTTAATTTCATTCTTTATAATGACATTGATTTATTTATGATAAAACCCAACTCAAGCTGTCGAGTTGAGCACATATTCATAAAAAGAAATAAGTATTTCGAGTAATGCATGTTTATATACCTCAGATGGGAGACTAATTTTTTTAAAACATAAGGTGATCTGTATTAGATGAAGTAGAATATAACAAAAAATGTTCTTTTAGTTAAAAACCTCAAAACCAAAGGCACCATACCTCATTTGATTTTCTTGTAACTGTTGCAATAATCTTTTCTGATTCCGATGGGAATACAATTGACCATAAGTCCCTGAATACGAAGCAGTATTCATCCACTATTTCATGAATGCAATTGCTCTTTAAGGCATGACCTCTAATAACACCATTATCAGTCTCAACTGAGTACCAATATATATTTGAAAACTCACGTTTCAGAATCTCAATAGCTTCAGGAGTTCTTGGGTATAAATATGCATGTTTGTTAACATCTATAATAAGATGCAGACGCTGTTCAGTTGAATCAGTATAAGGCAGTGGAATAACTCGAGCAACGGTGTGGGCAAGACTCAGAGAATTGAGTTCCTTCCCTGTGTATGCATCAAGAAAAGAAATAACAGTTGGTGCAGTCACGCTTGGTCCACATCGCCCAATTACAAGAAGAGATGGATTCTCATCCAGTGCATGATGATGTGGAACCTGCCACTGATAAATGTTAAGCCCAACTGGATGTTCACAATCCTCTGATTTACGCAGAGCATGAAGTGTCGTAGACCAAACTATGCGTCCATCCCCGGTATGCAAAGCAAAAACCTTTCCTGCCCTTGTAAGTACTATAAGCAACTTACGAAAACCATTATGATCACGAGTCATTTTGCTTTTCTCAGAACTCCTCAACCTAAGCTTTTGAATAGCTATTTTCTCCTCAGCGCTTGCGATCATTAGAGTTCCTTTGAGTTTCAGCACATGTCCCTTCATGAAAGTTCCACCATTAGAGCAGCAGTTAATGATATCCACAAAAAAAATCATAATTCTAACATTAAAACAACAGAATATATACATATAGAGAAGTATCAAGCGGAAGTGTGAGAGGGTCTAATCTTGATGACCACATAACCATACACTAACAATCAAAATTGTTTACTTCAAGATAATCTTGATCATATAATTTTGTGCGGTCAAGATTAATTCTTCAAATGAGATATACTCTCACTTACACTACACACACAAAAACATAAGTATCTGTAAAAAAAATAGACAGTATAATGTCCTTGTTAAACATCAAGGGCATACCTTAAGCCATTCAAAGAGGTTTTGTTCTACTTTTGCCACAGATACACCTTCCTTTTCCACAGGTAGTTCTGACGTTGTTACATCAACAACTGAGGCAAGACCGTCCTCTCTACTCCAGACAATTTCTCCTTGTTGAACTAATAGAAGTGAATGATCCTCCATTACCATCAATGCTCTGAACCCATGAGATCTATCTGTCCTGACATAATTGTTTATGAAAATCTTCTCAATATTTCCTCTTTGATGGTCTATTACCAAGTTTTCCTTCAGCAAAGCACCATTCCAATCATTAACATCCTTTACAGAGAGCTGAATTTTATTGTCTTCATATTGAACAAAGGCAAAGACATGTTGATCCTCTGAAATTGACAGAGCATTGCTAAAGGCAGCTGTATTGTCGATTTGGTCCAGCGCCACCAACTCACCTTCATTTGTAACTTTAATTAAGAGAACTTGGGAATTGATTTTTAATGCAAACAGTCCTGGAAGCTTTGATGGTAATATTACTGCCTGTCCAGATGAATCCTTGATGAGGTCTGAAACTTGCTTCTGGTTGTAGTTAATATTTCCATTGTTGATGTCTATTGTTACTATCTTTGACCTTACATCATCCAACACCACAAACTTATCACCTGAGACTGATAATGATTCCCCAGAAGTTGCAAAGGGAAGTGCTACATGATTATTCTTTAACAACTCCCCACTCTTAGCATTCACTTCATAAACATAAAACTTTGAAGAACCAACAAAACCAGCTACATAAATCACTTCAGGAGACTGTATAATATGGCTAACTTCAATGCTGCAAATATGATTAAGATATAAAAAAACATCAATGGTACTCTTTTGCTTAAGAAAAAAACGTTAGGCTTATCAAACCCCAAATTTGTCATACCTCTCACTAGCAAAATCTTTCCTCCAGAGAACTTCACCATCTATGCCAGAAATGGCATGAAGACACCCTTTACCAAAAACAAGGATCAAATCATCCTTGTCAGCTTTCAAATTTTTCTGCAAAAAGTAAAAAACTGCAATTAATTACAGGTGTACGGAAAAATACAACAAAATAAACCAAGGCCAACTGGTCCAGGCAGGTTTGTGGCAGTAAAGGGGGTCAATGCAGGTTCATAAAGATGGCAATGCAGACTAAACCTGCCCCACCATCAACCAGCCAATGAAAGGGCAGGTAGGTTAGCCCATTTTAGAAAATAGGTTGGTTGAGCGAACACACTGCCAATGAAAAATTTCAATAAAATAAAGACCTTAAGGGTCCGCTTGGGGGTTTAGGACAGGAGGGAAGGGCTTTGGGGGAAAGGAAAGGGAAAAGAGAAAGAGAAGGAATGTCTCCCAACTTGAATGGGGGTTTATTTTTCTTCATAATACTAAATCCCCATAATATGGGTGAGCTCAATATATTGCAGAAAGCTTTCTGAGGGTTTAAAAAAATTCTTCAGATCATTTCCATCCTTTTATAATACTCTTAAAAATATATCAATCATAAGCTTGTACAAAATGACTCTCTTAAATAAGGTGGGAGAATTCTCTCTTTCTCTCTTCCCCCCTCCCTCCCCTCTAAACTCCCAAACAGAGCCCACATAGCAAAATCACCCATAATATGGATCGAGTCATGGCACCTTATTTGCTTTGGCATTCATCTTAATGCATATATTAAGGAGGATTTCTCTAATTATGTTCAAGAGAATTAGAGGGTCTATTGTTTTAACTAGTTCAATCTATTATTGAGTTCTGTTCGCATCTCCAGAGGATGCTCACTTTATGTATGTGTCCTTTTCACAGCTTTGGAGGATGTTATACCTTTTATATCAGCTATTGTTTATTAACCTTTTCATAATCTTCTTACTTTATTCAATAAGAAACCACATCACATTCATATGTATATAACAAAAGATATGGTACTTAGAAGGAAAAAAAAAAAAAAAAACTTACTGGAATGTTTAATATTGACTTTGATTCCTTTGATCCCTGAAGAGAAGACTCCCAAACCATCTGCCCGTCAGGTAAGTTCCATGCTCTCAATATACTTCCATCAGAGGAAAGGGTGATGACATCTGCAACATTTAAAAACACATTTGTGAACTCAATCACTAATATATGCTAAAATTGAAATAAATCTTGATGCATAAAATAATTCACTCCAACAAAGTATTAAAGAGAGCACAGAAGAAATGACAAATTAATGAAAAATCACTGTTAAGTCTTTTTACTAGTGCATGACATCCTTTAACTTACTATATTATATATTTGAAACAAGGAGACAACAAACGCGGGGAATATCATTGCTTTACGAGATACAGATAGCCAAATAAGATATTTGGACAATAGACACTTGAAAGTGGAGACGAGGTGGAGTGAATCTCAGGCTAACTTTACTCTTTTATGAGAAAGATGTTTACTCTTTGATATCTTTATGCAATTAGAGTGAGACTGAGACGAGCATCAGATTGATTCACCAAAGTTTTAGATCTAAAACCACAACATCTTCATTTGCAATCTCATATGAGAATTGCAACAGAGAATGCAACAACAGGAAGACTGTATTTATGAGGAAATATATCACATATATTTGTTATATTTTGGTCAATAACTTGCTCTTCGTCAAACATGTTAGTAGAAGAAATCCAAACAAATATATTTTCAAAAGAAATACAAATTTCAAATAACCAAACTGAGTACCAAAAAAGGAATAGAAAATAATCATGGTAACAAGAAGAACCCTGAAAATTAATGTCACATTCCAATGTCAATATATTTTTTATGATAAATTAAAAAATTACAATATAACTTTTCGGCAGTACAACTAAAACTAGATAGCATGTAGTATCATTCTGCGTGAAAAGATACCAAACAGAAAAAGGTTAGACATCATACATTTTCCAAGGGCAATGTCAATCCCATCAACAACATCATTGGTGCCAAGAACATGCCTCCAAACTGCAAGCAACAAAAACACAGTTCATCATTTTCTAATTCCAAACAAAAAAACAAACAACTAAGCAAACAACCAATGGTTATTGCTTGGAAAAGGCTTGAACCTATTAAGCTCAATATTATATTAACCATCATAAGCCATAACCTATGGCAGTATCAAAAACAACACTATAACAAAAATTTGGGTTTGTTGACCCAAATTTCTCTTATATTTAGTTCCGATAAAAACTTAATTAATATACTGCAAAAACAGTGACACAAATTAGCCATACAAATTTCTCCATGGCGAAGGTCGAGTGAAGCTACAACATTTTCTTCGGTGGACACTAAAACACGCTTTCGTCCCGTCTTCTGAGTATGGAACACAGCATGCTTCACCTTCCCAATATACTGTTGGTGCCTGCAATTGGCAGCCAAAAAGATATTAACTAGTCAGTTATGTTTACACAATCACAATCCATCAATTATAACTTCCAAATCATAAAAACATATTGAATTTTATTATAATCACTTTTAAAGTCATACATATAGATGAGATTGATTTGTTGATGGTTGGATAATTAAAAGGCTAATTTATGCACTAAAAGATTAGTTTTCCGTGTAAAATTGATTATAATAAACGATTAAGAAAACCGATCAACTAATCTCAACTAAACTTGCGATGAAGTAGCTATTATTTGTAACAGCATCGAAGAGTTTGAAATTAGAAAGAGAATCAATGAAAATAGATCGAGGTTTTAAGGCGATGATTACAACAAGGGGATAATTAAAACAAATCGAATAATGGCGTGAATAAGAGTGATAGAATTTACCAATCCATGAGACCAACTTGATCTTCGTAAAGAGAAGAAGCGAGATTGGTTAAAGAGAGAAAAAGGAGAAAAGAGAGAAAAACCCTAATCGCCATGGCCATGGCGATGGATCTGAAGAAAGAAAAGTGAGTGTATGAGTGATGATAAGTATTGTAATCTTCGAGTTCCACGGAGGAAGATCGAAGCTGACTTCTCCAAGAACGCAAGTATATGTTTATTTATTTTTGGATGAAAGTTAGGTTGGTCTAATTAAGTTATGTATTTATGGGTTAATGGTGCTTTTACCCGTAATATAGGTCATTTTTTGTTTTCCTCATGTAAAATAATTTTTTTGATTTATCTTGTGTAAAATAAAGTCGTTTTTTTATGACCTATTAGGGGGTATTCTAAAAAAAAAGTATTTTACAGAGGGGAAACCAAAAATGACCTATATTACAGGGGTAAAGCACCATTAACCCTTTATTTATCGGTGACAACTAGGGTACCAACGGAAGAATGGTGGGTAATTTACCCCAACCAATACACATTAGCCACATAAATACATTTTTAAGTGATATCCATGAACTATCTTGACCCCACCAACAAATTACTCATTTTCATTGGTTGGTGGATAAATTACCCACCATTCTTCAAAGGTAATCTAGAAAAAACCTTATTTATTTAGTTTGAAAATGGCCACTTTATTATTAGTGAAAGAACAAAATTAAGCAACTTCGCAGCTAGTTTGTTACATAGTTTTTTTTCGAAAAAAAATATATTTAAAAGAAAACAATCTTAAGAATATCCTATTTGTTTGTTACACAATTAAAAAAATATCAAAATAAAAAATAATAATTCTTAATCGTTTTTATATGGTTATATGTACAAATAAACTAGTTCCGTGAGCTGTCAACGACAATGCATAATATATGCAAGATTCGAGCTTCAAATTCTGACCACTACCAAAAAAATATACAAATAAACTAGATTATTATTTTTTAAATATTGATTTTTATTATGGTAAGACAACACAAAAATATTCTACTTGGGAGTAAAAATCATTATTTTCACTAGCGTTTAGATGGATATTTCATGCCAAGTCCTATTTTTATGATGCTAATGTGTATAAATTATGAACAATAATTTTTATAAAATTTTGATTATAATTAAAAGTATTTTGATTAAAAATATAAGTATAAATATTTTGCAGTTTCATAATGTAACAAATTGCAATTTCCTTCTTTTCAATAACACTAACAATATAGCAAACCTAATATAATTATGTTTTTTTTTTAGGGACTAATATAATTATGTTTTAAACATAATATAATTTTTCTTTTTGTTGAATGACACTAACAATATAACATTCTTATATGCAAATTTGTTTAAGAGTGTAAGTGTAAGTAAAAAAGTCATTTCAAACTCATGTATTCCAATTTTTTCATGGTAATTTTGAGGTGATTTTTTCATTTTCCATTATACCGTTAAACAAATTTCTCTGGTCACATACCCTTAAACAAATTTGACCATACAAATGTTATTTTGTTGGTGTTATAAAAAATATAAGAACTTATATTATATTTGTTATATTGCTGATATTTGCGCAAAAAACAAGTATAATTTATTACAATATAAAAGTGAAAAATATTGATTATCTACACTTATAAATCTTAATCAAAATAACTTTAATAAAAGTTTAATAAAAAGTATTTTTCATAATTTATAGAAATTAATGCAATAGAAAGAGCGGACGGACGGATACGAAGTACCGCTTGAATGCTAATATATATACTATAATTTATTTATTTTTCGATTAAGTAATTAATTGAATATATGCGACGTATTTAAGTTGAGATATCAATATTGAACACCCCAACAAGATAAAAACAAAACACCTTATCAAATCGATAAACAAAACAATGCAAAGAGAGGATAATCATATCCATGTGAGCATAGTAGTAGTAGTAATTTATTTAGATAAAATAAAATAATAAATAATTTAGTTGGGTGATTGCAAGAAATTAGAGAGAATGTGGAGTGAAAAGTTTGATAGGCTCGCCTAACTCTTATACTTTGTTGAAGGATGCTACCGGTGTTCGATTAAGAAACTAAGAAGATAAGTTCTATTAAAAAAAAAAAAAAGTAAAATAATTATTATTACTTCATAAAAGAAAAAACTTACATTTCCAAAGCAAAATTTCTCTTTGAGGATTCTTGAACGAATGCCCCCGGTTAGCAAACTCTACTCTATTTTCTAAAAAGTTAAATACTTGCTACAAATTAAACTTTTTTGTGTGCTTCACCACAAAAACAAAAATAAAAATTAATTGTGTGCTTGGAACGCATCCCTGCTTGTTGACAAGCACGTGAGGAAAATAGTGTGCAACTCGTTTGTGATAAGGAATCGGGGAAAGAAACATCTTTTTAGAATGGATCTCTAAAAACCAATCAGTGAATCCCGAATCTCAATCTCACACTTCTCCTTCTATCATATGGCTACTGTCTTCCATGTTCAGTACCAATCTGCTTTCTTCCCTGTCATCTAGATAGGTACTTTATCTTGTTCCACTTTTCATCCTTAACTTGCTATATTGGTCACCCCAAACTCCTTCCTTGCTGAATAATGAAATTTCTATTTTTTGGCTGGGAAAGACAAGTTGTTTTTATGCCCACTTTGTTTACATTCATTGTGTTCATTTGGAGTTAATTTTATTTTTGGATAGTCAAATGTTTTTTTGTTTCTAGTTTGAATCCACCTCCTAGTCAATACTCTTTCAGTGTTCAACCGAACTGTCTGCTTGGGACCTCATTTGGAGCTGAGTTACTTAACATTATTTATCAGTATTTATTTCTATGAATGGCATCTATTAGAAGAACCTTGTCTCCTGTTCCTCGACCCGCAACTGCAGCAAATGTAGATGTCTGTTCAGTATCTTCCCCGTTGTCTAAGTCCTCACCTAGCCCCCAGAAGTTTTTTCCATCCTATGGATTTTTACCTTCTTCATTCACCTCACCGGACTCCAGTGCTTTTTTGCTTGGTGTTTTCTTCCCAAGATCTTTCAGGAATATTGAGAAATCAAAGCCTAAGGGTCAGCTTTGGAGAAAGGTGCTTTTCCATTTTTTCATTTGTTTTATGGTTGGTGTTTCTATTGGCCTCATCCCGCTCGCATCAACAAACTTGTCTTTGAATCTCATCTCAAGAAATCAAGGTTTCTCTTTTGAGGTAAAAAAATTCCAGTCACTCGAAAATGTGAAGATAAATGATACACCATTAGTTGATGAGGTTGTGAAGTTTGATGCTACTTTGATTTCCGCAGTACAAGAACAAGAACTAACAGACGGTGTAACGTATAATATATCAGACAGCCAATTCGGTGATGAATCATATTTGGAGTCTCAAAAGCTTTTCATAATTGTCACACCGACTTACAATCATCTATATCAAGCTTATTATTTGCATCACTTGTCACAAACTTTGAAATTGGTTTCCCCTCCTTTGTTGTGGATTGTTGTTGAGATGAATTCTCAATCTGATGAAACTGCTGACATTTTGACAAGTAGTGGCATTATGTATAGACATCTCATATGCAAAATGAATCTAACCAACACAAGCCATAGGAGCATTCTTATGAGAAATGTTGCAATAGCTCACATTGAAACTCATCGCCTCAATGGAATTGTTTATTTTGCAAACAATGATAACATCTATTCGGTTGAACTCTTCCAGCAAATGAGAGAAATAAGGTATTTTTAGTTCAATCAATGTTACTCGGTGTGATAATTTCTGTTATTCACCTCTCACCCTTGGATCAACTTGTGTTATAAAGAAAATTGTTACATCATATCGTTCTTTCCTTCAATTTTTTTGCAGGCGATTTGGAACATGGACTGTTGCAAGATTATCAAAGGATAGAAGCGGCATTCTCTTGCAAGGGCCCATTTGTAATGGAAGTGAAGTGATTGGATGGCACACAAATAATGAATCAGGTGGGAATTCTAAAAGATTTCATGCTGAAATGCAAGGCTTCGCCTTCAATAGTACAATACTATGGGATCCAAAGAAGTGGCACCGACCGTCTCTTAAACCTATCAGGCAGCTCGAATCAGTCAAGGAAAATTTGTGGGTTGGTAACTTAGCATATTTTCTTCTTTGGTGTTCTTACATATTATACAGTATAGGATAGTGTAGTATAGTATAGTATATCATTTTCTGTATCCAACTCAACTTGTTGAAATTGGTCTGCAGCTGAAATGTATCGGAATTTCTGATTATGTAACATTTGTCCCTTGAGGTCGGGGGATCTTCTACATACCCACATGTTATGGCTATCCTCTCCTGTTGAGCGAAACAAAAAATGTAGCTTACTGATGATTGATCAAACCTGATATGATGTTTTGATCAATTGTGAATTTATTTATTTTTTCGCTATATGCAGGTTAGCACATTGATTGAGCAGATTGTTAAAGATGAAAGTGAAATGGAGGGCCTAATGAACGACTGCTCGAGAGTTATGGTTTGGAATATTGATCTCGAGTCATCTTATTCCTTCTATCCTAAAAAATGGATTACAGAGAACAACCTAGACGTCATTTGGAATTTTCCACTTGTGTGAAATTCTTCATAAAGAAGCGGGAACCACTATATTTTCATCCTGTTGTGAGTTAAAACTTTAGTCTTTAACTATTACTTTTATATCGCATTCCTATTCGTTTTATTAAAATAAATTACTGATTCATTTTATATTTCAAGTTTTACTTTGTAGATGTTTGAAACAATGCCAGATTTCCAGTAGCAAAACTGATTATTTGTTAGGTTGAAAAATGTCCTTCTGAAGTTAATTTAGGAAAGAAAATAGGAAGATATGCTATTCCTACAAATATCAAACAACCAATCTCAGATAAAACCACCCATCTCTTCCCTTCATTCTTTGTACTCTAGTTCCTTCTATAATTGACTTGAATGTTAAGAATTATAGGTTGAGGAAAGGGAAGAAGGATGAGAGAAAGACCACTCAAGTTAATGAACCAAAAATATTATCGATAGTTACAATGTGTTACAAAAGACAAAGCACCAACCTTTGTTTATACTGATACTAAACTCTTGATCATAGTTAAATTTAAAAAGGGAAAAGTAGACATGAAATATAAAGAAATATGGAAACTGCTCCTTATAAATCATTTTAAGATACTTTAAGATATTCTAAGATACTTTAAACACTTGTATGTTTTGTAAGATGTAAAAGAAGGAAAAATTATTGTTTTAAATGTGTTGTCAATTTGTCATATACTCAATTTATACAGCCTTTTTTAACTTTTGATTTAAATTGTTTCAGCATTCTGTTTTGCACTGCAGGGGAAGATCATAAAGAATTGAAGGTCATCATGCTAGTGCTTTATTGTTTATTATCATCTTCTCAAATGGCTATGCCTATTCGGATATCCCATTCGCCATCACAGTGACTTGCGATACCATCCCTACGAGTCCATTGATTAATAGTGCATTTTAACCTCTAACAGCCTGTGCATTATAATTAAAAAAACAGGTTCCTTCTGATCTTTCAAGAGGCAGATGTTTCAGTTGGTCCTATCATATACTGTTTGTTTGTTTTAACAATTTAATGGTGTCTCTCGTGTAACATTGAGATGAATTTTGAATGTCAAATAGTAATATTTAACATTTTTTTTGGTAGAGTAATATTTAACATTTGAATGCATACCTATTCGTAATCATTTTTCATTTAAAATTTTATGTAATATTATCTCTAGAAAATTTGATGTTAAATTTTACTGTTAAATAAGTTCTTTGTCCTTAAAAATATAACAAATTTTGATTTTAGTCGCTAAAAAATTAATCAAAATGTTTTCGTCCTCACAAAAAATTTTATTTTGTTTTTGGTCCCTAATAACCAATTTATTTTAATATGAATGTCAAGATTATGAGTCTTTTATGTTCAAAATGTGTTCATTTTATATCTGTTTATTATGTTCAACTTTTGTATGTTCATATTATTATGTTAAAAAAATTTCAAGAACTCGTCAAAATTATATTTGTTAGGGATCAAAAACAAAATAAAAAAATTGTGATGATGAAAACACCTTGTTTTATTTTTTAAGGACTAAAATCAAAATCTGTTATATTTATAGGGACTAAAATCAAAAGACCTACCATTAAAACCAAAAATAAAATAATAAGAAAATATTTTTCGAAATAGATGGACAACCTTTTAAGTAAAAAAAAAGAAAAAGACTATAGTTCATGTATTAAAGACAATAAATTAAATAAAGAATTATGATTTCTTATAAGTAAGGCGTATGAGGTTCTGACAATCAATCGGCCTTTATTCCGGGTCGTTCAATTCTCGATAATGCAATGGTAGCCATTGAGGTTCTTCACGCAATGAAGCTTAGAACTCGCGGAAATGATGGTAGTGTCGCCTTGAAGCTTGATATTAGTAAGGTGTATGATCAAATGGACTGGGGATATTTGCGAGAGGTAATGATCAAAATGGGATTCAACAACCAGTGGATTCAATGGATTTGTATATGTGTAGAATCGGTGGATTACTCGATTCTAGTAAATGGTGAGACTGTTGGCCCAATCATTCAAGGGAGAGGTTTGCGACAGGGCGACCCTCTTTCTCCCTACCTATTTATTATTTGTGCAGAAGGGCTTTCATCTCTTTTATTCGCAGATAACTGCTTCCTCCTCTTTAAGGCTGAAGTGAGTCAGGCTCAGGTGATGAAATCCATTCTTACTGTATATGAAGAAGTGTCTGGTCAAGCTATCAGCTTGCCAAAATCTGAAATCTATTTCAGCCGTAGAACCCTCGACCCTTTGAAACAAAGCATCACAGATATTATGGGGGTCCGGGCTGTTCTAGGAACCGGAAAATATCTTGGTATGCCGTCAATGATTGGTAGAGATCGCAATTCTACCCTTGCGTATATCAAGGATAGAGTGTGGCATAAAATCAATTCTTGGAGTAGTAAATGTCTTTCCAAAGCAGGGTGTGAAGTCATGATTAAATCGGTCCTTCAAGCTATCCCTTCGTATGTCATGAGTATTTTTTCAGTTGCCAGCAACTCTTATTAATACCATCGAGAAAATGATGAATTCGTTTTGGTGGTGTCATGGAAGAACTCATCAACGCAGTATCAACTGGCTAAGTTGGGAGAAGCTCTCTATGCATAAAAATCATGGAGGTATGGGCTTCAAAGACCTCACTGCTTTCAACTTAGCAATGCTCGGTAAGCAAGGGTGGAAGCTGCACATAGCACCGGATTCTCTTGTATCCCGTATTTTCAAAGCACGATATTTCCCCTCTGCATCTTATCTCACAGCCAATCTCGGTCACAATCCTAGTTATGTTTGGAGGAGTATCCTTCGTGCTAGATTCCTTGTTCGTGGGGGAGCTCGCTGGAGTATTGGGACAGGTGGTGACATCCCTATTCTTGATGAACCGTGGTTATTGAACGGGGGTCGCATTGATGGTTCTATTGAAGGTGCTCACTTCGTTCATGACTTTACTGTTAAGAGTTTTCTAGAGGAAAATTTAAAAAGATGGAATGAACCGCTGATCCGGCAAGTTTTCAGTCATGACATTGCTTCTGTCATCATAAACACGCCTCTCTTCTCTCAAGTTTAGCAGGATCGTATTATTTGGAAAGCGGAAAAGGATGGAAAGTAGTCAGTTCGGAGTGCCTATAGGCTTTGTGTTGAGGATTTAAATGATACATCATACCTTAGGCATCCGGGCTACTGGTCCGGGATTTGGCGTTTAAAAGTCCCTCCAAAAATCAAAAACTTTGTGTGGCGCGTCTGCAGAGGAGTGCTGCCAACTAGGAACCGGTTACGAGACAAAGGCGTGCAATGTCCAGAAGCGTTGTTATATGTCCATCAACAAGGGAGGATGTGTCACACCTTTTCTTTGATTGCCCTTACGCTATTCAGGCCTGGCAGATGTCCGGTTTGTGGTTTGAAATTCAGCAAGCCTTAAGTCAGTTAGACACAGCTTCTGCTATCATTTTCCACTTGCTGCAACATCTTACAATAGAACAAAGTCAGATTTTTGCTGCTACAATGTGGAGTTTATGGAAGCATAGGAACCTAATGGTGTGGGAGAATAAGAATGAGTCGTGTGCCATGACTGTTGATCGAGTGCGCGTAATGATGTAAGAATGGCAACTCGCGATTGCTAACCGTTCCACTCCTGCACAACAGAATGTGCATCTGCAGGCTTCAGCTGCTACTGTACAGCAGCCTCCTGTGCACATGTAGCTACTTCCTATGGCTGCTGCACATTCTACTACATCCATCCCATGGTCGTCTTAAGTGCAATGTGGATGCAGGTTTCTCAACGGCTAAGAACAGAACTGGAATAGGCATTTGTGTGCGAGATGACGACGGTGCTTACATGCTTGCTAAAGCAATCAGCTTCGACATTGTGCACACAGTCCGGGTTGGCGAAGCTTTGGGTTTATACCATGCTTTGGAATGGCTAAGTGATATGCAATTTGACAATGTAGACTTTGCGACGGATTCAAAAATTACCTATGATGCCTTTCACTCTCATAAAGATGACGTCTCTGAGTTTGGACATATCATTTCAGCCTGTCAAGCTCTCTTCTCCACTCACTTTACAAACTCTCGGGTTGAGTTCACTAGGCGACAAGCGAATGCGGCAGCTCATGCACTTGCAAGGGAGGCCACTTCTTTAGCTAGTCCCGTCATTTATTTTAATACCCCACGTTGTATAAACAATATCATCTTTAATGAAATGTTATAAGCATCTTTCCTTCAAAAAAAATTAGTAATTATTCACATTTTCATACTAAACATAGTAAATGGCAGAACATGTCTCTAATCTTGAATGCATAGCAAAAGAAAACTATTCATACGCATGCTCTAATTTTCTTTCTCATGGTTTCTTCTTCTTATTCAAAACCAAAGCATAAAATCAAAACCTAAGAAAACAAAACATAGAATAAAAAGTTTCCTACATTTGTTATATTGAAGGCAAGGTTTTTGAATTCCTACATGCAAGAACAGTCCTGCAAAAAAATCCAATAGTTGATGCAATTGTTCTTAATGAGTTCTCAAAATTAGCTGAGGCACATGCTTAGATGACAGCTCTTCTCAATTGAACGATCACCATCTGCCACCGATTCAACGTTCAAGAAATCCAGTCAATTATCACTCGGTCTCCTTTGATCCTGCTTCGTTATATATGTTGTCGTTGTTGTCTCGAAGTTTATCAGGATGCAGGCACATTGCAGTGGGAAAGCACAAAATCAGCCTAAGTTTTTGCAACAATTAAATGACAATGGAATTATAGAGAAAAAAAGTGGAGAACAAAATAGCACATTATATATGGAAAAGTATGGACAGCTAGAATATTTGGGTTCAAAGAGAAACAAAGTAAATCAATTAGGAGTAATAGATCTAAAATAAAAGTGTCAAATAAAAAGCTTACATTTTAAGTGTCGAGTGGACACATCAAAAGAATCCCATATCTTGAAATCATGCTAAAAAAAGAAAAGTCATAGAATGATTGTCAATGATCAAGTGTCGGGACTTAAAAATACTTACCCACCCTGTTCAGAAAAAAGAGAAACAACATGGAATGTAACAAAAATCCCTAATTGTGTTTTTTTCTTCTGAAAAATGGAATTTTTTATGTAAATAGCAATCATGACTAAGAATTTCGGCTTGTGCATAATTAGTTCCACAACAAAATAAAAAAAGGGAAAATCTTGGGTGAAGAGTGAGAGAAGAAAAAAAAATTTAGAAAAAGAAATGAGGAAAGAAAGATGTGAAACATAAGAAAGGGGTGTAGTAAAAAATGGGGAGGAAAAAAATAACAGAGAGGATTAGATTAGAGAGAGTAAAACCAAATTGATATGAGGAGACTGAAGAGAAAGAGAGACTGAATTGAGATTTCTTGGAACGAATTGATATGTCAAAGGAAAGAGTAATATTTTATTGGGAATCAATGCACATTAACTACCTTATTTTTTAGGAAGTTTAGAGTTGAGGGAGTCAATAGATCCACTTTTGAATTAGCGATGAGTTGAATATTTGAAGATATATTTATGTAGAAATTTTTTCCACTTAGTTAAATAAACTAATTGCAATATGCAATTAGAGATCCACTTTTAAATTCATGATATTTGAAGATGTATTTATATAGATATTTTTTTGATTAAAGGAAGACAATGAAGATTCAAAGGA
The DNA here is from genome assembly GCF_003473485.1 of Medicago truncatula. Lineage (NCBI taxonomy): Eukaryota > Viridiplantae > Streptophyta > Magnoliopsida > Fabales > Fabaceae > Medicago > Medicago truncatula. The sequence goes on from NC_053044.1 coordinate 54,494,159, forward strand.
AAAAGAGGAAGATGATGAACATGTTCGTCTTATTTCTTGATTTTTTTATTTTTATTATAAATATATTTTATAAAATAAAATTATGTATTTTTTTAATAAAAAATGCGAAAAAGAATTTATACGTGCTTTTATGAGAGATAAAAAACTTAAACAGTTTTCTGTGAAAAAAAAAAAAAGAACCTAAACGAAAAAAATAAAAGATAAGGAACCAAACTGTTACAAATAAATAAGATAATGAACTACTAATGTAATTTTGCCTAAAAAAAAAAAAAACTTTATCCAATTGTCGTGATCCAAAAATCCATTTCCTTGTAATGCGATTACACTCTCAATTTTTTTTTTGGTAGATAGACGAAATGGCAAAGCCATTATAAACTCACACACAAGTGGGGGCACTGGGGTTCGAACCCCGGTCATGACGTCCGGCCTAGCAATTTCGGCATTTGCCAGTTGAGCTAGGACTTCTGAACCTTACACTCTCACTTTTTTTTTGTGGTGGCCGAGATTTTAACTCCGGACCTTGCATATATTATATCAATTGTCTATACCAACTAAGCTAAGCTCACTTTTATCGATTCATAAGATTAACCTAAACCTTCCTTAAAAATTTTTTTTAACCTAAACCTAACCCTAACCCCCACGCAAGTTTTCAAACCCTTACACACCTGCGGCACCACGTACATCTAAATGAAAATGAAGAGAGCCTCCCTCAAATATTCGCAACAAATTGTTTCGTGCACAAAATCAACAATGGTTGCAACAGATTTCTATTTACCTGATGACTGTTGGGAATATGTCAAATTCCTCATCATGGTCGGTTACCGTCTCCACTTGAATTTTGTTTCTGTTGTCTCGAAACGGTTCCTCTCCATCACCAACCGTCTCCGATTCTCTCTAGCTATCTATGGTATAACATACCCTTTCCTCACTCGACTCTTTCTTAGATTCACCAACCTCACCTCCCTCAACCTTACATGCTACTCCTTTGACCTCAACAACCTGCTATTTGAAATCTCTCGTTTCCCATTGAAACTTACTTCACTCAATATCTCCAACAAAAGCATTATTCCCACAAATGGATTGCGAGCTTTCTCGGAAAATATTACAACTCTGACCTCTCTCACTTGTTCGCACATAAGTTGTATCAACAGCACCGACTTGTTGGTCATCGCTGAATGCTTCCCTTTATTTGAAGAACTCGACCTCAGCAGCCCTTTAGAATGTAACAACGACCAATTACTTGATGAGGTAGAGAGAGTCTCTCTAGTCATTACTACATCAGGGTTAATCTCTCTAGTCATTACTACATCAACTACCAATTGTTTTTCCACTTGTTCAAAAATTCTAAGCTTCTCGAGGTGGCCATCAGGGTTTGCTGCAATGGTGTAACCAGCACAGGTATTGTTAGAATGATTGTAGAGAATTCTAATTCTTTGATGGGTTTTGTTGTAAGACCGCAATTAAAGTCTCTCCAGTTGGATCACAATCCATGGTTAAGAGATGAGAGCATCATAATGATTGCTTCCATTTTCCCCAATCTGCAGCTTCTTGATTTAACTCATTGCTATGAGATATCCGAAGGTATTTGTCAAGTTTTAAAGAGATGTTGTAAAATTAGGCATTTGAAATTAGCTTACTGTTCAAAACTGAAGCTACTTGGAATGAACTTTGAAGCTCCCAAACTGGAGGTGTTAGACTTGTCAAATACAATGGTTGATGATGAAACACTCTATGTGATCTCGAAGAGTTGTTGTGGGCTTTTGCAACTGTTACTGAAAAATTGTTACCATGTCACAGAGAAGGGAGTGAAGCATGTGGTAGAAAAATGCACAAAACTAAGAGAGATTAATTTAAAGGGTTGTTTTAAAGTGCATGCTAATTTTGTTGCCTCAATGATATTTTCAAGGCCATCATTGAGAGAAATAACAGCTCCACCTGGTTTTGATTCAAGCGAGAAAATGAAATTCTACTTGAGCCACAACTGCTTTGTTTGGTAGCTGTCTGAAACATGAAACAACTCTGCTGAAGTATAAACTCTGAAATGCAAGTTGTTTGTTGATTACGGATTTACTTATATGAGAAATTAATTTATTTTATAAATGTCAACTTACATATATGTATTTAGTTACGGATTTAACTTATTTATCCCTTTTATTATATTATATGCTAGACTAGATGTTTTTATTTGTGTGTGTGTGAGTGATGGTCTTCTTTGGTTGGAATTGGAAAGGTAACAATTTAGTTAAGCATTCAAGCTCGGTTTTTATTTTGATTCAACTTGCAAGCTGTAAATTTTGGCTATGGTTTGGTGTTAATATTATTCTAGTACAAATTTAATTCTTGATTATCTCTTTCTTTTTTTAGATATCTGAGAAAATATTCTGCAAATTATTCATGTCCATTGGTGTTTGAACCTTATTTATTTGTTGGATTAGAAGTTAGATAGAATGCATGCTTGAAATGTGTATGTCTGTAGTTCATTTCACACGGCAAATAAGATACAAAACAAAATGAAACCTACATTAAAATGTGACATCGGAGTGTGTTCTTCTCAAGTCTCTAGTTTGATCCTCTTCAGTGCCAATTTTGGTGTGTTAGTTTGACTTCTTCTTAAAAAAAATGTGAAACTATCTTAAAACTAATCAATATTCTTCTAATTCCTCGTCGTGTTGAAAGTTCCATCGAAAATTGGCATCTTTCTGCATACGCCTGCATATTATGTTTCTTATTTTGAAATTATGCTTTGTCTGATATTGGTTTTTGAAACTATTGACTGACTACTCATTCTTTTCTGCATTGATTCGAGTGTTTAATTAGTTTTAATATGGTCAATAACAAGGTATAATCAAAATCTAGTAGCAACCTTAGATAGTGTTGAATGCACGTTAGTTATCAAAAAGGAAATCCTGAGTTTGGAAATTAGGTGGTTGTTCTCTGTTTCAATATTTCAAATACAATGGATGGCTTACAAAACTATGACTCAGGAAGATTTAGGTGTACATTTTGTTGTTTCTATTTAGTTTTTGATCAACTTTCGTTGTTGCTTAATGATTCTGTTTGTGTGACTTGATTATTGAATACAAGTCTCTCATGTATGCTATTTTTTGCGACACTTTCACCTCACCTCCTTAGTATTTATGTAAATTATGCTAGGTATTTGTTTAATCATTAAACAATCTGTTATTGTGTGCATTTTGGTTTAGCCTTGGGTAAATTGGAGAGTAGTCTAATTAGAATTAAAGAACAACTATTGGGAAATTGACCGAGACTAACTTACTTATCAACCAACTATTCTTAATAAGAAAAATTAGAGAATCAACAGAAAGAAAGAGTATATAACGAACAAGTCAAGGAAGGAAGAAAATTCTGCCTTCCTCAATCCTCTCTAGAAATCCATAACCTAAGTAAGTCCCCCTCCCCTTTACTGTCTTTGCATGTGTGTATTTTCTGGGTTAAGTTGTGAAGGATTGTGAGTTTTATGTTGAAATTGGAATTGGTTTTGCTCTTGCTTAAACTGATTTTTCTTCAAGTATGAATATAGCATTGTTGTGTTCTCGTTGTAAATGTTAGAGTTATATGACTTGTTGTGTGCGAAATTGATGTTGTCGTGAATGTTTTCGAACAATACCAAAACAAACAATGGGAAACCAACATAGATTATAAGCTAAGTGACAAAACCCAAACACATAATAGGATTAAGCTACCAAAGATGAAAAATGTGTCTCTCTTCTTTTCCTTTCAAATAACCCAAACACAAACTAACCAAATTATTTGTAAAGAAGATTGAATAGTTAAGGAAATGCCTCCCAAATTACCAAATTGCACAAGATGATTAGACAAGTGTATCAAATTCCTTAAATGCACTCATTACGTAACTGGACCCCAATTACTCCAAAAAATGTTGCAGCCCGGAAACAAATGATCAATACTTTTTGTCATCCCACATATGCTTACACATGAAGTAGCATTAGGTGGAATAATTCTTCGCCTATCCAGATTGTCCTTTGCAGGGATCCGATTGTTAATGAGGTCTTGTTTGTTGGCTTGTTAAAAAGTAAAAAAAAGAGGGATATGAGTAAGAAATTATTTGGATTAATTGTACTTTACCCCCTGTAATATATGGCAATTTTAGTTTTGCCTCCTGTAAATATTTTTTTTAGATTCAGTCCTTGTAAAATAAAGATTCTTCAGATTTTCCCCCTAAACCCATTAACTCAGCAGAATCTTTGACGTGGCACTTACGTGGCTTTTTTTTTTTTTTTTGCTTGCCACGTGTAAAAAACAGTTTACACATCATTTATATTTTTAAAAATAAAAAAAATAAATTCAAAAAAACGAAAAATCTTGTTCATAAAAAATAAAAATAAAAACTGAAAATTAATTTTTAAAACTTTAAAAAATCAGAAAAATTAAATTAAAATTTTTTTAATTTAAAAAATTGAAAAAATATTCAGATGTTTTTTCAGAAATTAAAATTAATCAGATAAAAACATTTAGATTTTTTTTAAAAATTTAAAAAAAGAAAAAAGTTCGCTTTTTTTTTAAATTAAAATATTTAAAAACTCTGGAATTTAATTTTCAAAATAAAAAAAAATCGAAATTATAAAAAATTCTAACTTTTTCGAACCAAAAAAGTTTTTTTATTTTTTTCCACAAAAATTATAAATTCTGGAAAATATTTTAACATTTGAAAATCTCGATATTTTTTGAAATATTCCAATTAAAATATGAAAATAAATTTTCAAAAATTATATAATCTAAAAAAATGGATTTAATTTTAATTTTTAAAATCTTAACTTCAGATTTTTTTTTTCTAAAATTTTAAAATTAAAAAGATTTCAGATTTTAATTTTCGAAAAGTTTATTCTTGAATTTTTATAAAATCTTGAAATATTGTTCCAGAATTTTGAAGATTTTTTAATTTTTGAAAATCTAAATATAAATATTTTAATTCAAATGAAAATCTTAATTTCAGTTTTTTTTTCAAAAAATTTAAATTTAGAAATGAATTCAGATATTTTTTTGAAACTTTTATTCCTGAATTTTTATGAAATCTTTTTCGAAATTAGGAAGATTATTTAAAAAAAAATTGGAAATTAATTTTATAAATAAAAAATTAGATAATATTGTATTTTTTGATTTTTTTTTAATTTTAATTTATATTAGGTTTTTTTAGAATCTTTTTTGAAATTTTTTTATACTTCTTTGAAAATTATAAAATATAGATTTGAGATTTTTTTATAATTTGTCCTTAATTTTAAAAAAAATTGATTTTTTTCCTAATTAAATCGTTTTTTATAATTTTTGAAAATTAATTTTCATATTTTTTAATGAAATCTGATGTGGATAATCATTAATACACATAGCTAACAAAAATTAAAATTTAAAACAAAAATTCATGTCAATGCCACGTAGGAGAATCTGGTGAGTCACATGACTTAAGGGGCAAATCTGAAGAATCTTTATTTTACAAGGATCGAATCTAAAAAAATATTTTACAGGGGGTAAAACACTATTAACCCAAATTATTTTATGATAGATTTGGTGTTTGCATATGAAAGTTAATGGGTTCAATCCTATTTTGACTTGGTAATATGTAATATGTTATGATTGATGTTTTGGTTCCAACCCAATGCAATGTTGAGTTTTAACAGTACTTAGAATGCGAGAAATTTGTCCAAATCATATTTCAGCATGATTGTTGTTTTTCCAGGCAGCTTGGGCGTTTGGACTGGCGCCTAGTGCCTGAAAGACCAGAATTAGAAGCGCATAGTACTTTCATGTTGGGCGCCTTGTGCAAACTAAAAAAAATCCTCAACAGGCGTCGGTCACACTAATTTTGGCCTTTTGTGCTATGTTTCCCCCTTCAACCCTCTTGCACTTAGGTGCCTTGTTTAGGAGCTTTATGATTGGTTAAATCCTATATTGTGACTTGATAATATGTTATAATTGATGTTTTAGTTGCAATCTAATGCAATGTTGAGTTTTGAGGTGTTTATAATGTGAATAATCTATCAAAAGCATATTTTTGCATGATTGTTGCTTTTCCAGGCAACTTGGCATTGTGACTGGCACCTAATGCCTGAAAAACCCAATTTGATTAGACATTGTCATTTTTTTAAACATAAGTATTCCTTTCGTTTATAAGACCAAACTAGGCATTTAAGATTAGAAACTGTGGTCGGACTACCTAATCTTAGATAGTTCCTCCCCTTTACTCTCTTTGAGGCCATAGTGGAAGAGGAACTAGTGATGGAAGCAAATAAAGAGAATACCAAAAGTTGTTGAAAGAATTAGATTGTGAACTTCTTCCTAGGTGCTGATTATATTTTTAAGCATTGGGAACCTTGAAATACGATGACATGTCATCTTACGTTATTTTTAGCATATTTTTTCAGTCATTTTTATTTAGTTTTGATCCAAAATTAAAGGAGTTTTAGAACAATTGCCTATGGTTTTCGGGAATTATTGTAATGTTTTCATTTCGAATCATGTAATTCTAGTTTTCCTGAAACCAAGCAGTTATAGGGCGTTTTTAATGCAATTCAAGGGAACATCATGCAAATCGGCAAAGCAAACCAATTTATGAGAATTTGGGAAGAGAATGAATGAAGAATCAAGAGGCATCTGAAGACATTGCAAAAAGGAGAAATTATGTTCCAAGTTCTATGGAAAAAAGAACCCCAAAAGACGAAGAAATAGACGATTACGCTAAGATAAAACACTCATGCGCCCATGGTGGGCAAAAACACACTTGTGCGCCCCCAAGTGTGAACCAGACAACCTCGTATGCACAAAAAATCACATATACACCCTCAGGTGTGGTATGCGCACCCCCGAGTGTATTATTTTGGAAAATAACTACTTTTTGCTATTTTTGTGGAAATACCCCATTTTTTCAGCCCAAACCCAGTTGAAAACAATCTATAAATTCAACTCATCTCATTAACAATTATTCATTCATAATGAAGTGGTTCAAGAGAAAGGCAAACACCAGGAACTTCAAGGGAGTAGTCTCTCTCCTCACTAAGTCTCTAGGGTATGTTTTATTTCTTTTGTAATTTGTCTTTAGTTACCATGAGTAACTAAACCCTATTAGGTAGGGTTTCCAGATGAACGCTTTCACCTGAATTTTGGACATACCTGAGATAATGATAATCCCTAATATGATACTTTACTTATCACTTTATTATTTGGTAACGATTTGATACACTTGCATAAATTGTCTATCAAATATCTTGCTGCCTCTTTGATAAAATATTTTTGCACTCCTTGACCAAAAAAAATATATATATTTTTGCACTCAATCAACATATTTTTGCATGCAATAATCTTATTGTTGCAAACGATAAACATATTTTTGCACAACTAAAACTTATTTTGGCAGTCATTAAACTTATTCTTGTAGAAAATATACTTATTTTGGCGGTCATTAAACTTATTCTTGTAGAAAATATACTTATTTAGGAAGCCAATTATTTTTTATTTTTTTTGCAATCAATAAACTTATTTTTGGTACCAATAAACATATTATTGCAACAAATAATATTTTTGCACTCGATCAACATAGTTTTGCAGGCAATAATCTTATTGTGGCAAACAATAAACATATTTTTTAATGCAATATCCATGTGTGGGTAGTCAATCTTTCAAAAACAAAATGTGTGGGTAGTCAATAAATATATTTTTGAATGCAATATCCTTAAGTGGTCAGTCAATAAATATATTTTTGCAAACGATAAACTTATTTTTCCAGCCAGTATTATCATTCTTGCAGAAAATAAACTTATTTAGGAAGCCAATAAATTTATTTTTGCAAGCAATAAACTTATTTCTAGTACCATTAACATATTATTGCAGCAAATAATTCAGTCTCTTGAGTTAAAATTTAGAAAATTTAAATTTTTTCTTTTTTGACAAAGAATATTTATATCTTTTTTATTTATTTTTGGAATATTTATATCTTATCCTTTGATTTTTTTATTTTTTTTTACAAGGTATCATCTCTTGATTCTGTCTCACTTTTAATATTGTTCGTATAAGTTTAACCTAATCTTAAACTTGCAAACCCTCACAGATAGCACAACTGTCACCGGCAGCAACCACGTCAATATGAAAAGAAAGAGAAGTAACTCTCTCAAATCTTCCCAACAACAATTGTTTTCTTCTTCCACAAAAACGACAACCATTACAGCAGCATATTTCTATTTACCTGATGACTGTTGGGAATGTGTCTTCAAATTCCTCACCTATATGGCAACGGTAACATCAGCAACAGCTACTTGAAACGTCTATCCGTTGTCTCGAAGCAGTTCCTCTCTATCACCAACCTTCTCCGATTCTCTCTCACTATACGTGCTCCAAAGCACTTTTGTTTCCTTCGTCGTCTCTTCCATAGATTCTCCAACCTTAATTCCCTCAACCTTTCGATATACTATGGTAATGATATCAACTTACTTTTCATCCAAATATCTCTTTTCCCATTGAAACTTCGATCACTCCATCTCTCCAACACACCCACCAATCTTGCCAATGGATTGCGAGCTTTCTCTCAAAATGTTACAACTTTGACTTCACTCACTTTTTTCAACGTAAATTATATTGATCGCAATGACTTTTTCCTCATCGCCGATTGTTTTCCCGATTTGCAGTCGCTTGGTTTTAAGTACTGCCATGGAATATGTAACAAAGGTATTGGTTGTGTTTTATGGAGATGTTGTAACATTAGACACTTGAACTTCACCGGTTGTTCAAGAGTGAAACTGCATGGAATGAACTTTGAAGTTCTCAAATTGGAGGTGTTGAACTTGTCGCATACAAGAGTTGATGATGAAAAACTATATGTAATCTCAAAGAGTTGTCGTGGGCTTTTGCAATTGTCTCTAGAAAGCTGTTTGTATGTCACACAAAAAGGAGTGAAACATGTGGTAGAAAACTGCACACAATTGAGAGTGATCAACTTGAGGTATTGCTATAAAGTCCATGCTGATTTTGTTGCCTCAATAGTCTTTTCAAGGTCATCGTTGAGAAAGATATTTGTTCCTTTCTCTTATCATTTCAAAGATAGAGAGAGGGAACTCTTTTCGCGTCATCATGGTTGTCTTGTTTGCTAGCATTCTGAGGCTGCTCTGTGGAAGTTTGAACTTTTGAAATGTAAGATGTTTTTTGTTTTCAAATTTACGTCTCTAATTACTTTTAAGAAAAGGATATGCTCATTAGGTTGTGCGCGATAATAAACACTCCAATTTTTTTGTATTGCAAGGGTGTTATATATGCAGCCTTACATTGTATAGCTTTTCATAGCTTTGCCTTGAACTATATTACTTGGCAGCATGAGTATTGCATATATACTTGTTAATTGTAACACACTTTTTTCTGCTGTTACTTTTATCTGCTTAAGCATTTTTCCTACGTAAGATCAAATCTACCAAACAATGGTGTGTCTCATTCTATAATTTTCCGCCTTTTCTTTTCCATGCTTATGGTTTAGATTACATTTTGATTACAACATGTGACGTAATGTACTAGACCTGGTCTTTTTCTTTGGAATATACACCAATCAATATTGATTACATATTCTTCTACATATGATCAAATCTACCAAACAATGGAATGGAAATATACATATTCTCCTACATAAAAAATTTCACTTGCATCAATCATTAGAAATTTGAAAAGAAAAAAAGGTCACTTGTAACTAAACATATGTGGTTATAAGTGAAATAAACTTTTAGTGGCCAAGAAGGTCAAAAAACAATAAAAATAGAAAAATCATTTTTCATGATTAGAATAGGAAAAATTTAGAGAATGTTTTCTAATTTGTATAGTGATTGTGTTTTAAATGTCTTGCCTTTTCACTTTGCAGGTAAATCTTTCCTTGATGTTGTCTGGTATGTCATTTCATCTTATCAGTATATGGTGCCTGTGTTGCTTTCTCAGTATTTAATTTTATATACTTTATTGTCTAGGAAGCTGCAGCTTTTTGTCACATGATTTTGGCTAATGGATAAAAAATAATTGATTGTCTCAATTTATTGCATATTTGGATGATATTTCCTCCACATCCTAAGGGAAATAATCCTTTTTTCCCTTATAAAAATGTATGCCTTGTCTTTGCTTGCTATGTTGCTTTACTCCTGTATAAATTATAAGATTTGTTTGTGACATGGTATATATTTAAGTTTATGAACACATTTATATTGAGGTTTGTAATCACATTTGTGTCCTCATCCTTAATTTTCTTTGAATTTTTTGTCTCAGGCTTGCAGAAAATGGCAATTCAATTTAAACAAAAGGTGACTGCAAGCTTTGTTCAACATATATTTTCACTTGTTTGTACATCTGCATTATATCTTGAAACACCACATGATTTTACTGTCATTTTGAATCAGTGAATTGAGATACCAAAACGCAATTCTTAGTACTACTTACTCATTGCATTGATATTAAATAATACTCTACTGCATTATGGCACCTTTGACCAACTCTACTGCCTTTGTTGATTTTTTTGTGTAGGTGGGTTTGGTAGCTACTTGTTTGGAATGAGTCCAACTATTGCAAAACAAATTCCAGAATTTGACACTGTCAATGATGTTAAGAGTCTTGATTTAGGATGGATGATTGCATTTTTATTTGTTGTTAGCTTTCTTGGAGGATGATTGCATCACAATTCACAAGATTTATTTAGTTTTTTTGGATAATTGTAACTATTATTGGTGTACAATGATTGGATTGATTTTGTGGTGACTTACAAAACTTATGGAAAACTAGTTTTAAAACCGGTTTGATTCTTTTTGAAGTAGATATATGTTATTGAATAAAAAATGGAAAACTAGTTTTTTTTTTTAAACTGGATTAAAACCGAATTTTGAATAAAAAAACTGGTTTAAAACCAGTTTGAATAAAAAAAAACTGGTTTAGTTCAAAAAACTGGTTTTTCTGACGAACCGGTTCTGAATCATATCCAAACTGGTTGTACTTAAAAACCGGTTTTTAGTGAAGTGGTTTCAGGAACAAAACCAAAACCAATATTTGGTTTTGGTTTTGGTTTGGTTTTAACTTTGCACACCCCTACTCATCATTCATTATCAAGTGAAGTTACACTAACATACTTGGATGACGAAAAATCTAGATTTGGAAAATGAAAAAAACTTAATATTTTGGAGACGGTTTTGTTTTTGCCATTTTTAGTAGGTAACCTGCCAGACTTATATTGCATAGTTCTTTTGATTCTTTATCATTGTGTATTTTATCATCTGAGCATACCTATATTTTGTCAAAACGATAGACATTTTGGTAGTGTCTATCATCACCAAGTACGAAGAAATACTAATACGTTCATTTAGTTTTTGTCAAAATGCTGCATATTATATAGTTCAATAAATATTTTTTCACAATAATAATCCAAGTGTTATTAAGCAAACATGGCCTTGCAGTTCCTTGCTTTGTTTGGATCACTGATCACATTTACTGTGTTTTTACCTAGCAATTGAAATCAACCAAAGCAATGCACTGCATATTTGCTATACATACCTCATGTTTAACTACTACTGAGCGCATACACAAAGGGTTGAGGTTTTGATGGAATGTTGATGCAACTTATGGAATAGCTGTTAGGCTATGTATATATGATTGTTGAGGTTTCTAAATATGCTTTTATAGTCAAAGAAGAATTGTTTGGTTCTGTTCTATATATGTTAAGAAATTTTCGGTGGTTATATATACCACTTGGACTATAGAATAAGCAATTGCCTTGAATAGTTGTTTGCTTTATCAAGGAATGAGTAGTCAACATGTATTTGTATTAGAGCCTAATGCCATTACCAATATCTCCAAGTGCGTATTTTTATACTTTAGGGATTAAATTGACGGATTTTAATACATAAGATCTAACTCAATTGATGATGTCGATATCGTTAGGTTAAACATATTCAATGAAATTTTAACATGGGATCTCACATCATTCAAACCAATCATTGAGACCTGAACTAATGTATTTTTTTAATCATTATGTATTATCTTTTTCTTTGTAACTTATGTACTTATATGATTGTCTCCAAAAAAATGTATTTATTTCAACAAGATAAAAAGTCATAGTGTTTGATAAAAAAATCTTTTTAAATATTTTTTTAGTAATAAGTTTTAAAAAATTCATCAAAAAAATATCAACCTGCATGAATTGTACCAAACAACTCATTCTTCATCGGTTTGATTTGAATTTCGTGAAAAAAATATTGTAAAAAATCAAACCAAACTAAATTGATTATTTTTTATTAGTTTAAATTATTTTCTCCACTAATTCTGAGCAGGATCCAACGATAAATCTACTCAACTCATTGATGCTTTCTTTTTTCATATTCAACTTGTTGAAGCATACTTAACGTATGACAAGATTGTGTAATCATAATGTCACCTGTTTATAAAGGGTAGTAGGGAGAATATATATCATATGTTGACCCTGAATATGCATGCATAATCAATTTGAAAAAACGAAGACCAAACTACTATTAAATGCATATGTTGAACTCAATTCTGAAGCATGAAAATTTGATTATACTTTATAAATCCAAACATAGACTTAGTGTGTGTTTGGTTCTGAGGTGTGTAGAATTGATTCTGACAGAATTGATTCTGAAAGAATTGATTCTGACAGAATTGATTTATGTTTGGATGCAATAATGCAGAATTGATTAAACAGAATGATTGTTGTTTGGATAGTTTTGATCAAAATTACTTTTGAATGTATAATTACCAAAATAGACATAGTTAAATACAAATAAATAGAAATTACTAAATTAAGATAATTAAGTGCAATATAGTCCTAAAATATAAGGTATTACAATACTAACATCATGAAAATAAAAATTACAAATAGATAATAGAATTTAAAGTGCAATAGAGTATTAAAATATTATTACAAAACTAACATAATGTGTATTATAGTACTAAAATATTGATATAATAATTTAAAGTACAATACTAATTATTTTGCCTGTGCTCAATAATTTCATTGCGGATTATGTTTCGAACGCGATCCATCTCTGACGACGAAACTACATTTAAAACTTGTGATTGATCCAAGTTAGATGAGCTATCATCATGATGAATGACTGTGCTTTCATCTTCATAAACATTAAAATCCATATCATTTTCTGCCTTCCTTCGGATAAAGTTGTGTATAGCCATTGTTGCGACAACTATTTGAACTTGAGTCTCAAATTTAAACTTAGGCATTCGACGTAGGATTGCAAATCTGTTCTTCCATACCCCAAAAGTTCTTTCTATTGTGCACCTTAAACTAGAGTGATAATAATTAAATACTTCATTATGATTTGCGAATCCGTTAGAACGCCTAAATTCAGGAAGATGATATCGTTCACATCTATATGGACCAATGTACCCTATTGGTGTTGGATAGCCAGAATCTACCAAATAATACTTACCTAGAAAGAAAGAAAAAATATATTTAAACTTTAGTCAAATATAACAAATCATTTGTAGTAATATTAAATAACAAACCTGGCGGAGGGTGTGGAAAATTAAGGTTCGCATTTGTCAAAGCCTGGTCAAAAACACGAGCATCATGAGCAGTACCTTCCCAACCAGCTAATACAAAAGTGAAGCACATGTTCCAATCACATACAGCCATTATATTTTGTGTAGCATATCCCTTTCTTCCAATAAACTTTGTTTGCTCACTTCCACTAACTACACATGACACATGTGTACCATCAATTGCTCCTATAGCATTCTTAAAAAATGGCCAATATCGTGGATCATTTTTTATTTTGGAATGACAATCACGAAACATAGGATCTTCGGGTTTAATATATTTCATAGACAACTTAAGGACGACATGAAGCACTTGATGAAAATGTCTACTTACAGTCTCACCCGAGTGTTGAAACCTTTCTTGAATCATTCTATTACCTACCCCGTGGCCAACAGCAACTAAAAACATTGCAACCATTTCTTCAACCGTCATTCGATTAGATGACTTTAAACCAAGCTCAACTAATTCAGTGCACAATAGATTAAATACATGTTTTTCCATTCGAAACATCTCATAACAACGAGTGGGATTACCTTGCAATATTTCTTGAACCCAGGAATGACCCGTTAGCTCACTAGTTCGACAAGGTTCTTTGCATAAATGGTTTACTGCATACTCACCAACTAGTGCAGCCACAAAAATAGCTTTTTGGAAAATGTCATCATCTTCTTCATCTTCGTCTCTAGTGTGGTCGGATTGCTCATTCCAATTGTCCATTTCTACCTTCACCTATTGTAAATAATGTTGTTATTAGAAAACCATAGCAGAAAACATATGTACATGGCAGAATTATGATATGTATATGGCAGAATTATGTATAGCAGAATTATGTAAAGAATTATAGCAGAATGATGTACAGAATTATAACAGAATTATGTACAGAAAACTATAGCAGAATTATGTACAGTATAGCAGAATTCATACTTAAGCTTACTCCTAATACTTATAGCAGATTCATACTTAAGTTTACTCCTAATACTTATAGCATTCATACTTAAGCTTACTCCTAATATAAGTTAACTCCTAAAACTTAAGTTTGCTCCGAAACAGTTACATCTTCATAAATGGCAAAGGGTTATTTGCTGCATGCTTAAGCCAATCCAATCTTCTATCCTTAAAACCTTCAAAGGAAACAAACATCTCCCTAGCTGGCTTGTACATCATTAGTTGACAGCATTTCATGAACAAGTCTATATCACTTGTTATTTCATCCATGCTATGGAGCTCAGCCATCACTGCACCAATAGATGCATTATTTATAACATCATTTCTCGCCTTACATGTCTCAGCAATCTCTTTCACAGCTTCAGCTATTGCCAATGCGGGAGTTGTCTTTTTCTTGGTTTTCTTATCAACACCACGGACTCTCTTTCTCTTTTGTCCACTACTTCGGCTAGCATCTCCTTGTGAAATATTCAAATTAATATTTGCAAATTCTCCTGTTGCTCCAATACTCGCATCTTCACTATCACCCGATCCTTCTCCCACATCCAAGTCAATATTATTTTGGCCTGGACCAAAATCACCAACATCAATACCACCGTCCTCATTGGGCAATATGCCACTTGAAGGTGCCCAAGCATGCTCCCCGTTAGCCACCACACCCTTAAAAAGTGTGGTTAGTTCATGAGCAAATGGAAGTCCTTTCTCTCTAAATTTTCCATAGAGAGGATTTTCCTGCATTTCATAACCATCATCATTTAATTAACATATTAAATATAAATCTAAGTATAACTAAGCAACATATTTGTGTTTTCACATACCAATTGTTTATTCTCCCACCACTCATCTGGTGCATCAAAGGTATTCCTTTCATTATTCCACCCCATTCCGGTAACTTTTCCAAATAGGTCAAACCATACTCTCCATTCCATTTTCAAGGTATCATACCTATTCTTCAATTGATTCTTGTCATAATCTCTCCCAGTTGATTCATGAAATTGGCAAACAATGTTTTTCCACCCTTTCTTAGTAAAGCTGGTGCCAATGCGTTCACCCTTGATAACTTGATCCAAACATGTTTGGATGAATATTTCATTCACTTTAAGATCCGTCCAACTAGCTTTAGATCTTTGAACTTTATCATTACTTGAAGGAGGATCCGCGGAAACTTTCCTTTGCGTAGCCATAATGCTATGTACACAAAGTATGATAGGAAAAATAAAAGATAAAATGAGCCAACACTACCTATCTATAGATGCATATTGAAGAACATGATGAGGGTTTTGTTGTTGAGTTGCTGGATATTGTTTGTGATATGTTTCAAAAAACACTTTTACCCTTTATTGATCACACATACCTTAAGGGTAAAAAATCAAGAGTATTCGTATGTGAGAAGAAAATAATCTCAAAAAACACTTTTACACTTTATTGATCACACTTTGTTATTTATACACACATATTGTTAATTAGTTTCGCATTGAACAAACAAACTGATACAAACTTCATGCTAAAATACAGAAAAACAGCAAAAAACAAGTAAACCAGTACCAAATTACCCACAAAAAAACACTAATTTCTAAGAGACATTTTATCAAACACATACAATGCAGCAATATTTTTCCTTTGTATAAATTAATAAGAGGTACTAATTTATGGAACCAAACAAATTTTATAAGCATTGCAACAAAGAAAAAAGTGTGATTTTGGTACAACAAGTAAGCAAATAAAAGTTAAAATCACTCAAAAATGACAAATTACCTTGTTGTTGTTGTTATCTTTTGAGCAGAATTTTTTCTTCTTGTTGTTCTCTTCACCACAATTTTTCCTTGTAGGAGATGATGATGTTATATAAGCTGATGGTAATAAATTTTTGGATTAAATTTGGGAAGGGTGGTTGAATTATGGTTGAGAAAAGTGGACTGTGAAGGGGGAATGGAATTAATAGAATTGAGAGTTAAGACTGCAGAAAATAAATGTTATTCTCTTCACCAACATTTATTTTAATAAGACTGCAGAAAGAAAAAATTCGGTTGGAGAAGGGTTAGAAAAATTAATGAGGGCAGGGATGGAATTAATAGAATTGAGGGTGTAGAATTGATTCTAGGAAAGTAAGAAGCTAGGAATTGTAGCTTCAACTAGAATTGCTTTTGGAGGATAAAAGCTATTTTGAAAAGCCAAACCAAACATGTTAAATATTGCAGAATTGCTTTTGAAATGCTCCAGAATTGATTCTGGCTTTGCAAAAGCCAAACCAAACAGAGGCTTAACAAACTTCAATCTTCTCTTGTTGTAGACTAGATTTGCCCATTCTTCCAAATCCACCATAAGATGATGTGTATGTTTGGGTTTGCCAGCCATATCAAAAATTGATTCAGTAAGATTGATTATTGATTAAGACTAAAAATGAGTCGAAGGAAAATAATTTTATGTTAAAAATAAAAATAAAAATTATAAATTCTAATTTCTACTAAAATCAATTTTCCTCAAAAACAATCAAATTGGTCTCATTCAACTTTTTCCAACTGAAGCTAAAGAAAAGAACATAACAAATCGTAGTAGTATAGTGTCTTCTTTCTTCTACAATCACTCGTCACTGAAATAGAGAAAGAGAGAGAGAGAAACAAGAATCATCCATCCATGGAAACCAAGCTATTGAATCCTCCTTTTCTTCTTCACTTTCCTTCCTCTGTTTCTTCTTCTTCATCCACACGCACATTCTTCCCCTTTCATCACAACCGTTCTTTCAAACTAATCATCGCTCACAATTCACACACCGAACAACAACAATCTCAATCTTCCAAACCAATTTACTCTCCTACACCCCCCAATCGTCAACTTCGCACCCCTCATAGCGGGTAACTATCTTTCTATCTATCTTTTTCATTCTTATTTTCATTCATTCATTCAAATTCAAATTGCGTGTTTAGGTATCATTTTGATGGAACTGCTCGAAAATTCTTCGAGGGTTGGTACTTCAAAGTTTCCATTCCTGAAAAGAGGCAAAGCTTCTGCTTTATGTATTCAGTTGAGAATCCTGCGTTTCGCAAGGAATTGTCGACTTTGGAATTAGCACAATATGGACCTAGATTTACTGGTGTTGGGGCACAAATTCTTGGTGCTGATGATAAATACATTTGTCAATATACTCCCCAATCACCCAATTTCTGGGGAAGTAAGCAACTATTTGCACATTATAATAAAGTTTGGATTTTTATGTAATTGTAATATGGATGATGATCACATTATAATTTTAACTTACAAGTTCATTTTTTCAAATGGTTAGGTAGGAATGAACTGATGTTGGGTAACACTTTTGCGGCTAAACAAAATTCGAAACCTCCCAACAAGGAGGTTCCTCCTAAGGTAGGTTTATATATACAATCTTTCAATCTAATTGTTTATGACTCTATGCTATTGATCAGTAAATTAACTGCAAATATCTGTTACCCAACTGTCATGCATATTTTATATTTTGAGAATAGCTCAATTACACTCACTACAAATTAGAGAAGATCTGTCTGTCATTTAAACATACATGAGGGTAGGTGAGTGCATTTTTTCCAATGAATAAGTAGGTGGTGAGTGTTGGGTGTGTGCGCGTGCCATTTAATCATACCTCATGGGTCATTTTCTTCTTAAGGTACTTGACTATTGAGGCTCTATTTGGATAAAGAACTTAAGTAAGTGCTTGTAGCATAAACGCTTATCATGCAAGTGCTTATGCATAAGTTATTTCCTTTA
Source organism: Medicago truncatula (assembly GCF_003473485.1). Classification (NCBI taxonomy): domain Eukaryota; kingdom Viridiplantae; phylum Streptophyta; class Magnoliopsida; order Fabales; family Fabaceae; genus Medicago; species Medicago truncatula. Next base: position 54,512,394 of record NC_053044.1, read on the forward strand.
CAAAAGATAAAGTAAAGTAATCTTGACCAAAAAAAAAAAAAAGTAAAGTTATTATAAGGTGTTTTCATAAGCTATCATGGAGAGCTATTGAAAATAAGCTGAAAGCAACTTATGGACATGTCATACATGGTTTTCATAAGCTCTCCCAAACAATTTCGCAACTACTTATGCCAGCAGATGAGCTCAAATAAGTCAATCCAAATAGGTCCTAGGTTTTAACTTCCCTGTTACTGCTGCATCTTTGCTGAGCTATATAAGTGATTACTTTTGAATGACTCTAGTTTTGTTTCTTTCCTGAACTAGTTTTACTTATTTCATTGGTAGTCGTTGACACTCTTTCAATGGTGACTTTTTTCCCTTTAATTTCCAACAAATTTAGACTAGTCTGACAAATGGTTTATTTTCTGTCACAATTACATTACTGGTTATAAGAGTGGCTTCCAGAAATAATTATTATTCTTTATTTTTGTTTGCAAATGCTTCTTATTTGGTCACTTTCCATAGGAATTTAATGATAAAGTGTTAGAAGGTTTTCAAGTCACTCCCCTTTGGAATCAAGGTTTCATTTGCGATGATGGAAGGTAGAAGTTACATTTTTTATTTTTTTAAATAGTCTTCTTTGATTGATTACATTTGTTATTTGATACAAATTATAATTATAGGTCGGATTATGTAGAAACAGTAAAGACTGCTCGCTGGGAGTATAGTACACGTCCTGTATATGGTTGGGGTGATGTTGGGTCTACACAGAAGTCAACTGCTGGCTGGCTTGCAGCTTTTCCTGTTTTTGAACCACATTGGCAAATATGCATGGCCGGTGGCCTGTCAACAGGTATGTGCTGTCATGTTCTAGTATCTGCATTTTTTATGTCTGAACTGAAACAGATTGATTTGATCAGTTTATGTGAAGCTATTATGGCTGTCCACTCATGTAATTTGCCAAAGTGATTGGCATTTAGCCACTTGATATCTACAAAATATTACATGCCAGTAGAATTGTGGTATTGGACATATATAATTATTGCTAGAGCCATGTGGTGAGTCAGGAATAGGAGAGTGAGAGTATGATAATGAACATTTACAAGGTCAATTTTAGACTAAAACTGAAATGATAGGATGATGCTTGATAATTAGTTTGTGAAGTATGGTGTTGGCTTGGGGCCTTGGAGTGTGCTCCTCTTAAAGTCTCATATTCATTTGTCAATTTCGGTGGGCTAGTTTGGCTTCTTGAAAAAAAAAATTAGTTTGTGAAGTGCATTTGTACTTTAAAAGTTATTCACTCTTGTTGGTGTCATATGTGTGTTCTCTTTGATTTTTCTTATATTAACAATATTGAATCTCAGGTTGGATAGAGTGGGATGGCGAGAGGATTGAGTTTGAAAATGCCCCATCTTATTCAGAAAAGAACTGGGGTGGAGCGTTCCCGAGAAAATGGTTTTGGGTAAAAAACTCTTTCTTCACTGAAGTATGTGTCATAGAGTTTATCTGCACATCGGTTTCATGGCTTGCTATGATACTTCAGCTGTAGCCAGTCGCATGAAATCAATTGCGAGCCTTCTTGTATTTTGATTGAAAATTATGGTCAGAATGTTGCTTTTCCTCGTTTTATGGTTACTTGAATTTTCCAGCAAGTATTGTAGATTAATATGCTTTCTGATTGTTTTTTTGATATTCAACTATTCTCGCCAGTGTTTCGATGAGTGTTTGCATAATTTTTTTTTGTATCTCACATAGTGGAGTGGATGTCTCATGCAGGCTCAGTGTAATGTTTTCGAAGGTGCTAGTGGAGAAATTGCACTTACAGCCGCTGGTGGATTGAGACAAATCCCGGGACTAACTGAGACATTTGAAAATGCTGCATTGGTAACTTCATACAGCATTATTGATTTGACTCATTTCATAAATCTATTTCACTGACTTTATGTAATATTGAAGTTACATTTGAAATAAATGTTGATGGTAATAGGAATGGCTAAAGGACGGGGATGTAAAGCAAATTCAATTGTTATTTTTGTTTTGGTTAAAATAACATGTCTCTGCTCATGTTACTCTTTGATTTGACAAAATCTATAGTGAGGACGAAAGTACTTTAGTTTTTTAGTGTCTTAAAATAATTTATTGCATTACTGACACTTCAGGAAAACATGTATTCTCTGCTTAAAATCATGAATGATGTGGAGTTATGTTAAAATTTATTGTCGAGTGGCTCAAGTAGGTTGATATTTCTTTTGAAGTGTTCTAATTTGAATGTCTAATGGCCGTTAGTGATTTCATCTGTTTCAAATTGTGGTAACAAGGTGTTGCTCTTGTGTAGGATTAGTTTTGGGTCTATTTGCCTTCTTCTGTTGGTCACTACATGCAATAATCCTTTCCATCAGTATATTATATTATTGTTATTATTTTTTATCTTTCTTAACTTATAATATTTATTTATTATGTTGCAAATTGGTGCAGATTGGAATTCACTATGGTGGAAAGTTTTATGAATTTGTGCCATGGAATGGTGTTGTAAGCTGGGAAGTAGCTACTTGGGGTTATTGGTTTATGTCTGCAGACAACGGAAATTATGTGGTAAATATTTCTCTCCAATTACATTATGTTTTATGTTGATGGTTACTTTACAGATGTATACATCTCATGAATCAGAAATGATCTGAACATTTTGATGAATATACAACTCATACTTGGGGTTATTGGTTTATGTCTGCAGAAAACAAAATGAAACATTATGCAAATTTGCGATTAAAAATAAAAGCAGAAATATTTTCTTAAAGTAAACATGCTGGAATTCTGGCTAATGACAGGCTCAATTAATTATATTTTTGCAGGTTGAATTAGAAGCAACAACAGAGGATCCAGGTACTACATTGCGTGCCCCAACATCAGAAGCTGGCCTTTCCCAAGCTTGTAAAGATACATGCTTTGGAATTCTAAAATTAAAATTGTGGGAAAGAAGATACGACGGCAGCAAGGGAAAGGTCTTTTCTTATATTCACACATAAATTGTTCACATACTTTGTTTTTTATTAGATTAATGGAACATGCTGATGAATGTTATGTGAAAATGGCAGATAATATTGGATGTGACAAGTGACATGGCAGCTCTAGAAGTTGGAGGAGGTCCATGGTTTAACACTTGGAAGGGAAAAACGTCAACTCCACCTGTTCTTAGCCGTGCTATTGGATTACCAGTAGATGTAGATGGCCTCTATAATCTGTTTCCTCTGTTTAAACCACCTGGCTTGTAGTATGTTGTTGTTTTAATATCCTTGTAAAACTTCTCTCTTGATGCATAGTTTCATGGTAAGTACAAATTTTTGGAAGGGATTCATGATTAGAAAAGTACCATGTTTATACATAGAAAAAATCAAATGAAAATAATTGTATGTTTAATGTATAAGAATGTTAATGGAATTGTTAATGTGTGTTTGGTTGGAGGGGAGGGAAGAAATTATTTTAGATTTTAGTGGTTTGGTTCGTCTTTTTGGAGGACTAAAATCCCTCTTAAGTTAGTTTTATCTCCCTTTCAAACGTGTGGGGATTTGGAGGGGAGAAAAATTGTTTAAATTTCCTTATATTGAATGTGGGGGGAGCCCCTAATAGGAACTTCAATTTAAAGGAACTGCTGGTGGAGCTTAGTTATTTGGGTATATAACCGGATGAAACCGATCAATGAAAATGAAAAAAAACTAAAAAAAAAACACATAAATTTAAAGAGACGTTAATAATTGAACACATTTTATTTATTGATCAATATTTTATAATACATTTACATTACAATAATGCTTATTACAACAAATTATTAGATGCCTAAATCTAAATCTTTGGTACAAAAAGATGGAGAGGGAATGTCGGAAATGTCGGAAGGCTTGTTTCCTCACGCACATCCTCATAAGGAGAGGACGGGAAGGTTTGTTTTCTCTCACACATTCTCATAATGGGAAGTTGGGAGAATGAGATTCCGATGAGCAACCCTAGATTTCAATGAGCAAATATGCAGAGTGGGACATCGCCCTTTGACCATTTATATTATTCCTATGAGATTAGAGGAACCTTTGTATGAAATGCTAATGGTAGAACATTGGCATCATGAACATTATAAAAGAGAAAGAGAGAATGTGAGTTAGAATGAGAATTTGTGAAGAATGATTGGGTATTTATAGGGGAAATGTTGTCATAGAGTGTAACGATCAGTTAATGGAAGGGGGAAAATATGGTCAATAGAGTTTGACCAATCAATGGAAGGGAAAACACATGTTAAATGAATCAGCCTTCATGACCAAGCTATCGTCCACATTCTGAACTTGTTCGGATTATATAATTTGAAACCATCATAGAATTGTTCGAATTATATAATCTGAACTGATTCAAGACTGTGTTAAAACTCAAGCAAATTGCATAATCTGAGTCAGTCGAGTATAGGATTTTTATGTGGTCCACATTGCACATAAATTTTTTGTGGTCCATGACGCACATAAACTTCTATAAATAGGCATGTTTGGTTCATTTGCAAAACACAACAAATAACTATGAATACTTGTCTAGTAGATTTTAACACTAAGTTAGCTGTATTTTACTAGAACGTAGAGGAACCCAATCTGTTGAGAATCTAGGTTGATGTTACATTGTCTAGGTCGAAGGATCAGCTGAACCAAATTAACTAACGATTCAACCACAGAGACACAAGGAGGGTATACAATGTTGAGTATCGTCATCTATCAACCAACTCAGATGGAATCGTCCAGTTCATTTAGATGAAGCCCGGGAACAACGTCGTGAGAACCATGTTCTTGATAGTTGGTCAGTACAGTTCTAAAGGACCAATCGAGTTGGACACTTCCCTGGTTAGATATTTCCAAGATATTCGGAAAATTTTGATTCCACCTAGGACCCATGAAGAAATCAGGGTTTGCATGGAAGGATCAGGTGATGATTCAAGTTTGGTCAATCCATCATGTTTTGTATGTTTTATTATGTTATTTTACGTTGTTGAATTATGTTATTGAATTTTCATGTTTTTAAAATTGTTATTTTTAATGTATGTTGTTGAAATTAAATTTCTTGTTTTTTAAACTCTGTCAAACCCTCCAAACCTGAAGTTTAACACAATATGAGACTGGTTTGGATTATATAATCCGAAGTAATCTGGGAATGAAATTCAGATTATATAGTCCAAACCATCCCAAATTGTGGACCACAGTGTTACAAGTAAGGTTTGGACAGTTTGTGAAGAATGAATGATATAAATGATAGTCTTGGATCCTTCAACATTATATCATTCATTCTTCATTTTTTATTCTTTCAACAAATTTCTTTCTTATAAGATAATATCCCCAATAATTGTTGCGCAGTTTATATGGGGATAGTATGGTGGTAAGTAAAGACCTTAGTATCAATAAAAATACAAATTTTGGGTGCTTGTTAAAAAAAATAAAAAATAAAAATTATGGGTTGTAGTTGGTTTCAGATTTTATATTCTGAAAATACCCAAAAAGCAGTTTGGATTATATAATTTAAACGAATGTATTTTCATTATAAAGTATGGCACATGAGAAAAGAGTAGAATGGAAAAAGAAATAGTCATTTTTTAAGGGGCCTAGAATGTAAATAACAAAGGCATTAGGTGTTTTAGTTTTAAGATATTTTTTGAGTTTCTTTTCCCACTTGATTCGGATTATTAAATCAGAAATGTTATAGGGTGATTGAAGGAGTTTTTGACGTGTTTTTACACTGCTCGAATTAAGTAACTCAAAATGGTAGGGCACACAAAGAACCCCGAAGGATGAGAAAAGAAAATTTCATACTTTTTTCACATTTAGAGCAAAATCTGTCTGCCATGTATTTCATCTCTAACCTCTTGAGATCTCTCTCGCCCATCTCAAATTCTGAAACTTTGTCTGTTTCTTCCCTTCTGCGAGTGAATAAATAAATCTCAATCACCCCTATATGTAATCATCAAACATGTATATGTGAGACTTTCATTTGTGTTTGTTTCTATTTTAATTTTGATTTGCTTCTACGAGAACGTTGTAGTATAATCACGGTTGCTATAAGTTAAATGGTTCTAGATGGATTCCATGCGTATACATAATCCTATATTAATATTAATACTTAACAAACACTCATTCGTTTCATCCCAGTAACCGAAAAATTTATTACATGATTTTCACTAATAACTTTATATTATTACATTTTACTAATAATAATCAGTTTGTTAAATAATAATGAGCTGTGTTATTTAAACATTATCTAATTGACAACTTTTGAGACAACTATAATTATACAAAGAAAACAATGTATTAGCACAAAAAACAAAACAATAAAAAGAGAAAGTAAAAACATAATGTAAGTCTGAGAGAAAAAGTTGTCACAAAAGTTATTAAAAAATAGTTGTACAAATATCATTTCTCAATAATAATTATCTTATTTATGATATTTTAGATTATAAAAAGTATAAATTTTATTTGCACAACATTTTCATGAACTGTATTTTATTTAAAATGAGGAAAGAAGTTGTATATACTTTGAAAGTCGTTGCAATTGATGAAAGAAGTAGCTAATTTTAAATGAATTTAAGCCCAATTTTTTTTTTTTTTAAACATGTTAAAAGAAGTTGCATATACATATATTGGTTGTTAATTTCTCTTTTTAGCTGACGCATGTGAATATTTTATTATGTTTGTTTGTTTAATTTTAATTTAAATTTTTAAATATTATAAAAATTATTGATATATTGATTTATAAATAAAATATTGTCAAGGCATATAACAAAACTAATTTTGAACTCATATTTTAGTTTGCATGCATATAAAATTAAGGTAAAATAATGATCATTTATTGTTTATTCTAATAGTAATTAGTAACATCATAACATAAATGTGTGTGCTGTGTAAAAGAAACATCATAAATAAATGTGTAAATGACATGTTATGTAAAAGAAACATTGCTATGAATATGATTACGATAAAATAATATCTTTGAAAACTACATTTTTCCTAATCTTCTTCTTCTATTTTCCCTTCTTTAATGAGAACTTTTGTTTAATTTTGAGAAACTCCTCTTGATAAAGCTACATATAATTGACCATGGCTGAAAACATGTCGTGGAAGATAGATTCTGACGTTGGGAATGGTCTGCCGTTGTGACTTATTTATGGTAATAGCAAAACTTAGTCTAACGGAAAACTGTTTTCTACTAAGCACAAAGGGAAGTTATGAACTCGCATTTGTTTTTAATTTAATTATGGGCAAGAATGCTCTTTTTCCAGTATTGCTTCCTGTTAGGATTTCCACATCCAACATATTTTTAAATAAAAGGTGCAGCTTTTTTTACCTTGAAAATACGTGGTGGGATACTTGCTTGAGCAGTTGAGTTTAGGAATTTCTGTTGATATAAGTTATGAGTATCCCCTTCAACCTCGTTAAATGAAAACAAATTATGTTATTCTCCTGAAAACTCATTGACAATTATGTCATTCAATTTTTTAACATCATCATTTGTAGGTGTAATTATGGCTCTTTCGACCATATATGAATTATGATATTACTCCTCACTTATGAATCACGCACACTCCTCATATTAGATGTGTCTGAACATGTGTTGCATCCGCATCCACAAATATAATTACCCTAAATTATGTTATTTTCTCAAATTATCAACGTTATTAGCGTGTCAGTATCTGTGTTGTATCTGGTGTCGGTATTCGTATCCATACTTCTTAGCGGTCCTCTCTTTTTATGGCCTCTCAGACGGTGGTTTGAGTGTAACCAAAAACAAAAGTTGGTGGTTTGAAGCTTTCTAGTGTTTCCGTTTTTAGTTGTTGGTAACATGAGTGTGATTATCGTTAACAATTTCGAATTGTTTAAATGGTTTTAACACTTTGATTTCACAATATTTTGTTGAATATTGGATGGGGGCCATGGGAGCAATTTTTCAATTGTATACATGCAGAACATTTGGAATCACAAAGAAAAAAGCAATGCTTTTATTCCTTTAAATGACAATGGAAGGAGTTTAACGGCAGGGAATATTATTGCTTATTTTCCCTTTATTTAATAATTAAAAAAAAAACTGGTTCTCTTTATATATAAAAAAAAAAACACGCTATCATAGTTTGTATAAGCAATTTATAAATCAGCAAAGTCAAATAATTCTTAAAATTAATCGTAAACAATTTGAATTATAATCGCTTATAAACCAGCAACGTCAAATATATAACCCATAAAATTAATCGAATTTGATTAGTTGTAACATGAAAGAAAAGAAAAAGAAAAAAAAAACTAAACAAGTTGATTATGAATTCTGATGCAGAGGGTTGAGAGAGGTTGAGAAAAACTAAACAATGCGTGAACGAAGTATTAACAGTGAGAACTCTACTTAATAATTTAATATAGTGCTAACAAATCTTTTTCTAAAATATTTTGAGTCCTAATTTTTTTTTTTTAGAGGATTTAAAGTTCAATCTTTAACATTATTTTTCGTTCATGTTTGTTACTAATCTTTTTTTAGAGATTTAAAGTTCAATCTTTAACAATATTTTTTGCTCACGCTTGTTACTAATCTTTTTTTTTAAGAGGATTTAAAGTTCAATCTTTAACAATATTTTTTTCTCACGTTTGTTACTAATCTTTTTTTAGAGGATTTAAAGTCCAATCTTTAACATTATATTTTGTTCACGTTTGTTACTAATCTTTTTTTTTTTAGAGGATTTAAAGTCAAATCGTTAACAATATTTTTTCTCACGTTTGTTACTAATATTTTTTTAGAGGATTTAAACTCCAATATTTACCATTATTTTTAGCTCACATTTGTTACAATTGATCAAAGGTTAAGGAAGAGTAACTTATATTAATAAAATAATATGGAAATACTGTTTTTTGTGAAAGTAATAAAATAATATGGAAATATTGTTTTTTGTGGAAGTAATATGAAATATTGTTACCACAATGTGTTATTTTATAATTGGCTAACAGTAAGAACAGTTCATAAGGAATTGTACGTAAGTTTTATCCTTAAATTAAATTTATTCTTGTTTATTTGTTACTTGTGTTATTTGTATTTAAAATTAAAAATTAAGGGTATTTTTGAAAAGAAAAGTTCAACCCAAAAGTGTGCTGAAAGGGGTAGTTTTCTTTATATATATATATATATATATATATATATATATATATATATATATATATATATATATATATATATATATTATATATTTTGACAAAATATAGTATAGAAATATAAAGTATGCAATGCACTTATATTTATCCGAGATACATACATATATAGAGAGTAGAAGCGTTTCATCTTAATACCAATCTCTATAGAGTCATTTTTTAAACAAAACCTATAGAGGTGGGTTTAAAAAAAATTTAGGCTTTATTTTATTTTATTTTTTTAAGTAAAAGCAGAATTAATGCATTTCATTAATAATTATAGAGTACAGATCATCTGATACAATATAAAAGATATGGGGGCTAGGATGGCATAAGGATGCTCTAGCTATGCTATGTGCAACCCTATTCGCTTGCTTCCGAATAAACGACACTATAAAGTCGAAGTTGGTAGCCAAGAGACCCCTACACTGAACTAGCAGGTCCCCGAGCTCATTGTGGAAGGATGAAGAAGAAATTATGGCATCTGCAAGCAACTTGCTGTCAGTTTCAAACATAACATTGTGGTAACCAAGTGAAATGGCCGTGTTGATTGCTGCAAGCAATGCAAGAGCTTCTGCTTCTAGGACAAATACTGAGGAGTGAAGGTGGGCAGATTTCCCCATCAAGAAGTGGCCCACAGAGTTTCGGAAACACATTCTGTATCCTATCGTGTTGTTGTGGAATATTGCAGCGTCTACATTACATTTGATCACACCAGCTGGTGGTTTTGTCCAAGAGGTAGGGTACTCCACATTCAGGACATGGGGTTTTACTCTTTGCATACAGCTCCATTCATGAAGGGTGTCTTTCGTTCGCGAGACGGTGAAGGACGAAGTTGTGTCTAAAGCCTCCCAAAGTTTTGTGTTTCGTGTCTTCCACAAACTCCAGCATAACATAGCAGCTATTTGTTGTTCGTATAGAGATAATAGAAGTGAAATCATTAGCCTGTTGCAGCAGCTCACGAATTTGATTTCCCATGCCAATATGATCCCAAAATTCCGTAGCCTTGGAACAAACAAAGAAAAGGTGCATATGAGTTTCAACAGTGATTCACATATAACACACGAATCGTCACATGGAATGCCTCTCGTGTTGAGATTTGTGCGTGTAGGCAAGCATTGATGAGCAAGACGGCAAAGGAATGAGCCGACGCGATGTGGAGTCTTTAGTTTCCACAGGTTCATCCATGGATAGTGAATTGAATCTGTAGTTGAATGGAGGAGATCGACGCATATGCGATAGGCTGACTTTACTGTGTACTTTCCGTCATACGAAGCATTCCACAAACAAGTGTCTTCCATTAAGCGAACATGTAAGGGAATAGAAGTTACGGCAACAACATCTTGTGGATTAAGAATAGATTGGACCAACGTGTAATTCCATGAGAGGGAGTCTGGATTCAAGAGTTGACTTACTGTAAGCTCTTCAAGATGGGGGGCGGATGAGTAGAATGTTTGTGGGAGGGGAGGCTTCGAATTCATGGCATAGACCATACATTTATTTTTGAACCATCTCCAATCTTCCATCTATGACCCAAGGTAAGCAGATATTGAGTACTCCAAAGAATTCTCCATGTGTAACTTGGATTATGACCAATAGGGGCATCCAAGAAGTCCCGACGAGGGAAGTATTTGGCTTTGAGAATACGAGTGAGTAAGGAGTTAGAGTTTGTCATGAGTTTCCAGTTTTGCTTACCGAGCATTGAAAGGTTGAAAGCTTCCATATCGCAAAAGCCTAGGCCTCCAAGACTTTTGTGGAGGGTTAACTTTTCCCATTTCATCCAATTGATACCGCGACGACCATTCTGTTTAGAGCCCCAATAGAAAGAATTCATTATCCTTTCTAATTCCTCACATAAAGAACTAGGAATGAGAAAGTCCCTCATACAATAAGTTGGAATGGCTTGGGCAACTGATTTAATCAAAACTTCTTTCCCGGCTCGAGATAGGGGACGAGCGCTCCAAGATTGGCACTTCTTCCATATTCTGTCTTTGATGTAAGAGAAGATAGATTTCTTGTTACGGCCTACTATAGACGGGAGGCCTAAGTATTTACCACTTCAGATAGAATTAGTAACACCAAGGATATTTGTGATGGCATTTCGAGAATCATGGTGCGTATTTGTGCTGAATGCAATGGCGGATTTCTGAAAGTTGATTGCTAACCCTTAAGCTTTCTCATATTGATAGAGGATTTCCTTTAGGTTGTGAGCTTCAGTTGTTGTTGCTCTACAAAAAAGAAAGTTGTCGTCCGCAAAAAGGAGGTGGCTGACAGATGCATGTACCGTGTAATTTACCTCTAAGTTCGTGATTCTTTATAACAGCTGAGAGGCCTTCTGCACAGATGATATACAGATAGGGTGAGAGCGAACAACCTTGTCGAAGACCACGTTCTGGTATGACATGATATTCAACTGAGGTGATGCACATCATCATCCAGGTTATCCACTACGAACAAAAGCCTAGCTTGTGAAGGATGGATTGGATGTAGGACCAACTGACACTATCAAAAGCTTTTGATATATCAAGTTTCAAAGCTACTTCGCCTTTCTTCCCTTTCAATTTACAACGCATATGATGAAGAATTTCGTATCTCGTCAGAGCATTGTCCATAATGGAGCGAGAATGGACAAATGCAGCTTGCGATTTAGGCTTAATTTTTAAAAAAACAAGAAAATTGGCTTCTAGCGACATATGAAAATTATCACTAAATGTCAATTATTTTTTTCATAGATAAAAAGTTCATTGATATTCAGACCGTTTGAATGTTTAGTTTTAAATCTACCTTCGGTATTCTTTCAAAAAAAAAAAAATCTACCTTCGGTATTGTCTCTATGTAAAGGTTAAATAAAAAAATGTGTTTCGGTATATGTTATTTTCAATTTAAATAGAGGATAATTTAAAAAAAAAAAATTAAGGATCTGTTTTTAAATACCCTTTTGTAAATCTATTTTTAAGAAGCCTTTTTAAGAAGAAAAAGAAAAAAAATCTTGTTTGGTAATCCTGTTTTTAAAAACAGTTTTAGAGATGAAAAATGAAAACACTTGTTTGATAAATTTATTTTAAAAATATATTTTGAAAACTAAAAAATCGAAAATGTGTTTGGTTGATACATATTTCAGTGGGAATTGAAATTCAAGTGAATGCTTAATAACACTATCTTGAAACAATGCTTAAGAAAAAAATGTTGATCAATTCAATTAATTATTTGATCAAAACTCCATCAAATTTTTTATATAAAGATAATATATGTATTTTTACATCAACAAGGATATCTTGTTGTAGATGTAAGTATTTTGTAGGCCAATTATAAAAGGAAACCGTCATATATTACAATATTAATAAAAGAAATTATGATTTATAATATGGATGTCTAAAATTCGATCAAAATTAGATCTTATTCAATTGGATAGGAACAACTAAATTTTTTATTAGTCATCCAAAATTAACTGAATTGTTCATACGATGTAGTAATGCTGATAATGTTAGGTCAGACACTTTCATCCGAGTTCAAATCAGACACCTCATAATTATGTGTGAGTATTGGTAGTACTTGTCACTTTATCAGACAAGAAAAAAAAAGGATTAAACATGATTGATTAAACTAATGGCTATTTATTTATTTATTTTTTGATCAATCTTGTGGTTGAAGCTCACACATTTTAAACGTGAAAAGTGAGGTGTCCGGAGTTCGAACTTCAGACGTTCCATTTTTTTTATTGAGAAAAATATTATATCATATTTTTTTAGCAAAAAAAAAATTACGTAAACAAAAGCCATTTTTCATTTTAAAAAAAGAAAAAAGGAGAGGAAGGAAAAGACAATTATTATGAAAGGAAACAAGATGTCAGACCAAGTCAACATTACTACATAGGAACAATAGGTAGGAAAGCAAAAAAATATAAAATATTTATCATATATTTACAAGATTACCATTAATGAAAACTGGTTATTTTCTCCGGATTTTTTTTAGATTACCTTTGAAAAATGGTGGGTAATTTACCCACCAACCAATCATAATGAGCAATTTATTGGTGGGGTCAATATAGTTTATGGATACCACCTAAAAAGGTGAATGTTTATTGGTTGGAGTAAATTACCCACCATTTTTTCATGGGTACCCTAGTTGTCACATTTTCCCCGTGTTTTTGCTTCTCAACTTTTTTGAAAGTGAAAACGGAAATTGAAAATCAAGACAGCTTTAGAGTATTTTGGTTTTAAAAACTGAAAAATAGAAATGGTAGTTTTATTTTTTTATTTTTTTATGATAGGTTCATTTTTAATATTTGAACATAGCCTATAGTTTCATTGGACCGATCATAAGAGTAGTTAAAAAATCCTGCATGTTATTAGACAAAAACATCTTTCATTAAAGTTGCTCTTAAATTTGAGCTTTGCCCTCTTTTGTACCCAAAAAAAAAAATTGCTCTTAAATGTTAATAGGAAATTTCATTGAATGTGATCTTAAATATTCTTAAGGTATTATTTTTTGACAATATGATATTGAATATTAGAAGAGTGAAAAATATAATTTTACATTTACCTCCATGACTGAATTTAAATCTCCCCATCCTCTCTTGAGACTGGAAAAGATTTGAGATCAATTATGTTCATATTTTTTGCATTTTTTTTATTATAAAGAGGGCCAAAGCCCAAACATTTTTGCAATTTTTTTTTTTAACAATAAAAAATGGAATTATATAAACAACCAGAGTCTCATTAGCACAAGACGTGCCACCAAGACTCCTCAAGAAACAACAAAGTTCAGTAGTCTTTACAACAACAAAACCAAATTAGCCAATACCCAGACATTGTAAAGGGCTTGACCACCAACTATTAGTGCCAAACAAAAAAGTAGTTTTTCTAGCTTTCAACCAACCTAAAGACAAATATTTTACTTTGCCGAGCAACCTGGGCAAAGGAGTAATAGAATTATTGAAACACCTATTGTTACGTTCAGTCCATAAAACTCAAACACAAAGTAGCCAAATAAGCTGGAAAAAAGACTTTGTAGTCTTACTGCCACCTGTTGAATGAACAAACTGAACAAAGTGGTCAGACAAAACATTAGTGTCCACTCCAACAAAACCAATCCAATCACGAACCATTAGCCAAAGTAAAGCAAAGGAAGAGCACGAAAGAAACAAATGTTGCGCCGATTCCAAAGCACCGCAATCAGAGATACACAAACCAGCTTCTGGTGAAATGACAATGCTCTGCCAATGTAATATTCATTTGGATGTTTTTTTATCAAATAATTTAATGACTAAAAATTCACATTTTAAAAATGAATAAGTGACGTGTTCGGAGTTTGAACATCAGCTCTACATATATTCGCTTGGATGCTTTGTTATATATAGTTACTTAATATTCTTCAATCACGTAAAAAAATGTTCACCAGAAATCAAAGATCTTCCCCAACATATTGATTCAATTTACATACTTTTTTTGGTTACACATAAATTTTGAATTTTGACGTCCTTGTCACTTGAGGTACATTAGGTTTATATTATTCGAACGTGTTACACGAGCCTGTACTGCGCCTGCTAGGCTGTTACTATCGAAAGGGACTCCACTGTCGGGACTTGGGGACAGAATCTAATTCTTCATTTTATTTGTGGTTTGAGGATATTTGCTTGCTTATATGTTTCTATTGTAATTGTTACGTTTTTCTTTTACTACATTGACATCATACTTACTCTCTTGGATCATTACTACTATTATAAGAAGATAAGATGAAAATCTTCAAATCTTAGGGGGAATAGTGAAGTCTACAAGAGTTAATGATTTTGTTAACAATCATAAGTCGAATAAAAGGTTCTGTTGGTTAGTCTTCTACTTTACAGCACAATAGTGACATGTTTAAAAACGCACAACTCTCATAAATTATGTCACATCGTTTCATTTCTCATCTATAAATCGATGATACAGTTTAGGAGAGACTTGTTTATGTCTAAAAATAATTGTCTTAAATCGATTTTAAAAAAATATGTGATTGTACTATTTAACGATGAAGCCTCCAAAACAATACTAGAGTAGCCGAGTGAATGATCATTTTGAATCATTATTGAAATTTATCATTATTAAGAGATTTTAGAAATTAGGGTTCTTGAATTGTGGATATATATTTTAATTTCAGATTTTTTTAATTCTAATTATTTAATTTTATGATTATATTTTAATATTAATGACTTAGTACCAAAATTGTGTTTAAGCCTATAATATATTTGCAATAAAATTTTAACAGAAGTATAAAAGTGTTTTCATTTATTGTACAAAAGTAATGTTTTCATTTTGGTACACGCGTGGTACACATGGTGAATTAAACAATTTTTTTATTCCCAGCACATAATAAATAATGGTGGCAACTAGGGTACCCATGAAAGAATGGTGGGTAATTTACCTCAATCAATACACATTAGCCACATAAGCAAATTTTTAAGTGGTATCCATGAACTATCTTGACCCCACCAATAAATTGTTCATTTTCATTGATTGATGTGTAAATTACCTACCATTCTTCAAAGATAATCTAGAAAAAACCATAAATAATTCGCTAATTGGTCACTCATTTTGCTAACTCGTACCGCTGCTTCTGCTTGTGTGGATGTGGTACATATGGCGAGAGATGAAATCTTATCCAATGACGAGATCATTTATGTCGGTTGAGAAGATAAACAATGATTGAGCCACGTATAGAATAAAATTTTGTTACAAAAATTAATGATCATTTTCATTGGAGTTACATTTATGTTTTGTCTCCACAAAAAACAGATTCAAAATTTGATGGGTGACTCAAAACACTTCTTAAGGGAACTCAAAGAACTTGAATTTATAACCTCTCATTTGTAACATCACTTGTAAAATGTTTATTAGGCTCATCGGGATGAGATCTTGAGGAATGCAAGAAGCACTATCGAATCGAGCCTCTAAAATTTACGGGCTTCAAAAAAATTATAATATCCACCTCCACTTAAATTAAAAAATTACATGTTATTTTTTTCTTCTTCGTTACACGTATGAGTTTTTTTCTAGATTCTAGTTCCACTTTTTGGACATAAATTTGATGCTATTAAACCACCATCAATTTGAATATCACTTAATCAGTCAATTTAAAAAACTATTTTATTGAAAGAATCACAACAATTATTTTTTCTCTCGCATAAACCATTCGTTTTCCCTTTTCTACGACATAGAAGTGACATTCCAAACGACACCGTTAGGTAAATTTTATCTCTCTTTCACTTCATTTTATTTTGTTTTGTTTCGTGTTTAAGAGTTCTTCTGATTATGATTTTTTAATGAAGCTTACCTACGCAAAAAAAAATTACATTTTAATTTTATTGGGGTCTATTTTAAAAATAGAACCGAGCCTCCTATTTCATAGGAACGGCCCTGAGTCTCATCACTATTAATATGTTTTTTTTAAAGACCATTAATATCTTTTTCGAAGAAAAAGACCGATAATATTCAACATCTTAAAAATTTTAAAAGTTATATTTTAAATTCTGCTCTTTCCCCTGCACTTTTCGCTCGCGCCCTGCAGCCATCCCAAAAATGTTCTTAAGTTAGTTAATTAACGTAAGTGTAAAAAAACATTTTTTAGACGAGCAGTCACGCAGCTTCTTTGATTTAAAAACTAAATTTCAATTTAACAAATCTATAATATTAAATTGTTGAAAATAATAAGTTGACACCTTTTATTCCCAACACTCATTCAATGCTCAACTTTCTCTTTATTTCTATCTTCACATCTCATCACAAATTTATCACATATACAATATCACTTTCTTTATTTCTTATTCTCTTAATGTGTCAAATAGAGATTTGATGGTTTGCAAAACATTTCTCTAAATTGCCTCACCAGCTTGCAATTTAAAGAGAGATAAAGATCCATTGATTTACCTTTTTTTTCGATCTTCTAAGATAAAGTTAACCTATTCAAAACCTGAACTATTAGATGATGTAGACACATCTCTCAACTAAAAATTGAGTTAGAGCAAGGTTTACGTGGTCTTAAGTCAAAATATAAAATATTTAGACAAACTCTCATAAATAGATTTTTTTTTATTAAATATTTTAATGATATATATATATATATATATGGATTTGCTAGAACACACCCACTAGTTTTTATGTGTGGGAGTGTTTTAGCAAGTTATAACTAAAAAGTTAATAAATACACCTTAAGGTGTATGTTGCTATAACACACTTTCTAAAAGAAACAAGTGGGTGTGTTCTAGCAAATCCTATAGAATTTGCTAGAACGCACCCACTTATTTTTTAGAATGAGTATTTTAGTAAGTGAATAACTAAAAAGTGGTTAAATACAACTTAAGGTGTAGCTTTGCTAAAACACTCCTACATAAAACCAGTGAGTGTGTTCTAGCAAACCAATATATATATATATATATATATATATATATATGTATGTATGACATATCAAATGAGATGATATCTTATTGTGAGAGATGAAAGGAATTAATCTCAACCCTTAAATCTAAATAAATGGCTGAGATTACAATACTCCTCTTTTAATTCACTCGCACCCTTTTCTTGTTCAGGCTCACACTTCACCTTCCTGTGCCTTCATTCCAAGTTCTTTTATTCCAAATCTTCACGGATTTCTGTTTTCGCATAGGCAATAAATCTCTCTTCTTACACCCATCTTACAAATCAACCTTCAATTGTTTCATCGCTCATATTTTCATCCATGTTTGAATCCTTCATCTTTGTTCCCATGCGACTCCTGTTTCTGTTTGTCTCAGATCTACTATTCCCCTTTCCATCTAGCTTGTATGAAGATTAATTGGAATTAAAATTTAATAGGTCAAATTTTCATCAAGTTTTTCCGACATTCTATATCCAAAATTTGAGATGCAATTTCTCCCAACTAGAAAGTCATTACAGTGGTTTGATTAATTAAGACCCCTTATTTCTTTAATTCTAAATCTAGCTAAAAGTAACCCATAAACTAGAAAGTCATGGATAGCCATAACGATGGGTTTTCATATTTTCGCTTGTAAAACAAAGAAAAAAAGAAACATTTTAATTTCAATGATACAACCAAAGAACACAAACTGACGAGATATTATTACAGTGGCATGGCGAGTGTCGTACGATACTGATTTAAACTGTGTTGGCGTTGCTATTGCGTTTTAGTGATTCTGGAATCTGGATAATAGAGGTAGATGGAAAGGTGGAAGAAGAAAGAGGTGCGTAGACAATACAGGGAGCACACGTTATCATTTTAATAAGTGAATTAATCATAGCCATTTAATTTAATCTAAGGGCCTATATTAAATCGTCTCATTATAACTACTCCTCTCACTTGATATGACATATATATAGGGGTGTTCAAAACCGAACCAACCCAATAGAAAAACCGCAAACCGAACCAATCCAAACCGAAACCGCAAAAAACCGCACTTGGTTCGGATGAGTTCGGATGACTTTTAGACTGAACCGCGCGGTTCGGTTCGGTTTACGGTTTGCATCTCAGCAACCTAACCAAACCAAACCAAACCGCAAAAATACTCAATGTTATTAAACTAAGTAAGTACTCTACTAGCCCAATACCAAAGTGAACCCAAGCCCAAGCCCAAGTTGTTCTTTTTTGGTTCTTAAATATTATTTTGGTACTGTAATGTTATTTTAGATAAATAACTTTTATTGGTATTGTAATGCTATTTTGGACTTCAAGTTCTTTTTTTGAATAATTAAAATTGCTTGGTACTAGTTGGCAATATTAGAGTTAATGTAATTTTTTTATTTATCTCGCGATTAACCGCATCAACTGAACCAATCCAAACCGCATTGGTTTGGTTTGGATCACTTTTTAAAAATCAACCGAACCAAACCAAACCGCATGCTTTTTTCTCTCGCGGTTTGGATGATTATTATGCTTGAAACCGAACCAAACCGCACCGCGAACACCCCTACATATATATATATATATATATAAATATAAATGATTAATATTTATGGTCTGTCATCATAGAAAAATTATACATTTTTTTTTTTTAAGGAAGAAAAATTATACATTGTTGGTCATGTTTTAAAATACCAACTCCTAATCTACCAAAAAAAATAAAAAAATAAAAAAATAAGAGTAAATAGTCAATTACCCCCTGAAATTGTAACTTTCGTCAAAAACCCCTCTGAATTTTGCAAAATGTCAAAAACCCCTCTGAAATTGTCAAGCGTCTGTCAATTACCCCCTCGTTAATTTCCTCCATCCAACATGCTGATGTGGCCGTTAACTGCCACGTGGCACTGACACATGGTCAGAAAAGTCATGCCACGTCATAGGGGGGTAATTGACTATATATTTTTTTTATTTTAAAAAAAAACAAATAAATAAATAAATAAAATACCAACTCCTATGGCCTAGTCAGACCAATCCAAGGGGTTACTCTTCATTCTATTCTCTATAAAAACCAACCCATTAGGTCCTTCATTTCTCAAATCCCACAGTTCTTGTCTTCCTATATTGCGTGTGTCTGGGTGTGGATAAAAATGGCAGCCACTCATGGGAAAATAATCTTGTTCATGTTTCTTGCAGCCTTTATGTTGTTTAATACCCAAAATGCATTCGTGAGTTGTGCTTTAACATCAGAGTTACAAAACAAAATTGCTAAAATCAACGAAGAGGGTCCTTATTTGGGTTTAATCATACCAAATTCTTTTGAACTTAACCCTCTTCTTCAAAATCCAGGCTATACTCCTAGTGATAGCATCATAGATTTTGCAGGTAAGTGCATGTGTCTATCCGAGGACATATAACTATATGCTTCTTTTCTTTCTCTTCTGTAAATTGAACAAATGAAAGATCCTAGTTTTCTTTTACTAGAGCTGCGTCTTGTAAACAAGTAATTTCTAACTACTATAAATCATATATTGACTTCTAAATAACATCAACAGTAAATAAATAACTCAAATAGTTAATTATATCAATAACATGTTCGTGAAATTTTGTTAGGGAAAAAAAGTAATAGCACTTTCTAATTTGCCTATTTTTTGATGGCTAATAACGAAGGAAGGAGATTTCGTTTTGGATCCATTGGCGAGAAACCAGTTATACTGGTAATGACGGGATTGAGCGTGGTACGTACGTATGGTTTTGTTGTTTTTGAGATTATTTAAACTAATTATTGGAATTACTTTATTAAATTGTGTCTAATATTTTTGTACTGATGCATGCATGAAATGTGTAGATAAACGCAGCTATAACAACACAGCTTCTATTAAGCTTTTTCAAAGTAGATGGAGTTGTTCATTACGGAATTGCTGGAAATGCAAACCCTTCATTGCATATTGGAGATGTTGCTATTCCACATTATTGGGCTCATTTAGCACTTTGGAGCTGGCAGGTAGTACAGTCCACAATAATACTCAATAAAAAATTAACATGAAATAATGAATATATACTACTGAAGAAATCATTTATAAGAAATAAATAAAAAAATTAGTATTTTCTATATCTCAAGCTAGCTTTGGCTTTTTTATTTGTCCATAAAAATCTCAACTATTATAATTAGTATTCTATAGGGATTACAAAGCTTATTATTACTAATTAAAATAATATTGATAACTGTTTTATAACTATCTTCGATGGACTTTGAACATCATCCCTTCGAATTAAAGTGTTATACTCTTATCAATGGACTAATTAATATTTTGGTGGTGTTCGGGGTTCGAACCTCTTACAATTTGCAGCTTTTGACTTCTACAATTGATTTTAGCCTTACATTTATTGCGAAATCCGCTTTTACATAAATACTCCAAACATAAATCATTTTAAAATCAACTCAATTTTAACGATAATCAATTTTATAGAAACAAATTTCTCAAAATCAATTCTTGTACAGACGCTCGACTTGATAGATTAACGAATTGCATATTTGGCGAAGTTTGTAATAATCTGATGGAGATTAACGATTGTATGTGCAGAGGTATGGGCAAGATGCTGATGATACGTTACCACTAGAAATCAATGGTGACTACACAAGGGACGTAGGTTTCTTGAAATTTTCAGATTTTACCTCAAACATAAGTGCTGCTGACAGTGTTACAGTTGACAATCATCTCAACAATCTTTGGTACCAACCAGAAGAGATTTTTCCAGTTGATGGCATTCCTGAACAAAGGCAACATGCTCTTTGGGTCCCTGTTGATTCCGAGTACTACCGTATTGCCAAAAAACTCGAGGTATGGCCTATGATTCCAACCAGTACCATATATGTAAAAATTCAAAGATATCAACTATCAATAATTCAAAGATCCTTCGCCTTTTAAATATACGTAAAAATTGATCAATAAAAATTTATGTTTTTGGTCCAATTTTTGGACTAAATATATCGGCTATCCTTGATTAAATTTTACTTAAATTTGAGATTGTATCAGTAATTTTTAATGTTTTTTTTATGAAATAAAAAACGATTTTGTGTTTGTTTATCATAATAAAAATAGATATTAGTTATCTAATTTTTTTTTTTAATAGAAGCTACTAAAAAACAACTTTTAATTTAAATATGTTTTTAGATTATAAATTCCTTCAAATTCTCAGTTAAAAAATTGCAATAGAATGTCTAAAAGTAATTATTTTGTTTAAAAAAGTTTGTCACAATTAAAATATTTTTTTGTCAAATTTTATTTACCCATCAACCAAATTTTCGGGATTACCCATTTCATTAATTTGAGAATGAGAGTTGTTTTTATTTTTAAATAATGCACTAAAGTTCGTAAATTTTAAATATGGAGAAGTTGAGTGTTCGAGATTAAAACCTCGACTCCTGCATATAATATGCAACATCCCTACCAACTGAATCAAGTTTACGGAATAGACTGAGATAATTATTGGTACATAAAATAATACAACATATTGACAACCACTCAACGAAATATTTTTTACTCAAATGATTGTTGTATATACAACTAATTTAATTTACACGTTGGTTTTCGATAACACATAGATTGTGTTTTGACGTTTTTGGCACTGCCTAATTATTTAATATACTCCTATATATAAATTCTGTCTTTATTGGCAACCACAAATATAAAATCCAATATTTTTTATGATCTCTAAAAACAAAAATAAAATAACATGGTTATGATTTTTTCGAATATATATTTTTCAGCAAATGAAACTAGATGCGTGTATAGACTCAGACACATGCTTGACAACGACACCAAAGGTTGTGCTTGTGGAGAGAGGAACAAGTGCAGGGTTCTATCTAGACAATGCAGCATACAGAACCTTCATCTTCAATAAGTTTAACGTGAGTCCAGTGGACATGGAAAGTGCATCAGTGGCTCTTATATGCTTGCAACAAAGGATTCCTTTCATTGCTATTAGGGCTCTCTCTGACTTGGCTGGTGGCGGCACCGCGGAGTCGAACGAGGCTGATACCTTCTCACCACTGGCTGCAACCAACTCTGTTGCTGTGGTCATTGAGTTTGTGAAGCTATTGTCATCACACCACTCTAAGTGGTAAACTATGTTATGATGATGTTTTCAATAATCCGTAATTAGTGCAATTATATGCACATGTAGACAACAACTTTGTTCTGGTTGTTTGTCCGGAATATAATAAAGCACCAGCACTAAATAAATATTATCATATATATAATTAAGCTCTAAATGGTACTTATAGATGGACTATCAGACATCTGAAGGTAACGACATATATATCAACTCTAACACAGTATTTCCATTGCAGCAGCACTAGATTAATGTTTCCCTCAGACTCCATTTCTCATGTGAAAATAAATGCATTCATCTAAAACCGCAAAAATAACATTTCTTTCACTTTAATTTGAATACACTTTTTAAGATGGTGAATTCTTTGGCATAATTCGTTAGGCAAAGTTAGCCAAAATTTAGAATATTACTTAAAATATAATTAATCATAGAAAAATGACACAATCTTACATAATTAGATATCGAATACTATATATGACTAAAAATCTTCAAGGATATGGATCTAGTTACCAAATGGTGTTGTGGCTTAAAGGAGATATTGATTATTTGTTCTCTTTAAATGGAAAATTATATATATTAACAGAAATGATGATTACAGGAACCAAAAAAAATAATATATGACGAGTACAAAAAGGTAAAACCCCTTATATTAACATAAATGACGAGTACAAGAATCTTTTCCCTCTTTAACATTTTTTTTTATAAAGAGTTTTTTTTTTCCGTAGATAGAAGAAATGATCATTTGCCATTTTTTCCATCTAGAATAAAACCATTATAAAAAATATATATATATAAAAAAAAAAGAGGAAAGAGGAAAGGTAATTAAGATGAACATAAAAGAAAAACTTGAAAAACATCTTAAACCAAACCAAAAAAAATTATCCAAGCAATCCAAACCAAGAAAATAAACAATAACCATCAAGTATGAGATATCGATTCTATTTCAGTATAGTGTAAATGTAATTTCAAAATTGTTCTTTAGGCGCCTAGGATTCTTCATAAGCACATCAAGCCCTAAACTTCACTGATAGATAACTACAGTCCGCAAGTGAACGGTAGTTAAGAACCATTCACTACTTTTTAAATCGGTTAATCGGGTAACTGATCTAAAATGTATTATGTTTATGGGCAAACCTACGAGACCTTGTTAGTTCAAATAAGTACGACTTTTTAGGGAAGTTAAGTGTGTTACGGATGTCACTAATCATTATTTCAAACAGAGAATTATGACTTTTTAGGATCTTTAGGAACGGTTTTTAACTTCCCTCAAAAAAAAAGAAAAGAACGGTTTTTAACTACCATTCGCTACCAAATGGTTTGTAACTCCCGATGAGGGTCTTTATAGAAGTTTAAGGCACTTCTGAGCAATTGCTAGATGCTTAAAGAACAATTTCCTTATAATTTGTGGTTAAGCACATGGATAAAGATTAATCTTATAATGGATCAAACACTTAAATCTTACAAAAATTATCTGGTGAATCCACCATAGAATTAAAAATTCTAATGTCATATAAAGTTTGAAAAGAAAACAACATAAGCTTGTGGAGATTCTTTCATTAAAAAAAAGCTTGTAGAGATATTTTGATTAGAGTGCCCAAGCCCAAAGCAATAATAATCAATGAAAAAGAAAACAATAAACACGTTCTATTATTAATAATGAATTGGGTGTGCGTAATGATTCTATTTTTTTATTTTTTTTGTCAAGTAGCCTAGTAGTTAGAGCTCACACAATTTAATTGTGGAGAAGTGGGGTGTCGGAGGTTCGAACCCCAGCCCCTACATATAATATCCAATATTCCTACCAACTGAGCTAAGCTCATGAAAATTGTAATGATTCTACTTAATTGGAATGAAAATGTGAATAAGATTTCATTGATTCACTCAATTAAGCGAGTAATGATAGGAAACAAAAGAAATGTAATAAGAATCGGAAGAAGATTAGTAGTGAGGGGATAGAGAATGAGAGAGAAAGAAGTTACATCACATATATTATTTGTCTTGTTTTTTTTTTAGTACAAATCATTTATCTATTGAAACGTATACAAGTTAGTCATTTTTTCATTTGTTATATTAAAAAATTGTGTTAAAGTGACTTATCACGTATGATTATTAGTAATAGTTTTAATTATCAATAATTTTTATCGTTAAAAAAACTCAGAAAAAACAAATATCCATCTTCTTTGTTTTCTCATCATCTTCACCTTCACCTTCATAATCTTATTTCATCAAACCCATAAAATTCAAATTAAAACATCAAGTCTTAGTGTCTCAAATCAAAACCTAGAAAAAGTAAACCCTAATAATCATATGTGGCAAGCTTCATCACTATTTTTTAATGAAAAAAAAGGATTAACTTGTAAATACTTCAAGAGATAGAGGATTTAAATGAGATAAAAAAAAAAAGATAAAGAACTCAACTGTTGTAAATAAATAAGATAAATGATCTCTGGAGTTATTTTGCATATACCTTACTATGAGAAATGTTATGAACGCTCTTATTTTAACACTTTATCTAACATCCACTCTTTTATTGAATGAAATCTAAGTTAGTTTCATGATTATATGTGTGGCTCATTTTTAAAGTGTATGATCCACATGAGTTTGACTAATAAAAAAATTAATGTTAAAGAGATAATTAGAAAGTTTGACCTAATAAAAGAATTAATGTTAAAGAGAGGGTTAGAAATGAAGTGTTATATCACTTTGGTTCTTTACTATAACCCATTGCAAGTTGCAACTTTTAACATCCATCCTCCTTCAGAAAAAAATAAAAAATAAAAACTTATTTATCTAGAGATATCGTCCCTCCCCGCTGTCCTATTGTATCTTTGCATGATTGCATCACAACGTAAATGCTCGCCATGAGTACCTCAAGGCTGAAGAATCGTATCATTAATAAAATTAATATTTGTTTATTTGATTAAAAGTGAAAGAAATAAAATTATAAAACACGATTTAACAAAACAAAAGAAGGTAAGAGAAAACAAACAGGCCGGCAGAGAGAAGAAAGTCCCATCAACTTTCTTCCAAAACAAGAAAGCTAAAAAGATCAACTTAATATCACACATTCCACGGGACAAACGAGGAAGCAAAAGAAAAAATTATTAGGTGAAATTAGATTTTTTTTAGAGGTATTAGGTCACATTAGTTGAATAATAAATGATGTTAATCTCTAGTTGTTTAAAAAAAATGTGTTAACCTCTACTTCTTAGGATTTTTTTAAAAACCACTAGTTCTTGAAAAATAATGTTAGTAATACGAAGTTGGATCGAACAACATTATTCTTCCTTTTTTGGTATTAGCTCTATCATTCTCCTCCCTAAGCATAAGAAAAAACAAATTTGAGAGAGATAAGCATCAATTTTCTAATTATTTATTTTTTTCTTCGCCTTATAGTTCAATTATATTTTTTCACTAAACCTTCACACATCCTCCCTAATATCATTAGCAACCTTATGTAATAAATATAGGTGTGCAAATTTTAAGGAAAGATATTCACTTGGTTATCAACAACTTCGTGCTAGTCTATTTTTTTTGTTCGTTTATCCAAAGACCCGCCTTGTATTCCTTCTGTAAAAACTAAATTTGAGAAGAAAAAAAATTGTTCTACTATTGAGCCTCTCATTCAATGACGAATCTAGGACCATATGTCAAGGGATGATTTATTTATTTATTTTTTTTAATTTTAAAGAGTCTAATGATAAAGTGGACACACTAAACGTTAAGTAGAGAATTGCGAATTCGAACTACCTTTTGCAACATATCAAATGTTCTATACATTTTTATCAAACCAAAATGATAAGTTATATTAACACAACAAACTAAACGAGTTACCAAGCACAAAGAGTGTCAAGGAAACACATCAAAAGTTTACAACAATTCAAAATCTAGCCAAACAAATGAACCCAAAAAGAAAGAAATACCACATGGTAAAACCTATACATTCCAAGGGATTGAAACACCAATTATGATAATCTAAAGCAAAAGAAGGGTTGCTTTCATTCAACCATCAATATTATTTAATATATTATAATTATCTGATTTGACTATATGGGTTATAGTTAGAAGAACATTGTGAATGTAAACATGGCAGCTTCTTCAAGCTGCACATGTTGTTTTTCAACCCATAGAGGATATTCTACAATGTTTAAGTGATTGTCCGCATTCTAGAGAGATTTGCCTCCTATTGAATATGAGACGTTACCATAAATTTTTCTCCCAAACCGATGTCAAGCTTTGCCATCATGAGATGACATATGGTACCTCCTATATTTTGTTTGTTACATGATTATAGTATGTTTGGTGTAACACCCCGTTTTCCCAACATAAAAATTTCATAAAATAATCAGAGTTATTCGCGTAAACGGAATGCTACACTTCTTTTTCTAAAATCATAAATGAAATAATTAACTAATTATCCTTCAAAATTCAACAACATAATAATTAATACTTCGCAACGGAATTTATTCAAACATCTAAATAGTCTTTGGCACAAAGGCCTCATCATAACGTCTCATAAAATCCAATCTAAAACATAGTCATGTAAAATCAGAAGCAATACGTAAGGAATAGAAAAGCATGCAACAAAGTTCCCATCCCGTTACGTATCAGAGCACCTAAAGACACACGTGAGAGATAGTCCACTCATGACAGCAAATTCGTGCAACAAATTTTGCTTATGGATAATTGTTGCTAAATTCGTGCTCCAACTGTGATGATATGTTTGTATGCATGAATTGATGATAATTGTATGATTGTTGGTGAAATTACATGTTCAAATATGTAAAAATGATAAGTTGTGAAAATTGTGCTCAATTGGTGAATTTTGCTAAGTTGTTGTTAGATTGAGTTATGATTCTTGTTCAATTGATGTTATGGCTGTTAATTGATGTTGTGGTTGATGAATCATTGCTTGGGTATGCATATTCATGAATTGAGGATGTTAATTTGAGATGTTGTTAAGTGTTTTGCTAAATTTGTGAATTGGCCCAATTGTCAAGTGTTTTCATGTTTGATTGAGTCTTTGTGAGTCTTTTTAGTCATATTGACCTATAAAGATGTTCTGAAAACACATTTGGGCATTGAGGGATCAAAATTTGAGTTTTGGGGTGAAAAATGGTTTAAACCCGTGAAAAATTATACAGAAATGATGACTGTTCGCTTAAGCGAGATGGAAGCGAGCTGTAAGCGAACAACTACTGTAAGTAGTTCGCTTAAGCGAAGAATTGTTCGCTTAAGCGAAATGCCCTTTGACAACATTTCTTATTTCGCGTTCTTGTGTCTTTTTCACACGTTTCTGTTTTGAATTGGATTTTGGTGTAAACATGAAAATTTTAGATAATTATGTTAGCTTTCTAATGGCTTTGGTTTGACGTCCAAATGATTTTTAGAACTTGAGTTATGATCAAATTACTACACATGGTTCATGTGGATTTTTGTGAAAACTTATCATAACTTTTTCTATGAGCCGTGAAACTTTTCCAAACTTGATATTGGGTTCAATGAAGTACTTAGAGTGAATAATTGAGTATGCATTTATGTATTTGGGAATATGAATGTGTTGATGGTTTGAGATATATTTTGGATGGAAAGTGAAAGGTTGTGAAAACGGATTTTGAGCTAAAATGTCGTTTTAAGTGATCACGTGAAATAAGCTATGTTTTAGCGATTGCACTTGAGATGTTAGAGTTGAAAATGATGTGTTATTTTGCTGTTTTGATTCATATTTTTGCTGGAACATATTTTACATGGTCAAAACTTGGATTTTCCAAATGGTTTGAAACTTGAGATTGTGTCGTTTCGGTTTTTCGGAAATTGTCGAAACTTGGAATTTTGGGAACAAAAAGGATTGCAAGTTTGGTCTACAGTTCATATAGACTTAGACAAGGCTTGTAAGGTTAGTATAATGTATTAATCATGTCAAACTTGATTTTCGGGTGGGATTGTGGAATGTATAAACTTGGGATTTTCTCATACGAACTTATGCTAATCTTTGAACTAATGATTGATAGTTCGTAAGTGGCCTATGCTCATACTTATATAATTGATTAAGATTGAATTGTAGGATTTCAAACTTGAATAAGTTTCCTAGCTTTGAAAAATTATCAATGTTGACCGTTTGACACATGATTTGGATTTTTGTCGGAAATGTTTCTTGAGCCAATTGTCTTGTGAGTTATTGTGACTATTTTTGTATGACTAAGTGAAGTTGTATGAAAGAGTAATTATATTTTGGATATGATGTTTATCATGAGATATGTATGCTATCTTACTTAGAATGTAAGGAATGCTTGAATGGTGAAACTATATATGATAGTTGATGTTGAATGATTATATGTTGAATATGATATTTATCATGAGATGTTGTTTTCCCTTTTACTTGGAATATGAGAATGTTTGAATTGGTGAAACTATATGTGATAGTTGATGTTGAATGACATTGTTGATTATTGATAATCATGTTGATGTGTGAGGATGAATACTATGATTTAATTGTGTATGGACATGTTTTCTTGATAATGCAAATGATGTGGAGATGAACAATATAATTGGGTGTTGTCCTATATATTGTGGAGAAAATTGTGATTGGTGTCGCATTATCGAGTCTTATTACATGTCCATGCATCATAGTCGTGTAGTTGTAAAAGGGTTGAGCTCTTTTACTTCGGAGATTATGTAAGGCGGGTGTGAACCCTTCCTTACATACGATGTGAGTTGTTCCATCGAAGGTGACGACCTTTTGGAGATTTGGTACCACATGCATATATGTGTTAATAGGTGCATATCATGGCATGAGTCTCATTGATATATGTGATTGGTGATTGTGTATGAATAACTGTGAATTGATATTTGTTCATGACACATGTGATTGGTGATTATTGATGTGAGATATTGAGGTTTGATGTAAGTATTGATTTGAGAATATTATTATTGATCAAGTGCATGATGTTTAAATTGAGATATTCATGTTAACTGTTATTTGGATTATGATAATGTAATACTTACCCCAAGTGGATCTGTGATGGACCGCCTGCCTATCTGTATGGATGGGTAGATGTTGTGCAAGTTTAGATGCTCGGTGAGTTTTATGCTTGGTGGATATCGGGAGATATCGATGTTTAGTGTGTAGTCGGCTCTGATCTAAGCTTCGTTGTGTCAGTCTAGATTATCTTTATTTTGGACTTTTGTTATGTTGGAGATTACCCGTTTGTTTGGGATTTTTGAGATGCATCTATGTTGATGTAATTATTGTTTCATGACATGTATATTGGATTACTCTAGTTTATATTCCGTTGCGATTGTTGAGGTTTATATACATGTTTATTGTTTTTTTTGAATTTTGAATGTGGCGTAGCCTCTATTTCTTGAATAATTGTATTATTCGCATGTTTAATTGCTTTAATAGAAATAGGAGCGTTACACTATCCAGATGGCTCCTGATTTTTGTCGCAACCAAGGCTATAACAACATTATTTGTGAGAGATATTTCTTGAAAGCGGTTGAGTTGTTTGTTGTTGGTTGTGATCATACAGTGCACACATATACCACTGACATCCTTCATATTAGAGATGTTTTATATGGAAATGATAACACTAATTAAATGTTGCATGTTCTTAGAAAACAAAACATGTGTGCAAATTTTATGGCTAAGGAGGGATCATATTCAAGGTGCTCTGCTCACTAGGACTTTCCTGCATGACTCGGAGTCTTTTATCTTGAAGAATAAACTTGAAATTTAATTTATTATATACTTTTTCCCTTTTGTTTTGCCTCGTTATGCTGTAACATCACAAAAAAATATAGGTTATACTTAATTAAAATAACTTCTTACTAAAGTATTATAAGCATCCCTCACTTTAGCTTAATGGCCGCTAGCTTTACCTACAACCCCATCACCCAGGGTCGCTCCTTTGCGACTTCACTTTTGCTTGCTTGAGCTTAGATATTCACTATTAATTACTAATAAACAAAAGACAACCGATAGAAAGAGAAAATTGGATTAAACCTAAGTTAAAGCATATAAACCTAAGCTGACCGAAAGCAATGTTGATCTCTGCAATTTGCGGCGCTATCTATGAGTCCTCCCTCTCTCATGGTAACGGGAGAGAGCCTCAAAAGTTAGAGAAAAAGGGTGTAAAATTAATAATCGATGGTGTGCAAAATAGTAATAATTAAGTGAGATAGTAGGGTAATTTATGAAATTCTAGGATGTGCATGTGCACACCCTCATCTATAGTTAGCGTATAAAACCCAAAATAATTAAGTTTGTAATGGAAACCTCCTCTATTAGACGATCAAGAAAGCCAATCTTAGTCGAACTCATCATTTAATACGAAAGGTAAATAAGTTTGAAAGCCAATATTAGTCGAGCATATCGTTTAATGCAGAAACATGTTGATTTGTCTCAGATGACAATTCTAGAGTGGTGCAAGGATACTGAATGAGAGCTTTTAATGAAGGGGTTGCTTTGTTTATGGAGAATTTGTGGGTGCATCAATACTGCCTCTAACACCCCCCCTCCCCAATGCTTGAAGAACTTGCCGATGACATTCTCTTTTGGTTCACTGAAACCATAATGCTGCTTCCTTTTGCTCACATAGAAAGGATACTCAGAAACAAAATGTGTCCTCTCTCTATACATGCATCAAGATCTACTAATGATATGCTAAAGGGGTAATTAAGAAACTCATGGTTATGTATGAAGAATGCTTACAAGGTCATTTTATCTCTATTAAGATACTTAGGGAGGAACGCCTGTCTTGGGCAAACTGCTCAACCTCTAGTAATGAAACTACATGGCAAAGTAACATCGATTCAGAGATCGTACTTGGTCAACAACCCTTGATTTGACTGAATTTAAAGAATGCACAATACTTTAACAATAAAATATATATTTTTAGTATTTTATAAGATAATAAATTTATTATTTTAATTGTACTCGTTTATAGAGTGCCTTGTTTTAGTCTTGAATTTGAAACCCAGTGTTTACTTACAATTTACTATTGAAAAATGATATAATTTAGGTTGTTTTAACCTTTTCCTCTCTTTTGTTTTCTTTTTAATGGTACAAAGTAGAAACACTCTTCCTCATTTAATTCTCTATATAAAAGCCAACCTATTTGTTGGTCATGTTTTAAAATACCAACTCCTAATCTACCAAAAAAAAAATAAAAAAAATAAATAAATAAAATACCAACTCCTATGGCCTAGTCAGACCAATCCAAGGGGTTACTCTTCATTCTATTCTCTATAAAAACCAACCCATTAGGTCCTTCATTTCTCAAATCCCACAGTTCTTGTCTTCCTATATTGCGTGTGTCTGGGTGTGGATAAAAATGGCAGCCACTCATGGGAAAATAATCTTGTTCATGTTTCTTGCAGCCTTTATGTTGTTTAATACCCAAAATGCATTCGTGAGTTGTGCTTTAACATCAGAGTTACAAAACAAAATTGCTAAAATCAACGAAGAGGGTCCTTATTTGGGTTTAATCATACCAAATTCTTTTGAACTTAACCCTCTTCTTCAAAATCCAGGCTATACTCCTAGTGACAGCATCATAGATTTTGCAGGTAAGTGCATGTGTCTATCCGAGGACATATAACTATATGCTTCTTTTCTTTCTCTTCTGTAAATTGAACAAATGAAAGATCCTAGTTTTCTTTTACTAGAGCTGCGTCTTGTAAACAAGTAATTTCTAACTACTATAAATCATATATTGACTTCTAAATAACATCAACAGTAAATAAATAACTCAAATAGTTAATTATATCAATAACATGTTCGTGAAATTTTGTTAGGGAAAAAAAGTAATAGCACTTTCTAATTTGCCTATTTTTTGATGGCTAATAACGAAGGAAGGAGATTTCGTTTTGGATCCATTGGCGAGAAACCAGTTATACTGGTAATGACGGGATTGAGCGTGGTACGTACGTATTATTTTGTTGTTTTTGAGATTATTTAAACTAATTATTGGAATTACTTTATTAAATTGTGTCTAATATTTTTGTACTGATGCATGCATGAAATGTGTAGATAAACGCAGCTATAACAACACAGCTTCTATTAAGCTTTTTCAAAGTAGATGGAGTTGTTCATTACGGAATTGCTGGAAATGCAAACCCTTCATTGCATATTGGAGATGTTGCTATTCCACATTATTGGGCTCATTTAGCACTTTGGAGCTGGCAGGTAGTACAGTCCACAATAATACTCAATAAAAAATTAACATGAAATAATGAATATATACTACTGAAGAAATCATTTATAAGAAATAAATAAAAAAATTAGTATTTTCTATATCTCAAGCTAGCTTTGGCTTTTTTATTTGTCCATAAAAATCTCAACTATTATCAATGGACTAATTAATATTTTGGTGGTGTTCGGGGTTCGAACCTCTTAGACCTTATATATATATATATATATATATATATATATATATATATATATATATATATATATCATCTT
The DNA here is from genome assembly GCF_003473485.1 of Medicago truncatula. Lineage (NCBI taxonomy): Eukaryota > Viridiplantae > Streptophyta > Magnoliopsida > Fabales > Fabaceae > Medicago > Medicago truncatula. The sequence goes on from NC_053044.1 coordinate 54,545,490, forward strand.
TACTAACTGAGTTAAGCTCGCGGAGACTTAAAAATATATAACATATAATATAATATTTTATTTTTAGTCATAACATATACTATTATATTAGTGTGCTCGTATATTGGACCATTTTATCACTTTATAATGCAAAATAATACGTGGAGATAATAAAAATATTCTTCTGTCAAAAAAAAATAAAAAATATATTATATAAAATTAGCACTTTGGAGCTGGCAGGTAGTACACTGAAACAGTTAATTAAATATTACCAAAAAAATCATAATATCATATAAAATTAAATAATTGAACCCAAATTTCTTTTATGGTAAATAATTTTAAAATAACAACACAACATGTAAAATAAATAAATTAAAATAACGACTAAAAAGCATTGAATGTGAATGGTACTTATTTCTTTATCTTTATCTCAAGTCATCTTTTTCTTTCAAAAAAATCTCAAGTCATCTTTTGGCTTTGTTATTGTCGACGAGAACTCATTCTTTTTTTTTTTGAAGGAGGACGAGAACTCATGAATATATCAATACTCGAGACAAAAATAATTCATATACGGTCATTGTTGACTCTAAAATATTGCAGGGTCCTTTTCGAAGGGTTTTTGGTAAAAATAATTGATAAATTACTAGTTTTTAATCAATTGATAGTTGAAAGCTTGTTTTATTCAAAATTTTGAACGTGACTTTTTGTATATTTTGATTTCCGTTGCAATCATGTACATACCTTTGAGAGCCCGTGGTTGAACTTTTTTTTTTTATCAAAAATAAAAAATAAAAACACAATAAATTTTAAGGCTTTATGTCACCTTTAATCAAGTGGTTAATTTATTTTTGTTGAACAATCAAGTGGTTGAATTTAAATGGTTGATGAATTTGAGTTAATAAATCTTTTTGAAGAACTCTTGTTTGAGTTCTAACTTGAATAATCTTTGATCAAACTTATTTACTTCATGAGCATTTTTTGTGTTACTAACACTTTTTTTTCTCAAAGTCAGATGGTAAAGACAAAAATAAAACTTTTAAAACTTTTTGTGTTTATTACTCCCTCCGTCCCATAATAACTCAGCCATTTGCAAAAAAAAAAAAGTGTTATAAAATAATCGAGTCATTTCACTTTTCAATACAATATTAATTACTTTTTCCCTTTATAACTCTAATTAAGTACTACTTTCACTACTCCAAATTCAATATATTCTACTTTACATTTATGATAAAGAAGAATGCACCAATACTTGATAAAGACACTCAAAATTATTTTTCTCTCTCTTTTATTTATACACTTTTCTTAATTTGTGTGAAATCAGAAAATGGCTCAATTAAACTCGGACGGAGGGAGTATGAATTAAAAAGAAAATGAGAATCTAAAAAATATAAAAAGTATTTTGAATGAGAAGTTGTTTTTATAGCTTCTAAAAAAATCATTTTTCATAACTGATCATTTATTAAAAAATTATTTCATTATGGTAACAAACACAATTAAATAGCTTATATTTTTGTAAAATATTTAAAAATTGAATTCTTTTTTGTATAATCTGCTTGAATAAGAAATATTTTCTTTTAAATTAATTAACAACTACATTTTTTTCTTGGTCAAGTAGTGAAAACTTCATCTATTGTAATGGTCACTTTTACACAAAAATGTATTCTCAATAATTATGTTACGTCAATTTGATGTTGTTGACTTTGATCATTTGAGTGTGTTCATCTAAATATCTTATGTTCGATTCATTTTGTTTTCAATTTTGGTGGATTAACTTACCTTCTTAAAGAAAAAATTTATGTGCATGAGTCGTCTATCCAACAAAGTTTGCAACTGAGAAGTCACTCTCAAACTTTGTTTTATGAAGGGATGTCCTCTCAGACTTTTGTTTTTCTTTTCAACTTCTCGTCTATTTTTAACTTATAAAAAAAATAATAAATCAAACAAAATTACTAATCGCATAGTTGATTTTTTTTTTCTCACGATAACTTGTCATTTTCCATGCACTCCCTCCACTATCAATTATAAGCAAATTTCAATTTTTTAAATTCATTCAATTAAATTAATGATGTATGTGGTCTATAATATAGATCATATAAATTATTAATTGAATGCATTTAAAAAATCAAAATTTATTTATAATTGACCGCGGAGAGAGTATGTGCACATTGAAATGGGATAAAATTAACCTCAACTGAGTGGTCGTTTTACTCACGTCTCATTTGTTAAGGGCAAATACACTAAATATGAGCTGTTGACTTTTTTATTAGGCTAATTAATATAATATGAATCTGGCCCAACACTTAATTAATGACTTTAGAGCATCTTTATTATGCATAGCATTTTTGAAGGGAATAAACATGTAGATTTTAGTACTCCGTATTAGCTACTTCTATCAAAGATGAAATAAAAAAGATTTGTAACTTAGTAAACTTTTAAGAGTTGTGTTGGAGTAAATTAATGTTTTTTTCTTAAGGAAAATTAATGCTTATTAGATACTCCCTCCATCCCAAATTGTACGACGTTTTGGGCATTTCACACATATTAAGAAATGTAATTAATATTGTGTGGGAAAGAAATATTATGAGTTATTTTATAAAATTGTCCTTAATAAATGATATGGGAAAGATAAATGAAAGAATTGAAAAAAGAAAGAGTAATAAATAGTTAAGGATATAATAGGAAAAATAACATTAATGTTTCATTGGTATTGTAAAGCGACATATAATTTGGACTGGTGCTAGTCACACCCCAAAAAAAACAAGTTACACCCCAGAATGACTAATATACCCTTTAACTAAAATAAAAATTTCAAATTAACTAAATTTACATTAACGTAAATTGAACATAAGTAAACTTAATTTACATTAACCTAAATTGAACATAAGTAAACTTAATTTACATTAACCTAGATTGAACGTAAGTAAACTGAATTTACAAACTTAATTTACAGTAACCTAGATTGAATGTAAGTAAACTGAATTTACATTAACCTAGATTGAACATAAGTAAACTTAATTTACATTAACCTAGATTGAACGTAAGTAAACTTAATTTACATTAACCTAAATTGAACATAAGTAAACTTAATTTACATTAACCTAGATTGAATGTAAGTAAACTGAATTTACACTAACTTAAATTGAACATACGTAAACTTGAATTTACATTAACCTACATACGTAAACTACACTAACCCCTTTTATATACATACACGTAAACTTAATTTACACTAACCTCTCACTTAAAATCAAATTGACAGGCATATCTCATACCAAAACAAACAATAAACAAATAGAAACTCATCGAAAATGAAATTCATGAAATTCACTGACCTTTATGAATATAGTACAGATCAATAACAAAGATGTTGATTTAGATATTGGTTGCACATCTATGGTGATTTGTGGATGAAAGGGGGTAAGGGTTCATAATGATCATAAAAGATGGGTTTTTAAAAATTTACATGAAGAGGGCAATTTTGGTATTATTGTAAAATTTTAAATAAATTTGGGTGTAACTTGTTTTTTTTGGATGTGACTAGCACCAGTCTATAATTTGGGACAAATATTTTTTCTAAAGTGACATATAATTTGGGACGGAGGGAGTATTGCACTTGTTAAAGTAATTAAAAATAACATTTTTTTAGTTAAATAACAACAATTATTTAAAGTTGCATATTTAATATTAAATGCACACGTTTTTTAATATTAACATGTTTTTTAAAACTTCTTAATATGTGTAAATTTGTATATGATAGAAAAATCTAAAGATAATCTCTAAAAAAAAAACCTAGAGATAAATAAGTGAGATGGAAGTCATATGAAGTCCATTTAAACTATCTATTTTTTTTAAGAGGCACTTAAACTATCTCTTAATAACAACATCATTGGAGATGTTCTTAAACCAAACTTAACATTTTTAATTTAGTAGCATAATTAATTAGTTAATTGGTTTTGCGTATAAATAATTACTATTATTTTTGTGAAAAGCATAATTAATGAACAATGCATGTCTTTGGTTTCAATTCTAGAGAGTCAAAAGTTATTTTAGAGGTTGTAGAATTGATTTTGTTTTTATAATTGATTCTAGTTTAAGCTACAATTTGCAGCTTTTGACTTCTACAATTGATTTTAGCCTTACATTTATTGCGAAATCCGCTTTTACATAAATACTCCAAACATAAATCATTTTAAAATCAACTCAATTTTAACGATAATCAATTTTATAGAAACAAATTTCTCAAAATCAATTCTTGTACAGACGCTCGACTTGATAGATTAACGAATTGCATATTTGGCGAAGTTTGTAATAATCTGATGGAGATTAACGATTGTATGTGCAGAGGTATGGGCAAGATGCTGATGATACGTTACCACTAGAAATCAATGGTGACTACACAAGGGACGTAGGTTTCTTGAAATTTTCAGATTTTACCTCAAACATAAGTGCTGCTGACAGTGTTACAGTTGACAATCATCTCAACAATCTTTGGTACCAACCAGAAGAGATTTTTCCAGTTGATGGCATTCCTGAACAAAGGCAACATGCTCTTTGGGTCCCTGTTGATTCCAAGTACTACCGTATTGCCAAAAAACTAGAGGTATGTAATTAAGGTCTGGATTCAAACTACTATGTAGTATGTACCATAAATATATATGAGTAGGGTTTCAACTTATGTTTTCTTTTATAAAAAAATATATATTATTGGTATGAGTACAAGAGCTTGTCAAATGCATTACAATATGTGTTAATCAAATACATTGTAAGACATTTGTGTAGGTTACTTTATCAATATGAGAAAATCAGATTTTTATTTCAATTTTCAACCTTCCTACAATTGAAGTTCTGTTGGCCTTGATTATATTGCGGGTTCGAATCAACACATCGGCATATCGAATCTTCATATGCAATCTTTTTCTATCTTAATAAGATGTACTTGTGAAACATATATGGCGCCGTCACTTCATGAATTTAAAAACAAATAATTTACTATAATAATAATAAATATATTTTTACAAATATATATATATATATATATATATATATATATATATATTTTTTTTTTGAGAGGATCAATAATGTAAACTATATTTTTACATTTATATATTACTACATGATACAAATTATGTGGTTATGTTTATTGGGATATATATTTTTCAGCAAATGAAGCTGGAGGCGTGTATAGACTCAGACACATGCTTGACAACGACACCAAAGGTTGTGCTTGTGGAGAGAGGAACAAGTGCAGGGTTCTATCTAGACAATGCAGCATACAGAACCTTCATCTTCAATAAGTTTAACGTGAGTCCAGTGGACATGGAAAGTGCATCAGTGGCTCTTATATGCTTGCAACAAAGGATTCCTTTCATTGCTATTAGGGCTCTCTCTGACTTGGCTGGTGGCGGCACCGCGGAGTCGAACGAGGCTGATACCTTCTCACCACTGGCTGCAACCAACTCTGTTGCTGTGGTCATTGAGTTTGTGAAGCTCTTGTCAAACCACACCAAGTAGTGATCCATTTTGTGATGTTTTTAATAATCCGTAATTAGTTCAATGGCATGCACATGTAAACAACAACTTTGTTCTTGGTTTGGTTGTCTGGAAAATAATAAAGCATAACATTTCTTTCACGTAAATTTGAAAGAATAAGGTTTTTAAAGATGGGGAATTATTTGGTGCTCATAAGGTAGATTAACCAAAAATTTACTTAAAAAGGTTAAAATATAATTAAATATGTAAAAAAAAAAAGACAACCTTAAATAATTAGGTATTTGGTATTATGCCTGATAAAATTTTCAACTATATGAATTAATTTTTCACATCTATTCAATATTTTATTTTCTATCTATCTTTCTCTTCTTATCACATCATCAATTTATCACATCTATTACATCATTCTTTCATATCTCTTTCTGGCTCATAATGTATACACCTAAAAGGATGTACATAACATTTTCCTAAAACTTTATAGATATGGAAGTCGTTATCTTTTAACAAACACCAGGTAGTGCTGACATGCATGCATGGTATGCAACTTTTAACAATCCAATACCCGCAAGTCTCTCACATGCCTCATTAGCTGCCAAACAATCTTAATCACACAGTTAACGAACACTTGATCGAGAATCATTCATTACCTATGATAAAAGGTACGTAGTAATGTTCTAAAACCACCCTTGCTGTTGTTGTTGTTGACAATGACATTGGTGTTATGCTTCTGGCTTAGAAGAGTGTTTTTTTCACTGTGACAACTATGGTACCCATGGAAGAATGGTGGGTAATTTACTCCAACCAATACACATTAGCCACATAAGCACATTTTTAAGTGGTATCCATGAACTATCTTGACCCCACCAACAAATTGCTCATTTTCATTGGTTGGTGGGTAAATTATCCACCATTCTTCAAAGGTAATCTAAAAAAAACCTTTTTTCACTTGCAGAAAATCAAACATGAAAATAACTACATTAGAACGTTGTGGGATCCCAATTTATTCGGGTTTTCAAATTATTGAATTCAACTTGCATCTATTGGAGTTTACTTTTCTTTTGATGGTACTTCTTCTATGGAGTTTATGGTTTTTATTTGACACATTAGATCTACGTACGTTTGACCCACGAGGAATTGAAATTATAGAAAAATGTTTTGATTTTGTTGAGAAAATAAATTATAGAAAAATATATATTGGGGTGCATCATATTTGATGGACCGCCTGCACATCTTTATCATGGTTATCATTTTCTTTTTATGAAGGAATCTGCCTTATGGTTATCATTTGAATATTAAGTTTATCATTCATGCTAACAATTTTAAAATGACACGTTTGAGTAAAACTTAACGTTTTTTTAATTAAAACTAATTGAAAAGACTAAAATGTGTAACATAGAGAAGTTAAAGGACCAAAATAAATCGAATTTTAATTAAATGATCAAAACGATACTACCTAAATAGTTAAGGGATCAAAAATGCAATTTAGTCATAAGACTAATAACCTGAAGACAAAAAATCCCTTCTCATTGTCAATACTTTAATTCGCAGCATACTTCTGCATTTTAAAGAATTATTTGTTGACAAGTTTGATCTATAAACGTGCACTTGGACACTTGTGATCCAGGGGCTGACGAGCCGTATGCAAAAGAATTGCTCTTCACCCAGCATTTTTCACTCGCGCCTGCAGTCATCCCAAAAATGTCCATGCGTTAGTTAACTAATGCAAGTGTAAAATTATGCGTTACTTAACTAACGTAACGTAACTTAAGTCACGCACGTGTAAAAACCGCTTTTTTACACTTGCGTGACTTAAGTCACGCTGAAATTAACACGTGCGTGAGTTAACTCACGCAAGTTTTGTTTTTGCATATAGACTCTCTATTTAAGAGTTTGGTCATATTTAGATTTTAGATACAAATCCTCTTTATGTTAATAATTCTTGCACTAAGCTAATTCAAACTTTGCTTTAACTTCAATTGAATCCACTAAAAAATGGTGAGATTAATCCCTTAAATCAAATCGTGCGAGGTTAAAATAAAAACACTAGCATTTGATTATAATTTTTTTTAGTAAAGCATTTGATTATAATGAACAGTTCCTATACACTTGTGTCCAAAGATTTGGTCAACGCATCCGCTTAGGATGCATCTAGTAAAGTACCTCCATTCCTTGGTTGTTATTTTTTCCTTTCGCGGTTCATTTTTGCAATAAATATTCTTTCCCCGCTTTTTTTACCTTGCAAGATACGATAATAATTTTTTTTATTAGAAAATACTAACAAGCGTAATCGAAAAGCAAAAATAATGTAACCGAAAAAATAAAAGCGGAAAATGAAGATTTTTCGCCTTCAGATATACAAAGAATTTAATATTCATATAAGTTTCGTTTAATGGTCTTTGTTATTTATTTATTTTAGAAAATATTCGTTAAAGTAGATAATTGAGTTTAAATGTTAATAAGTTTCAACAAATGACGAATTGTTTGAATAATCTAAATTCGTTAAACTAAACAATTCTTAGACTATACTTACACAAAACTTGAGACTATCAGGACCCTTTATATGAAAATAAAGGTTTAGTAAAAAAAGATTCGTTCAAATTCATAGATAAATAAGATTAATCAATCAATTGGATTCAAGTGGTTAACAGTTTCTCCTTCAACAAAAAAAAAAAAAAAGTAGTTATTAGTTCCATCAAATAATAAATTGTCTAAAGATTGATTATTTGATGGAACAATTCTTAATCAAATTTTATTTATTGGTGAAACTTTTAATTAAAATGGTCTCTTTCCCCTGTAAAATCAGAGAATTTAAAAAAATTGTTTTGAATGACAAATGTTGATAAGCAACCGTTAGATATATTATGACAAATAATGTACAACGTTGATAACCGAATTGTTTCTCAAATGAACAATTGAAATCGATTTGTCAACCAATAAATAGAAAATCAAACATCACACACACTAAAAAAGGCAAAATCACAAAAGAATAGAATACACTTCAAAGTGACCGAATACCATGTTAATGAAATGTGATATATTTATTGTTGTTAAGAATCCAAAAAAAGGATACCTTCCATAAAAACTCTTGACCTGTGATAAAACAACAGTACAGAAGTCTTTCTTTGGGTGTGAATGACAACCTTATCCAATTGGATACTCCTTGAGAAGCAAAACGTGGCAGCTGTATTTTATCCAAAAATCCATATCACTAAAGTTCTACTGTATGTATGATAGCAACCAATCATTATAATTATAATTATTGATAAAAAGAGTATCATGCAAAACATAAGGTAATTTCTCTTTATTGTATGAATTCAATTTCAACTTAAAGGAATGTTAAAAAACTGAAATATTATTCTGCTGAGTCAGATTATGTTTATCCAACCGTGTTTTTCAATATCCACATTTACTCGGTTCGGAAACGAGTTGAGACATTTGTGTTGTGTTAGGTAACACGAGCTAGTACAGGTCAGCACCAACCGACTTTTTGCTTTGAACAACGATTTATTATATCTATTTCCTATTTTAACCTTACCTTTTATAATCTCTCTTCTTCTTTCTTCATTTCATTTCATTTCAATTCAATTCAATTCTATCTTTGTGTCTACCAAACCCTCCTTTTCATTTTCTATTCCGTTCATCGCCGCCGTAACGTATCAATCATCCGCCAACATGGAGTGGGTCGTTGGCGGAAAGTTTAAGATTGGTCGCAAAATCGGTAGCGGTTCATTTGGTGAAATTTATATAGGTAATTTATTCATTTCTATTCTTCTATTCAATATTCATATTCATATTCATATGCTGATTATTTTCTTTCTTTTTGCAGCCTCAGATATGGATACCTCTGAGGTCGTTGCCGTCAAAATGGTTTGTTTCTTTTTCTTTCATTTCTCATCTCTCTTTATCATATCATCATCATCACAAATTTTGCTTAAATTTCATTATTTATGTATAATTCCGGTAATCCAAGGAATACATGAATTTATCTTAATGAGATCGACATTTTGTAGTTGGATTTGATCAATGTATCCGCTTTGATTGGTTTGGGTAGCTCAACTGATTAGGGTTAAAAGGGGTTAGAGGATCCAAGGTTGCCTGTTTAGGAAATGAACGTGGCTTGATAACATGAGAATTAGGGATGGGTTTTTGGATATGCATGCATAACTACAAGTATAAACTTTGGTTAATTTTTAATTAAAAGAAATATACTTGCTTGAATGCTAGGTGTAAGCTATGGCCTTTATTTTTGACACACCTTCATATTCAATTTGCTCAATAACTATTTTGTACAAGTCCTAATGCTGATTCATAGTTGCTCCATTTTATTATTTTGTAGGAGAAGAAGAGAACAAGGCATCCACAACTATTGTATGAGGCCAAATTATACAGTCTTCTCCAAGGAGAAAGTAAGTTATAAAAGAAGCATTTGGGTATTTTGGATCTCATATGAAAAAGGCTATGTTACTTGTTTTTTTCTGATTCGTCTTACACTTTGGATTTTAGGTGGTATTCCAAGTATGAGATGGTGCGGTACTGATGGAGATCATAATATTCTGGTTATGGATCTTCTGGGACGTAGCCTGGAGGACCTTTTTGTCTTCTGCGGGAGCAAGTTTACTTTAAAAACAGTTTTGATGTTAGCAGACCAGATGGTAACCACTGATTCATATATGGATTGTTTGCTTTATTTTTCAAGTGGCATAATTAGTTCTTGATGATTTTAAATATGGCTTTTGGAAATAACTATCATGTTTGTTGCCAATCAATATAGTAGCAGTTTTATATCTAAAAATTACCTCTTGTAGGCAATTCCTATCCACGGGGGCTTTCAACGAAAGCACATTAATGTCAGTTTATTTCTGTTTTATTTTACTTGACCACAGCTTTCGAGAATAGAGTACATGCATTCCAAGGGTTTTTTACATAGAGATATCAAACCAGATAACTTCCTAATGGGTATTAGGAGAAAATCAAGTCAGGTAAAATCATCTATATTCATTATCTTCATTGGCTAACTTATTTTGATACTTTTTCTGTCCCATAATTCCTTTTATGTTTCATATTCTTACATTTTGTCTCTGCTATTTGTTACATTTATAGGTTTATATTATTGATTTCGGACTAGGAAAAAGATATCGGGACCCCAAAACAAGCAAGCATATTCCTTATAGGTATATTTTGTTCTGTTTAATTTTAATTATATTTCTAATCTTTTATTATGGATCATGTTTTTCATGTTATAAGGTTTTCTTGTGTCCTAAAAATACTTGATTTGTTTACTTTTCTATTTACAAAAGTTCTAGAGGTTTGACCACATGAAACCAGATTGTTTTAATGTCACACATGAAGTAAAAAAAAAACCAAAAACAAGAAGATAATACCAAACAGAAGATAAATTGAAAGTTGATATTAATTATTCTTTATCGGATAACAGTTAATGAAGGTATTCAATCAAGTTTTCTATATTTCAAATCTTATAATTACCGAAAACTTCTGTAACTGGCGATCATTGCCTATTTTCCTATGACATCCTTGATATGTACTGCTGTGCACTCGGTTATAAGCAAAAAAAGTGTCTAAATTTGATGGACTCAAATATAAGCAAAACTTAGCTATTCTATGCACTTTTAATGTTACTATTACAAAAATACCCTTTCGTTAATACTTTAATGTTGTGAGGAGATGACCATAATACATGTGGAAGTAGGTATTTTTACTTATAATGGAGTTTAGAGGGGGTATTTTGTGAAATGGTCTCTCCTTATGTAGAGTGGAAGTAGGTATTTTTGCTTATAATGGAGTTTATTGGGGGTATTTTGTGAAATGGTCTCTCCTTATTTTTTTTGTAAATTAAATGTACATTGCTGTTTATCAATAGAGAGTCTTCCAACTTGTAATCAATAGAGAGTCTTCCAACTTGTAATCTGTGTAATCTCAAATAATTCCTTTTCCGAACACTTCTGATTGTTTCATTCTCACTGCTACTTGTGCTTTGCTTGTTTAACTAGTCAAGTTTATGTTGCCTAATGTTTTGAACTTGATAAACTTATGCAGAGAGAATAAAAGTTTAACAGGGACGGCACGATATGCAAGTTGCAATACTCACTTAGGAATCGGTACGTAGAAATAACTTCTCCTTCTTTACAGCTAACCTTGTAACCCACAAATTTCACTCTATTTTGGTTTAATTTATTCAGAGCAAGGTCGTCGTGATGATTTGGAGTCTATTGGCTATGTCCTTATGTACTTCTTAAGAGGAAGGTATGTTTCTTCCTATTCGTTGTAATTTTCTTAACATCTTGAATTTTAAAAAATGGTGCATATGAGTATCAATTGCACATTCTTTTTAGGCAAATTTAGGGCTTGACTGTATGGTTTTTTGCATTTTAGCCTTCCTTGGCAGGGTCTGAAAGCTGTCACCAAAGAGGAAAAATATGAAAAGATTCGCGAGAAGAAGTTATCAACTTCCATAGAGGTATACATTTTCAATTCCATAAAATGATTAACCCCTGACCCCCAATCTAGATTTTAATTTCCTTTACTTCTCGCCCTCATACTTTGACCTACAGTAAAAATTGGATTAGGTTTTGATTAAGGTAGAGTTCCCCTAGTAGTCCTTTACTTATTTTTGTGTTAAGAGTGGGAACAAGGAAGAGTGTTGGCTGATGCTAAGGTAGGAAATGGTAATGAATTATGCAAAAACAAGAAGAGGCAACTCTAATATCAAACATAGTTTGAATACCTGAACTATTGACGAAACAATATTAAGAGCTTTTAAGGATTGCTATTACTGAATTTATCAAATTTTAGTTTGCCCCTCCTCTTGAGAGGTTTTATCATTGAAGTGTTTTTTGTTACAGAAGTTTAATGAACCCATATTCCTTGTTCTCAGAAGCTTTGCGAATCATATCCCGTGGAGTTTGCGTCTTACTTTCATTATTGTCGCTCCTTGACATTTGATCAAGATCCAGATTATGGATTCTTAAAGCGTCTGTTTCGTGAGTTGTTCACTCGTGAAGGTATTGACTGCTTTTTTTTTTTTTATCTTATACTCGTTTTTAAGTAATTACTGTCAATTGGACATATAGGATATATATCACATTGTTTGATGATATGATAATTTGCTTATTAGTTGGTTGTTTTAGCCTGTTAAATGTAGGAGATATTATAAATGACTTCCACTAAGTATTTAACCTTTCTGCTTTCTCCTTTAGTTATGCAAATTTTGTGCCAGAGTATCTCTACTTAAGCACATATTGCATACAGTACAAAGGTATACGTTTGAGATGAGACCTACCTGTGGTCTTGAGAACAAAGACAACTATCTAACATTTTATGATTTTTTTTGAACAACTATATCCATAAATTCATGTTTTGGAAATTTTATGAATTATTTCATTTATTCTTCATTTGTCTTTGCTTGGAAATAAATGATTTAGCTGTATCATGTACTAGTAACCAATCTTAGGGTTTCAAAGTTGTTTCTGGTAGCCTCTTGTGTTGTATTTATCTTCTCTCCTGATGTAATAAGAAGTTTACTTGGCTGAATTTAATGAGCAGGATATGACTATGACAATTTATTCGACTGGACCATCCTAAAATATCAGCAGACGCAACAGACAAGGAGACAAAAGCAATCATCGGTTAGTATTTTATTTTGAACCTCTAAACATTTTTTTTTATTGTCTAGCTTGCATTTACTAGAATGCATATGGATTGTCTGATAGCCCGATTATTAAACTTTCCTGATTTTATTCTCTTCCTCACTTGAATCAATGACTATTTGCAGCCTTCGGATGCCGTACCTAGTGCTGTGCCTAGCAGTCTACAACCAGTGGTTATGGAAAAACATACAGGTAACTTCAGTCTTCTTATGTTCATACAATGTGGTTACTACTATTCATGAAACTTCTGAAAACTTAATATAAGCTTCTGTTGCACTAGAATTAAGATAGTTGCCAAGATTGACAGATATTTACCAACAAATTCGTTGTAATTATTATTATTTTTAACTTGGAAGTTGGAAGTTGGAAGTTTTGCTTTGCTGTACCGGTGTTCAACTAAGATAGACTTAAGTTTGCATTATAGTTGATTAATGCTGTCTACAGATCCCGATGATGCATATGTCTTAATTTCCTTTTCAGGAATCAATAATTCACCTCAAGTTACCGTAACAAAACTGCTAACCAATCTTGATCGTCCAAATGTGCGTGTGCAGCCTAAGCCATCCAATCTTAAGAATCTAAATGCCAAGAATCATACCGGAAAACATGTAAGTCACAGTGATTGCTTCCAACTGCCATTGGATTTCTTAATTTTACCTCTATGTCCTCTATTAATTGCTAAGACATGATGGCCTCACTTCTGTCGTCATGTTTGGGCTGTTAGTTCCATCATAGATATTTTGTTTTGATTTTTTTTTTTACTTGGCTGAAGAAATTCAACTGATTGAGATAAATTTGTGCAGAATGTGAACAACGATCCATCCACTTCATCCGCTTTGCCCAAATCGACTGCAGAAAATGTCTCCAAGCCTGAAAGGCCCACAGGAAGTTCAAACCTAGGTCGTGTATTTGGGAATAACTCCCATATTTCAAGCAGCTGGATTCCTTCTTTACGGCGAATATCTTCTACCAAATAGTAGGTAAGAAAATCGTTTATCCAGAGTGTGAAATTGGACTCGGCTATATTATTAGCAGGTTTTCCCTGTCATTGTATTTTGACTGTCAAAATTCTATACCATAGTTGTAAAATATTTGGCTGAGCCACCGCCTTTGTTTGTTTCTCGTATAGTATTTTGGAGGAGTCGGTTGGAGCTTCTTTTTTATGTTCACTGTTGCAAATATCATGCCGCTCACCTCACCAGAGGAATTGTAGATTATATTGACAACCAAGATTCCTGACATGATTAACTTCCTTCACATGACACCTTCCTATCAAATGTAATGGCTTGTCCCACTTTAAGAGTTGGAGAGAGAGAAACTTCAAAGGTTTTAACAATTTTGAAGGAGGTATGCCGGTGGATAAGAGACTCAGGGTCGTCTGTTGTAGACCTTAAAATGTGAGACAAAGTCTGGCTGGTTTATATTTTCTCTATAAATTGCGATGAGTCAAACATGCATGAATGAGGGGAAGCCATAATTCTTCTTTTTGTATTAGACATTATTTAACTTCCTTTTGATTTTCTTTCAAGCATTTAGCACACAAATTTGTTTGTCTTTTCACGTGTACAGTTAGGTTTGCTAGCATTCAATTTGATTGTAACCGTTCCCCAACTAATTTATTCACAAACCAATCTGATTCATATTTGAAACGAACATTTTGTTGAATTTGGTGTTGGAAAGCTACTTAGACTTGATGTTATTCTAATTTCTATCAACATTCTCGTGGTAGTTAGAATGGAAGAAATTCATAGCAAGAAAATATTGAATAATCCAGAATAGTAGATGCTGATTGGGGTAGGTTTTTTTTTTTTTTTTTTTTTTTTTTTTTTTTTTCTCTTCATAAAATTATAAGAACTCAGATTTTCAGTCGAGAAATGAAGGAGTAGGCTTAGAGCTTATGCTTTGAACTGGTGGCTACATATTAGGTAATGGTTGGTAATGGCCACTTTATCGTTTTAATTTACTTGCATAATTTAGGTCGAAAACATGGTCCTCTATCTAATGGACCAATTTCCACCTTCAAAAACCAGTATCATTTTCTATATTTTAAAAATCTTCCAGCTCTATTTTTTAGGGATCTTCCACCTCTCTAATTTGTTTTCAAGGGTCCTTATTCCACTTGACAATAGTGTCACCAAAGAATCATTTCTTGCATCAGCCCTACTTTTCCATAATTGTTTATGAACTCAAGCAAGAATCATGTCATAATGCAATTTAAAACCTCCTTTCCTAAAGGATCACCAACCGACTGTGAACTCTTAAAATGACAAATTGCGGTAATCTAACAATTATTCATTCATACACTGTCAAATAAACCAAAATCATGTATGCATTATTCTTTCCCACTCTAACAAACAAATAGCAAAATTAAATATTTCAAAAAGAAGAGTAACAAAATTAAAGAAAATGAAGTAAAGAAGGAAAGAATCATTTTGTCATTGATCTGAAGAATCGAGAAGTTGGCTCCATGGAAGACGGTTGAGCAGTGCTTCAAGTATGTTGATGGAATGGTACCTGCAAACACTCCAACATCCATGTAAGTAAGTGAAGCGGAAGTAAGAGATACGTGGAATAGAAAGTGTACCTTTCTCTCCATCTCATGTGGTTCTTATAGTTGGACTGAAGAGATTTCCAAGAATTGGGCGCTTAATGACCGAATTCGTAACAGTTTTTACGTCTCCTTAACATTCGCCCTTGTCCCCGCCTTTGTTTCGGCCGTTGTCCTTGCTAGCCGTTATTGACTTGTTGAAGAAGCTTTGACCCTTGGTTAGGTTGTTTGCGTTATGTCAAGTTTCTTATGGATTGAGCCTAGGCCCTGTCCAGAACAGTCATTTTCTTTAGTCGACAAAAAAGGAGAGTCATGTGGGGCAGAATGACATTGTCAATGGCGAGGTAAAATGTTGAGTTGTTTTTTCTTAAAGCAAGGTAAAATGCTGAGTTAGCAAGCACAAATGTACATATGTTAAACTTATATAGAAGTTTATAAATATTTCTGTAAAACAATAAACTAAAGAAATAGAGCGTGTGCATAAATGGGTCCCCAAATTCTACTTTAAAAAATGATAATGGTGACAAAGAATAATCCTATAATGATGAACTCCGCTGCCATAAAAACAGGTCTTTAAACTCTTTATGCATAAAGCACTGAGAGGTGGAAATGAAAAGATACAACTAAAGTGGAGTCAAATATAAATGGCCTTTCAATTGGGTCCTTTTGTTCATCACTAAGATTCTTTTATCTTGTTTCTAATCATCCTAAATAAAAAACACTATTTTTTTTTTTGTTCAGGTAAAATAATAGTGAATTTGATTTCGGAGGTTTGTCAGAGCCAGACAGGCCTCATATCTCATAGAGCGTTTACAAAAGTACTTTGAGATTGTCCACCGAGATCATAACATTGACAGGTGGAGTTGAATCCACATCTCTGTTGGGTATGAGTCAACTCATTACCAGCTGGATCAACCTACATCGGCAAATATAAAGCACTTCGATACAAACGGCACATTTTCTGTTTAAATATCTAACTATTGCTCATAAGTTCTCTCATCATATTGCTCTCTTGAGTGATTGAAGCTTCAGGGTATTCATCTTTACAAGTGAGTGTTAAAATTGGTAAAATAGAGAAAGTTGTTTTCCATTTCAACATGACTACTTAATATGACAAAAATGAAACCAAACTACTTTTAATTCTTATGTTCAAGTTTCATTCTCATGAAAATATTTAACTCATATTCTGTGATTAATTTCAATGACAGTGAACTCAGTCTCTAAATGCTCAGTTCATCAACTGGAGAACATAGATGAGAATGTTCCTGTAGATAGGCCTGCATCATCTTGCGCCGCACCTGATACCCCAACTGAATCTATGGAGTTCCTTGCTAGATCATGGAGTCTTTCTGCTACGGAACTCTCCAAAGCACTGCACAGCACCAATTCTACAACCTCCACCGGCATTGATGTTCAACTTTTATGCCCTTCTGACCAGTTTTATACCAAGGGTTTTACTGCCTCAAAAGAAGATCCTGTAAGAAAATTTTCTTTGAAATTTTGTTTAAGAATTTAGCTACATCCTTTTCACAATGCAATGCAACACAGCATGTAAATTGGAAACCATGCAAACAAACACTGTAGATAGAAGTCCTAGGATTCTTCAATATTAAGAGGCACCTAATTTTGTCTTGTGTTCCTGTTGCTTTTATGTATTGGTTCTGAACTTCTGATACAAGTTATGTTTAGCAGCTATCTAACGGACATTGTTGTCAGATTTTGCCAAGAGAAAGTAGCGAAACAAAGGTACCTACTTTACTTACTATTCATGTTAAACTTGTACGGTTCATGAATATAATCATAAAGCACAAGAAATAATTTCGCACAGCAATTAAATCTTTAGTATATATAAATGAAATAACATAGTAATCGTTCATATGCAGGAATTATTTTTACTTCACCAAGCACTTTCTCCAGAATTCCTTTCCAATCAAAACTTGCTGAGAAATGGGGTATCTTCCATTCAACTTGTGATTATATTCATCAATTATAATCAGATAACTGCTCAATCTGTAACTATTTTCATTAATATTTTGTGCAAATTTTCGCTCATCAGCTTTACAGGAGCTTGATAAGAGGGAGGACTACGGGGAGGTGGTTGAAAGATCAGAAGGAGAGGAAAAAACAGGAAATCAGGACTCATAACGCTCAGTTGCACGCCGCAGTATCTGTAGTTGGTGTTGCTGCCGCTGTTGCAGCAGTCACAGCTTCAATAGCATCATCCGAAAAGCCTAATCCCAACCAAAAGAACCCTACCATGGCTTCTGCTGCAATTGCATCTGCAGCAGCTCTAGTAGCCTCTCACTGCATTGAGATTGCAGAAGATATGGGAGCTGAACAGGACCAAATCATAACTGCAGTTGACTCTGCTATTAATGCAAAAACCAATGGAGATATTATGACTCTAACAGCCGGAGCAGCCACAGGTATCGGAATCTAAAGTCGATTTATTCATCTCAGACAAAATTGAACCTTGTTTACTAACAGTTTAATTTATTTTTGAATTTCGATAGGTTTAACTATGTTTTTGGTCTCTGCAAATATATCAATTTTTGCTTTTAATTCTTGTATTTTTTTGTTTTTAGTCCCTGCAAGTATACCAATTTTTGCTTTTGGTCCTTGTTGTTTTGTTTTAGTCTTTGCAAAATTTATTGATATTTAAACTGGTCCCTGTAATTTGTAGTGTATTTGATTTTAATCTCAAAATAAGAACTAAAATGAATATTACAGAAACCAATGTAAAAGTCAAACACCAGACCAGTTTTAATGGCTATATAAATTTAGTTAAGCTCAAAGGAGAATAAAAAGAAAGAACAATTAAGTATGAGTAATGTAATGGTATGAAAGTTCGAGCTAAAACCTACAATCTGAGTTCATTTCTATTAATTCTGTCAAACAAATTCTACCACAAAATAAGAGAAAATATAATGAACTAAATGGCAGCATTGCGAGGAGCTGCTACTTTGAAGGCACGTCTGGAGAAAGGGCTTGGAGCTACTACGATTCCAACTGTTGACGAGAAGATTGGTGTAGCCAAAGAAGCAAACATCTTGACAGCACTGGACTGTGTCTTTAGAGGAGGAGTACTTCTCAAACGTACAAGAAAAGGTATGTCTAGCGTCTACTTCCATGTTTGTAACATGGCTTCATTGAAATGGAAGAATAAAAGAAGATGAATACCAAATGTGTAAAGCAGTTTACGCTTCTAATGTAAGTAACCATACTATTTTAAATGTCCATAACAGGAGTTCTTCACTGGAAGCAAGTCTCTTTCAATATTAATTCAAATTTGCAGGTAATTAATTGAAGACACTCCTACATTCATTAACAAATCACACACATGAGTTATATGTATATCTCGATTATATAATTATTTGAAATATCTATTCAACACAATGACTACAGGTAGTAGCCAAAATGAAAAGCAAGCATATTGCAGGAACATTCACAAAAAAGAAGATATGTAAGCCAAATTTCAGTATGCAAAATTTACTTATTTTATTTTGTTACTGTAAGCAATGTTAAGGTATGGCCTATAAAATGGCAGATATAGTCACCGGAGTGTGCAGTGATATCCCAGCTTGGCCCGGAAGGGAAAAGGAAGACAACGGAAAAAAGAGAGCATATTTTGGAATAAGAACAGCGGATAGATCAATAGAATTTGAATGCGGAAGTAATGAAGACAAACAGTTCTGGTTAGAGGGAATCCATTACATGTTGAACTGCGGCGCCAAAGTAACATCCTAAAAAATAATAAGGATAAAATTGTGATTGCTGTAAATATATGTTTATTTTTCTTCCCTTCCCCCCTCATATATAGTGATTGGAGGGACTTTTTATAGTTATAAGATTTTTCTGAAAAAATTGTTGGCCTAGTAGCCTACTATAAGTTTAGTGAAGAAGTGTAGGATCTAGCTACAACCATGCTATTGTCACTCTAGTTCCTTCAGAAAATCAACATTATCAACAAATACCTGCAAGAAGTAATAAATAAGTCAATCAGTGAAATAAACAATGAGTGACATAGAGAGGTTAACACAGTAGGAAGGTTTCAAAGAACATATTACATCAAATATAAGGAAAAGATTGAAAAATTCCATACCAATTTCCAACCATCAGGGTCCAAGCAAACAACGATCTTGGTGTTGATACCAGGTAAGGGTCCAGGTTCGCGGATAATCTTCCCTCCACATGATTTGATTGCTTCTGCAGTCTTATAGACATCGTCCGTGCCTATAGCAATCTATTTAAACACAAAATAGCCACATTCTTATAACGACATGCATTATACATTCATGGAGGACCATATAATAAATATAAAAACCCTCTTCTGAAAATAGAAAAAGAATAGAATCTACCTGTGCATAGCCATTTCCTTTGTCATAATTAGTGACGCCGTAGTTATACGTCAGTTGTAAAACAGGACCATTAGCTTCAGGACCATATCCCAACTTGGCTACTGTGTACTGAAAAGCAATCATAATCAACGACAAAAGAACAATCATAATCTTTATTATGCATATATTACAAACATCAATCAAAACAGTAATGCCAGGGACACGGATAGCCATGCATCTGATTAATAACCACAAGTAGTTGTTACCTTTTCCTCAGGGTTGTCTATCTTGTGGAGAAGTTTCATGCCAACAGCCTTTGAAATTAACAAAGACAAGAAAAAAATTTAGCCTCTCGAGTGTGTTTACATATAAGCAAGCAGAAAGGAACCATCATAATAATTACATTAACTAAATACACTCACTTTTTCATAGAAGGCTATGACACGATCAAGGTCGCCTACTCGAAGCATCACTTTGCATAAGGGTTCACGGGTAGGTCTTCTCTCCAAAAGCTCAAACCTATAACCACTAGGATCTTCAACGGAAGCAGTTACTATAGAGCCACCTTTGACAGACCCTGGTTCTCTTGTAACCTTTCCCCCTTTCGCCTTTACAATATCTACTGTCTTGGAAACCTGCAAAGTCACAGTATAAAACCAAACTAGTCTTAATTGTCTAATCTTTTCTTTCATAAAAATCAATATCTACTGTCTTTGATTCTCGTCGTTCAATGTTCATCGTAATAAGGGAATTCAAAAATGCATAGTAGAAATCAGATATATGCTTTGCATTGAAGATAAACAATAATGCTTTATTATCTTTTTGAAGAGCTTACATCTTCAGCTATAATACCGAAATGACCAAAACCAGTTCCAATGTCATAGTTATCCACTCCATAATCTGCAATCAACGCGAAATAGCAATTATGAATATGATGAGAGACAATTTTGTGTAAGCGGTAAACATATACATGATATGCATAATGATTTTGCCAAAAAAAAGTAGCATTAAGATTTCAACTTACTATAAGTAAGTTCAACCGTAAAACTGGAATCTTCAGGCCCATATCCAAGAAAAGCATTTGAATATTTGTCTTCTGGTATATCACGTTTTCTTAACAGCTTCATGCCAAGGCATTCAGTGTAGAATCTGTGAAATTTCACTAGTGAGTTTGTTTGAAAGAGCTTATGGAAACAGCTTATATGAAAATAACTTGTGTTTACTTTAAATTTTGTTATAGAAATAATGAAGAAATTAAAATGATAAATGCTTATGTTATAAGCGCTTAATTAAGCTAAGCTGTTTATACTAATAGAGAGTATCTCTAAAATTGAAGAAGTAGAACATACTTTATAGTCTTGTCCAAATCTCCAACCTTGTATACAACATGTAGAAATCTTCTATTATCATTTTGGACCCAGTTAAACAAGTTTTGGTCTGGTTGGGCTAGATTTACTGCAGCATTAGCCTCTGCTATTTGGAACAAATCTGATCCTTTTCCACCAAGTAATTGGGATTGTGGTAGAGCTAATAACCAAATGCAGCAGCAGCAGAAGAGAACTAACTAAGTCAAAGTCATAACATAAATAGATAAATACATGAATGAAGGCTTTGAGGATGAGGTGGTGAAAAGTAGAGAGATTACCAATACCACCAGTGGTGAGAAGATGAAAGAGAGCAATTCTTCGTGAAGATGATGATGATGATGATGGAGTGATGCTACAACTACAACAAGGTCTTAATGTTGTAGCAGATGGTAGCATTAAGGATGAGATCATTGTTATGCAAATGAATGATACGCTTCTACCTTTGTCTGTTTCTTTGTTTCCTCCTACGTTAATGCTGCTGCAGTTAGTTAGTTACACACCGACCAAACATGTCTTGGTTGGATCTCCTACGTTATTATAGTGCCACGTTACTATGTGACTATTGGCTATGACTATATCCAAATCTCATCTGTTGTGATTTAATGGGCTTCATTTTACTTTTTTTTTACAGCTTCATTTTACTATCAGTAATCAATATATACTTTTAATTTTAGTCAATTAATATTTAAAAATTAAATTTAGTATCAAATGTTTCAATTAAGTGATTAATAAATTTCAATTAAAAACAAATTGAGTTTGAATTTTAGTTGAAACAATCCTTATCAAACTTTACTTACTTACAACTTTAAATTACTAGAGTTTTTTCTCAGGAACCCTAGGATTAAGAAAAATAAATAAATAAAAGACAGGTCTGGTTGTTCAAAAGAGTGAGATTGAAAATGTGTTCCATTTTGATTGATGGGATTCGATCATAAGATTAAGAACATATATATATATATATTACAAAAGACAGTCCTTTAGTGAAAGGGACTACTACCCTGAAGTTTCTTCTCAACCCAAGAAGGTGACAAAACAGGACTCATATCATACTCCCTAATCTTCTTCACTCTCCCATCACACTTATTATTATCACCATCTAAACACACATTCTCATCCTCCGAAAAAACCTTAATCCTCCAAACCTTAAATGTTTGGTCCAAACTTGCACTATAAACCAAAAATCCTACAACAACTTTCTCCATCTCAAGACAAGCAGCCAAACATCTAACAGGTCCTCTATGTCCATCCAAAACCATCAAACACTCATGATAACAACTATCTTCCTCTCTTCTCCACACTCTTATTGTTGTATCTTCTGATCCACTAAACACCATGTTCCCTACCGTTTCAACACAAAGTACCGCAAAACGGTGACCCTGCAAAAAACCTCCATGGTTAAACCTATAACATAATCTTTCCTTCTCCCAAAAATTTATCATTCCATCTGAACTTCCTGAATAGAGGAAACAATGGTTGAATGAAGAACTCAATGCAAGTGTGTTAACTGGTGAATGTTGAAACTTTAGTGTCATTGTTAATGTGTGTGAGTTTTCTGTGTAGACCCTTCTCCATATTTTCACTGATCCATCAGAAGAACATGTGAAAACACAACCATCGTCTTGGTTTACTAAGATAGCGTTTACATGATCTTCATGTGCAAGAAATGAGTCAACACAATTTCTGTCAGAGATTCTCCAAGCTTTGACTGTTCTGTCGTGTGAGCCAGTGTATAAGAGTCCTTCTGAATGGTAATAAGCCATGCAAGAAACTAAATCTTTGTGTTTGTGATTGTGTGAGTTGTTGTTTTTTGTTCTGCTGAAGTTTAGAAAAGAGTTTTTGCTTCTTTTAGGAAGTGTAGCTACTTTCTTGGATTTGAAGTTTTCTGAAACGTTGAAGTTCCATATTCTGATTTTGTGATCTTTGTGTGAGGAGAAAACCATGTTGTTATAAGCTAAAATGGTGCGGATTTCGCCAGAGTTTGATTTGAGATACCCTTTGTCCATGCAATCTGGCTGCTTCCAAACACGAATTCGGCTACTGTTGGAGCCTGTAAAGATGAAACCCTTGGAAACTGCGATGGAGTATATGTTTCCTTCGTGGCGGTGGAGGGAGGCGATGCAATGGTAGAGTAATGAAGGGGAAGGAGGTGGAAGAGAGGAAAGTGTCCATGGTGATTGTGGAAATGTGGTAGAAGGTCTTGGTGGACTAAATTGAATGTCTTGTTCATTTGCTTCTCTGTGAGAATGGATTTGGACATGAAGATGAATGTTGGGGGATTCTTGTTGTTCTGTTTTTTCCTTGTCCATTAAGGTGAGGAGGCTTCTCTTGCCATAGACATCCATGGCAATGGCATGCATGATGAGAACTATATCTTGAATTTGTGGTACTTAAAAAGGCATTAGAAGGGTTTGGTTGATGGGTGGTGTATTCATGAAGTATAAATGTTTTTCTAATTGTGCAGTGAAACGAGTCTCTTTAACATGCCATTGTGTTGGGTATTACTATTAATAGTAGTATTTAGGCTTAATTGCACTTTTGGCCTCTTATCTTTTCAAAAGTTGAGATTTTGGCAGTTTTGGCCCCCAAGGCCACTTTTGACTTAGTCTTCGCTGACGTGACACCCATATCCCTTAAATGAGGTGTCACGTGTCGACCATTGTGAATGCCACGTCAGCGAAGACTAAGTCAAAAGTGGTCGTGGGGGCCAAAGATCCAATACATAGGGGGCTGTTTTGTATTTTAATTAGTTAGGGGGCAAAATCGCAACTTTTAAAAAGATAGAGGTCAAAAGTGCAATTAAGCCTATTATTTAATACAACCCTAAGTTTTGAAATTAGATTGCCTTCAATTTCATGCAAGAAATTGACTTATTCACGATTTTGACATAACCTGATCGTTAGATTGCGATTGGCCGACTAAATTTTATCGCATAATTTTTTTTTTAAAAATAAAAATACTGAACTTAAAGTTTGGACTATCAGATCTTGATCCAACGACTGGGAATGTACCGAATGCGTTAATTTCTTCACCGTAGATAATCAAAGTTCTAAGATTTTAGTGATAATAGCAAGGTACTACAGCCACTCTGCAACTATGAGTTATCAAACTACTAATATTTATATATAAAAGTTAATTATCATATTTTGTTGTCTTTATGTTTTTAGAAAGACTTTATTCAATGAAACATATGTTAGGAATCCTATATTAAATACTTTAACAAAAATAATTTGTTTGAAAATGAATGTCATTTTCGATTTTCAATGTAGTATTAGCTACTTCTTTCGATTGTACCCTCTAATTAGTAGCATGTTCACTATTCTCAAAGGATGACTTTTACTTTAGTGGAAAACAAATCAATAGTCAACAAAGATAATTTGGTAAAATATCCATTTTCATTCTTCTAATCATTGCACTTCTTAGTATATGTTTGTAAAATCTTTAAACGACATTCGTTTTAAAACAGATGAAGTAGATAAAAGTCTTTAATATGGTATTTAAGTCATGAGACTTTCCCACTTAATATGGACCAATTTTGTGGATTCAAGTCTTCTGATATGCTTAAGTCCTAACAATTACAAATGTGGCCTGCTCTAATGGCTATACACACTAGTTTATTTTGCTTGAAGTAAGTCAAAGTATGAATAGGGAGGGTGGATTTAATCATTATTGTCAAGCAGGCCAGCTTCAAGAGAGACAGGCTTTTTAATTCTATTAATATGGCTGGTAGAGTATTAAATTATGGAGCTTTACTTGTTCTGCAAAATGTAATAACTTCAAAATTACTCAACATTATATTATCATCACAAGAACAAGGATCTCGGGTGGGAAGCAGGTTATGGGGCTAAATCAATGCAAAAGTTTGGTGGTTTGGTTGCAACTGAGATTATAGTGTCCAACAGTGACAGTTGGCTGCAATTGATGCAGTGTAACACCAATTAATTGCCTCTTCATTGTCTTCAATTGTTTTTCTGCAAGAGGAAGGAAGGATAGTATAATAATAGTACTCGTACGTAACACAGACAGGGAATTTTGATAAGATACCGGTATTAGTAGGACAAATAAATATTCTTATAAATTTTGAATTTAATACATATTATTTAGGTAGGTTTTCTTTGGTTGGAGACTTTATTTGATTTAATTTTTTTTAGAGGAAAAGAAAAGGGCGCAAAATTATTCCAAAGTCAATTTTAGGTCTCCTTTAATTTAATAGTGGAAGATTTAGAGGGGTGAAAATTAGAGGGATGTACAAAATTCATCCTTTCCGTGAATATGACCCTAAACCAAAAAAGGTTGACAAATGGGGGCATCAAAAGAATTATCTCGATGAAATGAGGATCTAAGTTGACATGTGGGTCATCCTTCAATTATCTAGGTTAACATAGTTAATGGTCTCAACCGTCAATTATCGAACTGCCAAGACAAATAGTGCATGACTTGGTTACTTGTAATCCAAATCGATTAATGTGCCACTCGTCCACTCCTAATTGTTTTTTTTTTTTTTTTTGCAAACAGTGACATTATTATCATAATGAGATGATGATTCCACATAAAGTGTTCCTAATCAACTTAGAAGAACAAAATGAATGATACATTATACCTTTACTTCTACATATTCATAAACCACACATTTGCATGCTATATTATAAGATTGTAATCCTCTGGTAAGTATATTTTATCTGATTAAACCGACAATGAATCAAAATGTACACAATGATCAAACGTTTGAAACTAAATGTTTATGTTGTTGTTGTAATTGAACAGAGTTTGTTTCTTGTCTTGCAAACCATTGAACTGTTCTCCTTGCAATTGGCATCCAAATCCTCCACAACCTCTCATCACTTCCATTCTCCCCACTTCTACTGATTTCGACAAACCTTGGAACATTTGCTATCTCAGACATACTCCTCTTCTCACCAGGATTCAATGCCGTAAACGAATTTTCTTCTTCATCAGAATGAACACTTGAAATTCCATGAAATTCAGGAGAGAATCTAGTGCTTGACATATCATGAAGCATTTCACTATTCAATGATAACAAATCTGAAGAATTAAGATCACTCCACCTACTCCTTGTAACAACATCAGAGATCAATATTTTATGATTAATCATATGCAAAGTTTGTTCTTGCTTCCACTTTGTAACATTGCTGCTTCCACCTTCTTCATGATCAAGAAGAACAAGTTCATGTTCATGTTCTTGTTCTTCTTTTTTGTTCTTTCTTTGTGATGGTTGTCTCTGAATAAAGATTTCAAGATTTGGATCTTCACTTAAATTTGAAGGGACTCTTAAGAATCTTGAGCTGAATGAAAAGGTGAAGTTTCTGATGTCACTTTCTTCAACCATATACCTGCAAAGAGGACAAGTAGAGTGACTTTCAAGCCACTTGTCAATACAATTCATATGAAAAGCATGCTTGCATTTCGGCAACAATCTCAGAATCTCCTCGTCTTCAAATTTCGATAAACAAACGGTACATTCTAAGCCTTGTTTGGATCCTTTTAAAGAAGAGAATTTGAAGAAAGGAAGTGTTTCAATTACTTTTTGTTCAACGCCAGAATTTATAGACCTCGATCGAGTTTGTCCTAGATTGTTTTGAAGATTAAGAGAGTTTGGGTTTAGAAGATGAATAGGAGTAACACGACAGAATTTGACATATACAAGTAAGATAAAAGTTAGGAAAAACATTATGGAAAGTACTATTATTACAACACCTTTACTTGGAGTAACACCTTTTGGTAACTCTGCCATGTTCTGTGTTTCTCTATTTTCTTGCCCTTGAGTGTTTAAGACTAGTGAAAGAACCATAATTACTATCAGAAAATGGTTGCTATTAGTATTAAACATGTTATTGTGGACTATTGTGTATATGATTAAGGGTTTTTCTCTCTGGATTTTTCTCTACTTAAGCATATTTGGTATGGTATCTCTAGTAGTGTAGTATGTATGATGAATGAAGACAATTTCAAAAGCTTTGAACTTTGTCTTATGATTTTTGTAGTAATTTATTGTTAATAGTCCCCACACTGATATGATATGATAACTTTACCTGTTTGTTGGTTTTGTTGTAGTGCTTGTCTTGGACAATTAATTAATAATATCTTGTATTTTAACAAGACAAATTTTGCATCAGCTGAGAGCTATATCTCTTGCTAAGACACATTTTTCATGGTTGACATATTATATTATTATCAATTTATTATACAAAATAAATGGCATTATCATGGATATGCGCTATGCATAGTTTGTTTTTATCAAAAACTGTCCTAGTTAAGCACTTGTTGAATCTGTTTTATTTACATTTTTAAATGAAGACTTTTATTTGATTGACGAAATCAATGTGACGAGCAACTTTGATGAAGCTTTGAAATGTAGTTTTTGTCAAAATTATAATGACTCACGGTAACTTTAATTTGTCAAAGCTATTATTGAGGTTTACTCGGTTAATTTTAGGGGTGTTCGTTGATGCGGTTTGGTTCTATTTTGAGGTTAAAAGTTATTAGAACCGCAAGATAAAAAAATATGCGGTTTGGTTTGGTTCGGTTGGATTTTAAAATGAAAACCGAACCAAACCAAACCGATGCGGTTTGGATTGGTTCGGTTGTTGCGGTTTTTGACCAGACAAAACAATATTTTGTTTTCAATATTAAAATCAAGTTTTTTTTTTTTTTGACAAGAAGAAACTTATTGCATTTCATTCATAATAATAGTACAGATACAAGATGAAATCATAATATGAATATGGAAACTAGCATGACGCAAAGTCAATCTAGCAAAGCTATGAACGACTTCGTTGGCTTGTCTCTGAATAAACCTAACATCAGAGGTTACTAAATCATAAGCTAACAGACGTCTACAGTCATTGATTACTACACTAAAATTAGAGACGCCACTTTTACTGCCATAAAGACTATCTACCACAGTTTTGGAATCAAGCTCAAAGTCCACAATACCTAGCTGCAGATCGCGAACCCAGTACATGACTGATAATAAGCCTAAAGCCTCACCCAAATCCACATCAAAGAGCGGAGACATCCATTCAGTCTTGGCCAAAACATAACGACCTTCATCATCTCGAATGCACACACCAATGCCAACCCAATTCCGAGCTTGAGAAAAGGACGCATCAACATTACATTTAAATCTGCCGGGACTTGGTTTAATCCACTTCAAGTCGTTCGAGGTAGCGGGATGTTGAGGGATAGGATGACGAATAGACTGAGCATTCCTCCAACTAGTAAGAAGAGATCCTGCACGAGCACAAATGGCTTGAGCTGTTTCAGCAACATTGTTCCATACTTTGTTGTTTCGATGCTTCCATATACTCCAGAGGGTCACACTGAAAACTTGCTTTTGCTGTTGATCCAGGTGTTGTAAGATAGCAAACACATTGGTTGGAAAGCTTGCATCAATATCAAAAACAGCCATCAAAACACTCCATAATCCACTCTGTAACCAACAAATCTTGCTTTTATCACACATAAAGAACAGATGGGTACTATCCTCACCAAAGTCATCACACACTGCACACCTATCAGTACACTGAACTCCTTTTGATTGCAATCGGATTCTTGTGGGCAAACACGTACGACAAGCTCTCCATAGAAAATTCTTGACCTTTGGGGGCAATTTTAAACTCCAAATACAATTCCAGTTACCCGGCACACGGTGTTGTACAACTGCCACATCATGATTCAGAATATCCTTGTAAGCACTTTTAACTGAATAGGCACCATCCCTCTCGAAATTCCAAACAGGCACATCATGAGTTACCGAAGGGAATAGTGGAGTATTAAAAATATTTCTAGCAGTAGCACTGTCAAAAAAAACATTAATTAGCTCCATATTCCATTGTTTTTGGTGTGTAACCAACAAATTAGAAACGGTAATAGATGGCCACTCCAAATGATGATGAGTAGACGGTAAAATTCGTGTTGCATTCCTGAGCCATGGGTGCTCCCAAACTGAAATGTGTTCTCCTATGCCTATGCTCCACTGAAAACCACGGCGAATCACATATTTGGCACTCCATATGCTACGCCAAACATAACTAGGATTATGGCCTATGCTAGCTCCAAAATAGTCACTTCGAGGAAAATATTTAGCTTTGAGTAAACGAGTGATTAAAGACTTTGGAGAAGAAACCAACTTCCAAGCCTGCTTGCCAACCATAGCCATATTGAAAGCCTTAAGGCCCTTAAAACCCATACCTCCAAACACCTTAGGAACTGAAAGGCGTTCCCAAGATAACCAATGCAATCCTCGAGAATTCGCTGAATTATGACCCCACCAGAAGGAGTTTAACATTTTCTCTATCTCATTAATGAGGGATTCCGGAAGAAGGAAAACACTCATCACATTGGAAGGGATAGATTGCAAAACAGACTTAATGAGAACCTCCATTCCAGCCTACAAGAGACATCTACTACTCCAGGAGTTGATTTTATTCCATATACGATCCTTAATAAATTTAAAAGTTGCATGTTTACTACGTCTAATCATAGATGGTAGCCCAAGATATTTACCTGTTCCCAACACTTGACGAACACCGAGAGTAGTAGCAATGAGATTCTTCAAATCATCTGGAGTATTACGACTACAAAATAATTCTGACTTCTGGAGATTAATGGCCTGCCCCAAAGCTTCTTCATAAGTAGCCAAAATATTCTTCATACAAACAGCCTCACATTCACAAGCTTTGAAGAAAAGAAAGCAATCATTTGCAAAGAGAAGATGAGAAATAAATGGTGCATCTGTGCATATCATAGTACCTCTAATGTCATTGCGACGTTCAGCTTCACGAATTAGGGAGGAAAGACCTTCAACACAAATGATGAACAAATAAGGTGAAAGAGGATCACCTTGACGAAGGTCGCGCCCTGGTACAATAGGACCCACCGATGCTCTATTAACCAAGATCGAGTAATCAATTGTCTCAACACAAAGCATAATCCAACTAACCGATCGAGATGAGAAACCCATTTGAATCATGATATCTCGTAGATAATTCCAATCTAGTCTATCATAAGCTTTACTAATGTCCAACTTAAGTGCAACATCCCCACTCTTTCCTTTAGCCTTTGCCTTCATATAATGAACAATTTCAATAGCCACCATGGCATTGTCTAAAATGGATCGATCTGGGACAAAAGCTGACTGATTAAAATCAAGTTAAAAGTTAAAAACAATTTATTTTTTTACAATGTTTCAAATTTGAACAAACATTACAATTTTATTTTTATCCAACAATGTTCCACTCAACATAGACCAAATTAAAAGCATAGACCAAAAAACAAATATATTCGATAAGAATTACAAAATACTAAGATTTTATCATTTTTTAAAATTCTCATTGACTTTATATGATTCAAGATATATCTAACATAAGCATATATGCAATAGTGCATGAAGAATTAAATCAAAGCATATAAATAACATGTCATTTTATAAAAAAATTCATTGAATTTCTATGAGTAGCTAGGTTGGATGATTAAGTTTAATTAGTGTTTCTCTTATGTTGCGGTTTAGTTCGGTTTGGTTCGGTTGCTAAAATAAAAACCGTAAACTAAACCAAACCATACAATTGAGTAAAAAAAAATGATCCGAATACATCCGAATCAAATGCAATTTTTACAGTTTTTAATTTGGATTGGTTCGTTTACGATTTATCTTTTGGGTTGATTCAGTTTTGAACATTCCTGATTAACACTTACCCTCAATTCTGGTAATAATCCTTGAGACTCTTAAATAAAGGTGTAAGTCCAGTGGCAGCTTAGAATATTTAGCCATTTGATAGATATTGTAATTGCAATTGAAAGAACCAAATTTTGACTTGGCTTTTGACAAACACAGGCGAATCAATCCACATGTCATTAACAGGCTAATACAAGAAAATAATTTTTTTCAGGACTTTGATTCAGACTCACAAACACAAGATACTAATAAGCCTGTGGTTAAGAATAAAAAATGAATGAAGTATGAAATATTTAATGTATCTGAACATCTATCTTTAAAATATAAATGTATTCTATTTCATTTTATCTTATTTTAAATAATTTAATGAATAAAATTTAAAATTAATTGTTTTATTCCATTTCATTTATTTCAATCACTCCAAATATATACTATATAACTCCATTTATTTTAATCACTCGGAATATTTTGTTGGATTCCAAAGAGTAACATATTGTTTTGGACTATATTGTTGGGTCCCTATGTAAGGACCTACTTGGACCATTATAATAAGTTACTGATATACATGAACCAAATAATTTCGAAATGACAACGACCGTTATATCTATAAACTGGTAAAATTGATTGCATTATGTATTGACTACGAAACTTTAGGTTTGATGATAACTAGTATTGTTTACTAAGTTGGTCATACGTAAGTATCAATAAGGATAGGACGTTCTAA
Organism: Medicago truncatula; assembly: GCF_003473485.1. Lineage (NCBI taxonomy): Eukaryota > Viridiplantae > Streptophyta > Magnoliopsida > Fabales > Fabaceae > Medicago > Medicago truncatula. Next base: position 54,577,290 of record NC_053044.1, read on the forward strand.
CATGTCTTAACCTTTATAATTTGGCAACCTCGTATGTTCCATTTTTTTAAGAATCTTTGATATTTTATTTGTAGAGCGAACACCAATTCAAGTCCGTGTGATAGATAGAGAACCCAATTTGATATATCCTTCAGAAAAATATACTCTCCTTTTAGTTCAAATAATAACAAAGGGACATTTTGGTCGTTGAAATTGAAATTGCTGCGTAAGAAATATGAGGTAGAAGAAGTATTGTATTAGATGTATCGAAAGTTTTCCTTGCAATGGTGGTCATGTGGTGTGTCATTTAGATGCATCGACAAGAGCGTTACGGCAATTGCATATATATGTGAATGAGAAAACCTTTGTTCGAGGAAGAGCATATATACCAAGATGAATGGAAGGATGGATGACTCACGCTTGATCAGAAGAAGATTGTTGTGTAGCAAATGTGAGACAAAAGTCTTATATTAAATGCAAAAATGAATGTTGAACAATAGATAAATAAGAGGACTCATAAATTTAATGTCTTAAGGTTTTTGGTGAAGATGTCTTGTCTCTCTCTCACTTGCGTGATTACTTTTGGTCCAATGTAAAAGATCCACGAGATTTCCCTCATAACCTAACAAAAATTGATTTAAAATTGATTTCTCTTTCTTCTTCCTCCCTCGTATGAATACACCGGTTATCATCACTTGTGTGAGTTTGAAATTTAGACGATGCAATTAGACATCTTAAAAGAAAAAACCCTACTCTGAACACCGCCGCTTCGAAGGGAATAAAACGAGAAAAATGAAGAAAGGAGAATGTTCAAACTTTTTAGAAAAATACACTATCAATTTATTGACTTTTTGAATAGTTGGTTAATTATGCTCTTGTATCAACGGTTATGGTTATTCTCATCACTTGCAATTATTGTTATTAATCCATAACAACATACAAAGAGAAACACTATGAATCTTAAAATCCATGAACAAAAGGATGAATGAAGTTTATTTAGTTACTCTACTAACACAGTTGCTGCATTTTCAAAATTTAGTAATATGATCTCAGGTTTTAAGGCATATATGTTGATATATAAACAAATGCATTTAATAAGAATCCTGGAATGAGATTGGCATGAAGGCTCCATGAAACCCATATGGAACTCTGAAAGGAATTTCAATTTTGGCAACCGTCTCGCCAGAAAAATTCTTTGTATCGATTATATGAACCTGAAAGAAAATCGATAAATGAGTTAATAACTATCCTAATTTTCAACAAGTGTAATTAATTTCAAGAATACAAAGCTACTCAACCTACTTGAGATGTGTTAGTATCTTCATTGTGAACAAAAGTAATGATCAAACCATCATCTTCTTCGACACCTCCATCTCTAGGCACAAACGCTGCCCCATTGCAAAATGTATTCTTCTCAAACATATGGTATTCCATCCTTATAGGTTCTTCTTTTTCTCTCTGCTTCAAAAAATCTATGTTATGACACTGATAATAATGCTACTAAGGAATTATATGAAATTACCACTAGGGAAAGGAATTGTTAATTATAGCATTCTTTTACCTTTGACATAGAGAATTCAGCACATGTTTCTTCTAAGTATAGCTTAGCTATACCTCTATATTTTGGCACATCTAAATAGCACAAGAACAAAACCATATTATAAATATTTATATAGAAAGTATGAAAGGCTAATTACATGTTACAATGCTCTGGATAAAGAATAAACTGGTAATTACCTTGAGTGGTAGAGCTTGTAGGATCAACTACTTGTGTGTATGCATATCTATGCTTAACACCAACAAAGTTTTCATTGATCATAGGAAAATCCATATAAACAAGTTTGTTACCACAAAGATCTTTCTCCTTAACCTCTCCGGTTAGCATATTCAATCGCCATTCATGACAACGAGATAACCACTCAAATTCTTTCGAGCTCGGATCAGGTTCAGGAATTAAAGAATCAAGAGATCTGCAGCCTCTCACTACAACCTGTTGATCCACACAATTAGACATACCTTCAAAATTTAATGCAGCCCTTTTATTCTAATAATAACCGATATATGATATGAGCCTCTTTGAATTAACTTATTTGAATTTATCTACCAACATAGTTAATTATATGCAAGATTGTTTGGAAGAGCTTATGGAAACAATTTTTAACATGTTATGTAAGCAGTTTTTACCTTATTTTAACTTATATGAAAACAACTTATAACTTATATGAAAACAATTTGTCTTTATCTATCTTTTGTTATACGAATAACTTATGCGTAAACGCTAATTAAGTTGCTTATCCAAAGAGCACCGAATCATTTATATAGTACTCCAGGTTAACAACTTGCCTCATCTCCATCCTCAAAAGAATTGATAATGTGAAATGTGCAATTGGGTTCCACCTCAAACCATTTGATTGAGTTAGCATTGCCATAGCGTGGCATTACCCCAATCCTTGCATATTCTTTCCTATCATACTTTATTAATCTACACAGAAACAAGAGATTCTGAGTAACAAGAACTTTTCTATGCCCTAAACATGAATAAACTAAATAGAAGGCATTCAGTTCATATGTACTCACTGGCCTCCTCTTAGAAGTCTGTTTAGATCAATGGTTAGTGGAAAATCCATGATCACATTGTACCTGCAAAAATATTCCCATAAAAAGCATATTTTACATTGCATTTTTTTTCGGTCAAGTGCGTATGTATTTTATATGGGGCATAACTGATATGTTCAAAACCTACTTATAAAGTGACTTGCTTTGTTTTTTCAAGATCTTATAATTTGAATTTGTAATATGAAGATCTAATAATTTTAGAAATAGTTACGCCAAACCAGCATAATTGTCAATAACCTACCTTTGTGTAACACCTATGTCATGGCAAAGACTACACCTGTTTAGTTTGATATCAACTTTATGAACCAATTTCTTTCCATCGGCTGAAAAAAAAAAATGTCTAAGTAATTAATATTAAAAAACTATTTTTTGTTCAACTTTTTTCTTTTAACAAAGCACAAGAGCTTACCAGAAATAATTCCAACCACGGCAAAAGGTTTAATTGGTTCCACACCTAATGTAACTAGCTCCCCTGTAATTGGAGCTTTCTGCGATAATGGTACATCAAAAAGAGTTAATTTGAGAGTTGACAAACAATAGTAGAGAGCAAAAAGTGTTGATTTGCAAAGCAAATATAATAGGTAAACAAAAAAACCTTTGGATGGCTGGTAAAAGGTCGATTCCATGCTGCGCTGAGTTCCCAATTGTTTAAAGTTTTCAAGGAAAAAATATCAATCTCTTGTGGCATGTGACTTTCAGCAACTGAGTAAAACTTTCCTGAATGCTCAAACACATTGGTGTTGCTAATGTATTTGTTTACTTTGCCCGATCTCAACTGTTAAGTCCACAAGATTTAACCAAACCAAATGAGTTCATAATATCGTCTTTAAGGGACCGACATCATTCAATTTAAGTGACTAAATTGCTATTTCGTAATTTTAGGGGACTAAAATGACCGACTCTTATTGGACCGTCATAATATTCCTAAGGACCTAAAAGATCTCCAGAAAGGGCTTTTAGATCCTCTCAGAGGCCTCACTGCCCTCCAAAAAGGCCCTGAAGCCCAAGGCGCCGCCTTTACTTGCTTCTAGAAACCTCTAGAGCATGCCTAAAAATACTTAAATACTCCTGTTACTTGCTTCCTAAGTAACCACAAATCAAGCCCATAGAGGGCTATAAATACAACCCTTGAGAGTCTTCTCAAGGCATGACGAATACAATACAAACCCTAATTCTTATTGTACTTTTTGGCAAGTGCACTTATAATTTTGAGGACTAAAATAACTAATTCTAAGGAATAAACTATTTGCAATAAAGGGTGCTTAATTTAAATGTGCTAAAAATGAAATGAATTAGGAAGCTGACCCAGTTGAAGAGATAAGCAGACAAAATGGCAAGTGAATTGCCTTCTATGGCTGGCAAAAACAACGGTTTGTTTCTTTGTTTTTCAAGCTTGTATGTTTCGGTTTCAACGTGCTTGTTGTTATAGAGGACTGTCCAGCTACCATGATTTGATTTTTTAAAATACAATGCATGTAGCATTCCTTCTCCTTCCACCCAAATATGACTTGACCTACCAAAGATAGAATTTGTTGATTTCAATCCTCCAAAAAGTGGATTTGGTCCTGCACATTATATATTAATGTAGCCATTAGCAATACATATATTAAGTGTCAGGCTTATGGTGTTCAAATCACATAAATACCCTGTTCGTTAGAAGGGAAACCTAGTTCTATGGTTTGGTTTGGGAGGGCTATTGGAAAAAACAACAAAAGACAAGAAATATGGTTCCCTGATCTGAACTGGAGGACTCAAAAATATGCATTGGAAGAAAATGCTAGAGGGCTTAAAAAAATAGACATTACAGCGACCAAAACTCGAACTCGCTATATTTGTATGGACCAAATGCATATTTAAGCTTATATATAAAAAGATAGTTTATATAATTTTGATTTGGATTTCTTGTTGTAATTGTGTAACGCAATTATTGTCCAATCGAAATAAACGATCGAGGTCGTTTTATTGTGAGAAATAGAGTTTAAAATATAAACTGTCCGATCTCAAATCAATGATTGAGAACCACCTGAAAACACTATAACAATGAATACAGGTCCATCTAAGTTGACCTGTTAAAAATCCATGTATTATTCGTTTGTGTTGTTTTCTCTGTTTTATCAACAATATTGTATATATAATGACAAAAATTGCATAAGAAATGTAAAGTTTCTTCTTTGGTGTCCTTGGAAATGAAGTTTATCGCATCTATTTACCCTTGAATTGATCAACAAGCTAGTAACTTACTATGCTTCATGTGACATCACTTTGATTATATACTGTCTAACTAAAAATGTAACTACTAACTAGAAATTATATATGTTGGGTTAATGTATATATCATGCTTACCATTTCTAATGTAGACACCCTCTGGAAAATCATTCGGAATTCGTCCATGGATGCAAGTCACAACTATGGCTTCCTCCAACTCTTCCACAGGAGCAAAGTTACTCTGCAGCGCATTGAACAGGTAATGAATATATAGAACAAAATTTAAAGATTCAAAAGAACACAATTTATATGTACGGAGAAGCAAGAAGAGCTTTAATATATATATATATATATATATATACCTTAGATGGAAGCAATGGCTTGTCAATGAATTCAAAGAATGAATCCACAAAAACGTCGATCAATTTAGCCACAGTATTTTTCATAGTTTTGGGAATATCTATTTGCAAGGAGACTTCGGGTAGAGTTGGTCTCGTGTTTGACTGCTCAGTGAGTTGATTAGCATCATATTCAACCAGTGAAAAATGTGTGAAAACAAAAACAAAATTAAATTCATGCTTACCTTGAAAATAGAGAAGAGTGGAATATTGTTATAGTGACGAGATCCTTTCTGAATACCACAATTTACTATAAATGCATTATTATTGTATGAAATGGCCATAGCCTTATACATGTGGGTTAATTAGCAGGTTGTTGTTTCTATATATAGTATGGTGGCCACTAAATTCGGTTTTATAAGGTTTGAGTTACTCAGCAACTTGACAGTATGAGTGTAACTGGAGTTGGACTATTGAAGTAAAGGCTTTATTTTTATTTCTTTATATAAAATAATAATAAATTGATAATGAAGTACTAGTGGTAATATGAACTTTGTTAAGAACAATTTATAAACTTGAGTTCAACCAATTGATTTTGCTTTTGAATTTGGATTGGACATTAATAAGATTATACACTTGAGAAAGGAGGAAAAAATATTAAAAATCTGCATGTGATGTGATTAATTAATTATGAGAGGAAAAATAAAAAACCAAGGTAGATGTAAAATAAGAAAGGCATAAACATGAGTTTACATCTAGAAAAGAGACGCATCTCTATGCACTAGTAGGTAAAATCCGGTTTTTGGCTTTATTTGGAGCTTTCAACACATTCGAATATTCCTTTTTTCGCAGAAGCAAAGTTAATTAATCAACTAACAGCCATAAACTATGCGCAAAAAGTTTACAAGATCAATAAATCCAGCAAGAACAATTTGTTATTAAAAACAGCAGCTCAATAATACAACAGCTCAAGACAAGGATTCACCAACACGATCGGGACTAATTAAAGTGAATACCCCACAACCAGTTACTTTATGACTAGCAACAATTTAGAGCATCGTCATGGCACCTACAATGTTGAGTACTTCCCTTAATTAACACAGTTAAATAAACTTCTTCTTAGAACAGCAAAAATATTAGAAGAATAAAGAAAAAAAACATAACTTCTAAGCATGGTTCATTTGAAAGCAATTCAGCTGATTTACATCTTAAGTTGAAAGATTTACATCTTGATTGAATTTTCATAACATGGTCTCATGTTTTTTTACCTTTCATTTTGTTTTTTTTGACAAAAACAAAATGATATTTATTCATTCAAATCGAGAGATTACATTATTTATCACCGCTAAAAACGTAAATGATGAATCTGCGAACAAACTCACAGCATCCAAGTTAACGACATAATGCCTACAAAAATATATGATAAAATTAAAGTGACCGGGATATTCATCGCCTCCGGATTTGCAACGTTGACGCCCAAATCTTTGATTGAATTACTGATCTTTCAATATGAATCAAATGAACACCGCACGACGATGGGAAATCAAACAACGCCGCACAAGACGACAAACAACAAACCACCACACTTAGATGATGAAATCACAAAGAAAAAAAAACCTAGATCTATGTGAAAATTTAGATTGAAATAGAGAGAAAAATATGAAGATGGGTGATTTCAGGTCAAGAATTGACCCAAAATCACCCCTCAATAAAGAAACTGTAAGAGAAAACCTAAAGAGAAAAAACTAAGGCCGACTTGTTGGAGAGGGACAGGTATACTAAAGCACCATTGATCTTCTATGGATATTGGAATGGAACAAATAAGTTACGTACCTACATGATGCTTGTCAATGGGAAAAATAGCAAACAAGAAATGTTTGTGCTCTTTTTTATTTTCAAAATAATTTAAGTGGAGATTGGTGTCTACCTTTTATTTTTTTTTTGGATATGTATCAATGAAGTATCTGATAAATATTTTTTAAAAATTAATTTGATACTTCGTGAGTGTGTATTTGCGAATATTCATAATTTAAGGTCCTTAACTAATACTTTGGACACTAGTTAACATTTCCCTTACATAAAAATATAATAAATAAATAAAAAATGGTATTCACTCGTTGCTTATAATTTCAGTGGTCGAACATATACATATTGCTAAAAAAAATAGCATATGTAATCTATTTAAAATTGTCTTCTTGGTTGTTTTAGTTTGCAACATTTGAACGACAATTTTATATAAAAAAATATTGAGTAATTTTTAAATTTATTAAAAAAAATATTTTAAATAATAAATTTTGTAGGACTATTTTTAGTAATTTTTTTTTTAAAGAGGCGACCTGTTTACTTGTTTAGCCTGTAGCCCGTATTAGGCACTCAAGTAGTTTTTTTTAGAACCCATGTTTTAAGATTATTTCTTTTTCCATCCTATCAGTTTCTCGTGCGCCATATGCAGTTCGAATTATAGAATCCGAACAACATAAATACCCATAAAATCTCCAAAAAAAAATCTGAAATATTTCAGACTTTAGAATTCGAATAGGGTGCGCGAGAAACTCATATGGTGAGAAAAGCAATGTCCGTATTTTAATAGGCTTTGTTTGGTTTGGCCCAATAAAGTCCAAAGCCCGTTAAATGTTGTCCCAAAATGGGATTGGTAGCCAGCTTTGGCAACCCTAGTTTACGCAATGCGATCAATGTTGCCTACCTCTGCAACTATAAAGCAATTGTAGTTTGTACATTTCTTGAGTGAATTAGAGTTTATAGTGTTACAAGAAATGTATGTTGACCCAACAATATTTTGTCCAACTTACAAAAATACCTCTGAAATGCCTTTTTTTCTCAATTATGTGTCTATATAATGGTCATACTCAACAATCTCCACCTTGGTATATATCAAGCCCCTATGAAGATTTCATGTACAGATCTTGACAACTGGGAGCACAACTCCTACTTAACACTGAGAAACATGTAATAAGTTCAAGCGATGCTTGAATATCACTTATGATTGGCTTGATCAACATATCAGTTGCATTCTCTGAAGTATGAACTTCTTTAAATAATATGTCAAGATGCAAGTAAGTCTCTGATCTTTTGAAACCTCGCATTATATAACCCGTCTCTTGTCTCTTTTATATGTTTATACATTAGTCATACTCCGATGAGTCTCATATATATAAGAAAATGCTTGGACAAAAAAAAAATGTTTGGAGGTTTTGTTGTCCAAATTATAATTAAAACATTTATATTGTGAATTGGTTATTTAACTTTTAACCCTTATTTATTTTCAATAAAAATCATTTTCAAAGATAATTTAATGTAATTAGGTCATATTTCATTTATAAATATCATAATTGTAGTATTTAGTGTTTTTATTGATTTAGGTATTATTTTTTTCCTTCCTCTAGGAATGCGTTACAAGCGAAAGCAATTAGTCGTCAAGTTTCCCCATTAGTAGATCAACTTACAAGTTCATAAAGAAGGGTATTACAAGTTCATAAAGAAGGGTAAAACATATGAATTTAGCATATTACAAGGGAATGAATCTTCTTCCATTAACAAATTATCAGGTGGGGACGAGAGCATGATAAGCTAATAAGATTGGACCCACCGTTAGTATGATGAAAATCAAAGAAAAGACACGGCAGCCTCTTAACTTTCACGTGCCTCTAATCTAGATTCTCATCAAAACACTTTCTTTTGTGTGTGTTGGATTGGATTAGTTAGCGCTTTACTCCTTCCGTTTTAAAATATAAGTAAATTTTACTTCTTAAATTCATTTAATTAATGATGTATGTGATCCATATTATGAACCACATACATCATTAATTTAAAAAATCTAAAAAAATAAAATTTATTTATATTTTAAAATGGATGGAATAGCAGAAAAGAAGAATTATGAGCTACGTCCGTGTAACAATAAAATAAACTATTATTATGATTTTATGAGTCATATCATAATAATTGATTCCTTTCTTGAAATAGTTGACAGACAGCTTTTTCTTTTTTTACCCCGTGAAACTGGGTGGTGACGGGATCACAGGGGAGTTTGGGGTCCGACCGAACACCAACAACATTGTTTTTGTTCTGTTTTGCTTCGCTACAACTTCCTTTGACTTCGAGACTCCTATCTGGAAGTACTTCGTACCAGGTAATTCACTTCACGTTACCATTTTTCTATTTCTATCTTCAACCTCAAATTAACCACTTCCTATTTCTATCTTATCATATGTACCATGTTCTTTGACTTTCATACACAATTTGCCTGTTTCTTACTTCTCTTACTCACTGGATCTTGTTTATTATCGTGTTATAATTTGCAGAGTCAGTTCATATGCTAATGTTTGTTCCGTAATTCTAGCAAAATGGGTCAACAAGTGTTCTCCTTATTTCACCTAGAAAGAAATAAATTGTTATCCATTATTGGTATTACCTTTGCACTTATTTTAGCATTCCAATATTTTGAGCTACCTTATGGTAACATTCTAGTACCTACATCAAATCTTCGCAGCAGCAGCAGCAGCAGTAGTAGTAGTAGTATACTTCAACCTGCATATTCACCATCTGCCTCTGAAATATATAACAATATTACCCTTTTGAATCAAACAAATTCAGAACACCCTCTTGACAAAGTTAATGAAACTCGGTTGTATGAGGAAAATGACACTATTTCAAGAACTGTTATAGGTATGAATTTGTCAAGAGAAGTCAACAATTCATATCATAATCTTCATCCCCTTTCTCCTGCAATTGCGCCAACATATTTAACTCCACCACCTGCTGCAAGTCCTCTAACAAAAGTGTTATCAAATGATTCTGAAATTACCGATTCCATGAATGATGAGAGGTTCAAGCCATTAAAAGATGATGTCAATGTAATGAACCATAATTCTTCTATCGTAACTGTGCCTAAGGTGACTACAAGTTCTCTTATAAAAGTTCCGGAGGTAACATCAATATCAGATATGGATAAGTTATTGCTTCAAAGCCATGCTTCGTATCGATCCATGGTATACGAGTAAATGTAATTTTGTTTATTTATTTTATGTGTATTCTTGTGTTCTGTTCTTATTTTGCTAACTTGTGTTTAGAGGCCAAGGTGGTCTTCAGCTGTTGATCAAGAGCTACTGCTGGCCAGATCAGAGATTGAAAATGTTCCAGTTGTAACTGATGTTGGAAATCTTTATGCTCCTCTTTTTCACAATGTTTCCATGTTTAAGAGGTATCATTTGATTATTATGGTATTTCTGGTTTTGAAAATGGTTCAAACGCATCTTCTGCAAATTAACTCTACACCAACAATTTACAATTTAATGCTATTTTTGTAAGGGTTGTGTTAACCGGTGCCCCCGCGGCACTAGTTAAGGTATCTAAAAAAGGAAAAATTAAATTAAAAAAGACACTTTTTTGACCTTTGAGAAATTGATTACACAGTTTTCGATGCAAAAGCTACTATATTTTGCAATGGACATATAAAGATATTTTTTATTTATGGTTTAGATGATAAACAGGTTCAACTTTTTTCTGTCCTCTGATAACATATATACTATGAAGCACGGACACTCCTTGGATTAGAGGTATCCCGGTGTCGGACGCGACATGTGTCCGACACCGACACTTGTATTTACACTGAATTATGTGATTTTTTCAAATTATTAGCTGTGTCAGTGTCCGTGTCCGTATCCGAGCTTCAAATATATATGACATAAGCAATTGTGGCACTGTTAGGGAGAGCATATGGAAACAGCTTATGACCTATCCAAAAGTTGTTTTCAGCTTATTTTCATAAGCTCTCAATGATAACTTTTGAAAATATTTTTGATAAGTAGTTACATGAAAATATTTTTGATTTTATTATATCTTTTATTATAGAAGTACTTTATGCATAGGTACTTATATGATAAGCACTTATGCTATGAGTGTTTATTAAGTTGTTTATCCAAAAGGGTCTACAGAATATCAGTGTATTTATTGATCGGCTCATTCAAAATTTATGATAAGTGCTGAATTTCATGATGTCTTTCTCTTTTTTTGGCTCAATTTCGTGAGATATGAAGCAATATTCTTGGTGGTACTGCTAAATTTTCATTTCACCTTAACTGCCAATTATTAGGAGCTATGAATTGATGGAAAAGACTCTCAAAGTGTATGTATACAGAGAAGGGTCAAAGCCAATAATGCATTCACCATATCTTTTGGGCATATATGCTTCCGAGGGATGGTTCATGAGGTTGATGGAAGCTAATAAAGCATTTGTCACGAAAGATGCAAAGAAGGCCCACCTGTTTTACTTACCTTTTAGTTCTCGAAGGCTCGAGGAAGCATTATATGATTCAAATTCACATAGTCATAGGAACCTAATGCAGTATCTGAATAACTATGTAGACACAATTGCCAGGAAACATTCTTTCTGGAATAGAACAGGAGGTGCTGATCATTTTCTTGTTGCTTGCCATGATTGGGTATGTTTTTCTCACTTCAATCAGTGAGTCTTTTCTGTGTCAATTTGTTAAGGCACTAGCTATAATTGTTTACTATTTCACATCTAATGCTTTTATTGTTGTTGTTGGCAAACAGAAACATGCATTGTTAAACTCTGAGTGAATCACCAATATATTTATTCTGTGAAATTATAGTAGTCATTCAATTTAGTCTCTGAAATTAACGAAATCTGAAAAAATTATTGTTGAAATTGAAAATCCTTGATCATGCAAGTCCCTTTGAGACAATTTCAGGGAATGAATTGTGCTGCCCAAAAGTGATCACAAATTTTCAATTTCAGGGATTATTTTGAAATTTCATCAATTTCAGAGACCAAATTGTATGACACCTACAATTTGAAACTAAATTGATGATTTATTTGGTAAACTATCAATTCTATTAGTACCCTTCTTTCTTTGCATAATATACCTTTGGACTGCAATCTGCAGGCACCTTCAGAAACAAAGCAGCGGATGTCAAAGTGCATAAGATCCCTGTGCAATGCCGATGCCAAAGAAGGTTTCGTGTTAGGGAAGGATGTGTCACTTCCAGAAACTTACGTCCGAAATGCAGAAAATCCCACCAGAGACCTCGGGGGAAGGCCAGTTTCAAAGAGAAAAACGCTTGCATTTTTTGCAGGCGGTATGCATGGTTATGTCCGTCCAATTCTGCTGCAGCACTGGGAAAATAAAGATCCCGACATGAAAATCTTCGGTATGCTGCCAAAGTCGAAGGGAAACAGGAACTACATTCAGTACATGAAAAGAAGCAAATATTGTATTTGTCCAAAGGGATACGAAGTCAACAGTCCAAGAGTTGTCGAAGCTATCATCTACGAATGTGTTCCGGTTATTATATCAGACAATTTTGTGCCACCTTTTTTCGAGGTTTTGAATTGGGAATCATTTGCTGTTTTTGTTTTGGAGAAGGACATTCCAAATTTGAAGAGTATACTTGTTTCCATCCCAAAAAAGAGGTATCTTCAAATGCAGATGAGAGTGAAAAAAGTACAGCAGCATTTTCTTTGGCATAAGAGTCCTGTCAAGTATGATATATTTCACATGATACTCCATTCTATTTGGTACAACAGAGTCTTCACTGCAAGAACTAGATAAATAACTTTTGTGATTTCAGAGACACACTCCATGTAGAGTAAACGGGATTTTCTTCATTCCTTTTTGTAAAAAAAATAATAATAATAATAATTTTCACTTGAAAGTTAAGAAACTTTAGTGCCTAGATATTGATTTATAATGTCATTTTATTTATCTGTACATTCTTTGAGTTTTTTTGTGTAAATAAATTTATGAATCCTATTCCCTTCGCTAATTGGCAGTTTAATTGAATTTTACCGTGTCTTGTGAATCATATGGTGTCACCGTGGTGTTTAATAATGTCATAAAACATAGAGTCATGGATTTCTAAACAGATTAGCATCACTATTGTGTGTTTTGAATTTTGGATTAATATTTACAATGACATTTTTTTTAAGCATAAACATCAAGTGTTAAAAAAAATGAAAAATTGTGAATTTGAATCCGAGTTCGAGCATATCAAATGTCGCAGCAACCTGTTATCATTTGAATTATACTTTGAGATTACAATGACACTTTTTATTAAATTTCTGAAGTTTTTATGAATAGTGGATTTTCAGTGTCGTGTTTTTATGTTTGCATAATGCCAAAAATATTTTTAACTTGTATCTACGAAAATGGTACAACTTAAAAAAGTACAGCAAGGTGACAAAAAAGGAGATATATTGGGAAGTTTAGTTTATTAAACCATTTTACTGGTAGATACTAGATATAATATAACAAACACGTTTTTGACTTTTTCCCTTACTGTCTGCATGTTACTCTCCTCATTTTTCTCCGATCTTGTATTCCTATGTTTATCCCTGAAACAGTGACACATATTATTATTTTATTTTATTTTTTTATTCTTTTTCAAACAGACAGAACATAAAAAGTCACATAAACAAATCCTTTCTCCACTGTCGGTGCATTCTCATGATCCGGTAACACGTTATTTCTCTCTTCTTACAACAACATCCATCTCCTTCACTTCACTCACCCATCAAAATCCTTCACCAAATTTATCAACTTTTGGGCCTGATCTCAAATGGGTTTGCTTTGAAAATTCCAAATATGAACCATTTCATGATGGGTGATCCATGAAGTTTCCATTTTCTTGTGGTACGTGTATTGTATGTTAGTACATTCTGCAATTGTAACATGGATCTGGGATATTTTAGATTTCTATGTCTAGCAGAAACAAGAAGATTAGTTTCATTGTTGGGAATAATAGTAGCTCTAATTTTAGTTCTTCAGTTTTCTGAACTTCCAAATACTAAGTTTTTTTCTTCTCTTACTGCCAGAATCAAAAGTTTTACATTGGATACACCTTTGGTTAATTCTACAATTGGTGATAATAATGTGAAACTAAATGCTTCAAATTCAAACTCTACTAATCCATTACAAAATATAGCAATTAGTCCTCAAGCCTCTTCATTAGATCAAGTTACAAATTCAGAAAAGAGTAAACAAATTGAAACTGTTGTTGGATTTAGAAATGATGGTTCACCAATGGGTAGTGTTGATGGAAAAGATGTTAATTTAACATCACAAGGGAATCAATCTTCCTTGCTTGCACCACAGCCTATGATACCATTGTCCAACGGAACATTCTTTGATTCAAAAATGTATCCAAAGGATGGAATTTTGGAAGCTTTGCAAGCTAATTACAATGCAACAAAAGGTAATGATAAGCTCATGATTTCAAAGAATTCCAAAAAGAAGCCATCGAAAATAGTTGCGATATCTGAGATGAACTTAATGTTACAGCGTAACCATGCTTCTTCTCAGCGACCGGTATGTACTAGATTATGTGCCATTTATTACAATTGTAGATGGAATGTTGTCATTAGATTTCTAATTTGTCCCGTTTTTATTGTTTTGTAGAAACCGGCGAGTTCTTCAGCTATTAATGTGGAAATAATGAAAGTGAAGTCGGAGATTGAAAATGCACCTACCATTATGAATGATTCAAGACTTTACTCACCTTTATACAGAAATGTTTCCATGTTTAGAAGGTAGGTATCATAAACAATTATCATATTTTAATGTACAGAATCTACTCGAGCCAAATCACTGCATTACTGTTCAACCATAATTGACCAAGATTCAAATTGAATCTTACTATTATGCTGATTAGTAAGTTAGTAGTTATGTTAGTTTCCTTTGGTGTCTCTTGCAGGAGTTACGAACTAATGGAGAAGATGCTCAAAGTTTATATCTACGCGGATGGAGACAGGCCAATCTTTCATGAGCCATTACTGGAAGGAATATATGCATCTGAAGGATGGTTTATGAAATTAATGGAAGGAAACAAACAGTTTACCACTGAAGATCCTGAGAAGGCTCACTTGTTTTACATACCTTTCAGTTCTAGATTGTTGCAGTTAACTCTTTATGTTCGTAATTCACACAAACGTTCGAATTTAATCGACTTCATGAAAAATCATGTCGACATGATTGCTGGAAAGTACCCTTTCTGGAATAGAACTAATGGATCAGATCACTTTGTTGTTGCCTGCCATGATTGGGTGTGTATGATTGCTTATACTTGTGCAAATTATGATTAATGCATTTTCTGCCCCTTAGCACAAGCAAAAACTATAATTTTCCCATTTTTCGTCATGCATTTTACGACAAACAATATGACATGCGCCCGTGGTCCTGCTTTCAAATTTGGACTGAATACATTTACTTTTTTGCTTCTATTTAAGTCTAGAAGGAGTAATTTGTAACCATCTCACTCAAATACAGGGAAAATTGCTTTTGATGTAACCTATTTGCATTTGGACTATAGTATTTACAACAGAACATGCCTAACCATTATTTATGATTGAACCATTAATTTCAGTCTCATCAGTAATTGAGTGGAAGAATAATTAACAAGCACAATTTCTCAGGCTCCTGCAGAAACAAGAGGGCGTATGCTTAATTGTATAAGAGCTCTTTGCAATGCTGACACTGAAGTAGGATTCAAGATAGGAAAAGATGTTTCTCTTCCAGAAACATATATAAGATCAATTGAGAATACTGTCAAAAATCTAGGTGGCAACCCTCCATCTGAGAGGCCTATCCTGGCATTTTTTGCAGGCGGTTTGCACGGTTACGTTCGGCCTATGCTGTTGAAGTTATGGGAGAACAAAGAACCTGACATGAAAATTTCTGGTCCATTGCCACATGTCAAAGGTAATGCAAACTACATCGAGCTCATGAGGAGTAGCAAATTCTGTATCTGTGCAAGGGGTCACGAAGTTAATAGTCCGCGTGTGGTAGAGGCAATATTTCACGAATGCATTCCTGTTATCATATCTGATAATTTTATTCCTCCTTTGTTTGAGGTTTTGAATTGGGAATCATTTGCTGTGTTTATCGAGGAGAGACATATTGCTTATTTGAGAGATATACTACTTTCTATACCAGAAGAGAAATACTTGGAGATGCAGAAGAGGGTGAAAAAGGTGCAAGAACATTTTCTTTGGCATAATGAGCCTGTTAAGTATGATTTGTTTCACATGCTCCTTCATTCAATTTGGTACAATAGACTTTTCTATACAAGTTAGATGTAGTAATCATGTGTCAATTTTGTAGAAAACTCATTGTGTAAACATAACAAACAGCTAAAACAGGAATAATATGCTGGTAGGAAAAAAAATCATTAGTTCTTGTTGAGGGTCATTTTTATCCCCAAAATGAAGAAATCAACATTCATAGTAGAGTTTGTCAAGCATATTATTGTTTGGTTGCTTGGTGAAATCATGAGACCTATTGTTTTATGCTTCTTGTGAGATTTGATCAAAATGTAGAAGTGTTTATCATGTAACAGCAGAAACATGAAATCACTTGTTTACAAAAAGTTTGGATGGTTTGAGACTTTCTCCTATGAAATAATACAATTTTTTTTTTCTCCTATAAACTCATTTTGTCATTTTCACATATATTAAGAAAAGTAGGTAGTATAATATGTCTATTTTGTTGTGTAACTTGAGAAGAAAAAAAAAACAAGTTGTGCAATTGTCATTCATGAAGTATGTCAGAATGGAAGGGGGGGGGGGGGGGGGGGGAATTGAAGTAACTTCTTTTTCTTTTTGCAAAAGCATCAAGTTTTTCTTTGCCAAAAATGGAAGATAAACGGAAAACTATACAGCAAGCAACAGATTAACCTCTTTATTTTACTTGTTTGAAAGATCCTCTTTATTGTTTTGAGCTGTTGTGTTGGATTCACGGAAAAAAGAAATACACAAGTGTTGCAATTTTCGTTAAATCTGCATCGGACTAAATTGGTGAATGAAATTTATTTGGGAGCTTCTATGGTGCAGTCAGAAAACTGACATTTTTGAAAAAGTTAATTTTGATCTTAATTTCATTTTTAAATTGTTGATTTTTAATTAATGATCAATAGTAATTCATCTAGTAATGCTTGCAACATCTTGGACTTACAGGTACTATTTTATTGTCGGAATCTTTAACATGCAAACAGAGTTGATGATATTATGTGATAGCCTTACCCATTTTTGCTCAACAGGGTTATGAAAATCCGAGAGAAGCTACTGGGCGGATTGTATGTGCTAATTGCCATTTAGCTAATAAGCCTGTAGATATTGAGGTTCCACAAGCGGTACTTCCCGATACTGTATTTGAAGCAGTTGTTCGAATTCCTTATGGTATGCAAGTTAAACAAGTTCTTGCTAACGGTAAAAAAGGGGCTCTGAATGTAGGTGTTACACTTTGTGGGGTGTTACACTTATAACAAGGTAGGATAAAATTATATTAAGTGTAGTCTTGTTAATCTGATGAGTTGATGATACTATGAGGACTCAACTTTTGATGCCATTGTACAAACAGTGGGGTGTTGCTCATTACATTTTTTATGTTACAGTGTTAACTTCACCAAAAAAGTCATTCTCATGACTTCACCATAGAATTTTCCAATTTTTTTATTTTCATTGTTTAAAACGATCTAAATTAAAATTGCAAATCGATAGAAAAACAAAAGTCGCTTATAGAAAATCTAAGAGCACTTAGATGAGAGAACATGTGTCTCTTCTAATTTAGTCATAATATTTTTTTGGCTTAATTGCACTTTTGGACCCCTATCTTTTCAAAAGTTGCGATTATGGACCCCAAACTAATTTAAATACAAAACAGCCCCCTATGTTTTGATTCTTTGGCAGTTTTGGACCCCCAAGGCAAAAAATAAAATAAAATAGGCTTAATACATGCTTTGGTCTCTTAACTTATTTTTGAATTTCATTTTCGTCCCTTAACTTTAAACCGTCTCAATTTGGTCCCATAACTTTGCCTTCGTTTACCTAAGTGGTCTCTTCTGTTAGTTTTTTTAACAGAAGGGACCACTTACGTAAACGGAGACAAAGTTATGGGACCAAATTGAGATGGTTTAAAGTTAAGGGATCAAAATGAAATTCAAAAATAAGTTAAGGGACTAAAACATGTATTAAGCCTTTTTTTATATAATAATTAAGAAGCAAATGATTTGTTATATACTATGTAACATATAACACTTCAGATTGAAATGTTGTTCAGTTTCCAACAAATCAAAACATATGTTTCTATTCAATAAATTAATTTTTTTTCTCGAGTTATTAATCGTGTTGATATGTGTCCGCATCAATATTGTGTGTCTATGTTAGTGTTTCATAGATTATATTATATGCATATGCAAATCCTAAAGCAGAAGTGATATCTTTATCACCAGTATATTAAACTTTATTCTTATCATAAGTATATTAAAATTTTAAAGCTAATTAATTATCATAGTAAAAAGAAAACCAGAAATAAGTTCAAAATAGCAACATTTATTAACATTTATTTTTGAATTTCATTTTGGTCCCTTAACTTTAAACTGTCTCAATTTGATCCCATAACTTTACCTCTGTTTACCTAAGTGGTCCCTTCTGTTAAAAAATCTAACAGAAGGGACCACTTAGGTAAGCGGAGGTAAAGTTATGGGACCAAATTGAGACAGTTTAAAGTTAAGGGACCAAAATGAAATTCAAAAATAAGTTAAGGGACCAAAGCATGTATTAAGCCAATAAAATATTGACACGTGGCACCTCACTTAGGGTGCCACGTCAGCGTTGACTGAATCAACAATGGACTGGGGGTCCAAAACTGCCAAAGAATCAAAAGATAGGGGTCTCTTTTGTATCTAAATTAGTTAGGGGTCCATAACCGCAACTTTTAAAAAGATAGAGGTCCAAAAGTGCAATTAAGCCTATTTTTTTTTAATATTTTTTAGCATGTCTTTATAATATTGATAGATTTTATAAAATATATTATAATTTAGATATCAAAATTAAACAGCATTTATTTAAATCAGATTTTGTTTTAAATGAGAAATCAAAATTAAACCATATTTGATTTAATCTTTTAATCAAATGATTTTTTACTTTAAAATCAATCAAAATGACGGGGAACACCCTCATTATCTTTCTATGCACGTGAGCTTATTACCATTATAATGTGGATTCAAATAAAAATTACCATTATAATGCAATATTGTTAGTAATAATTATGATCAGCTTACTATAATAAAATTTAGTCAAAAAAATCTTACAATAACAAATATTTTTCAAAAAAAAATTACTAATAATTAATTATCATATCATAATAAGTGATATGATTTTATCCTTTTTGAAAAAATAATTAGTGACATGTTTATTATATTTACTGTAATTAATAATTGATCTTATCTATTGTTCAAAAAAAATAAAAATTGATCTTATCTTGACCAAAAAAATAAAAATAACAATTGATCTTATCGAGAAAAAAATTAAGTGATACTGGAGTATGCTTAAGTAAAAAATCCAACATATGTTTTCTCATCAAAATAATAAATATACTGCACCATACTCTTTTCTTGAAATTTTTTACTGATGCCATATTTATAAGAACATTTTTTTTTTTTTTTAAAAAAAAGTAAAATAAAAATAATAAGAATTTTTTCAATTACAATAGAAATTAATAAAAAAAAATCATTAAAATACTCTTAATAATTTTATAAAGAGGATCAAAAGACCAACAATTGATCTATCTTAATCCTTTTTTTTCCTAAATGGAAAATGTTGAAAGTTAATTTTGAAAAGAATTTTTTATTTAGTATTGGTCAAAAGTAGTAAACAGAAAGACAAAAAAATGAAAATGGAAACAGAAGCAGAGGAGTAAATGTTTAAAGTTTTAACTAACACGCAGTTACACGTGTGTTCCGACCACCGTTAATTAACGTGAAAATCAGTGAAAAACTGAAAACAATGTCTGTTTCTGTGGTCCCCACCTTAAGATCTGTGTTATCTTTTCTTCTCAATCCTGCAATCTTAAAATCCAGAATTCTTTTTCTCTTTAAATATCATGACAAAACAAATATCAAATCCATTGTTGATGAAATTAACAAAGTTAAATTTGGTTGATTGAATAACATGGCTGAGACCAAAAGCACTATGGTTAAGATCAAGCCAAATCCCCAAAATGTTCCCTCTAAACCAAAGATTACTGATTCTAATTCATCTCTCAATAAGAAGCTCAATACCTCTTCAACCAAACATCCACCTGATTCTAAGATGAAATCTGTCACCACCAACACCACTGTCACTAAATCTGAGGTACTACTTTCATTCTCAATTTAATTTGTCATCTTGTTCTTAATTTTACATTTTTCTTTTATTTTTTCGTTATATAATTGGTCTAATTGTGTTGATTAATGTTAGTTGAATTGTTTGTTAAAGGGGGTTACTAGTTGGTTGATATATATTTGTTGCAAGTTAGATTAGATAAGTTAGTTTAGTTGTGATTACAATTTTGTTTTTTTATAAACTTGATAGGTTAAATCAAAACCAACAACCACAATGTCTGCTTCTTCGTCCAAAACAATATCGAAGACAAAGACAAAGACGAAGACGAAGACAACAACTACCAAAGTGAGAGAGAGGAAAGTCTACAGTTTGCCTGGTCAGAAACATGATCCTCCTGAAGAGGTTCTGAATTTCTCTCTGTTTATTATTTCTCGAATTTACAATTCATAGGAAATCAAATTGTACTAATACGAGATGGTTGTTGACAGAAAGAACCCCTGAGGATATTCTATGAGTCATTGTCAAAACAGATACCAACAAGTGAAATGGCTGAATTTTGGTGAGTTTCCTTCCAATCGAAACTGGAAGTTTTGAACAATTCCTTGTGAATTGTGCATAATAGTGTTAAATCATTCACTATGTCCAATAACTTGATGTTTTATATTTTGAGTTTTTACAAGCCATGTTGCTCAGATACTCTGGATAATTTGTTACAACTTACAATAGTACAATTAGAAATACAAGCTATTTTCATACCAAATATCTTCATATATATTTTTCCTGGTAAAACAAGATGTTGAGCTCAAGGGTTTAATGAGTCTCAGTTAAGATCAAATCAATCCGACACACCTGAGTTCAATCCTTGGCTAGAATAATCCTTTGACTCCCAGCCAAACTCCCAATTATTATTATGTTTGCTATGATACTATCAAGATATGTGTCTATGCTAACTTTCATCCAGGATATATAGCTAGCTGTAGCTAGGATGACTGATTAAAAATGTTCTGTTTTTATTGATAAACATCATGGTCTTCACTTGTGTCCTCAGACTCATACTTCCTCCATTCATGTCTCACATTCTGCATAATAAAAAACAATGCTGGAGTGGTCAGCAAATGCATTCCGCAGTGACATGCTCCCGGAAACGGAGTGTTATTTTAATAACTCATTCCCTGTTATCTTATATTTTTTCTTAAAAGGAAATGCCTAGACAATTAAATATACTCTCTAACTTATCTCCTTTTTTTATTTAATGTTATATTGAATAATGATGATCTATGTAAGTGGTACCAAGTTAATTCTGAACTAAATTGTTGATGAGAAAGAAAATGAATGTTCATAATTTAGGATCTAGCAATGGTTAGTATGATGGTATCTGAATTAGCTCTAAATTTGTCTTGATTCTTCATGTCCCATAATAAGGTAGCATCTTTCTCGCCTGTTGCTAGTCCTTAAATCTTCCTATTCTGTTTCCCTAGCAAAAAAGGAAATATTAATTATTGTATCTTAAACTGATGATGATGTCTTGCATTCAAGATAAGCAATAGAATCAGTGCTTGAGTACTGAACTGATGATGTTGTTTAGTATTAACTTGGAGCATTCGTCTGTTGTTGTTTTCTTCATTGTCCTTGCTACTACAAAGTACAAACTACGGCATAAAATTACGCACCTCATTGTGCAGGTTGATGGAACATGGGTTGTTGTCCCCTCAAAAAGCTAAGAAAGCATTTGAGAAGAAGCAGAGGAAGCAAAAGGAACTTCGAACAGGAACTCCCATAAAGTCGTCATCAAAGCCGCCGTCTAAAACAGGAACTTCACAGAAGCCGCAACCGAAATCAAATAATGGCGACATTAAAGCCAAGAGAAAAATTGATACAGACAGTCATGACGATGATGATGACGACGACGACGACTTCATTTTAAGTCATAAAAGAAGAAAAGGGTGAGAAGAAAAGCCTCGTAAATTTTATTTAATAATGGTTAAAAAAGGGAGAAAATAAAAGAATTGTTGTAAGGTAACTTAAATTGTAAGATTAAAATATTCTTCATGTGTTAAACTTACTGATACAACAAGGAACATGCATTGTATGTGTCTTTTGCAAGCAACAAATAAAAATGGATAATGCTTTCACTTCATTACTTCCGGCCCTTAAAATTGACAATTGAGGTCTTAAAACACAATTGTGTCGTGATTCTTTAAATTGGAGAGAATTGTGGTCAAATACGGTTAATGCGATTTTAATCATCGTCGCAGAGACATTTAACCTCTCATTTAAAGGTTTAAATATGATAATTGTCCCTATAATTTGGTCCAGTTTTGATATTCGTCCCTGTAAAAAAAAAACTTTGAAATACATCCCTGCAAAAAGAAAAAAAATTGTTTGAAAAAAGGTTCTTGGCCCCACTTCATCATTGAGTTGGCATGGTTTTGCCCACGTGGCAGCGGCTGACTGTGCAACTTTTACCACGTGGCATGCCACATAATAAAAAAACATAAAAAATATTTTTTAAGTTTTGAAAATAGTTTTTAAAAATAAAAAAACTAAAAATAAATTAAAAAAATTCCAAATATTTTTTTCGATTATATAATTTTTAAATATATATTTTGTTTAAAATATGAAGAAAAAAAATTGGAAATTAGTTTTTTTTTTTTAAAACTGGAAATAAAATTTTGAAAATTAAAATATGATAAGAAAATTTTTAAAAATTATATAATCTCAACATTCATAACTTTTGACAATATAATTGTCAGTATTTTTAAAAAAAAAATTAATATATCATTTTTAAATTAAAATAATTTATTTTTCGAAAATTTAATTTTCACTTTTTTTTCAAAAATTTTATTTTTAACAGTGTTTTTGTCAAAAAAAAATTTCGAAGTTTTTTCTCTTAAAAAAAACGAAAATTTTCGTAAAAGAACAAGAAAATAAAAAAAAAAAATCTGAAAATTATATGTTCAAATTTTTTTAAAAAATATTGACAATTTTATATTCTGATTTTATTTAATTAAATAATATTCCGTTTTTTTTCATATTTCAAAAAATTATATTCTTAAAAAATATATAATCGAATTTTTTTTTAATGATTTTTATATTTTTAAAATTATTTTCAGATTTTTTAATTTCAAAAAACAATTTTCAAAATTTTAAAAGTGTTTTTTAAATTTTAATATTATGTGGCATGCCGCGTCAGCTGAATAGTGGGGTCAGTGACCATTTTCAAACGATTATCATATTTAAGCCTCATTTAAAACAATACTACCTCCGTTCCTTTTTAATTGTCACATATTGACATTTTACACAAACCAAGACAATCAACAACAATTGATACTACTTTTGATGCAATAAGTTATACTTTTACTATAATGATCTTATTCATTTCATATATTTCTCTCTCCGCAATAAATAACTAAGGATAATATTGGTAAAACAACATTTAATGTTGCATTGAACTTTGAAAGTGACAGTTAAATAGGAACAAAAATTTTCTCTACAATTGAGTGTTTTTTAGATTTTCTTGGAGCCTCCTCCCTACCATGTGGGGAATTATTTTTCTCCCAATTTTTGGGTTTTCCTCATCCTTTTCATACTATAATTAACTTTACATCTCAATTGTGTCGTGATTCTTTAAATTTTGGCTAAACTACAGTTTTGACCTCCTAAGTTTGTCAATGTTGCAATTTTGGCCCCCTAATAAAAAAAATGAATATTTTGCCCCCCTTTGCAAAAGTGACATTTTGGTCAATTTTGACCAAGTCAACGCCTAAGTGACATGCCACCTGTGTAATTACTAAATTAAAAAAAAAAATCCACATAATCATTTTCTAAATTAAATAAACTAAAAAAGAAATTGAAAAATTAAAAAAAAATTGAAAAGATAAAAAAAAACCCAATAGTTCATCCTCAACTCTTCAACACTCACAGAATTGATCCAAATCTAGATAAATCATCAACATTAAATTTTTTGAAACTATGTTATAACAACTACTGCTACTGTTACAAAGAAGAGAGAGGATGAAGCAACAGTGGCTATGGTGGAAACTCAAACAAGAAAGGCTCGGCAGAATACATCTACGACGATTTCAAGGCTCATCAAATTTTTTTGGAAGGAATGTTTCATCTCCCTTCTTTCACTATTTCGTGGATCTCTCAAAATTCATTCTCCATTTCAAAGATTCCCTCTTTCACATGGAACCGATTCAATCCAACAAATTTCACAATGACCCACAAACCCTAATCCCAAAGCAACAAGAAGATTCAAACGATTCTTTGTTCGATTCCACACATTTAAATTTACACAGGTCCATTTTTTCTCAGCGTTTACATTTCTTCTTCATCTATATCGTGTTCTTCAGCAAAACCATGAATAAAGGGTTTGAATCTAGAGATTTTTTGGGTTTTTTCTTAATCTTCATGATTTGAAAGTTGTGAATCGATAGAGAAGATGATAAGAAGCTGAAAAGAAAAACTCGAATTTACAAGAATTTGAAGCTTTGATGAAAGTGATAAAAGTGGAACGAATCTGAGGGGTTTTTTTTGTCACGAGGGTTTGGTTTTTCAATATAGATGAACCACATTTTTTTTTTCTATTTTTTTTTATTTTTCAATTTCTTTTTTAATTATTTAATTTAGAAAATGATTATGTAGATTTTTAATTTTTTTAATTCAGTATTTACACATGTGGCATGCCACATAAGCATTGATTGGGTCAAAATTGACCAAAATGTCACTTTTGCAAAGGGGCTAAAACATAGGGGGCAAAATATTCATTTTTTTATTAGGGGGCTAAAATCGCAACATTGACAAACTTAAGGGGTCAAAACTGTAGTTTAGCCTTAAATTTTCCGATGGGGGATCTCATTTGTATGGGGCATTTCTGTGGGTAATTTATTTTCAGAATACACTTCAGATGTTAGTAGAAATTTCTGAAAGAGCCTCTGAAATAATATAAAGCTTGAAGAATCAAATGGGAGTGACATTCTTCTATCTCTATCATCTGGTTTCCGAACATGTGGTTTACTTGGACAACTGTGAGACCACCATTGTAGAAACAAGCTTGCAAAAGTCAAAGAAATTAACTGTAACTAAATTGAATTTGACATTGTAGTTTCTGAATCCTCCTTTGTCATGAACCTTGCACAAAACAAGATAGGATATTTCTTAGGAATTGGATTCCGATTTGTTTATATCCATTTGATTTCTATTCAATCTATATGTAATGTTTTTTATGTTTAAAAAATGAAATTAGTGTTTTACGGTTAAAAAAAATAAAAGAGAGACAAAATGCAGGAAATGAAGGAATTTCTGACTTTAGGGAATCCAAATTTTTTCTTTGGCTGCCTCTTCTTTCTTTTTGCATTTGAATATATATCTTTCACACTTGTTATTTTCGAATTCTAAAACTAGTAATATGTGTAGAGAATCTTCGAACGTGTTTATGATAGAAATTTTCCCCTTCCTCAATTAGCCAGACATAAATAAACTGAAATTACTGTATTTATTGAAAAGGAATCAAATGGGACACTAGAGCGTGTGAAAGTAGATTCAATTCAACACACCGTAAAAACACGCATTCTTAATAGGCACAGCTAACTGGTTGGTACTGGCAGCATTGAATTTCAATCGTGTGATTTGGACATAAACCTACAACATATTTGTACTTGCTTAGTTTCTTCCATGTTTAGGTTGTGTGAGAGGATGATATTGCACTTTGGAATTGACCACAAAGGGACCATAGTAATTAATTTAACAAGTTAGTTTGGTCCCAAACTAAGAAAAGTGCATGATGTTTACAAAGCATAGAAAATGCAGCATAAAGGCCTAATAAATGAAAGGTCCCCTTTTCTAATGTACTATTTTAATGAAAAACAATTAAGATAGAGATTGTTATCTTTCAAGAGTGAGAGAAAAACCTCTATGTTCTGTTTATTCATTCATTAAAGGGGCAGAAAAACAGATTCAAAGCAAGACAAAATGTCTATGTCCTCTTCTCTGTATGAATGTACACTCGTCATACAGCAAGCGACTACCGTACATACTATGCATATATGATTTATTTTTCGTCGTATCATCAATTTCTTAATCAAAAGTGATAAATATTACTATCTATCCGTAAATATATATTGGTAGCAAAGTATACATGTTTTTTTTTTTTATTGTATGACAAATTTAATATATAGAAAGAAATTTAGTACAATGATACTCTAAGCCCATTACACGGTTAAATATAAAAAGAAGTGATACAAATCTTGGGAGTTGGCTCTAAGCTTACACATGGCTTGAGTATGGTTTGACATGTGGTTGTGTCGTTGATCTAGAAGTGACGATTTGGGACCTGAGAATGTGTTTCTCCTTAAAGTCTCAGGTTCGATTCTCTCTCGTGCCAATTTGTTGTGGGCTAATTTAACTTAAAAAAAAAAAAATGATGATTTGATGTTATTTTTCAGATAAGGTGTTAAGGATTTGATGAAACGTATTAAGCTCTCTTCTAAAAAGTGATTTATGGATAAGTTTTCGAGATCTCATTGTATTTTTTATAAGTGGCAAATAGAATCGTCCAAGTGTATGATAAGATAGTCTTTTGGTTTTTTCCCCCATGTTTTCAGTTGGATGTATGGTTGATTTTGTCTTTTCATTGTCCATTCTCTTTGTCTTTTGAGATGCGGAAGTGTTGGTAATTTGAAAGTCACAAAATGGTGATATTTTCTCTCGTAAGTTGGTGAATATTGAGGACTTAGTGAAGCATATTAATATCTCTTCTCGGAGGTGGATTTCAGGATATTCTTGTACTTTTTATGAGTGGTTAATGGACCTCTCTTAGTGCATGCAGAGATAATCTTTTGGTTGATTCTTCATGATTTTTGGTTGGATTTATGGTTGATTTTGTCTTTTCATTGTTCATTTTCTGTCTTTCTTCATTTTATCGTTGTTATTGATAGGATGTCACATATACTTCATATCTTTTGTGTGTGTGTGTGTGTATGTGAGTATTGCATTCATGCCAAAAATATAACTATGTATCCTTTGAAAACAACTTCAATTGAATGCAATATTGCGCTATCTAATTCAATCAAAATATATAGAAGAACTAATGCATGAGTAATTAGAAAAACAACCCATTAAAAAAGTCATAAAGCCTCTAAATATGCCACCTCTAGTTGCCATTTCAGGTTTATCCACCCCATCTGAATTACACTTGAATAATTCATAGATAAATTTTGCATTGAAAAAAAATACATTTTTAACTTTTGAAAAGAAGAATACACGGTTTCTAAGGTAGTATTTCTTTTTGTAATTTCTTAACTAGTGTCTTAATGGTACTTATTAGTATTTTCCTTTCTGCAATACAAAATTAATTGTTGATAAATCTAAAGTAATATCAGCCAAAAATATATTGTTAGCTTAAAATATGATGGAAATAGGTCAGACCGACCACCGATAATATTACCTTCAATTATACAAATAGGTCACACTAGCCGACATTGACCTAGGTCAAACTTTTTAAATAGACAAACATAATATATTTTTTAGAAACCTATTAAGTTAGCTAAAAAGGGCCATACTTCATGCCTAAATTTCTTTTACATGTCTAACAGATCGACCTACTTATGTGAAAAATATGAATATATTTTTTATTACTATTATTATTATTATATTAAATTAGGTACTTTATCAAATTATTTTCATCTTTTGTCAGAAATATTTACATTAATTTAAGTATATTATCTTACATTAACTTTTTCCATATATTTAAATGAATCATTATAAAACATGATTTCAATAGATTGTCATATATACGTCCGACAAAAATTGCCATATAAAATTATAGTCTTTAAATATCATCTTAAAAATCAAAATAGAACTTAATTTTATTGAACTATTAGTTTATCGGTCTCTTTAATAATATTTATTAGTTTATTAGTTTGTTAGTCTATTTAATAATAGATGAGATACTTATTCAAAGATGTGTTAATATGAAATAGATCTTTAATTAGGCCAACAAACCATACATATCAGACATTAAAAAATGCTAAGTTCATTAGTGGTTGTTTGAACAAGATGAGAAGATAAAGATTTCAAATTCTTACTTTAGATTTAAAATATAAAATCTATACCGTCAAATATGATAAAATGGGCACTGGTTGGCTGACCATGGGATTATGACATCACACAATCCAAATCAATTAAGGTGTAATTTAGAAAAAACCTTATGGGTGGCAACTAGGCTACCCATAAAAGAATGATGGGTAATTTACCCCAACCAATATATATTAGTCACATAAGCACATATTCATGAACTATCTTGACCCCACAAATAAATTGCTCATTTTTATTGTTGGTGGGTAAATTACCCACCATTCTTCAAAGGTAATTTAGAAAAAACCTTATGGGTTTGAGTTCAGCCAGAAGCATATACGGTTTGATATTGCTGTCTGTAAATGCGCGTCAATAATGATGTTAAGGAAATATATTCGTATACTGTCTCAGAAATGACAATCCTAGTTTCTTAGGCGTAGCTAAAAATATATTGAGAACTTGATATTAGAGTGGAAAGTCATTAATATATGCATTAGCCACACTGAATGACTCAACATTTTGTTGTGTAGCCTTTTGTATATGTATGTATCTAGCTCAGCTCAGTCAATCAAAATATTAAATCACATCACAATCACAATATTAAACTCAGCAATTTTATATTTATACACACACAGCCAGGGACGAATCCAGGATTAGTGTTTAGGTGTGGCTAAAATGATAGTGTAAAAAAAATTATCCAATGAAATTTAAGACTTTGTACTATTTCACGTATAATATTGCCGTCGTCGTCGCAGTGTGAATTAATCACCATAAATCTTTTGTACACATCAAATTTAAGAACATTCACCATTTTTTTTGTTCAAAAATTTCACCAATTTTTAATCCATTACAAAAACAAGATTGTTAATATTATCTTCCTTTTAAGGAGGCTCCACAATTAACTATACAATAACAACAATTATTTAAGGTGATAAAGCCAATATCATGGGGACAACAATGTCATTTCATCTTGATATTGAAGTAGGGTTAGTTATCTCGTTTGACTTTTTCATAAAAAGAAATAGGCTTGATTGCACTTTTGGCCTCCTATGTTTCAAGAAGTTGCGATTTTGGCCCCCTAACTAATTAAAATACAAAACAGCCCCCTACGTATTGGATCTTTGGCAGTTTTGGCCCCCTAACTAATTAAAATACAAAACAGCCCCCTATTTATTGGATCTTTGGCAGTTTTGGCCCCCTAAACCAATTTTGACTCGGTCAACGCTGACGTGGCACTTCAAAGCCGCCACGTATGCATTGTTTTAATTAAAAAAAAACCACATATAAATTAAAGAATTAAATAAATGAAAAAAACAATAAATAATTAAAAAAATAAAAAAGAAAGAAAAAAAAAAGGAAGAAAATCGTGTTTCAAAATCTGATTCTCCCTCTTCTTCCTCCCATCTCTCTCTAAAACACTGATTCTCTCTCTCCAAAACCCTTTGTTCCAAAATCTTGAAGCTTTCTGCCACTGCTTCATCACCACCATGGATTTGCTCCGATTGAATCTCTCTCGTATTCGAATTGTAACCAGAAACACGAGGAAATAAAGTGTCATTCTAATTTTTCAAACACATGTAAACTAGTTGTAGCATTCATAACAGAGTTGATGAGGAAATATAAATAGAAACTATCATTATACTTTTAATAATGTAAATAGTATGTGATTGTTCTGATTTTTTTGGGAGATCGTTAAATTCATAATACATGGAGTTCTTATTCATGCCTTCAAGGTAACATGTAGGACGTTATTGTGTCTCAGATGAGGAGTTTTAAAACACTTTTTAACTGATTCAAGAATAGATATTCATACTATTAAAGATTATTCAGATATTCTTGCATTATTCATGCTGACACTGATAATATTGCATTTATAACTGCAGATTAACATATAACTGAGCAGTTTATAATAAATATATAGATAGGAAATGACAGAGTAAGGGAGGAAAAAAAGAATTTATATGATAAATATATCAGGCTATTGGATTGTTAGGGAACAATGGAGGTGTAATTCTTACTCAAGTTATGTATAAGCAACATGCAACTAATATAGCTGCCTTGTTTTGGGCCCTTTATATATGTCAAAGTGCATGTGATATGCTCCTTTTTTTTTGATAAAAACGAAACTATCGTTTCGTTCAATAGAACATTATTTCATTATGGTGCTTGCATTGAGCTACTCATCCTTTTTCCACTTTTTCCATGCTTCTATCAATGGAGTAGGTTCTTGAATCAGTGCTTTAGAGAGAGATGAGAGAAAGAAGAGCTATAATCAGATTTTGGAACACAATTTCCTTCCTTTTTTTATTTTTTTTATTTGTTGTTTTTTCATTTATTTAATTCTTTAATTTACTATTTGATACCTTTGAATTCCATATTCCGAGTTGCGATGGAATCGATTCCATGTGGCTTTTTTTTTTAATTAAAACAATGCACACGTGGCGCCTTTGAAGTGCCACGTCAGCGTTGACCGAGTCAAAATTGGTCTAGGGGGCCAAACCTGCCAAAGATCCAATACATAGGGGCTGTTTTGTATTTTAATTAGTTAGGAGGCCAAAACTGTCAAAAATCTAATACATAGGATGTTGTTTTGTATTTTAATTAGTTAGGGGTCCAAAATCGCAACTTCTTAAAACATAGGGGACCAAAAGTGCAATTAAACCAAATGAATACTATCAGGCTCAGCAACGCCGCTGCCATAACTCTTTCTCCTATGGCTCTTCATTTTGTTGTAATTTTTTAACAAAATGGTGATTTCTCTTATTGTCTCTGTTACTTATTTGCATATGTGATCTATCTCCTCTCTCTGACTCATTTACGATTTACTTTTCTTCCTAATAGTTTCACTAAGTTTTATTGTCTTCATATGTATAAAAAAAAAATGGGAAAAACCATGTGGGACTATAGCCACACATGGCCCAAAGGTGGATCCGTCCCTGCACACACCAACTTTTACGAAGATCAAAACTCGTGTGTATTTTTTATATTTTTAAATGTCATCTTTTATCATGTATGAGACTCTTAACACACTCCCTCACGATCAGCACTACTAGGCTTGGTTCGTGGATATATATGGTAGGTGGTTTAATAGTAGAAACCTGTGGGTGGTCCTTATTGGGTTTAGTTCATGGACATAAGTGGTGGGTGATCCGATAATTTAAACTTGTGGGTGGTACGACAGTGAAACCTGATAGCAGATGACTCAATAGATCGTGGTTAATTCCAACACAACCCCACAAAACCAACTTAAGAGATAAGATGATGAAATAATAGCCCTTAAATTAAAATGAATGGTTGTGATTAAATTTTCTTTTAATGAGTCCTAACTCTTTTTTCTCACTTCCTTGTCACTAACTAATGCCTCTCTCTCTCTCCCGTGAAACCATTCTTCTTCCATCTTACTCTCTGAATCATTCTTCCTTGCCCGCTCAAAAACCATCAAAAGATTACATATTTTATTTGGAAAATGTTAACCGATATCCGTAAAGTATTGATTAAGGAAACAAATATGGTAATATGGCATTGGAACTTGAACAATTAACTCCTCAAAAATCTAAAAAGTGTTATTTTTAACTTAAAACTTTCTCTTTTTTATTTTATTAATTAGTGTCTCAGAAATACCGATTAACATGACTCATTTTATTATAATAAGACCGGGGTGAGGTGACTACATATTTTGTGGTTATAACAAAGTTTAAAAAGAAAAATATTATGGATTTGAAGAGATCGAAAATAGTTAAGATATGTACAGAAAAGCAACCAAAAAATGCAAGTAAATTTTGTCTAAAGATTAAACAAAATGCAATAATTTGACCCATTATTTCACAAGAATCATGAAGTCAAATAACCTATCTAGAGTTGCCTTAATTTGTCGGGTAATGCTTTAATGTGGCCCTGATGTCTCTCATTCTTAAGGTTCCTCCTTACTTGTTTCCTTAATTAAGTAAAAATAAAATAAAATTTTGTGGCTGCAAAACATTTCCTATTTTGCTTTGCACTGCAGGTGGATTCGTCATTCGTGTGTGTTACTGTTGCAAAAGACCACTATAGTTCGAAAAATTAATTTTATGGGTCCAAAACGTGTATCAATCAACATGTAACAACTCATTATTTGGAGGTACAATTTCATGCTTTGGAAAATTGGCTGGAAACGCGCTTATAATATGAAAAACAATAATAATAACTTCGTGGACGAACTATATTATATTTCGTCGTTATTGAGGTAAAGTGCAGGAGAAAATAGTACAGACAGCCACTGCCACTAAAGTTAACAACTTATTATCTCTTTCTCTCCCTTCCCTATAAGTTTATCTTTCTGCTTTTCTGGGTAAGCTGTTTGTTTGTTTGTTTGGCTTGCACAATAATGGCACTATAGATAAATTATGTGTCAAGTCTTAATAATGGGTCGATCCCACAGTGTCTCGTATATTCAAGGAACAAAAAACCTTAACTCTCTCCTTCGGAAAAAAAATTAAAAATCTAAACTCTCAATGTTGGGGAAAATTTTAATGGAGGAGAGGGGTGGAGAGGGGAGAGATTTTAATGGAAGAAAAATGTAAAATTGCTTTTTAAAAATTGCTCTATTTAAAATGACATTCCATTAGAGAAAGATGACATTAAATAGAGATATTTGTGTGCAAATTAAATGTGAAAGAAATATTCTCTAACCTCCAATCCCTATATAATTTAGGGGAGTTAAATTGTGTTTTAGAGCAACTTTGCTCCCTACATTTTCCCTCCTCTTTTAATAATTGAATCAAACAATTCAAATTTTAAGCTTAAAGTAGTATATCCCTTTCATTTTCCTTTAACCACACACACATGAATTAGTTAAGTCCGACGTAAACTATGCTATCATAGTCTATCTCAGTTTTGAAACCCGGACCGGACCGGCCGGTTCAACCGGTCCGACCAGGATCGGTAGGGTAACCGGTTCGAGTTGTTTGACGGATCGGCCGTGTAATCAAATCGGCCTGAACCGGTGTAACTCGGCCAAACCCGGTGAAAACCGGTGAACCGGCGGGTTTAACAAACCGGACCGATTTTTTGTGAAGCAGAAATTAATTATATTAATTTTTCCAAAAAATGGTTGTGGTGGGTGTTGATCCCGCGCCCATGAATTGCACTAAAATGACTTAACCACTGAGCTATGAACATCTTTTGTTATTTGATTGCGTTTTATAATTTATATACAATAATTGAGTTTTTTTTTTTCTTTCAAGGAAACCAAGCACATTTTTTTTTAAGGAACTTAGCACACTCTTTTTTAAATATTATCGCACATCTCAGATATTTTAATAAACATTTTTTTTTACTTGATTACTACTATTTTTTCAGCACACTTTTGCTTCTTTTTATTTGGGTCGTACTTGACATTGAAATATTTTTTAATATTTATTTGAATATGTATTATATTTCATAAAAAATATATGCAGCTAAATTCAAGGGATATTTATCAAGTTATTTTTATTTATGTCATAAAAATGTGCTTCTATTAAGCGTAAAAAAATTAATTTTTTTGAGTTTAAAGTCATTTGGTTCAGTCTAATTCGACACATATAATTTTTTATTTAAACCGAGTCATATAACCGAGTCATCCGATTCAATCCGATTCAGTCATGCGGTTCGACCAGTGACCCAGTGATTGAACCAATGACCCTGTGACCCAGTACCCTGACCGAGTCGATCACCGGTCCGAGTTTTAAAACTATGGTCTATCTATTTGCCTTAATGTGGCAAAATATATTAGGGTTTGTTTGTTTTGACTTTTCAACAATAAGAAGCACTTCTACAAACTTTAAAATTGGAAATTGAGTTTTCAATGTTGTTTGGTTTAGCTTTTCAAAATTGCTTCTATCCTCCAAAAATAATTCTCCTTAAAGCTACAATTCCTAACTTTTGGCTTTCCTAGAATCAATTCTACATTAAATTTAATATTTTGATTATTACAACCTATTATTTTCTTTTATATCCCTTTATCAATTCTCCTTCTTTTTGCTTTGTAATTAATTTGATGAATCAAATTTAATAAGAAAACTTAACCGACCAAATTAGCCCCCGAAAAAAGTTTATCGTCATGAGTTATCAAATTTTGGATTTTCCTTTACGGAGCCACCATTCCGATTTTTTGTATTTTTTTTTCTTTTACCTTTCTTTTACCCTATATTTTATCATTTTTTGCAACTAATTCTAGTATTATTTAACTTAAATATATTTTATAAAAATATATATAATATATGAAAAAATATTTTGTAAAAAAATTAGTTTAATGATCGTATTTATTTATTTAAATTAAATAATATATCTACGTTTAGTATTGATCTACATATACATTCAACTATGCACATTTACTTGAATTTAGCTATGTTTATTTTAGTAATTATACATTCAAAATCAAATTTGATAAAAACTATCCAAACAACATTCAGTTTGTTTAATCAATTTTGCATTATTGTATTCAAACATAAATCAATTCTCTCAGAATCAATTCTCTCGGAATCAATTCTTTCAAAATCAATTCTATCTAAAGTTAAACCAAACACACACTATAGAAAATAAAATCGAAGTTTTATGCAAAATTTAGGAGTATTAAAAAATGAGGTGTGTTATTTGAACAACTATTTGATTGACTATTGGACAACCATGAATTTACAAAGAAATTGTATGTATTGACACGAAAAGCAACGCAATAGAGATATAAAATAAAAACATAATGTGGATATAAAGAGAAAGTTGTCGCAAAAATTATCATAAAATGGTTGTACAAATATCTTTTCTCATATATTATTTTTTGACAAATTTCTCATATATTAATATAGCACGCTAATTTGACAAGGCTGATTGGTATTCAAATAATGAGTGTAAAGTGTCCAGTCTAGGTATCTTGAAAGAGGCTTCTAGCTACACTCTCCCTGATTAACTCTAAGCCTCATTTGAAAAAAGTTGTCTCCAATATAGTCCTTATTACACATATTACTAGCATAAATATTTGGTATTTTAGTATTTTAACCAATGCATTAAGAACGTCCGTTATCATTCTCTTTAATTTTTAACCAAGTCATTGTGTGGATATTTAAAAGAGTTGTGTTATTTAAACATTTATTTATTTGACAACCATATTTTTATAAAGAAATGCATGCATTAGCACGAAAATCAAAACTGTTATAAAATAATTGTACAAATATCATTTCTCTATATAAAATACCAGAAAAGATATTGGAGTATTATATATATATATTCCATCAAATTACAAATGCAGGCCTATCCTTTTCAAACTATTATTTTCCAAGTCAGCTATGAATAGAATTTAACAAACTAAAAACCCACTCGTAAAACAAACAATATAATGATTTCATTTCCCTATAGTTAAGAACCACTCCCATAACATCACTCTACACGATAAATCTTATTGTCAAAAATGATTGATTCGGATTTAAGAACTAACATTGGTTCTAGCTAGAAATAAGGTGCTTTGTAATTTGGCATGTATGTGAGTTGCTTGCTTATTCTGTGGGGTATCTTTATTTAGGTCCCTTCCATATGGCTGTATATGTACACAGTGCTCTCTCTTTTGGGGTGTTTTTCTTTATTTGCCTTGTCATTATTTTTGGATGGAGTCTACGTTATAGTGATATACTCTATATTTCCTTTTTATATATTCTCCTAGCCTTTAAAAGAATGACTAAAATTCAATTAAAAAGTAAACTAAAAGAAAATAGATTAGGTACGTAGAGGATTATAAAAAATTGATGAACTATATCAGTATAAATTCTGTCAAAAACAAACGAATTATGATTGTATGATATATATTTTTTTATTACAGTGAGGGCCAAAACCCGTATGTATGATATGATTTTAGTGTTCCAAATTTTTACAAATAGAAGTCACCTACGATTAGATGGTGAAATACTAGTTCTCCTATTTACTGTTAAGTGTTTGAAATTAATGGGAGTGATGAGATGAAGTAATATTCTCTGAATTTAAGAGAAATAATTGCATCTTTTAGGAGCGACGAATAACATTGGTTAAAAGGGGAAAAAATCCAAAAACCTAACAATCATTGTTGGCCCTGAATCTTTAGTCTTAAAAGCAATCACATGCCTTGGTTGGCTATATAATATCTCCACTACCTATCCTAGTTAGCTATGGTATGGTATGGAGACAATGTAACAGACTCCATATATAGATCGGTTATTAGATTTTAGATTACTATACTGAAGTGAGGAGAAATGTACAGCAAGCAATCAAATTATTCACAGTCAACCAATTTATGCTGCAAGAGATCAGAAAAAACATGAACAAATAACTGCCATAATTTTCTGTTCTATCCTATAATCCACCCTATTAAACCTGAAAGTTAAACATATCGGATTGGTCCGTCCGTCTGACAATGATAACGAGCAAATCCATTTTAGATGCTAGCATATTCTCTTTCGCCATGATTTGAACCTTGAACTTTAACTCCTTTAAACTCATAGTTCAACAAAATGAGATATCCACCCTTCATTTTATGTTGTAACTTGTAAGTAACAAGGCAAAAAAAAATGCCAGAAATGATATTTGAAAATAATTTAATAGTTCAATTATACATACTATAGACAAAGTGTAGTTAATATTTTGAAATATAAATATAAATTACACAAATCGAATATGCAGATGTAAACCGATAACTTAGGGTTAAAACATTACTGGAAGTTATACCCATACCCCAACAATTATGCCCCTACCCTTACAAATCATAAAAAAATGTCAATTTTACCCTTTTCTAAACTCTCACCCACTCACCCCTCACTCT
The DNA here is from genome assembly GCF_003473485.1 of Medicago truncatula. Lineage (NCBI taxonomy): Eukaryota > Viridiplantae > Streptophyta > Magnoliopsida > Fabales > Fabaceae > Medicago > Medicago truncatula. Next base: position 54,614,434 of record NC_053044.1, read on the forward strand.
AACTTTTTTCCAGAATTATATCTCACCTTCTTGTTATCTTTCCAAAATTCTTTTTCAAAACATCTCCAGCATCCGAGCAGCTCCATTTATGATAAACATAATACCTCATAGAGAATCACAAATTACCATAACATAAAAGTCCAAATCAAGTTTCGAAGGTTCGCATAAATATCAAATTTTAGAAATAGCAATCCCTAATTTTTTTTCTCCCAAATTTTTTTAGATCAAGTGATGACAGTCCTTAAATTGTTGCCAACGGAAGAACAGTCAATAGAATTGAATTCATGATGGTGCGAAATCCCAGTCCCTAATTTTATCATGAATTACCACTCTTGTTTTTATTTTATTTTTATATTATGAATTTCAACCCGTTCTTTGAACCATAAGGTTCTGGTTGTTGTTTCATCATAAAAAAAATTATGATTTTGTCACCATCTATCTAGAAGTGATAAAAAAAACTGTATTTAATTGCCAATGTTTAGAAAACTTTATTCACGCCTAATGGTGTGTGAGTGGGTGAGAGTTTAGAAAAGGATAAAATTGGCATTTTTGATGATTTGTAAGGGTAGAGATATAATTGTTGGGGTATATGGTAAAATGTTCAACATTACAACCATGTGAACCAAAATAATTGATCCAAAAGCATGTACGAGTCATTGGTTAAACGAGCTGGTCCGTCTTGATCAATATACTAGCTCTACGCGTATAGAAGGAAATGAATAACATAGCCAATATACCTCAGTCTACCGACCCAGAATGGCAGGCTGAAGGTTGAGGATCCATTAATGATTAAAAAAAAATCTTTGAGTAAAAGACCACTGCTTTAAATTAGAGATTTTTTATTTGCTATCAATTTTCGGGAAAAGAACATTGATTATCTAGAGTTCGATCGTGAGGTAATTTAAATATGATCAAAATGTGTCGGGATTCGAACCCCGGACATCTCACTTCTCCACATTAAAATGTGCGGGCTCTAGCCACTAGGCTACTAGACAAAAAAAAAAAATAAAAAAAATAAAATAAAAATATATATATATATAATCAAAAACTATTCCATCAAAAATCGAATTCATATTCTCCTCAACAATTTATTTATCGGTGAAGTTTATTAACCATTTGAGACAATTTATTTAGTTTAAAAAAAATAGATTTTGAGAAGTAAAAAAGAAAAAGACATGCATGAAACAATTTTTTAAAAACGTGCGCTAATCGACGAACTTATCGAGTTATAGTTCAGCTCAAATTTAGCATAAAAACAAGGAAGAGTCAATTTTGTATAAAAAAAAATTGGTGGTGCATTTTGTATAAATTTAGGAAGACAAATGCCAAAACCAACATTTAAAAAAATAAATGACATAAATAAATTTTGTGTAAATAACTAAGGATCGGAACTATATTTCATTGAGAATTTTAAGGATATTAATTAATATTATTCGAACTTTTTAGATGATAAAAAAGAAATATATTCTCTCTCCTGTCTTTTTTATTTATCTATTTTTTAAAAAAAAACATATTTTATAATTTTAATTAAATATGTTGAACTCAAAGTCTTATGTTGGATTCTCTTTGATGTCAATTACGGTAAACTAATTTATCTTCTTAAAAAAATATTAAATAATAGTTTATGAATGATGATATTAAAATGATGAAGTTAACAAAAATTTGTTTATAGTTTAGTCAATTTACTTTTTTTTACTAATATTTGTCACTGATTTTTTTTTGTCTGAACCCTTTTTTATGAATTTGTTTGAACCCTCTTGTTTCTAAGAAAAATAATATTGATAATTCAAAGTTTATTTATGATAATTATATATCCACGTTATGTGATATTACTATCAATATTACTTGCACATAAATAGGAGGCATAACATTAATGGGCTTAGGAGACATAACATTGTTATGCATAACCTTTTGAACTCTATGTAGAAGGTCAACAACCTCTGATGCTAGAAAGTCGAAAGTGTCAAAAATAAATGGTATAAAAGCATGTTGGTTGTCATAACATGCTTTTTCATGTTTGACGCAGTTTTTAGGGTTGTTTGTCCTATCGTAAAAGTCTCGACCCCTAAACCCACAAGTGGTGAAACCTTAATCAAGTCCACACATGATCAAATATTGTTTCAAACAACATTTAAATTTGGGTTCTTCCTCAAAAAGTCAACTTTGATGTGAAATGGACCAAACAAGCGAGAAAAAAAATATAAGTAGTAATATTTCTATATTTAGTTACAATAATAATATATATTTAGATGCTCCAAATAAATATAAATATTATTACACAATTAAAAAATTTATTCTTCATAGTTTGGTACTTTCAGTCTCTATAGCAACTACAAATGAAAATTTGTTAGTAATGAAAAAAGTAAAGTCAGAATTAAAAATAAAAATAAAAATAAAAACTATGCTGCTATAATTTGTATTGATTTTTTTAATCACATCCCTTAAAAAATTGCTTTACTCATCTTCCTCATTTTCTCTCACTAAATCTCTCAACTTCCAATATATGAAGGGTAAAGACATTTTTGTTACAAGACAATGATGCCACATGTCAATAATCATCTAAAGACAAGTTCCATTTTTCATATAATGTAATGTAAAGTGAAAAGTTTCATGTATTGACAAGTTGCAAGATTCATAAGATGCAAAGTGACCTGGTGCACACTTCATGTATTGCTTGTTGTTTGTAAGAAAATTTGGTTTACCTCTTCTATAATTAGCAAGCTCATTTATAGACTTCATCATACCATCAAGTAGTAACACACCAACAAGCACTAAAACTTGTTTCAGAGTGAGAAGAAACAAGGTTAATACCTCAAAAAATCTTTGTAGTTTTGTGAGGTTTGAAAGTAGGCAAATTCTATGGTACACCAAGTCGTAAAATTAATAATAAATGAGTTTTTTTTTTTTGAAGAAAAATAATTATTTTCTATCATTGACAACTAAGATAATTAAATTTTATATACTAAAAGTTTCGACGAAATAAAATTTAATTTTTAAGAATTTTTATTACTCATAACAATGAATATTGATTATTTTTTATGACAAAATGTAAATTTTGTAATATGATCCTTATAAACAATGAAATGATGGTTTTTCTTATGAAATGATGTTTTCTAAAATATAAATATTGACAAATACTTTTTTATTTCATTAAAGTGATCTTTAATTTATATATTTTGTGAAACAAGAGTACCGGTACACTCAAAATTGTGAGTGTACCATAGAAGTTCCCGGCTACTAGGTCTTTTTTAAATTGATTCAATTGTGAAATAAAATATCATGACATGTGTATTGTGTATCTAGGGAGAATTCACTTTGAAATGACTAATCCCTAGATACATCTATTTCATTTTAGACCTATTCTGAATATATAGATTTGTGCGAATTTTTAGAAAAAATAAATGATGAAAAAAAATCCAATGGATTTCAAATTTATGCAAAATGCTTTTCGATTTGTAAAATGTTTAATATATTTTTTACATCTTCTACACGAAAATGTTCAATTTTCATAAGGTAGCCCCCATAAAAAAAATAAAAATAAAAATAAAAATAAAAAAAACAAATTTCACCTTTGTAATTCAGGTTCTTCATATTTTAACCTTCACCCTTAAAAAAATAGTTGAGCGAAGCCTAAGAATAACCCTTGTAAAGAGTTAAAAATATGAAGAATCTAAATTACGAAATGAAATCTGTGTCTGTGTTTTACAAGGATTATTTTCATACCTCGTCCAAATTAAAGTGATATTTGATGTACTAACCTAAAGAATAATTAGTTTCTCATGTATGGTTGTTCCTTATGATAAATCCTTCTACTCTTACCACGTAGTTTTTCGTTTCTGAGTTTTGAGCCAGTCGAAAATAATAAGTAATAGTAATATATTTAATTTGAGACTCGCACTCAGATAATTAATAACCTCAAATAAAACTCTTACAAGTGATACTCACATTAAGTCAACATAATCGTATAGCAGAATCCCTACCCCAATAAAGTTAAGATCATGAAAACCACGTTAAATTGAAAGGCATAAGAAAGCCTAAAGAGCCAATTAAAATGAGAATATGTAAAGTATAAATGAAGGCCTAATGAGCTATTAGCGAGTCCTTGCCACCACATCAACAACCTTTATAAATCCCACTAACGAACCAAACTTGTCGCTGCCATTATGTATGTACCTTCTTTTTTTTTAGGTAATGTATGTACCTTAAAATACTCACTCCTATACATATATGTAGCAAAACTAGGGGCAAATTGATGATAAACGGGAATATTTACATTGCATCAATTTGAACAAAACAAGAGAACCCATCCTTTTGGTTCTGCAGAAATTGCTGATAAGGGAATATACATGATCAGTATAATTATATGGGTGAAGAAACAGGAGGCAGTGGTTAAAAAAATAACATGAACCAAACAAACAACAGTACATAATATACAGCAAAGTCACAGAGAGGCCAGAGTTTGTGTGGCACAAGGGCGGTACGTGTACCACTTGTAATTACCTTGCCGGGTATTGGATTTGAGTTATGTGGGGTCGATCACATTTAGACCGTCCGATTAAGATCGCACTTGACTGTATAGTTCCAATTTTAATGTAGATTTGATTTCTTATGCCTAAGATATCAAATTTGAAAGGATCAAGGACACTGGGTAAGGATACTAAAAAAGAAAGTTATCCATCATATTTTATTATTGATCTACACCTTACTCTTTTGAAGGATTGATCTACATCTTACTTGTAGTGGAGCAGAATGTATGTTCTTCAATTGCCGGAATGCATGGTAATGTTAGCACTAGAGGATTGTTGTTAGAAGTTTTACATTGATATGATTTTTAAAGTTACGAAATTCTCTTACCTAAAATCCTAGTGTTTTTTGAGATTCAACTTATTTTGAGTTAAAATTTATGACTAATTTTCTATCGTGGGTCCCAGGTCCGTCCTTTACACTATACTACTCTTTTCAATATCAACTCAACCTTTATAAGTGTGATTGGCAAGTGACGGAAAAAACGGTCACGGCCCATTAATTTCCTTTTATTTCTCTCCTTCCCATTGCCAAAACCAAACAATATGAATAGTACTATTGAACAACCTCATAATAACTCAGAAACTAAAAGTAGCTCAAATTCACCACCACCACCATCACCACAATCCCAACAAATAAAAGGCATAAGAGACACAAGCAAGCATCCGGTATATCGTGGTGTCCGAATGCGAAATTGGGGAAAATGGGTGTCCGAAATTCGTGAGCCTAAGAAAAAATCCCGAATATGGCTCGGCACATTTCCCACACCGGAAATGGCAGCTCGAGCACACGATGTAGCTGCTCTCAGTATAAAAGGAAGTGCCGCCATTCTCAACTTCCCTGAGTTAGCAAACTTGCTTCCTCGACCGGCTTCACTTGCTCCCCGAGATGTTCAAGCAGCAGCTAATAAAGCAGCTCACATGGAGTTTCCATCTTCAACAACTTCATATGAATTGAGTGAGATAATTGAGCTTCCTCGTTTGGGAAACGTTGGAGATTTTGGAAAGGAGTTTGTATTTATGGATTCCATTGATACTTCATGGATGTTTCAGCCTCCTTGCTTGCACACCATGGAAGATGTGATTTGGAGTGAAATTTATAATAACTAGTTTTCAGATGAGTTTGTTTAATGTTGCTATAAGTGGTCCTTCCATTTTTTTCAATTATTTTATGTGAATGTCTTAGTGTGTTTATCATGTTTTGTTTATTATTATCAAATATTATCATAGAGACGGAGGCAAACACCTTATTGACAAACGAGGTGTCAATTCTGTATTCTTGTTTTGTATAAATCTCTCTCTATCTTTCTTTCATTTTGTTTTTTGTTTTTTAGTTTTTGAGTGTCTCTGCTGCAGCCACTTGTGGTTTTTCTCTTATGAGTATGCTGCTCTTGTCCATTGTGTTGTTTTTTTCTTTTCTTCCTCTTAGACTCAGTTGAGTTGCAATGTAATTATGGTTTAGAAATTATAATAATAAAATGAAAGTGGTAAATTATTTGATTTTCCTTTTTCTGTTTTGGCAACGAATGTTTTTATGATGACATGCAGGTGGTTGCCTCGTTCTTTGAGACTGTCAAAATTATAAAGTCTTTAATTTGTTGCTGTTGGCTAAAGGTAAAAGATTGATATGATGTTATTTAACGATAAGCTATATAATGTTCCAATCGTGGCTTTATATCGTTGGTGAAGAGATTAAAGAGTGTGTACCCCAACACTTACTCCTCTCACTCTCAATTTGGCAAATGGTGAGTAGTGATTGGTGCATCTTGGTTTGATGTGTATATGACGACAATATCATTTTCATCAAAGAAGAAGAGAACACGCATATCATATTTAACATGTACGTACACAAACGGGTATGTAATAGTAAATTCTAAACTATGCAGAAGAGTGGTTTCGACTCAAGGAATGTAATCTAATGTAAAATTTTCTTGATATTAGAAGTGCAGTGTCTCTTCTCTTCTCTTCCTTGGAATCGATAGTTTTGGAACTTCGTTAATTATGACTTCCAGTTCACATACACCCTCCGGTCACTAATATAAGCAAAAATCTACTCTTTAGATACATTCAACTAATGATATATGTGGTCCTTATTATATGTCACATACATCATTAATTGAATGTATCTAAAAAATAGATTTTTGCTTATATTAGTGACCGGAGGGTGTATGTACTAACTGTCGTCTGTCACTTACGATTGGACTCTCATCACTGCTATTTTTCGGCAAATAATATACATTTTATATCTAAATTATTTGTTATTATTATTGAAAAGGGAATCTAAATGATTTGTAGTTTTACTCAACAAATGCTTGTTTGCGGAGATGGTTAAAGAGGTTGAGAAGTTAAAGTTTTGGAGTTTACATTTTGAAGAAAAGTATTAATGTAACATCTAATATACTAAAAAAAATTCAATTTCCTCAAAAAGTACTAGTAAATTATCCAAAATAATAAAAAATACACTACATTAAATTAACAGATTTTGTTTTTTATAATGAATCTTTTCTATGATATCTTTAAGTCTTTGCTAGTCATTATGGATAATAAACTTGTTTTAGACCTATTAGAATAATCATATGTAAATCCCAATCAACTAATAAGTGAGTACGTACAACTAGATTGATAGTATAGAGAAATAGAATTAAATGTATGAATTCCTGAAAAAATATGTAGAACTCTATCTTAAACTGTGTAGAATAACAACTTATGATGTGTCAAGAACTCTTCTTTGAAGCCTCTACAAAAGGAAGAACTTGTTATTTGTAAACCAAAACTATTAAAAAGCAAGTAGAAGCATGTTTCCTCTCAAATATTTTCTCCTACTAAATTCCTCATAAAAACTCACTATAACCTTATCCTTTTTCAACAAAGTTGCATCAAGGCTTAGGTTATGAAATAAAATTCTTCCATAATCATGGAGTAGCATCCTTCCAAATTTCACTTCTCAAAAAAGTACCTATGATAACCGTTGTATCAAAATGAAGGCTCTTCTTGAAGTACTATTGATATTGAAGAAGAAGTAGAAATTGTAGAGTTCGATTGAGGATTGAAGGAAGAACAGGGGAAATTGGGAAAATTCTAACATTTTCCCACTTTTGTGCAGTTTTAATATTATTTTATAATTAATTAAAAATAATTGTTTTTTAAAATTCAAAAATTTATTACCTATTTTTCAAAAAAGATTTTTAAATAAGTGAATTGCCACGTTGATGCCGGTTAGACAACTTGGCACACTCAGCTAATGTCATACGTGCACAAATGTGACAAATCATCAATAAAGTGAGGTCAGAGACTATTTTAAAAAACCAAAAAAATTGCAAGACATCAAAAAAATTTGTATTGAAACTTATACATTTAATATTAAATGCAAAACTTTTAACCTATGAAGCCCGGGTACTGGTGCGGGTACGATATGATATGGGTACGCGGATACGCGAACTTTTTAAATTTAGGATACGATACGGTTAAGATACATTGACAAAATTTTTATACTAAAACTCATATGTGTGTAAAATACTTGAAGATAATAAGCATTTATTATTCTTTATTATTTATATTATTATAAAAGTCACAAATTTTTTTTAAAAAAATACATATATATGATCAAAATAAAAAAAAATGTTAAGTTTTCTTGTAAACCATATTATATTTTCATATGTTGGGATATCGAGAAAACATCGTAAAAAGAACTCAACACAAATTTTATCTAATATTGATTAATTGAATCACCTCAAACTCTTTACCTTCATCCACAAGAAGTATAAATATATTATGGTTTACAAGAAAACTTTACATTTTTTTTTATTTTGTAAAGTTTTTAAGAGAAAAATAATTATAATAAATATGTTTCTAAAGAGTAATAATATATTAAAATAGGTTGGTGCTTAAGGAAATAAGATTATAAAATTTAATAAAGTAAATTTCAAAAAGCGGGTGCGAGGTGGGGTTGGGTGCGGGGCAGGTGCAAGCGCCCCCGCCCCCTCCCCCGCCCCCGTACTAAAAATCTAGATTTTCCCACACCCGCACTCGCACCCAGTTAAATAGGCTTTTCCCCGTTAAATTCGGGGCGGGGGCTGTCGGGTCTGGCGGGGGTGGGTTTTGTTGTCATGTCTAATCTTTACTGAATTTTTACAACATTGTCTCACTTTTTTACCCATCATCTTTTCTAGGATACGTTAATGTGAAGTATCTTATAAGTATCTTTGTGTATCTGTGGAGTATTTGATAAAATATTTTTTAAAAATTAAAATAATTAATTCTCATACTTCATAGGTACATATCCGCGAGTATCAGTGAAGTATCGATATTCGATACGGGCACGTCACCGTTTTAGAGTATCGGGTTTGATAGCTATTAACTGTTTTAATATTTAGCATCACAAGCCATCGGAAACAACGAAAAATTGTAACCCTTTGGAGCAGTAGCCACAAACATTTCACATATCACATTCTGAGCTGTTTATGCCGTTATATACAATTAATCCACTTTCTAGTTTGTCTTTTATTTACACAAATGCATACACACTTTGTAGTATGATAGTCCCTCCGTTCCTTTATAAGTGTCACTTTTGGAAAAAAAATTTTGTTCTTATATAAGTGTCATTTTTAGAGTTTAAAGTTGTAATATGTCTATTATATCCTTAACCTCTAAATTGCCACATTTTATACATTAATGCATAGTCAATAATTATAGCCTAATCCAATTCATCCGTTAGATTATTTTACCGAGGCTTTCTACTAATAAATGCAAGGAGTACTACCCATAGCACTCAGCTTGTTCCAAGAATTTGAAAATCCACAATTTTGGCTCTTTAAATATGTACACTAACCATGAAAAAGGAACTACCCATAGATGTAATGGAACAAACCAAAGAATCAATGAAAAACAAGAGAAAACAGTGGAAGGATCATTGAACAACAATGGAGAAAAAAGAGCGGAAAATTCATTGGGCAACATAGAAGAAGAAATAGTGAAAGACTCTTTGAACAACAATGAAGAAGAAATAGTAGAAGATTCATTGGACAACAATGAAGAAGAAATAGTGGAAGACTCCTTGAACAACATTGAAGATGAAATAGTGGAAGACATGAGAGGGAAGGAGAAGGATTTCCAGCACCAGTATTAGATTTTGACTTAAATGAAGAACCTGAGTATGAATTTGATCTGAATAAATTTCCAGAAGAAGATGAAGAAGAGTCTTCCTGCAAAGAGAAGAATTTCGTCCGTTGATTAGGAAGATGCGGAAAATTCTTCTTCCTAAATTTTATTGAAGACTTAATAATCTTTAAATTTATGTAGTACGAATGAACAGCTGATACCAAGGATACTTGATTTCAATCAAAATGGTTGGTATCTAGAAAAAAGAGTACTAGATTAAATAAGGGTAGACAAGAAAAGAGAGAACTATTTATCAACTGTCTTGGTTGTAGTGAAAAAGCAAAAAACGTCACATATAAAGGAACGGAGGGAGTAGTATCTACTATCTAGTCTAGATTATACACCTATAAAGTGAAACTCTAATGGGGAATCTCATTCCTTTTAAATTAATCCTATGAGTTTCAAACTACAGATATTGTCTAGCTAGCAGTGACCCATTAAATCTATAAGTATATATTCTTCTTTAATTTTAGCAATAATGATCCATAAGACTGCAAAGAAACAGACACCATTATTTTGAATCCCACTTCACACCTTCTGTTCAGTGCTACCTTTGTTTTAACTGAAAAAGAACAAGGTAGGGATGAAAAGAATGCAATAATTTCATCATAATTTAAAGATGGGTCATCTTATGTTAAGGTTTAACCGTTTAAGTATTTATCGAGAAAAATTAAACTTCAATCTTTTAAGAAATAAATTGATATAATTTTCAATGCATAATTTCTATTTTTAGTACCTTAACATATGTACTTAGGATATAGGTTAGAATTTCCTGTATATGTATTTCAAAATTTTGAGTTTTCATCTTCCAAAATACTTTTACGTATTATTTGAGGATTTATTTGAAAAATAAAAAATATATTTAAAAAGAGACTTATTTAGGTGCACATTTTTTGGCAAATGAGTGCTCTATCCATCCTTCCTAAGCTATATATTACTCTGACAATTTCACACAAGTTAAAAAATATATTTAATTTTGTAAGGGAAAGTTAAATTTCAATTTACTTAACAAAATTCTCATTCATTAATGATACAACAAAGACAAATTTAAATAAAACAGTTTTTGGAAAACATTGAGTAGTAAATAATAAAAGTATAATTAATAGGAATGAAAAATGTTTTATGTACATCCCATTGAGGTGAATACACCTTTGAGAGAAAGTAAAAAAGGAGAGCAATGTCTATCTTAGATGTGAGAAGATGATTATGTGATTAGAAGAGTGAGATAGAGATAAAGTTGAAGAAACTTTTTTTTTTTTTTTTGACCTTTGAGAGAAATGAAGGCAGTATAATATACATTTTTTTTAATATACGAGAAAAGTTGAAGAAACTTTTTTTTTTTTTTTGACAAAAAAGTTGAAGAAACTTATAAACACAGAAAGTGTACAATTTTATTGGAGGACTTGTGATAATTTACTCGTATTTTTGGAGCCCATATCCCCTTATTATAAAAAACAAAATAAAAACATTTATCCCCACTCCCCATTTTAATTACTAACACTCCCCTTTCTTCAAAAAAAAAAATACTAATACTCCCTTTGTAACAATTTTTTTTTATAGGCCCTTTGTTAAATTTTATCAATTCGCACATTTATTTTTGTTTGGGACCGGGATCCACTTTGGAAAAAATCTTAACCACATTCAATATTAGATCTCAATCACTGATTCAAAATCGAACGATTGAAAAAAAAAATACCATCGTAACATGCTGTAACTACATGCAATCTAAATCGCTTCGACTGCTAGTCAATGTTGACTAATTATTAATTTAATTTATGTAAAGTATTAATTTTTTTTTGTGATGCATGGGATTTGAACCCCAAACTTCGAGTAAATATTTACATTCCATCAAAATCATAATAATTGTAAGCATGAACTTTTGCTGGCCGGTTGAGGTGAAATCTTTGAATAAGATACGAATCAATATCTCGTTAACAAGGGTTTCCTCAAACAAGCAAAAAAAATAGTATCACAAAAACAAGGGTTTAATTACTTATTTTTGTTAATTCCTTGGAGGGAATATACATACATCACTTTCAGTGTCCGCTCACGACAACTTTTCATTCATTTCCGTAAATTGAATATATAAAGGTACGTACGTTCCCATTAACACCCCGTCCACTTTCCACTATTAGTAATTGTTGCTGTACAAATACTCTCTTCTTCTTTTTTTACGGTACGAGTACTTTATTGTAAATAAATGGAAGTTGCTTATCTACTTACTTACTACTCCCTCTGTTCCTTTTTAAATGTCACTTTTGAAGAAAAATTTTGTTCTTATTTAACTGTCACTTTCAAAGTTCAATGCAATATTAAATGTTGTTTTACCAATATTATCCTTAGTTATTTATTGCGGAGAGAGAAATATATGAAATGAGATATTAAATGAATAAGATCATTATAATAAAAATATGGCTTATTGCATCAAAACTAGTATCAATTGTTGATTGTCTTGGTTTGTGTAAAATATCAAAATATTACAAGTAAAAAGAAACGGAGGTAATATATTATAAAGATAAATCCCTATGAATTTACCATTTTGCCTCTAGGAGGGGCATTTTAGTAATTTCCTATTGATGGGGTGTGGTTAGTGCCACCTCATCATTTTTAGGGTGAATTTTTCATTTTGCCCCTTGCCATTTTTTAATTATTTTATATTTTTAATAACTTTTATAATTTTTATATTTTTAATAACTTTTAACTATTTTTCAATTTTTATTTTTTTAACTATTTTTCAATTTTTCACCCAAATTCAGTTGCTTCTACATTGCCGTTGTGGGAGATTAAGATATCGTTTGACCCGGCTTTTTTCCAACTTCTCTACATTTTTAAGGAGAAGTTAGGTCAAACACACTGTCAATTATTTTAATTTCAATATTGTTTAATCATCACAACCTCACAAATATTTTTATTCACACTGTCATTTAATGATACCAAATACTTTTATTTCCTTTCTTCAACCTCACAAATATTTACACACACACATTAACGTTTAGAGTGATATTTTATGTCCGTCTGTCTGTGTTTTTGTTACGTTGATGCATATAATTTTTTTGAGTTACTTGGTTGAGTGCTACCTCACCGATTTTTTTTAACTATTTTTCAATTTTTACATTTTTAAAAACTTTTAACTATTTTCCAATTTTTTTATTTTTAACTATTTTTCAATCTTTTCTTCCAAATTCAGTTGTTTCTACACTGCCGTTGTGGGAGATTAAGATACCGTTTGACCCGTTTTTTTTTTTTTTCAACTTCTCTACATTTTTAAGGAGAAGTTAGGCCAAGTACAATATCAATTAAGTACTTACTAAAAAAAGGTACTTTTTTTTAATGCATAAAATTGAATGGAATGAGCTTTGGCCAAAAGTTGTTGAATGCTACTTCAAAAAATTACTTCTCGACAATTTATTTCACAAGCATCTCTCTTCAATTCACGTTGGGAACCTTTTCTTTTATTTTCTAATATTATATTTCAATATGTTTTTTTCTTCCATTTAATTTATTTTTAACCGTTCCATTTAATTTTTTTAAGGAGGTTCCATTTAATTTTATTACCTTTTTTGCAAAGAAATATCTTTTTATCACTTATATACTTAATTTAAATATCGTTTAATCATAACAACCTCACATATACTTTTATTCACGCTATCATTTAATGATTTAAAATATTTTTATTTTCTTTCTTCAACCTCACAAATATACAGGCACACATCTAATGCATATAATTTTTATAAAATTTTGATTTTAATTAAAAGTAAAATTGTAGATGTCTTTTCTTCAAAAAAAGTATAGATGCCTAAAAAAGTTATACTTATCTTATTTATATATATATATATATATATATATATATATATATATATATATATATATATTGCACCTTTATATCGTAACAAACTATGCATATCTTTTTCTTATTCAAAAAAAACTAAACATTGCTAAATAGAAAAAGTATTACTTTCTATTTTGTCAGCATCAGATGATAGGATTTTTTATAAGTTTGATTATGACCCGAAAGATGTAACACCCCGTTACCCAAAAGTAATAAAATAACAATTAATCATCAGAGTTAAACACCATACGGGCATGCTACATCACCATTTCTAAATTTCTTAAATAGAAAATAAAACTATTTAATTCAACATGTTTAATAACTTCCAAAAATTATGCAGCGGAAAATTTGCATTTTAAATAACCACAACAACGGTTAAAATTCTTCAAATAATATCTTGGCATAAAGCCTAACAACAACATCAACCATCAAAGGGCCACATCATCAAGTTCCAAAATTGATACATAGGAGGAAAACAACAAATAAATGAATAACAGATCCCATCCCACGTATCAGAGCCCTAGACACGACACTGAGCCACCACCAACTACTCAGGATCACCTGCAAGTTACCCATAGGAAGGGCAACATTTTCAAGCAGAAGGGGTGAGATTCACAACAACAAATATAGATATTAAAATCATCAAATGAATCTAACACCCTATAACTTCAAATATATTAACTTGCAACCATCAATATTTATTCACAAGCCACAACAACATCAACATCATAATCCACGTAGCAAGTATGTATACAATGTACATATTACTAATCACATCAACAACACACCATATTCACAAAGAATACATATATATAAATGTACATACTTCATCAGCCTCATCAATCAGATAGTAACTGAAATGACAACCACGACTCATGCAAATGACATGACCACTGCTAAGACACCATCTTAGACTTCTTAATGAAATGCAATTATGCATGTGGTACCAATCAGGACCGAGGCCCTCACCGCTTTTGAATGGTTAAAGCATTCATCAGGACCGAAGCCCTCACCGCTGTTTGAGTAACTAGTACTCCAGGACCGAAGCCCTCACCGCTGTTTTTATGCATATGCAATGGACCTACTGTGTATATCTACATACAACTGACCATGCAATGCAACTCCATGTGACTCCACTTAACTAACATGTATGATTAACAATTAAACATACAATGCATTCATCATCATCAATCAGCATCAAATCCAGCAATTCAATCAATCAAAATAATGCCTAATTACATGAAACTATGCTCAACACAACAACCTTAAGGTACTACCATTCAAGCACGAAATTCAACATTCAGGAACTGAGTAGCTCGCCTCGCGAGCACATCTGCTCGCCATGGCGAGTTCACAAAAACACTAGCTCGCCATGGCGAGTTCAAGGCGAACTCGAGGCGAGTGAAAATCAGGTACTCTCGGGAAAAAGTGACATTTTCTCACCCAAACTCCAATTCTAAGCTCCCTATTCATCTTTTTAACCTAAAACTTTCACCATTCATCTTTATTATCATCTAGGTACCTTAAACCATCCCCAAAACATCTTATAACAACTTTTCAAAATTAAGTTTTGTCTGGGCTTACTCGCCATGGCGAGTTGGACTGCTCGCGAGGCGAGCTATGAAGTTGCTCACTCGCCATGGCGAGCACAGCTACTCGCGAGGCGAGCGATGAACTTCTGTACGGGCAGAAAACTGGTTTTACCCAAAAATCCCATTTTTCTTCCAATCACTCCCCAAATCAGTTTACAGATGCAGATTAACTTTCTGTGTGCAACTAGAACCTATTTTTAACATCAAATTCATGCTTACAACTTCAAAACTACAAATTCATCATAAAACCCAAAATCCCCAATTTTTACCAAAACCTATTAAACTCAAAATCAGACTTTAAATTCTATACTATTGAAGTAAACCTCACCCTTACCTTAGAAATTGAAGAAGAAATGCACAGCAATGATCAATTCTTGGTTCTCTCTTGCTCTTCCCTCCTTTCTCCCCAAAACTGTCAGTTTCACGTAAAAGTGTTTCTGACTCTAACTTTCTATCTTAACTGCCTTCCCAACTCCCCTTTATTAGACTTAACTCCTTTAATTTCAACTAACTCCTATTATTTCCCCAACCTCAAAATAATTACTATTTCATACTTATTTTAATTATTATATAATAAACCATATATTAAAATAATACATCACATAAAACATCCAAAAATCACATATATATAAATACATGCATATACTCCACATAAATCACCAACATCATATATAATAATATATATATATATACTCCACATAATAAAATAATTAAATAAATAACTAGGGCGTTACAACTCTCCCCAAATTACAGAATTTCGTCCTCGAAATCTTACCTCAAGCAAACAACTCCGGATACGACTCCCGCATCTTACTCTCCAGCTCCCAGGTCAAACTTTCACCAGTCGCTCCACCCCAAACGACCCTCACAAGAGGTATCTCTTTACCTCTCAAGGACTTCACCTTTCTGTCATCGATCCTCAATGGCATAGTCTCAACTGTCAGGTTGTCTCTGACCTGTACATCATCATCCCTCGGAATCACATGAGAAGGATCCGCAACATACTTCCGAAGCTGAGAAACATGGAACACATCGTGCAAGTTCGAAAGATGTGGTGGCAACCCAACTCTATATGCCACAGTACCAACTCTCTCTGAAATCTGATATGGACCAATAAACTTAGGAGTCAACTTCCTCGACTTCAAGGCACGTCCAACACCCGTCAAAGGAGTGACTCTCAGAAAAACATGATCACCCTCCTGAAATTCAAGATCCTTTCTTCGCTTGTCATGGTAACTCTTCTGCCGACTCTGCGAAGCTTTCATCTTTTCTCTTATCAACCTGACTTTCTCAGTAGTCTCATGCACCAAATCCGGTCCCAACACAACACTTTCACCCGACTCAAACCAGCATAAAGGAGTCCTACACCTCCGACCATACAAGGCTTCGAACGGTGCCATACCAATACTCGAGTGATAGCTGTTGTTATAAGTAAATTCAATCAAAGGCAAGTGACTGTCCCAAGCTCCACCTTGCTCAAGCACACACACCCTCAACAAATCTTCCAATGATTGAATTGTCCTCTCCGACTGACCATCTGTTTGAGGATGGTAAGCCGAACTCAACTTCAACTTTGAACCCAAAGCGTCCTGTAAACTTTTCCAGAACCTAGAAGTGAACCTCGGATCTCTATCCGACACAATGCTAGACGGAACACCATGAAGCTTCACCACACTGTGAATATAAATCTCTGCTAACTGTGCTACCGGATAACTGATATTAATAGGAATGAAATGTGCCGACTTCGTCAACCGGTCGACAACAACCCAAATAGCGTCATGCCCTCTCGGAGTGTTCGGTAAACTCGTTACAAAATCCATAGAGATACTGTCCCACTTCCACTCCGGTACATCTAACGGTGTCAACAACCCTGCAGGCTTCTGATGCTCAACCTTGGACTTCTGACAAACCAAACAGGCATAAACAAACTGAGCAACATCTCTTTTCATACCGGACCACCAAAACAGTTTCTTCAAATCATGATACATTTTTGTAGCCCCTGGGTGAATACTCAACCTACTCTTGTGACTCTCCTCAAGAATCAACTTCTTCAACTCCTCATTGTCAGGAATGCAAACTCTACCTCTGAACCTCAACACACCCTGATCATCAACTTTGAAATCACTATCCTCAGTGTCATTACCAGAAGTCATCAAATCAACAAACTTCAAATCTTCTTTCTGAGCTTCTCGGATACTGTTCAAGAAATCACTATCAATTTTCAACATTCCCAACTGTATACTCTGGGGTGACAATTCACAGACAAGACTCATATCTCTGAACTGTTCTAACAACTCAAACTCTTTCACCATCAAAGCAGACATGTGCAAAGTTTTCCTACTCAAAGCATCAGCAACCACATTGGCCTTACCAGGATGGTAATTCAAGCCAAAATCAAAATCCTTCAGTAACTCTAACCACCTCCTCTGCCTCATGTTCAGTTCCTTCTGGTCAAATAAATACTTCAAACTTTTATGATCACTGAACACCTCAAATCTGGAACCGTACAAATAATGTCTCCAAATTTTCAAAACAAAAACCACTGCAGCTAACTCCAGGTCATGTGTAGGATAATTCTTTTCATGAACACGTAACTGCCTAGAAGCATACGCTACTACCTTACCATCTTGCATCAGAACACCACCTAAGCCCAGCTTAGATGCATCACAGTACACAACAAACGGTTCTTCTGGTTTAGGCAAAATCAAAACAGGAGCAGTTGTCAATCTTCGCTTCAATTCATTGAAACTACTCTCACACTGAGCATCCCACACAAAAGATTTACCCTTACAGGTCAACTGTGTCAACGGAAGAGCCAACTTCGAAAACCCTTCTATGAACCTGCGGTAATAACCAGCCAAACCCAGAAAACTTCTGATCTCAGTTACCGACTTCGGAGTCTCCCATTGTGATACCGCATCAACCTTTGAAGGATCCACTGCAATACCACTACCAGAAATAATGTGACCCAAAAAACTTACTTCATTTAACCAGAACTCACATTTTGATAACTTAGCATACAACCTCTTTTCCTTCAACACTTGCAATACAATTCTCAGATGCTCCGCATGCTCCTCCTCATTCTTGGAATAGATTAAGATATCATCAATAAACACCACAACAAACTTATCCAGAAAAGCATGGAAAATTCGGTTCATGTACTCCATAAAAACACCAGGCGCATTAGTAACACCGAAAGGCATCACTTTGTACTCGTAATGACCATAACGTGTCCTAAAGGCCGTCTTCTGCATATCCTCATCCTTCACTTTTATCTGATGATAACCGGACCTCAAATCTATCTTACTAAATATCTTAGCACCAACCAATTGATCCATCAAGTCGTCAATTCTAGGAAGCGAATATCTGTTCTTGATCGTAACTTTGTTCAACTGACGGTAATCTATACACAATCTCATACTACCATCCTTCTTCTTTACCAACAACACCGGTGCTCCCCAAGGCGAAACACTGGGTCTTACAAACTTCTTATCTAACAGGTCCTCCAACTGCTTCTTCAACTCAGCTAACTCAGAAGCTGACATACGGTACGGTGCCATCGACACCGGCTTAGTTCCTGGAACAACATCAATTGAAAATTCAACCTCCCTCTCTGGTGGCACATCAGGAATCTCTTCAGGAAACACTTCCGGAAATTCATTCACTACGGGTAACCCATCAATCACAGCTTGATTTTCCACCGACAAAGATGCCGTCAAAGCAACCACTGAAGTACCTTCATTCAACAACTCCTACAACTGCTATGTAGTCACAAACTCAGCTTTACTCTCTTCTCCGGCAGAAGGAAAGTACACCGTCTTACTAAAGCAATTGATATGAACATGGTTACTCTCCAACCAGTTCATACCAAGACACAACAAACAACCAACAGGACAACAACAAAAAGCAACATTAAAGTTGACACTCTATCCTAGGTGGCTCAACACGACTCTACTACTTGGTCGGACGGACCAACCTGCTCTGATACCAATTTGTAACACCCCGTTACCCAAAAGTAATAAAATAACAATTAATCATCAGAGTTAAACACCATACGGGCATGCTACATCACCATTTCTAAATTTCTTAAATAGAAAATAAAACTATTTAATTCAACATGTTTAATAACTTCCAAAAATTATGCAGCGGAAAATTTGCATTTTAAATAACCACAACAACGGTTAAAATTCTTCAAATAATATCTTGGCATAAAGCCTAACAACAACATCAACCATCAAAGGGCCACATCATCAAGTTCCAAAATTGATACATAGGAGGAAAACAACAAATAAATGAATAACAGATCTCATCCCACGTATCAGAGCCCTAGACACGACACTGAGCCACCACCAACTACTCAGGATCACCTGCAAGTTACCCATAGGAAGGGCAACATTTTCAAGCAGAAGGGGTGAGATCCACAACAACAAATATAGATATTAAAATCATCAAATGAATCTAACACCCTATAACTTCAAATATATTAACTTGCAACCATCAATATTTATTCACAAGCCACAACAACATCAACATCATAATCCACGTAGCAAGTATGTATACAATGTACATATTACTAATCACATCAACAACACACCATATTCACAAAGAATACATATATATAAATGTACATACTTCATCAACCTCATCAATCAGATAGTAACTGAAATGACAACCACGACTCATGCAAATGACATGACCACTGCTAAGACACCATCTTAGACTTCTTAATGAAATGCAATTATGCATGTGGTACCAATCAGGACCGAGGCCCTCACCGCTTTTGAATGGTTAAAGCATTCATCAGGACCGAAGCCCTCACCGCTGTTTTTATGCATATGCAATGGACCTACTGTGTATATCTACATACAACTGACCATGCAATGCAACTCCATGTGACTCCACTTAACTAACATGTATGATTAACAATTAAACATACAATGCATTCATCATCATCAATCAGCATCAAATCTAGCAATTCAATCAATCAAAATAATGCCTAATTACATGAAACTATGCTCAACACAACAACCTTAAGGTACTACCATTCAAGCACGAAATTCAACATTCAGGAACTGAGTAGCTCGCCTCGCGAGCACATCTGCTCGCCATGGCGAGTTCACAAAAACACTAGCTCGCCATGGCGAGTTCAAGGCGAACTCGAGGCGAGTGAAAATCAGGTACTCTCGGGAAAAAGTGACATTTTCTCACCCAAACTCCAATTCTAAGCTCCCTATTCATCTTTTTAACCTAAAACTTTCACCATTCATCTTTATTATCATCTAGGTACCTTAAACCATCCCCAAAACATCTTATAACAACTTTTCAAAATTAAGTTTTGTCTGGGCTTACTCGCCATGGCGAGTTGGACTGCTCGCGAGGCGAGCTATGAAGTTGCTCACTCGCCATGGCGAGCACAGCTACTCGCGAGGCGAGCGATGAACTTCTGTACGGGCAGAAAACTGGTTTTACCCAAAAATCCCATTTTTCTTCCAATCACTCCCCAAATCAGTTTACAGATGCAGATTAACTTTCTGTGTGCAACTAGAACCTATTTTTAACATCAAATTCATGCTTACAACTTCAAAACTACAAATTCATCATAAAACCCAAAATCCCCAATTTTTACCAAAACCTATTAAACTCAAAATCAGACTTTAAATTCTATACTATTGAAGTAAACCTCACCCTTACCTTAGAAATTGAAGAAGAAATGCACAGCAATGATCAATTCTTGGTTCTCTCTTGCTCTTCCCTCCTTTCTCCCCAAAACTGTCAGTTTCACGTAAAAGTGTTTCTGACTCTAACTTTCTATCTTAACTGCCTTCCCAACTCCCCTTTATTAGACTTAACTCCTTTAATTTCAACTAACTCCTATTATTTCCCCAACCTCAAAATAATTACTATTTCATACTTATTTTAATTATTATATAATAAACCATATATTAAAATAATACATCACATAAAACATCCAAAAATCACATATATATAAATACATGCATATACTCCACATAAATCACCAACATCATATATAATAATATATATATATATACTCCACATAATAAAATAATTAAATAAATAACTAGGGCGTTACAAAAGATGTCTTTCCTTATGTAGTGGGAATATAGTTGATGTAACACTATGAGAAAAATACTTCGTAGCTTTATCATTTACCGTCTATTTACCTTGAGTTATTTGCTTCCATTTTGTAGTCAATGGCAATCCAAATATATGTAACAATTGGTCAGGTTCGAGGCTGCTCATCAACCTACATCATCCGGTTGTTGAGAAGTTTAAGACTTAGTAAGTTTGCATTATGATTTCACAATGCAGTGTTAGAGTAACTTATTATTTGACAATCCGATTTGATTATTTTTTGACCATGTTTCTTGAATTGTTGTCGTGACCTTAACACTTCTCAAGCTCAGAGTCAAAGCTTCAGTTAGAAATTAAGTCAGAGTTCGACTTCTTCTCAACGTACTTCGTACAACAATTTTCCCAAACGGTCTCAAGTTAGGCCAATTACTGAATTTATAAACTTAGTCAATGTCTGCTTTTTTTATGCACAAACATGCTTTGAGTTTTTTTTACGCAAAAATAAAAAATACATATTGCATCATTCTTTATTTCATGTGCATAATTTGTGTTAGGAAACTTACTGTATCACTATTTGGAAAATAACTAAATTCAATCATAACTAGTTTGGATTGTATTATGAGAGTTGCACCAAATGTTCGAAGACATCAATGTCAAATGGTGCTAGCTATATATGCACGTGCGGAAGTGATGCTTAATTTCCATTTGTTTCAACAATGTTAATTGGTCAACGGGGTACATATAATGTACATGCGTGCATTTATCTAGACTTTATAGGAAGATAAATTAGAAGTCATGCTACATTTTCTTTAGCTTAAAATCAGTTATGCTACCTTTATTTTATAAATTATATGTAACTATATTCGCATACATCTTATCCATGTAAATATGCATTAGACTAATATTGCAGTTATTTTCCTATTTAGCATTTCCCAAACGAGGTGCGAGAACAATTCTGAAAGGAAAGCGCAAAACAATCACTCTCATTGATGACCAGACACAGAGACAGTATAACTGTCACCTCATTACCGCCGATAGAGCAAGCTATGAAAATTACTTGGGTGGGCAGTGGTTCAATTTCTGCAGATAACGAGTGATGGAAGAATGTGGTAAGTTCATCTTTGATCTCAAAAAGTCACAGAAGAACTTTCACATTCGAGTTGTTCCAAAGTAGATCTTTGTCGTTGAACTATTTGAACTTCTACTATTTTGACGTATCGCTTTGGACTGTAGTCGTAAACTATCTTGACTTTGGGATGTCATTTGTTCTTTTCATTTTGTGTGGTGTAAATATTGGCAAAAATCCCTTTTTGGTTAGTCTATGAAACTTTCAATCTCTTTTATAATGTAACGTTAATCTTCACATTGTTGGTTCCTTCATTGGTTCAAATTAGTATCATGTTAATTGTAATGTTGTTTTCCTAATCTTTTGAACAAAATAAAACATGCTCTTTTCCTACAGTGAATCTTTATAATGCTTTGGTAAATGTTTTAGAAATGTACATATATATAACTTCTAATTAACACTGCAATTTGTTTTATACCTAGCACTTCTCAAATGAGATATCAATGACATTTCTAAAAGGAATACGGAAAACAATCACATTCATCGACAAATAAGCTCTAAAAATGTATAAATGTCGCTTGATAACGGCAAAGAGAGCAAGTTATAAAAAATACTTAGGCGATAAGTTAATTTTTGATCTAGAGAAGTCACCTAAAAATAAGCATGTTCAAGTCGTTTCCAAATAAAGATTTGGTGTTCATGATCCGCACTTTCAACAGATCACCTTAACTCTAATCCTAGACTAGATTATCTTCACTCACCGATGCTAGTTCTTTGCTTGATTTCATTTGAGGTAAATATGGGTATCAATCATTTTTTGGTAACTCTATAACAACAACACTCTTTTTTATAATTTTGGATAATATATAAATTCACACATCATTGGTTCCTTTATTGGTTCCAATTGTTTTCATCCTAAATATTATGTCAATTCATAATCTCATAAATTGATTATGTGCTCTCTTAATCAGCCCATACATATTTTATGATGAATCACAATGTTCCATCGTTTTAGCATCTCTTCTTTCGAAGAATTTTTTTATCGAATACGTTATTGAACCCGTGCATAGCACGGATTTGTAACTAGTAATTTTATAAAAGTTATAATTATCATAAATGTATGGAAAATGTTACGTACTTAAACACCCTTTATTCACCCAACCCATTATACACCTCATGCATTAAGGATATTTTGGTAAATTCATCTCACAACCACACTTTCTCTTCTATTTGTGTGGGATCCAGATTGCCACATGTCAGAATTTTGTATGAATGTAAGGAGTGTATTATCATATGAGGATATACATGTATCACCACTAAATGTATAGTGTACCATGTGGATAATACATTATTAAATATTAATCAAGTATTTTGTCAAAAATAAAAGTATTAATCAATTATCAGTCATTTCTAGCAACAATTAATATAGGATATCAAAATAATGAATGTATGTTTTGATTGAAAGAGAGAACTTCAAATGATAATTTTTGTTGCATCATAACTCTAATAATCTCAAGGCTGATTCAAATATACACATAAATCATGTAATATCTCATGTGGAAAAATTTGTTTGGGCACAACTCCAAATAATTGTTTTTTTAATGACAACTGAATTTATTAATAAAAGTGATGTAGGAGTATTTCAATCTGTTACAACTCCATATATGAATTATTTGTGCATACAAACATAAAAATATATATTATTTAATTATTTTTAAAATATACATTATTTATTCCATTCTTCTTCTTTTACCGTTTTTTACTTATATGTGTTTAAGTTAATTTTACTTGTGATTGTAAGCAAGCATGTTCAATTATATTTGTGTCTCATTTGAAAAATAATTTGAAAAGCGTTAAGACAACTCTTTTCAACAATTACTTTTTAAGTGTTAAATCACCGCATGTCGTATATTTTGAAAATAGAACTCATACAAAGAGACACAAT
This sequence comes from Medicago truncatula, assembly GCF_003473485.1. Lineage (NCBI taxonomy): Eukaryota > Viridiplantae > Streptophyta > Magnoliopsida > Fabales > Fabaceae > Medicago > Medicago truncatula. Next base: position 54,638,639 of record NC_053044.1, read on the forward strand.
TCATACAAATTTCATTCAATAAATAACCGATCATTAAAAATGATATTGAAAAGAGAGTGTTTTCATGTGGCATATATGACATTGCGTTCTTTTTTTGTGGTGATCGGGGTTTGAACTTCAGGCCTTGCATATATTATACATTGTCCTTACCAACTGAGTTAAGCTCACGAGGACATATGACATTACATTCTAACCGAAGCCAATACGTTTTAGAGAGGTTGGTTATAATGCAGCACGATAAAAGTTAACTCACGAAACAAATATAACCATTCAGAATATTCCTTAAAATTCATTGTATTTTTTCTGGAATTTTCATTAATAATATTTTGATCCCAAATGATATAATTATGCTTTAAGTATATTTCATTCAAGTGATCTTCCATCTCACACCTATCCTAAGAAAGAGTAGTCTCTCAACCTTAGTTATTCAATGTGATGTCGACCATAATATAATATTGTACATGAATGAAACTCAATAATCAATCTTTATCTCAATAATTAAAATTTCAAAGTGAAATATTTTTTGACCAAATTAAAAGTGAAGTTACTTTCCGGCAAAAAGACATTTCATTTTTGTTTGCTTTTTTTTGGGATACTGTTTTACAAACGGTAACAGTGAATCCTTCTATTCAAGTTGACATATCTCACATCTGTTTCTTGCATGATAGTTTCCAACAGCAACAAGGCATAATAGAAGCACTATATATATTAAACATATGCTCATTGACAGGGGTTTCAACAATTGATATCCTAAAATAGAAAGTCATAATCTCCATCATTATTTGCTACGAAAGAATTACCAAATATCGATCGAGCACATACATACGTACATATATCTAGGGTATGTGGTTGAAAACAGAGACATTAGTTTCAACATGTCTCGGCAGTTTACAAAGTTTATATACAGATTAAGAAATTATTAATAAACATATATTTGTATTAAAGTCCTCTTAATTTTATCTATATTTATTTGACGAAATTCTTATTATTCAAAAAAAAAAAAATGAAGTTAGTAGTTGGATTGGATAAGCTAATTGCAAAAAAGATAGTAAAAGAAAATGAAAGAAAAAATGAAGAGATTAGATTAAGTGGTCAATGAACTCCATTAAATAATAAATCTCGATTCTTTATTAAACAAAACAGTTAATTTTAAAAAAAGAAAAAGACAGCAAACAAAGAGTAACAACAAAGAGTAACAGAGAAATTAGATGCCTAGTCATTATCAAGTGAAAATGGTTGAGCAATTTGCCATACATTTCCCAAAGTCATTCTTTCGAAGTTTTTCAAACTATCAAATACTAACTCAAATAAAAGTTCCTATTCGCACTTTCTTTCATTTTCCGACAACCCCTATCCTTAGTCAGTTAGTCAATACATGCATGGGCTATGGAGCCCACTTGCTTCCCCTTTATATATTCTATTTAATTTTTCTTTTATGATTTATCCTAAAATGTGATAATTTAGTGGATTATCACTTCATCTATAATCAAAAATAATTATCACTACCACCACAAACTGACACCTATTATTGTAACAATTACATTCATATTTAATTGCCTGATTAAAGCCTTTAAGATTTTACAAAAATCATAAAGAAATAATCAATATTCACACCCAAAAAAATCAATAATAAAATCAATATTCACACCCAAAAAAATCAATAATAATGATCACGACATAACTTTTTTAGGGAATATTTTATTTTGGTGGTGTTTTGTTATTTTATTGATGATATTATTAATTATCTTAATCTTTCTATTATTTAATCATTAAAAAGATAGTAGTATTATTATTGTACATCAAATCAATAGAAAATGATAGAGGCCATTGAGTTTATCTAGATTGAATTGATTCTATTATTTTGGTACAAGATTAGTTCTAAATGTTACTCCATCCGTTTCACAAATTATGTGATTTTTATTGGGGTTAATAGGTCTTTACTCCCTGTAATATAGGTTATTTCTGGTTTTCCCCTCTGTAAAATATTTTTTTTATTTACCCCCTTGTAAAATATTTTTGTTTTGATTTACCCCCCTAATAGGCCAAACAAAAATAAAAATTTCTTAAAAAATAAAATAAAATTGGTTTTTGTTTGGCCTATTAGGGAGGTAAATCAAAACAAAAATATTTTACAGGGGGGTAAATCAAAAAAAATATTTTACAGGGGGGAAAACCAGAAATGACCTATATTACAGGGGGATAAAGACCTATTAACCCTTTTTATTATGTCAAAAGCCCCAATAAATGCATGAAAGTCCCCAAAACGGTTAATTTGCATTATTCTTTTCCCTCACAAAAAACGTCGTTGCAAATATTTGCGGTGGGTTTTGGCCGCCGCAAATCATTGTCCAACACGTTTGTGTGGGACTAAGGTCGCCGCAAAGGGACAACCCTTTTTTTTCTTTTCATCTTCCTTTCCAATGGATTGAAAGCATATTTTTTTAAAGGCTTAAATAGTCAATTTGTCTTTGTAAGTTTGTGTGTGTTTTGACTTTTGCCCCTATATTTTTTTTCTTTTCGAAACAAACCTTATAAGTTTTAAGCTTTTTGACTTTGGTTCTTGACGTCATCATTTGTTACAAAAACACACATGTGGCCAATGACGGATGATGTGTGAACCTATGACGCGACGATATTGGTCGATGTGTATATCCATGTGACCAGTCACCAGGTTTAAGGAACCACATCCAAAAATGAAAATTCTCAGAGGGACTAGATTAAAAAAAGACGATAATAAAAAAAATCAATTAAAAACTCATTTTTCTTCCATCTTGTTCCTCACTTCTAGCTCCTGTATCTTCCGTCTTCTTCGTTCTTGTAATCGCATGCCTGAGAATGTCTTCTTCATCCATTATTAACTCTTCTCCAATTGATTTGCCTAGATGTGGTTGCAACAAAATAATTATGGTGAGTTCCTTCTTATTATATGTTTGTTTAATGTTTATTTTCGTACATTTTAATTCTTAAAATCAGTATATGATTGATTTTGTTTTAGGTTGGTAATAGTTGCAGGATGTTCATATGGGATGATGAAATTGAAATACATCCTCCATAGATTCGTCCAGTGGCAACTAAAGCATTACCTTTAATGGTCACAAAGCTTCCATGTGATTGCAATTGTGAAGAGCTTCTAAAGAGCTTCATGTAATGCAATTGTGAAAAGCATTACCTTCCTATTCCGGTAATGTAACCCAATTCTGAAGTACATTAAGTTCGTGTTGATTCTTGGGTGCGGCCACTACTCTCTCTTCCTCGAGAATAGGAACGACAATAGGTTGGAGTTTATTGCAATATAATAGACGATTGTTCGATATGAATTGGGAGGTTTGGATTTTTCCTTCGTACAAAGAAGCCAATGTATGTGCTGGCGTAATTGCAAATATAGCTTACGATAGAGGTTTCACTTTGATGATATATGAGTATTGTCTTCCTGAGATTAGTATGTTATCTTTAGCTGATTTGACTGGTGTTTGTACCCCGCGTATTGTTAGTGATAGTAAAAAGAAAAAGGGAAAGCAAACTACTACAACTACTATACATACATCTTCTCTTCACCATTATAAACAAAAATCAATATTTTAAATCCATTTATTAAATGATGTATGTTGTCTATAATAAAGTTCATATACATTATTGATTGAATGAATCTACAATATTAATTTTTGCTTATAATAATACGGGGAGATGTAGTTATAATTTTTGACCAAACAACTAAGTACGAATGATTATTTCAAAATACTAAAAAAAAGCTACTTACATCCTCCGATCACTATTATAAGCAAAAAAAAATTTTTTTTGCTTATAATAGTGATCGGAGGATGTACGAACTACGAATGATAAAGGAAAATTAAGGATATGTCAAACTGGCATCATCGGACAATGTGTGTGTCTTCATGGCCACATAGTTACTTTGATAGCGACTGTCGGCATTCTTACAAGCTCACACGTATTTCTCATTACAACTCACCAACCTACTTACTACTCAGTTCTTCACTAAATTCATTCATCCGTTGTGATGTGCTATTATTATCCTATTTGAAACTATCAAAATTATAAATACATTTTCAAGTTTCCTTTATTTATTTATTTATTTAATTGGAAGTTAAGAATATATTACGTGTAATAGTATTAAAATTGTATTTTAGAAATATAGTGGGTATTTTTTAGTAAAATTAAAAAACCAAAAAAAACATCAATTTCAATGTTTTTCTGAACTGTATTCTATCTAAGTAATTTTTATCTTCCATCTATCACAATTAAAAAGGGAAATCCGTAAAAAAAAATTACTGAAAACATAACATATAATAGAGTGGAGGAAATATATATTTATCTAAGCTTTTCAAAAATGTTTTGTCTGAAAATGTTTTCTAGCTACAATGAGCCTGAAACTAGAAAGAAAAACAAGTGAGGAAAGAAGAAATTTTGCATTTTAGTTTTCGAAAGTTGAGAATGGGAGTTCTAAAAAAACGGGTGCTAAACTGGAAATTGAAGTATTCATAGTTTATATCATAAGTAATTTAAAACAGAAACTTTATTTATTGTTTAGTTTATCAAAATAAAAAATTAAATTTGGTATAATATGAAATTGATGTATAACATTAAATAAGTTATAGTATTATTATTTTTTTGAAGGAAAGTTATAGTATTTATTTATTCGTCAAAAGAAGTTATATTTATTTAGATTAAGAATATTATCATCTTTTCAAATAATATCATGTTGTTCCTTTCCCTTTCTATCTGATCAAATAAGAGAAAACACATTTACTTTTATTCAAATGTTTTATCAATATATAGAGATTGTATATTCTGATATTTACAACATTTCGTCCTCTTGCCCTAGATATTTATTTTGCTAATCTCTTGCCCTATAATATATATACCTCTTTTTCTTTGTTTGCGGGAAATCCTTGAGAGCAGGACTACTGCATTAGCATTTAGCACGCATTCCCTCCATCCTAAAATATAAGTAAAAAAATCTTATTTTCTTTGTCTCAAAATATAAGTAAAAAAGATCAACTTTTATGTTATTTATGTTTTTTCAAACAAATCATCTTTTCCAATCTAAAATTAAATGCAAGTTGCATTTAATTTGTTCTCCTTTTTATTTTCTCCATAATTTTTAACTAATGAGAATTATTTTTACATATTTCCATGAAACTTATTTCTAGGAGAACACAAAAAATTATACTTCATATTACTACGTGTTAGTTTTCTTAATAAATATGAATTAATATTTTTTGCTTATAAATTAGGACGGAAGGAGTAATTCTTATGTTTCTTATGCTCATAGTAAGGCATAATTACAGAAATAAACAAAATCGTTTTCCGACGTAGTAATTCAAGCCCACATTGTCTGCCTTTTTGCATGCATCTTTCACCATCAAAACCACCCACCTATTTTTGAAGAGGAAAAACAGCATACTCCCTCGTTCAATTAAAGTGCTCTATTGATAAGAATGTCAATTTGTCTCAAATAATTTATCTTCGGTCTGACAATGCGTGACATATTTATATATAAAAAAAATGTCCTTTAAAATGGATGACATTTTTAATTCTTAATAAAATTAATGTTCTATGGTCCATCTAAGCGGCTAATATCGATATCGTTAGGTTCAACATCTTCACTTTTTTTTAGCAAGCTCAACTTCTTCACTTGAGTTCGAATCCGAGATCTCACACACATCTATCAGTTTTAGGAGGTGTTTTTTGCGTCGTCTAGAGTTAAAACAGTCAACATTGCACATATCATTCTCAATTAAATATATTTCACTTTGTATTAATGATAATCCTAAATACATCAATACGTGACAAAAAAAAATAGCTTAGTAAAAGAACAATATAAGTATACCTCTTTCATTTGTACATTATTTTTAATCCGAAATGGTTAAATAATCACTTCTTGTGCGACAAAGATAATAATATTTAGGGAAATGCTAAAGAGTGCCCTTAGAGCATTGATTAAGATGATAACAATATAAACATTGTATTGGGAAACGATGAAAAGTGAAGAATTAACTTTTTAAAAGTCAAAACATTGTTGAATTCAATATAAATATACCACTTTTGGTTTCCTTAACCATCGCCGCACTGGTTAGCAAGACCCTAATATTTATTAACCTTTTCAATTAGTTAAAAAAAGGTTATATTATATATATATAAGATGGGTGATTTATGATCAAATTTAACTTGAAATCACCCCTTCAAATTGTTTTTTAAATAAAGGATTTCCACATATTTTCAGTCATTTTTCCTTTGTTTTGAGATTTCATCATCTTCACATGACTCTAGTTGTTTTTTATTTCCTATCTTTGTATAGTTTGTTTTTTATTTACCGTCTTAGTACGATGTTTATCTAGAAACATGAGCATTCTAAAGAGTTTTTTTTTAAGGAAGGAAAGTATTCTAAAGAGTTGAATATAGTTATATATTTGCAAGTATACTCCCTCCGTTTCTAAATATAAACAAATTTTACTTTTTAGGTTCATTCAATTAATGATGTATGTTGTTTATAATATGGACCACATATATTATTAACTGAATGAATCTAAAAAGTAAAATTTGCTTATATTTATAAACGGATGGAGTATGTACATTGTTGTTTTGTGTTATTAACATATATATTGTGAGTTTGTTTGCAGATTCATCATTTTTATTTTTATTGACTTTAATTTGTATTGTATCGATATACTCTATCAATTTGAATGAATATCGTTTATTTTTTTTATTTTGTAAAGAAAAAAAAAACTTTAAAATGACGGTGTCAAATAGTTCCAAAATAAAAATTCCGGTGTTAAATTCGAAAATAAATTACTACACTGAAGGAATCTTATCATTTCAAAAATCAATATACTGATTTAGTCGTCTTATGCTGCTACTGAACACTGGATGAAAAATGTTTTTTCAATACTCCATGGTTAATGCAAAATCATGTATATCAACCCGATCGAATATAAAAAGTTAGTTGGAATTCTCTCCTCGAACTTTATAAGTAAAAAAACATAAAGACAAATTCATGGGCCGAACACAACAAAACATAAATATCTAGAAAAAAAAATTCACCCTTCTCTCTTCTTGCTGCACCCTTTGTGCTCTTCGACTTGGACACGACGAGAACAGTTAACATTGACCCTGAAAGTACACAAGACACACTTGATCAATGAGTTATATAATTTATAAGTCTGGATATCGATACCCGACTGATACTCCTAGATATGTACCCACGATGCATCTGAATATATTTTAAAAGAATTTAAAAGAAATAGTTTATCAAATACTTTTATGATACTGCGCTCACAGATACACACAAATACTTAAAAAGATATTTAAGATGTGAATCAACAGAGTTGTCTTTTGATGAACAAAATTTAAATGTTATATTTTGTGTGCATGAAGGTAATGCGAGAAAGGAGACCCAATCGGTCAATATTAAACAATTTTTTTTTAAGAAGACAAACTATCCCACAGAAACTAACAAGAGAGAATCAAACCTGAGATTTTGAAAGGAGCACACTCCAAGGTTTCAAGTCAACACCATCAAACCAACCCAAAAACTAGAGTATGATTTATAAAAAAAAACTATGCATTTTTCTATTTTCTACCAAGTATTTTATATGCATTTAAGTTTTATTATACAAAAATTATTAACATGTCTTAGTTGTATCGCATCCTAAATTTTAAAAATTTCACGTATTCGTATCGTAACGGTACTACGTATCCAAGTTTCTTAGGTTATAATGGTTAAATTGACTATTCATGTCACAAAACAAATTCAATTTTTGTGCTCAAGTAGTTCATATTACATAATTTGAACCTATTTTCCCATGATTTTTTTGGCAAAGGAGGGTGTATAAGGGGTGTTAGAATTTTATAATCCAAAAAAATAAAATTATATTTTATAATCCAAACTGATAAAAAAAGAATTTTCCACCAAAAATATAGAGGAAAAACTCACATCGAGTTATAAAATCCTAAAACCTAAGAGTAATTTTAAAATTTTGAAGAACACACAAGAATTAAGGAGGGTGGAAAAATAAATTTGATAAAGTGACACGGACTTCAACCTTCCTTTTCCTTTGAAAATATGTGTGATAGACTAATTTAAGCCCATGTAATAAATAAAAGTTGAGTATTACTTTTTCCACCCTATGATATTCTAGCGCGCCCTGTGTTTTTTTTTTCTTACAAAAATGTCCTTGAAGTTTCTGGATTTCATAATCCGGAATTGTGTTTTCCTTTGTTAAAGGGTGAAAAATGAGTTACGGATTTTTCCGGATTTTGTAATCCATAAATTTCAAAAAATAGGGCGCGTTACATAATTTTTTCGGATTACATAATCCGAACACCCCCTAAACACCATTTTTCAAGGGAAAAACAATTTGAATTATATAATCCGAACTGTATCAGCACAAATTTTAAACATGTTTATAACATGGATAGTCATTTTAGGGAACAATATTAATCTTCATAACTCTCATCCTTTTGTTTTGAGTCATTGTTACATGTTCTTAGTCAAAAATCGAGTTTTCGGACAACTTGATCGGATTGCTCCGAAACTTTCCCAGAAAATCAGAAAAAATTCAAGGATCATGACTCCCGTAGAAGGGACTTCTTACGGGACTCCGCCCCTCAAAATCCAAAATTTCATCGTTTAGACCCATTTTCCATTTTTTTAAAATTTTTCATATTCTCAGAAAAATCCGAAAAAATTTGCATTAGTTTTATTTGATTTTTAGGCTTTTTTGGTATTTTCAAAAATGCCCTTGAACAATTTGGATGTATTCAAATTATATAATCTAAAATATCCTTATATATAAGCAACAATCAAAATCTCTCTTATTTCAGTAGTTGCGAATTTCCTTTTCAAAAACAAAGTAAAAAAACGATAAAACATGCCAAATAAAATAAAATAAAAAATATCACCCAAAAGTTCTAAAAATCAAATAAAATTAATGCATTTTTTTTTATTTTTTTGAGAATATAAAAAATTAAAATTAGGTCTAAACGAAGAAATTTTGAATTTTTAGGGGCGGAATCCCGTAACAAGTCTCTTCTTTGGAAATCTTGATCCTTGATCATTTTTCTTAATACTTTCTATGAAAGTTTCAAACCAATATGACCAAGTAGCTCGAAAACTGGATTTTCGATTAAGACGCAATGGGAACAATTAACAATGATCTAAAACACAAGGATGATGGTTAGGATGATTAGTATGGTCCTTAAACTGGTTATCTATGTTAAAAATATGCTCAATATTTTTGTTGATACGGTTTGGATTATATATAAATCGAACTGTTTTTCCCTTGAATTCTTGGCACAAGAGGAGTGTTTGAGGGGTCTTCTGATTTTATAATCCGAAAAAAGCAAGGAACGCATTCATTGTTGATGTGTTTAGATTATAAAATCCGAACTGGTAAAAAACTCATTTTTCCATCTTAAAATAGGGAAAGAATCTGAAATTTTATAAAAAAAAATCGTAAAAAAAAAATAGGACGCAACAAAAATGGATATGGTAAAAAGGATAATAGTCTAAGGTGCGTTTGATTTGCTAAAAAATGAAGGACATGACAGAACAACTCTAGTTGTCCAGTGTTTGATTTGTAAAACTGTTTCAGGTACAGGACAAACTGGAGGCAAGGGACAGGACAAAAACTCATATTTTTGTCCCTCACCAAACCACGGCACAACTTTTTGTCCCACGTACAAGTTGTCTAAAATACCAAAATAACATTTTGTCCCTTAAAAATCATATAAAACAAAAAATTACTCAATGCCATAAAAATTTTGTCTTGTGCTGTTCTGCCTTGTGTTGTACTGTTCTATCTTGTACTGTTCTATCCAGTACTTACTGTTTTGCAAACCAAACACACCCTAAGAGTTTTTCTCCTCTTCCCATCAGTTCTTTGAAGTCTCTGAAATTTATGAAATTGTTCATATTTAGATTTAAGATTCAGACACATTCTACATATGACTTGAACCGTTTTCCTACCTCATTACTTTTAAGCAAAAGTTTTTCTTAAAAATATTGTTTTTTTAAAAAACAAGATTAAATAGGATAAAAATTTGTCTTTTTACTTACATATTAGGATAAAGAAAGTGAATTTTTTTGCTTACATTATGAAGGGAAGGAGGACAATAAAACAAAATATATATACGTTAGACAGTTATTGATAACACTCATCGTCATCGATAAGAAGTGTGAAGTTTTCGTCGTGCGGCTGTACTATATATATACTCCTAATTGAGCTATGTTCAACCAGTCATTATCAAATCCATGTAATGTCAAACAGAAAAATGCTCAAAAGCATCCAACTAAATATCAAGACCGAGTGTTGGCGGCATCTCATAAAATATAGGTATACGTATTATTAATTTATTAATGAGAATAAAAAATATGCATGTTTTGTACCGATATACATAGTGGGATATATATTACCTCTTGATGAATTGGGGTGATTTACCTTCATGATAAGTAGGATTCGATTCTAAAATGAAAGATATGGAAATCACATGTTGAATGAATGAGATGAAGACCTTTGTTGTTTTGATATGGAAATCACATGTTGGTAAGAAAAAACACTATGGATGAAATACACATTATCCCTTGATAAATTGGGGTAACTTACTCCTAATGAGAAGTTTAATTCGATTCTGAAACTAGAGAAGTTTGATGTTTCTGAGATCAAAATGGTAAATGATCATAAGAATAAATATGAAGAAAAACAAGATCTTTCTTTGATAGAGGTAAGTTATTCTCAATTCATCAAGAGATAATGTAAAAAAAAAAAAAAAAAAAACTCTTATGTATATGCATGTTAAACTATTTTACATTGCTTAAAAAAAATTAATTTTACATTGCTTGTTCTTCTTGTTAATAAGAAACAAGTTGTTATGATCAATATTCATAAAAAAAAAAAGTTTGTGTTATCAAAAGACTATTTGGTTGAAAGTTTCTAATTGAACGAAGTTAGGTATTTGAATGATCTTATAGATAGATGAAGATGATAAACTTTAATAATCTTGTATCTAGTTTATTAGCTATTATGTGGTGCTTATGATTTGTCAAAAATATCCGACGAGTATGGGCATATGTCCGGGCACATTCCATACTTTCTTTGCACTACACGAAATTTGACTTGTAGTGACAGCCGAAATCCATCACTATAGGATTAATTTCAGTAGCTAAAACCGCTTGTCAATACATATTTTTCACCTTTACCTACGCACAAAACCGTAGGTAATTCTAAAGATATCATTTTAAAAACATTAAGGCCCTCTACCTACGGTTGCGGTTATCATTAAAACTTATCATTGTATTTTTTTTCTTTCTATTCTATTATAAATTCTAAAAGTGAATAATTCATAAAATTACCACTAAAATTAGTTTAATCAATATAATAAAATATTATAATCAATATCATTGGAATTTGAAATTGATTAATATAATCAATTTTGA